>NC_082716.1:35165231-35805491 GCF_030144855.1 Hypanus sabinus | reverse complement strand
CTGTACAAACTGATCTTACATTAGTTCCCACCACAAAAAACTTTGCTGCATTAAGTACACAACATTCTAGAAGATATTGACTCCCTTTAAAAAGGCAAATAAAATCACAGCAATGAGGATTCCCTGAATCATCTGATGGTGTTGATGGTGTTATTTCTAAAGTGGTGGTATCTTAGGAAGGAGGCATCCATCATTAAGGATCCCCACCACCTAGGACAGGCATAAGCAAACTACGGCCCGCGGACCATATGCGGCCCGTTAAGCTTTTTAATCCGGTCCGCAGAACTTGATGAAATTATATTAATAAACCTTGTTAACGTTTTTTCCCCGCAATTCTGGCATTTTCCCAATAGATGACGCACTCTATATACATTTGTGGCGACCCATTTCCTGGCACATCCGAACCGGCTCACAATTAGCCAGTGTTCCGGCTAAGGGAGATAGCCTGCGGGGATTTGCGAGCACAGAGCTTTGGAGCCTCTGCGCAGGGGGGCAGGTTGAGGGAGGCTGGGGATTTTGAATAAAGTTTATTTCTTCGACTGCAGTTACCGACTCCGTGTCGTAATTTTAGCGCTGCATGCAGCACACCGCTACACATTGACCTTTGTTGAGGTGCAGCGTATTACTCCACATTTGAGCTTTACTCTTTGTTCGGCTCGACCTATTTGTGTGAACAGGCGTTCAGCGTCATGAACATCAACAAAGCCAGCCACAGATCCAAGTTAACTGACCAACACCTCACATCCATCCTGAGAATCGCCACAACAAAGCTAAATCCAGACTTTGATGCGCTGGCTAAAAAGGGAGACCAACAACACTGTTCCCACTGAAAATAAAAATAAGTTTCTTCGTTGTGTTATGTAAAAAATGCATTTGAAAATATTTTTTTCAATAAGCCTTACATGTTGCACGTCATTTCTGTTAAGTGATGGACATGAGTAGTGCGCAGGTGCACTTACGTTCTCAAAATAAAAAATGCGCTCCAGATCAAATAACGCGCTCTGC
Organism: Hypanus sabinus; assembly: GCF_030144855.1. Taxonomy (NCBI): domain Eukaryota; kingdom Metazoa; phylum Chordata; class Chondrichthyes; order Myliobatiformes; family Dasyatidae; genus Hypanus; species Hypanus sabinus. The sequence continues at coordinate 35,804,486 of NC_082716.1, read as the reverse complement.
ATACTGGCGCACTGTCACTGTTCTGTCTTTGTGCTGGTCGTTGCTGAGTTTTGGCACAGGGGACAATTGAATAAGAAGGAGCAGGACAATTAGACCTGCATCTCCTACCATTTTTGAAATAAAGACAGTCAGGAGGAGAGTGATCATGATAACATCTTGAAGGATAACAGAATTTTCAGTGCTTTAAAATAATAACTGTTACTATTAAAAAAGCTGTATTTTATTCATTTAATTTTCAGTGTTTTAAAAGTCATTTCAATAAATAGCTAAATACCATGGGACTTCAAAGACAGATATTTTGTTGTAATGTATTTGTTCATTTTCAATTGAAATTAAAGCACATGTTTTCTACATATCCCATGATATTTTATTTTCTCTTATGAGGTGTATTACCAAAACACTCCGTCCATCTGCTCCTGGTCCGGCCCCCCTGTCAAATTTTAGAACCCTTTGTGGCCCACAAGTCAAAAAGTTTGCCCACCCCTGACCTAGGACATGCCCTCTTCACATTGTTACCGCCGGGAAGGAAGTACAGAAGCCTGAAGGCACACAGAGATTCACGAACAGCTTCTTCCCCTCTGCATGGACATTGAACCATGAACACTACCTCACTACTTTTTTATGTCTGCTATTTTGCACTACTTATTTTAACTTAACTATTTAATAGACATAAACTGTATACTTAATGTAATTCAGTTTTTTTCTCTATGTTTATTTATCATTGTACTGCTACTAAGTTAAAAAATTCATGACGTATGCCAGGGATACTAAATCTGATTCTGATATTTAGTCAGATTTTATACTCAAACTGAAGCTGAACACAGAGCATGATGGGAAACTTCCATCAGCACGTCACTGATACTCTCCAACATTTGGAGGTTTAACGATTATTCAGAGGTTGGGAATTGATGAAACCAAACAACATTGCAAACCATCAATTACATAGGACACACAGAACAGAAAGAATAGAAGTGAAAAGGTTTCTTGACTGCAGGAATAATGTATGGATGAAGGTTCAAAGTTTTAATGTGGACAGCAGAAATGCTCAAGGTTCAGCCTTCTGGTTCATGGTGTAATTTCTAAGTGAGTCCTCATTCAGCTTTGGGCAATTTGTCCAGGAACCTAGAAATATAGTCACCGTGGCAGCAGAATGGGAGCCATGATAGTGTAGCAGTTAACAGAACTTTATAACAGCTCAGAGTACTGGAGTTCAGTTCAATTTTGATGCCATCTGTAAAAAGCTTGGAGGTCGTTCCCGTGAGCATGTGGTTTTCCTTTGGTTGTTCCTGATTCCTCCCACAGTCCAAAGATGTAGCGGTTAGCAGGTTAATTGGACATTGTAAATTGTCCTGTGATTAGACTAGGGTTAAATAGATGGGTTGCTATACAGTGTAGCTCATTGGGCCTAAAGGACCTGATCCCTGCTGGATTTCTAAATAAATAAATACTGTGACATATTATTCCTAACACAGGAGACAAAATGTCTGGAGCCTTCAAGTGAAATTGTCAATTACAGGATACAATAGAATAATCTCTTGTGTGCAGAAGTAATTATCCAGTATTTCCTTAATGCAATTGGAGTATACAGACTTAAAGGATTAAAACTGAATGATAGTGCAGTCCATCCATCAATTTCATGGATTTATAGTGATGGATGTGTTGATTGCCTGAGCTAGTGTTTCCATCTCCTCTTCTACTAGAAGTGATATCACCAGAAGAAAGTGATGAAATTTTAGAGAGGCACAATTTCCAAAGAGTCTGGGACAATGAACATTCAGATTTGTTTCAGCTCTCATGTTTGGCTGATACGCACCATATCATCATGCCAAGTCCGCATCAGTGGAGTTTCACGCCAACCAGACTTTAGCTATCACTTAGTTTCAAGCGTGCAAATTTCATCTACATGTTTAGTCATCTTATCTGTCTTCATTTGTCAACAAATAATGAAGGTAGGGTGGGAAGGGAAACTATAGGAGTGAAGGAGGGGAGAGAAGCACAGAGAGGGGAGAGGGAGAGAGAGGGAGAGAGGGAGAGGGAGAGGGAGAGAGGGGGGAGAGAGAGAGAGGGAGAGAGGGGGGAGAGAGAGAGGGAGGGAGGGAGAGAGAGAGGGGAGAGGGAGAGGGAGAGAGAGGGAGGGAGAGAGAGGGAGGGAGAGAGAGGGAGGGAGAGAGAGAGGGAGAGGGGGAGAGAGAGAGAGAGGGAGGGAGGGAGGGAGAGGGAGAGAGAGAGGGGAGAGAGAGGGAGAGGGAGAGGGAGGGAGGGAGAGGGAGAGAGAGAGGGAGAGAGAGAGGGGGAGAGAGGGAGGGAGGGAAGGAGAGGGAGGGAGGGAGAGAGAGAGAGAGGGGAGAGAGAGAGGGGAGAGGGAGAGGGAGGGAGAGAGAGGGAGGGAGAGGGAGGGAGAGAGAGGGAGGGAGAGGGAGGGAGAGAGAGGGAGGGAGAGGGAGGGAGAGGGAGGGAGAGGGAGAGAGAGAGCGAGGGAGGGAGGGAGTGATAGTTTCTAGTTTTAGAATCCTAAATAAAATAACAACTTGAACCATTCTAGACAAGACTCCTGATTATTACACAGAGATTTTGTGGAGTTGGTCCTTTTAGCATTAATCATTACACAAATAAGAAAAGATATCAATTATGGATCCTATTCTTGTGGTAACTTCTACTTTACAAAAAGACCACTCGAAAAATTTGATGGCCAAAAGAACACCTTTATCTGGGATGGTAAATGATATTTACAATACAGAGGCTTCCAGGTACCTCGTGCAGCATGGGTGGTGGAACTATATACAATGCGTACTAGGAGTAAAAAGAGCGGAAGTAAAGACCCCGCCAACCCCGGACCCCGCCTCTTGCTACCAACAACTCCCTGATTAGTATTAACTTACTTTTAATAATTCTCACATTACAACAATACTGGTCTGTCTAAAACATTAGTAGGATTTGTATGAAGTATTTGATGTGCATATTCCAGTGAAAATGGCATACATTTCTGTGTATGTATACTGATTAGTAGTTAATGGAAAAACATGAAGAATGTTCCAGAAATGCAATTTGAGTGGAGCGCTGCTTTCATGAGAAAGTTTCCAGTTATTTTCTTGTAATGTGCTGCATGATATTTTTGTGAATGATATTATAATAAATAAATAGAACAAGGTGTGTGCCAAAACAATTTGCTTCTACAGGCAGCAAATAAACAAGACCTTGCCCAGTGTGGTTCCATACTGAAAGGATTATTTAACGAACTATTTCGATTAAAATATAATTTGTATCTGTTTAGAAGTGATTATTTTCTACCTTGTTTGATTTATTTTAGTTAGAGATACAGCATGGAACAAGCCCTTCTGGTCCTTCAATCCAGGTGGCCCAGCAACTCACCAATTTAACCCTAGCCTAATCACAGGACAAGTTACAATGACCAATTAAACCATTAACTGGTACATCTTTGGACTGTGAGAGGAAACCGGAGCACCTGGAGGAATCCCATGCGTGCATGAGAAGGAACGTATAAACCTGCTTACAGAGGACAGTGGAATTAAACTGATACCCAGAGTCTAACAGAATAGCGCTAACTGCTGTGGTACTGTGGGGCCCCACTGTTTCTATGTCTGCTTTTCTCTATATACATTTAATTTTTCTATTCATTGCTTAGCTATGTTCGACTAGTATTCCACAAGAATAGTGATTTTTTTTCTCTGAATTTCCTGATTTTACAGAAGTAACAATGCTGGCACCAGTAAGTGCAATACGTACAGTTGAAAGAATGTATTATGTAGAAGACAAGGATCAGAATTAATATCACCAGCAAATGTGAAATTCATTGACTTTGCGGCAGCAGTTCAATGCAATACATAATTATAGAGAAAAATAACAAATTACAGGAAAATATATTTATTTATATTTATTCAAGAGTTAAATAAGTAGTGCAAAAATAGAAATAAATTAGTGAGGTAGTTTTCATGGTTTCAATGTCTATTCAGAAATCAGATAAGTGCAACAATTTGTAAAAGAAATAAAACAAACAAAATCAACGTTGTTTAGTGAAAGGGAAAATGTTTAAAAATTGATAAAAGGCAACTGCACAATATAACCATTAGGCAGAAGGTACAGAAGCCTGAAATCCCAAACTACCAGCTTCAAAAACAGCTACTTCCCTTCAACCATCTGGTTCTGAACTACTTTGATCAGTTTGCACTAAAATTGACTTTTTGCTGTAACTGTATTCTTTCTTGAGACAAATGGATATAGTTCATGTTTCTCTTGTAAAATGTTGCTTATAGGATGCTCTATACCTAGGATGCTGCTACTGAACAGGCTTTTCATTGCACCCGGGCACCCATGAACTTGTGTCTATGGTAATAAACCTGACTTTGACTTTGGAGAGCACATGGGGTTGGATATAGAGAGGGATTAGCCAACTAACAGAAAACCAAGGAATGAAGAAATGTATTACTGACAACCAATCAGGAAAAAGTGACCCATTTATCTCAACTTTGGTTTGCTGTGGTAAAACATACCACAGAGATCACTGCTGGGTTTCAAACAATTCTACATACCCCAATAACTCCTCATTGATGACTTGAATGAAGAGACTGTATGAACTGTGATTGAACTTGCAATGCAAATGACACAAAGATGCTCACAATTCGTGAGGGGAAGACAAACAATCTCCAATGGAATAAAAACAGGTTATGAGAGAGGTCAAAGTTAACAATTAGAGTATAACATAGGAAATGTAAGATTATCTACTTTGAATTGAAAGAAAGTCATCTTTAAATGTAATAAGACAACAAAATATTGTGATGCAAAAGGACCTGGTGTTCCTAGTACAAGAAACCTACAAACTTAACATAGTAAAGCTTGTAATTGGGAAGGCTAATCGAAGGCATAGAACTTAAAAATAGGGAAATTTTGATGCAATTTTACAAGAAATTCACACGAAGTAGCATATATGAAATGCTGGAGGAACTCAGCAGGTCAAGCAGCATCTAGTGAAACTAAAACTGTCAACATTTTGGGCTGCGATCCTTCTTCTGGACCCTAGAACGATAGCATCAGAATAAGGAGTCATCAATTTTAAGATCGAAATGATGAGGAAAGGAATGCAGAGGTTCACAGATAATTAAACCACAAGGGAGTAAAGCAACATGGAAAGTGTTATCAAGCCCAAGATTAACCTGGGTATTTGCCAACACAAAGACAGTCTTACAGTTCATAACTTACTCTAGCCGCATGAACAACGCCAGAGAATTATTTATGTCCTTTGTGCTGTAGGTTTTCTATGTTTCTATGTCAGTCCATGGCTTCCTCTTCTGCCATGATGAGGCCACTCTCATCCTGGAAGTGCAACACCTCATATTCCATCTAGGTAGCCTCCAGCCTGATGGCATGAACATCAATTTCTCCAGCTTATTTATTTTCACGCCCCCTTCCGTCTTTTTCAATTCCCACTCTGGCCTCTTGCTTCTTCTTCTGCCTATCAGCTCACCCAGTGCCCCTCTTCTTTCGTTTTCTCCCGTGGTCCACTCTTCTCGCTCATCACATTCCTTCTTTTCCAGCCCCACTTATCACCTCCTAGCTTCTTACTTCATCCCCCACCCCACCTTGCCCACCCAACCTGGCTTCTATCAGCTTCTAGCTTGTCCTCCTCCTCCCCCATTCCCCCCCCCCCCCCTTCAGCTCCTTATTCTGGCATCTTTCCCCTTCCTTTCCAGTCGTGATGAAGAGTTTTGGCCCAAAACGTCAATTATTTATTCTATTCCAGAGATACTGAGTTCCTCCAGCGTTTTGTGTGTGTTGCTCTGGGTCTCCAGAGAACTGATTTCAGTTGTATAAAATCTACATCAAGTAGTGGGCTAGGCAATGGAGACAGTAAACTGGGACAAAGGAGTAACTGCACAATCTTTGTGAAGTTTGAAAGAGTTGAAGTGATTGGTTGCATCCATACATTAAACTCCTAAAAGACATGAAACAAAGAGGCAATTTGCATCTTTAAAGACTTGAATAATTTACCTGTTGTAACTTCATTAATTTTTATCTACTTTGGAACAGATCCTGTTGAAACTTCACAGATGAATGAACATTTTAATGAAGGAAAACTGCCTCAAACCTTTACCTTATGTTTATTGATTTATTAATAATAAATTACAACACTTCAATAATGCCCATCATGCTGACATTTAACCAAATCTTTTATGCTTTATTTCCTGAAGCATCTATTATTCAACGTATTTTCCTAACTTGTCTTGGTTTATAAGTTTATTTACCACATTCAAACTATAATTAGAAATTTAATTTAAACTATTCTGAAGAGTTTATCCAAATAGCTGCTATTCACACAGATGAAGGGCATTGGACTTTTGACTACATGTGGCCTTAAAGGCAAGCCTGTCACCGTCTTCATCAGGCACCTTTGAAAAAGCACAGAAACCAGCCTCCCCTCCATGGATTCAGTCTGCATATCACGCTACCTCCGTAAAGCAGATAATAAACCCACCCAACTTGGACATTCTTGCTTCTCCCCCCCCCCCACCCCCGCCGAAGATACAAAAACCTGAGAGCGCATACTACCAGGCTCAAGGACGCTTCCAGCCTGTTGCATGGTTACCTAGTACGATAAAATAAACTCGTAACCTCACAGATTACCTCCATATGGCCTTGTATCTACTTGTCTACCTGCACTGCACTTTCTCTGTAACTACAACATTTTATTCTGCATTCTACTGATCTTTTCCTTTGGACGACCTCAATGTACTGGTGTAATAAAGTATACGGACGGTATCCAAAACAATTTTTTCCACTGTTCCCCAGTACATGTGACAATAATAAACCAATTTACCAATTTTCATTGTGCTCCCAGGATAGTAAGCAGCAAGAGAAATTTACATATTCTTTCCTCCTCAGCTCAAGTAAACCAATATTGGAGTCACATGGTCATATAGCATGAAAACAGGCCATTCGGCCCAACTTGCCCATACCAACCAAGATGCATATTTAAACCAAACACAAAGTATACTGCAGATGCTGTGGTCAAATCAAGACATACAAACAAGCTGGATGAACTCAGCAGGTCGGGCAGCATCCGTTGAAATGAGCAGTCAACGTTTCGGGCCGAGACCCTTCATCAGGACTGTCCTTTTTGCTCACATCCTCTCAATATTCCCATTCCATGTCTTCCACTGCCCCTCACCATTTATTCATTTATTTAGGTAAGTACTGTAACACAACCATGCTGACCAATTATACCCATGTGTGTACAATACACATCTGACCACATCAGCCTCCAGGATTTAGACAATCCAACTCTCCAGAACATGGATAGCTGGCGTGACCTTATAAAGAATCAGTCCAGTCCCACTAACTGCCAGCCATATTTGGGCACCAGGATTTTAGCATTTAAAGAGCACATGATCAGATCAATTATCAGCTCAACTTTGGATTCCCATCTAACGTCTTGTTCAGAACCCTATTCTCGTCTCAGTCTCGTATTGTGTCACTTATCATCTCAGATACTCCAGCACTTTGTGCCCTAACCATCCTTACCAAGGTCTATCGTAACAATGTGAACAATTAACTTACTAACACATACATCTTTGGAATGTGGGAGGAAACCCACTCAGTCACGGGGAGAATGCACAAACTCTACAGATAGCGTAGAACTGAATCTGGGTTGCCAGTACTATAACAGCGTACAGGAGCTGCTACACTACCACACTGTCCACAAAGTGCTGTCACATGGAACAGATCATCTAACTCGCTACAGCTCAGCTGCCGGCTGTGCTTACGTAGCTGAGATTTTCAAAGAGCTGTATGTTAAACAGTTTAAATAGAAACTGCCTCTATTAAAATTCTGGAAATTGCAATTAATGAATAAATATACGCTCCAACATTATTTGAAAATTAGTCTGGAATATAGTATAATTCTAAGAATAATATTTAAGTTCAAAGAATTGAGATTTCCAAACATCAAATTGAAAATAACCAGCTGTCATTATATTAAAATCTCCTCTGTACCCACCAATTAAGTATGCTAGAAAAGAACACGAGTCTAACATTAGCAGCATTGTACTTCAAAAAATGTTTTCTCAGCTCCTGACTGCTTTCCAACCCCTGACATTGTTAACAAAGATCACGGTACTCACTTGTACTTCAAAGAAGTATTTCCTAACATTTCCTGTCTGCCTGCAGACAACTGACGGATGAAATCGCTGATAATGTTACATTAAATACCAAATAAGGCCCATTCCGCTGCGCCCCATTAAACACACCCGTGAGGGATATCAAAGGACAACAATATTTAAATTTAAAAATTTTAAAATAAGTTTGTAATACTGTGAACAAGAGCCTAAAACCACAGATATGCAAACAGAAAATGGGAAAGTGGGGACAAAAAGTTCAGAAATGATGGCATGGTGTAAGCCTTGCACGGTTGGGACACGAAAGCTCCTAAGGCAAGAAATAAATAACAGAAATGGAGAAGACGTAGAGTGAAAATCCTTCTTCGTTGTCCGTCAAACACTGCTGAGGCAGGTGTAGTTATGCCTTCAGTAATTGACCATAGCTCCCATCTCAAAACACTGGGGAACCAAAAATAGACTTTATAAATACACAAAAGGAAGAAATGGTGCAAAAAAAACTTTACATTTGCCATCAGTACATTAAGTAGTGCAAAACATTAATGAGGGAGAAAAGACATACACAAAGCATAGTTCGATTGTTACCTTTTCCATTGCTCAAGGGGTCTCACCACCTAGCTCTCTCCCTTCCATACATGGCAGTGGAAGGAGTCTATGCTGAGGTCCCTCCTCATAGACCTTTAGCCACGTTTGCACCAAGCATTAGTCCACTCCTCAGTACTTCCACCTGCAGCCTGGCCTGAGCCAGTTTGCAGCGTTCCTTTATTGACATCAAACTGCGCTGGAAGATCAGCAAGATTCAGCCGACCAGTGGCTGTCGTTCTCCGAGTGGATGACCCTCCACATATCTGCCCAGATGAGCATCCCCGGGAAAAGCCCAGAGATCAGCAGCTCCTCTTTTATGCAACTGCTGGTGATAAACCAGGACAAGGACCCTTGAGTCTACCTCCACAGCCTGCAAAGAGGTGGGAGACCGCTTTTTCCCTACCACAGCCATCCTACGTGGCACGTTTATGTCGTCCACGTAGCAAAACTGACTGGAGGTCACCTCTTATCACCATCCAAACAAGGTCTCGGTGCTCGTTGGTTAGTTCTAGCGATGAACCATTCTAGCATATGGTTTGAACCGTTGTTCAGAGAAAAAAACCCAGAGAATCCCTGGTGTCCCACTCTTGCAGCGCCTGCAATAAATTCCAGTGTCAGTGCTGAACTTTTACAACAAAGGTGGACAGGAATTCATGAAGCATTTATTTTCATAGATACAAGCTTTTCCTGTGGACTCCTACTATGACACAAAAGGTCATCAAAGTTACAAGTCATCCCAAGGAAATCGAGATATGTCTGATGTCGTTGGGTATGTTCTCAACAAGCTATTGCAAGTGTAAACATCATGGGCAAAAACTCCTTAAAAACTTTTAGACTGCCACTAACTCAAAATTTTCTCTATCGAAGCATCTTTGTTGTGCGAACTGTTGGACGTCAAGCGTTTCTATGTTAGATAGTTCACAGTAGTGCAGCAGGCAAACAGGATGGAAATGGTACAATTACCAGAGAAAGCTGCATCAATCGAATTTGCAGGGGTGTGCATTTTACTGAAGAAGGTGCTGTAGATAAAACTTACAGAATGATGCCAAACTGCCGTGGTAGCATAGCAGTTAGCACAACGCTAGTAGTGGGCAGAGTTCAGAGTTTAGGTCTAGTGCCATCTGTAAGGAATCTCTGTACACCTTCCTGTGGCATGCACGGGATTTCCCTGGGTGCTACGGTTTAAGACATACCAGATTAGATGGCCATTGTAAACTGCCCCATGACTAAGTTAGAGTTAACTTGGGGCTGTCAGGGATTGCTGAGGCGGTGCAGCCCAAGGGACCAGAAGGGATCAGAAGCGGAAAGGGTGAGCAGTTTCAAGTTCCTGAGTGCCAAAATCTCTAAGGATCTATCTCTGAGGGCCCAATATTGAAGCAATTACAAAGAAGGTACGACAGCGGCTATATTTCATTAGCAGTTTGAGGAGACTTGGTATGTCACCAAAGACACTTGTAAATTTCTACAGATGTACGCGGGGAGCTTTCTAACTGGTTACATCACTGTCTAGTATGGAACAGTCACCGCACAGGATTGGAAAAGGCTGCAGCAAGTTATCAACTCATCCAGCTCTATCACGGGCACTAGCATCCCCAGCATGCACTGCACCTTCAAAAGACAAAACCTTAAAAAGTGTTGTTATGTTTCGTAACTCCAAAACATTAAACTAATTGAAAGAAAAACACACAGCTGGGATAACTTGTGTACGTATAATGTGGAGGTGTGATGACACGTAAGTATTTGTACATTTAACTCTTAATGAACTATTTTAACGAGAATACTTAATCAAACAATATATTTACAGTATTACTCAAATATTATTGATAAATACACAGCAGGTGGATGACATTATTAAGGACCCCATCACCCAGGACATGCCCTTTTCTTATTACCACCATCAAGGAGGTTCAAGAGCCTGAAGATTCACACTGAACATTTCCGGAACAGCTTCTTGCCCTCCACCATCAAATCTCTGAATGGACAATGTACCCATGAACACCACCTCAGTTTTACTTTCCTCTCTTTTTGTACTACACATTTAATTTATTGGACCAAAATGCTGATTCAGAAAAGGCAAAAGGAGGAGGTATGCGTTACATGATAAACTCTCAGTTTTGTTAAACTCATGTTCTCGCAACTTGAAATACCTAACAGTAAAAAACTGACTGTTCTAATTACCAAAGGAGTTCTCATCTGTGATCCTAACCTCAACTTACATACCACCAGTGTCCAATTGTAATCCAGCACTCTCAGCACCTTATGATGCCATCTCCAAACAAGAAACAGTCCACCCCAATGCAGTTCAAATCATAGTCGGAGACTTCAACCAGGCTCGTTTGAAGAAATCCCTGCTCAATTACCATCAGCATATAGCTTGTAGCACCAGAAGTCCCAACACACTAGGTCACTGTGATAGTAAGTTAAGGAATGCCTACTGTTCCACGCCCAGACTGCATTTCAGTAAACTGGATCATTTGGCTGTACTTCTATTACCTGCATACAGGCAGAGGCTAAAGAACAAACTCCAGAAATAGGACAACAGAGGTAGTCATGGGAGGCTGAAGAGGGGCTACAGGATAGCTTCAAGTCAGTAGACTAGGCCGTGTTCAAGGACTCATCTGGGGATCTGAATGAATATACCATGGTAATGGACTTCATTCAAACAGTTGTAGATGAGTCCGTCCCTACAAAATCATTCAGAGTCTTCCCCAACCTGAAGCCCTTGGATGAACCATGAAATCCATAAACTGCCGAGGGGCAGTTAAAGTCTGGTGACCAAGAAAGTTTCAAGAGGTGCAGGTATGATCTCTAGGAAAGCCACCTCTCGAGCGAAGTGGCAATTCCAAACTAAAGTTGAATCAACAAAGGATATTCAAACATCACCTCTTATAGAGTGAAAATCAAGTAGCACAGGCAAACAGAAAGGCTTTGCTTCTAGATGAGTTCAATAGCTTCTATGGTCACTTTGACCATCAAAACAATGAGGAACCATCACGTAATTCCAGAGCCCCCGATAATCCTATAATTTCAGTCTCTGAAGTCAATGTGCGAGCAGCCTTCAAGAGGGCAAACCCATAAAAAGTATCCGGCCCAGAGAGCTACTTGACCAAGTATTAGAATCCTGAGCTGATAAACTGGCTGGAGTCTTCACTGAGATCTTTCATCCCTTGCTTCCTGCTCTACCTGCTTCAAGTAGGCTTCAATCATACCAGTGGCCAAGAACAGCGTGGTGACCTATCTCAATGACTATTGCCCAGAGGCACTTACATGTACAGTGATGAAGTGTTTTGAGAGGTTGGTGATGAAACATATCAATTCTTACCTGAGAAGTGACCTAGCTTCACTCCAATTTGCCTACTGGAGCAACAGGTCCACAGCAGATGCCATCTAATTGGCTCTTCTCTGAACCCAGGACCATCTGAACAGCAAAGATGTATACATCAGGATGGTCTTTTATCAACTACAACTCAGTATTCAATATCATCATTCCCTCAAGTCTAATCAAAAAGCATCAAGACCTTAGTCTTAATACCTCTTGGTGCAACGGAAACCTCGATTTCCTCACTTGCAGAGCCCAGTCAGCTCAGATAGGCAACATCTCCTCCATGATGTCCATCAGCACAAGGTACTACAAAGCTGTGTCTTAGTCCCTTGCTCTACTCACTTTACATTTATGACTGTGTGGCTAAGCACAACTCCAATATCATATTCAAGTCTGATGACATTTCCACCCTCACAGGCTGAATCAAAAGTGGTGGTGAATCAGCATATAGGAGGAAGATTGAAAATCTGACTTGAGTGATGTCATAACAGCAACCTCTTACTCAACGTCAGCAAGACCAAGGAGCTGATTATAGATTTCAGAAGGAAACCAGAGGTCCATGAGCCAGTCCTCATTGGAGAATCAAAGATGGAATGGGTTAGCAACTTTAAATTAATTTGGAGGACCTGTCCTAGGCACAGCAAGTATGTGCAATTACAAAGAAAGCACAGCAGTGCCTCTATTTCCTTAGAGGTTTGGGAGATTCAGCATGACATCAAAAACTTTGACTAACTTCTATAGTTGTGCAGTGGAGAGTATATTGACTGGACGCATCACAGCTTGGTATGGAAACACCAATGCTCTTCAACAAAAAAATCCTTAAACAAAGTTTAAGTGAAGAAAAGTTAATAAATACCTTCTAGAAACTACTTATAAACAATTCAGGACTATCTTTAGATATGCTTCCTAAACAGAAACAGAAGAGAATTACTACTTTGAAGACAATGCGAGTTGGCGGGGAAAGAGGCCCAGCCGTTTTGGTGGAGCCTCGTACTCAAGTTGGATCTCTTCCCAGCGAAGTACACGTCGCCTCCGATGGTGCAGGGCAGGAGGCTGCGACAACATCAACGGTCTCTAAGAAGAAACAGTGGGAGCTGCACATGTGTGAAGAAACAAGTGTGCACAAACAGGTGCAAACAAAACTACAAGTTCCAACTGCAACTGGAAGTGAAAATGAAAGTGAATCGGAAGTAGAATCAGACTCTCTGGAAAATACAGATGAAGAAATAGATGAAGCAGAAGAAGAAGAACAGGAGGAAATTAAAGGTGGAAACCTTTCTGGAGACATGAGAAGTCCTGATACAAATAATGCATCAATTAAAAGTAATAAAAAAAGATATTAGAAATATGAAGACTACGCTTGATAAGGTGGTGGAAAAACAAAAGAAAATGGACAAGAAAGTTAAAAAGTTGGAAGAAAAAATGGGAGGTAACACTGAAAGAATGGATAAGATGAAAGGTAATATCCTTGCCTGGACATCAGAAAGAAAACGGTTGTTGGAAAAAGTAGATGTGCTCGAAAATTTCAGCAGATGAAACAATATTAAGATTGTTGGTCTTAAAGAAGGTATAGAGGGAGAAGATTCAATAAAATTCTTTCAAAAATGGATTCCGGAAATCTTGGAAATGGAAGAGGGAAGTCAATTAATTGAAATCAAAAGGGGTCATATAGCTTTAAGACCAAAGCCCCAACAAGATCAAAATCCACGATCAATCTTGATAAAATGTTTAAGATATCAAGATAAAGAAAAGATTTTGAAGGCAGTTGCTCAAGGTGCCAGAAAGAGAAATGGGCCATTGCTGATAGAAGGGAAAAGAGTTCTTTTTTATCCTGATATAAGTTACGACCTTTTGAAGAGGCAGAAGGAATTTAATTCAGTGAAAAAAATCTTATGGGAAAAGGGTTATAAATTTATACTGAGCTACCCAGCAACACCGATAATTATTTTGGATGATGAAGAAAGAAGATTTTTTACTGATCATCAGAAAGCGGAGGAATTTGTACAAGAACTTCCTAATATTCGCGAGATGCGGTAAAGAATTATGGAAATGAAATGGATTAAAGATGAAGACTGAGATAGAGATCGGATTTGATGGACATTTATGAGTAGAAGAATATACAAATATACTTTAAGTATATAATAGAAGGGGAACAAGAAAAAAAATTGAGGAATATTAATTGGGAGTAGAGATATTAATTTTTTTTTCTTCTTCACTTATATCTTTTTGTTACAGGGGAGCTGGAGGAGCTTCTGATTGATTGCTGCGGGATTCATGCGTGTAATCATGGTGATTGCCATGACCCGTAAAACGGAGGGGGGGTAATGTTGTGTTTCTATTCATTCACATTAGTAAGGGGGTATTTTGTTTTTTTTTCTTTACTATCTATCGTTCTTCTATTTTTCTTTTTTTGCCTGGATGATTGGGGGGGGGGGGGAGATACATAGCAACATGGAGAATTTTAAAGAGATTCCCCAAGGTATTATGAATGACTAATTTACTTAATTTTTTAAGTTTTAATGTTAATGAGCTTAATGGACCTGTGCAAAGAAAAAGAGTTTTAACATATATTAAGAAAATGAAAAGAGATATAGCTTTTTTGCAGGAAACACATTTAACAGAGACCGAACATCAGAAATTAAAGAGAGATTGGTTTGGAAGTGTTATTGCAGCTTCATTTAATTCAAAGTCGAGGGGAGTTGCAATTTTGGTTAATAAAACCTTACCAATTAAAATATAAAATGTACTAATTGATTCTGTGGGGAGATATGTGATTATACATTGTCAAATCTTTTTGGAATTATGGACTCTTGTGAACATTTATGCACCAAATGAAAATGATGCAAAATTCATACAAGAAGCTTTTTTGAATCTGGCCGACGCACATGATAAAATATTAATAGGTGGAGATTTTAACTTTTGTTTAGACCCAGTTCTAGATAGGTCAACTAAGGCTATTACAAAACCAAAAGTAATAAAGCTAACTTTATCATTGATGAAAGACTTAAATTTGATTGATATATGGAGAAGAATTAATCCAAGAGAAAGAGATTATTCATTTTATTCAAACAGACATAAAACTTATTCAAGGATTGATTTTTTCCTATTATCAATGAATATTCAGGATAGAGTGAAAAGTGTATAATATAAAGCGAGAATACTGTCAGATCATTCCCCCTTGATAATGACAATGATAATGATGGATAAGGAGGAATTGATTTACAGATGGAGATTTAATTCAATTTTATTAAAACGTCAAGATTTTTGTGATTTTATGAAAAAACATCAAACTTTTTCTGGATACAAACTCATATTCAGTTGATGATAAATTTATATTATGAGAAGCGATGAAAGCATATTTGAGGGGTCAGATAATAAGTTATACTTCTAAAATTAAGAAGGAATATATGGTAGAAATAGATGAATTAGAAAAAGAGATTACAAAATTAGAAAAAGAATCCCAAAGATATACGACAGAAGAAAAACAAACACAACTTGTTAATAAGAAGCTACAATCTAATACACTCCAGACATATCGAACAGAACAAGTAATTATGAGAACTAAACAGAAATATTACGAATTAGGTGAAAGATCACACAAGATTCTTGCTTGGCAGTTGAAAACAGAGCAGGTTTCCAAAGCAATAAATGCAATTAGAACAAGTGCAAATAAAATTACTTATAAACCTTTAGAAGTTAATGAAACTTTTAAAAAATTTTACTCTGAATTATATCAATCAGAATCACAAAATGAGGTTGCTGAGATAGAAATTTTTTTTATCACAAATAACTCTTCCAAAATTGAATTTGGAAGAACAGAAAGGATTAGGTATGCCCTTTACATTAAAAGAGGTTGAAGAAGCTTTAGGATCACTTCAGAGTAATAAATCTCCAGGAGAAGATGGTTTTCCGCCTGAATTTTATAAAAACTTTAAAGATTTATTAATCCCTCCCTTTATGGAGTTAATACATCAAGCGGAAAGAACACATAAACTTCCACAATCTTTTTCAACAGCGATCCTAATAGTATAGCCAAAAAAAGATAATCCTTTAAAACCAACATCATATAAGGCCTATTTCTTTGTTGAATACGGATTATAAAATAATAGCAAAAATTTTATCTAATAGATTATCTAAATATTTACCCAAATTAATACATATGGATCAAACAGGCTTTATTAAAAATAGATAATCGGCGGATAATGTAACTCGGTTACATAGCATAATTCATCTGGCACAAAAGGAGGAGGAAATGAGTGTGGCAGTTGCTTTGGATGCAGAAAAAGCATTTGATAGATTGGAATGGGACTTTTTATTTAAGGTATTGGAAAAATATGGGTTAGGAAAATCTTTTATAAAATGGATTAAAACCTTAAATGCTAGTCCCAAAGCTAAAGTAGTGACAAATGGTCAAATTTCAACATCATTCCAGTTAACAAGGTCAACCAGGCAAGGCTGTCCATTATCACCTGCTTTGTTTGTGTTGGCGATAGAACCATTAGCTGAATTAATTAGAACGGATCCAGACATTGTGGGCTTCAGAGTTAACCAGGAGGAATACAAGATTAATTTATTTGTTGACAGTGTTCTGATTTACTTAACAAACACATTACATTCATTGCATAAACTATCTTTCAGATTGGAAGAATATGGGAAAATATCAGGGTATAAACTGGGATAAAAGTGAAATTTTACCCCTTACTAAAGAAGATTATAGTCAACGTTGATTAGTAACTCAATTTACATGACCGACAGATGGTATAAAATATTTAGTTATAAGTCGATAATGATATAAAGAATTTATATAAATTAAATTATTTACCATAATTGGAAAAAATACATGATCTTGATAAATGGATGATGTTACCGATAACATTAGTAGGTAAAGTTAATGCTGTAAAAATAAATATATTTCCCAGATTACAATATTTATTCCAAACATTACCAATACAACTGTCCCAGAAGTTTTTTCAAGAGTTGAATAAATGTGTGAGGAAGTTTCTTTGGAAAGGTAAGATGTCAAGAATACCGTTGGAAAAATTGACATGTAAATTTGACCTAGGAAGGTTACAACTCCCAAATTTTAAGAATTATTATAAAGCAAATCAACTTAGATTTATTGCATTTTTTTGATGAAGAAAAACCGGCATGGATTAGAATAGAGTTAGATAAGATAGGAGAAAATATACCAGAAGATTTTATATATAAATGTGAATCCAAATGGATACGGGAAAAGAAAGAATCTCTTATATTAAAATATTTGATTGATTTATGGAATAAGGTAAATGTGAATGATGAGATAAAGAAATCTTTATTAGCAAAGAGAACCCTAATTCAAAATAGACTTATTCCTTTTACAATGGATAATCAACTTTTATATAACTGATTTCGAAAAGGGATCAGATATATAGGTGACTGTTTTGAAGGAGGTATATTGATGTCGTTTGATCAATTAAAGAATAAATATAAAATATCAAATAACACTCTTTTGTTATTTTCAATTAAAGGCCTATTTAAGAGATAAACTGGGTCAAACAATGTTAATGCCAAAACCTAATGAAATAGAAACTTTAATTCAAAAAGGAAAAATTAAAACATTTACATCTTGTATGTATAATTTGATTCAAAAACAGACAAACCAGAAATTCATAAGTCAAGACAAAAATGGGAAACTGATTTGAATATTAAAATTGATGAAAAAAATTGGTCAAGACTAGACTATGTCTTGACAGTATGACAAATACAATAAATGTCCAACTTAGATTATTTTTTACATCAATTATATATTACACCACAAAAAAATAAATAGATTTAACACAAATTTATCTGACCAATGTTTCCGATGTAATCAAGAAATCGGTACTTTTTTTTTACACATTACGGTCTTGTTTTAAAATTCAACCTTTTTGGATGAATCTAAGACTTTTTCTGGAACAAATTATTGGAATACAACTTCCACATAACCCAATATTATTTTACTAGGTGATATTGAAAGGATAAAACCAAAACCTAAATTAAATAAATATCAGAAAAAATTTATAAAAATTGCATTGGCAGTAGTCAAAAAAGCTATTGCAGTTACTTGGAAATCAGATTCATACATAACTATGGACCGTTGGAATAATGAAATATATAGCTGCATTCCACTTGAAAAAATTACTTATAATTTAAGAAATGAATATGATATATTTTTGAAAATTTGGCACCCCATCTACAAAAGATAGGATTAAATATATAGGTCCTTTGAAGATAAAATTATTAGTTATTTGGGGAAAAAAATAAAGATATATACCAAAGTTATTTTGAACTCCATGGTGCATGTGGGGATCCTCCGATATCCAGGCAATTCTTTCTTCTTTCTTTCTTTTTTTTTTCTTTTTTTAAGACAGGGTCGTTAAGGGGGGAAGGGTTAAGGGGAGGGGGGAAGGCTAATATTAATTTTCATTACTTTATTATTCTATTCATTGTATGTAATTTTCTTAAAATTTAATTAAAAATATAAAAAAAAACAAAAAATTACTATGAAAAGTAGAAATACAGCTTAGTCCATCATGGGTAAAGCTCTCTCAACCATTGAGCACATCTATATGGAACACTGTCGCAGGGAAGCAGCATCCATCATCAGGGATCAACATCACCTAGATCATGCTTTCTTCTCACTACTGCCATCAGGAAGCTGGAACAGGAGTCTCAGGACTTACATTATCAGGTTCAGGAACAGTTACTGCCCTCAACCATCAGACTCTTAAACCAAATAGGATAACTTCACTCAAATTTACTTGCCCCATCACTGGAGTGTTCCCACAACCAATGGACTCACTTTCAAGGACCCTTCATCTCATCTTCTCAATATTTATGATTTATTTATTATTATTTCTTCTTTTTGTATTTGCATAGTTTGCTGTCTTTTGCACTCTGGTGAATACCCTAGTTGAGCAATCTTTCATTGATTCTATTATAACCATATAACAATTACAGTACGGAAACAGGCCATCTCAGCCCTTCTAGTCCATGCCGAATGCTTACTCTCACCTAGTCCCACCTACCTGCACTCACCCTCCATTCCTTTCCTGTCCATATACCTATCCAATTCTTTTTAAATGACAAAATTGAACCTGCCTCTACCACTTCTACTGGAAGCTCGTTCTACTCAGCTACCACTCTCTGAGTAAAGAAGTTCCCCCTTGTGTTACCCTTAAACTCTCAACTCATGTCCTCTTGTTTGAATCTCCCCTACTCTCAATGGAAAAAGCCTATCCATGTCAACTTTATCTATCCTCCTCATAATTTTAAATACCTCTATCAAGTCCCCCCTCAACCTTCTACGCTCCAAAGAATAAAGATCTAACTTGTTCAAACTTTCTCTGTAATTATGGTTATTATCCTGTAGACTTATTGAGTATGCCCAAAAGAAATTGAATTTCAGGGTTGTATATGGTGACCTATATGTACTTTGAACAACCGCATAGCAACCAGTTCTTCCAGATGTATGTAATTAATTTAATAACCTATACATCTTTAGAATGTGGGAGGAAACTAGAACACCCAGAGGAAAACCACATTTCTGATTCCAAGTTTCTCCAGCATATTGTGTGAGTTGAATACAACCTGTTACCTGAAGATATACCAAGGGCTCCTGTGGCACCCTTCTTTCGATTTCAGGCCAACCTGTAATTCGGAGTTAGATTGTCCTATTCACTTAATGGTTAAAAGTATCAAAACATAAAATTACCATACTTAATCTCCAGTTTTAAAAAATCCAGCTATCAGAAGAGCACTTGAATAACTATTTGTAAAAAAAAATCAATACATTTCTGATTACTGCAACAGCATGCCTGAAAAGCAAAATGAATAATTTCTGTCTGTGTCGGTGAATATCTCTATGTACAGAGGGAAAGCTCAAAATAATTTGTTGCTCTGAAGCAATTTGCCTCATATCAGACCATATGTAATAGGGCTGACTTCAAGGATAGGGCTAGAATAGATCGTTACACTTCCTGTCCTCCAAAGTCTTTTTACCAAGAGAACATTTGAAACTCATCACCTGACAAAACTGTACACCAACTAATTTTACCTGCTGGGTTTCAGCCTCTGTTGGTGAACTAGATGTTTTTTTGACAAACCATTCATTTCATTGATGCCATTATTACTCAGTAAATTCAGAGAAACCCCATCACAATGTTTCACGTGGGCTGTTGAGTAATAAGGGTGTCAAATGTTATCGGGAAAAGGCAGGAGAACGGGGTTGAGAGGAAGAA
Organism: Hypanus sabinus; assembly: GCF_030144855.1. Taxonomy (NCBI): domain Eukaryota; kingdom Metazoa; phylum Chordata; class Chondrichthyes; order Myliobatiformes; family Dasyatidae; genus Hypanus; species Hypanus sabinus. The sequence continues at coordinate 35,784,195 of NC_082716.1, read as the reverse complement.
TAAATTAGATTTCAGCAAATGGCAGGACCAAACCCTAATTCTGCTACAATGTCTAATGGTCTAATGTGTCACAGAGCCCAAACCTGTGAATGATGAGGTGGGGAAAACAGCGTAAGGAAGTCCATTTTACAATGAGTGGTGCGGAAGAGCTGGGGAAGAACCTTCAGTTATGGGCACCTGCACCAGGCCAACACAGCAGCTAATGATAAAACCACATTGTCAGAATACATTTGAACAGTGTGTGCAGAGGACAGAGAAAAACTTGAAATGTGTTTCTCCAAAATGAAACTGTCCCTCCACGGGTTTCAATGAGCACTATATCAGATACAAGAGTTCATAATCTGCAGTGAATTAAAGTAATGGTGTCTGCACTCGTCGGGGAGAGCGAGTTTAAAAAATCAGCGCTTCGTAGCCATTTTATTAGTGCTTGAACAGCGCCCGATCAGAGCTTGGGATTCATTAGTGAAGGTCAAATAGACATAAGACAGGAGCAAGTGGAGTGGCTATTGTTGGAGTGGGGCAGTGTCGGCACGGGAAAACTTTTGGCTTTGGCTCAACAGGTTGGGCGATAACAGGCATGGGAATGTAAGTATCTGGTAAGCGTTTCCTTGCTCATTCTTCATCTGTTAGTGTATAGTTATGGCAGTAAAATCATTCCAAGGGTTGTGTTGTTTTTTCTTTGTGTGAGATATGCAAATTCTGGGAGACGTCCAGCCTCCCAGGTACAGCGAGCTACAGTCACTGAACAATGAAAAAATATGAATATACGTAAAATAATAGGCAATTAAAATATTTATCATACTTGGTTAATGGGATTTCTGCTCCTGGACCTCAGCGCACAGCATCTGCACATCAGGGCTGTATGACGTCACCTTCATCTTTACACAGGATCGCAAGCTGTCATCTGTGAGGCGTGCGCGATGTTTGTTTTTAATAAAGTTCATGTTGAAGAACACCTGCTCACATACATATGTGGATCCAAAGATCGACAGGACTCCAAGTGCATACTTTTTAATGGTTACATAAATGTCGGGGATAGCATTCCATGTTTCGAAGACAAGTTTGTGCGGTTTTAGGAGGTTTTCAATATCTCTCCATTTGTGATTCTGAGCAAGAACGGCCTTCTGACGGGCAACATCTTCAAGGTCTGCTGTCAAGCGTCTAAACTTGGACACCCATATGTCTTTGTCGGCTATGTCGGCCAGTTCCATCTCAAGATCAGGTTGACTCACACCTGCCAATGCAGTCGTATTCAGTAGGGATGGATCGATGCTTAGGGGAGTGACCGGGAAGGATAATGTGTTTTTTTCCTCTCTGAACTCACAGAAGCGTTTCCCAAATGATGTTTGCATTGCGGTGATTGCAGAATGTAAATACTCCGAATTTATCATGCCGTGACCTTGTTTGAACTCTCTCAAATTGGGGAAGTGAGACAAAGTGCCTTTCTGTAAATCTCTGGCAAGCACTGTCAACTTGCGCTCGAATGCCAAAACATCCTCCAACATGTGCAGGGCTGTGCGTCCTTTCCCCTGAAGAGCTGTGTTCAGTGTGTTCAGGTGCGCTGTCATGTCTACCATGAAGTGTAGCTTTTCCAGCCACACTGGCTGTTCCAGCTCAGGAAAGCTGAGCCCTTTGCTCCTCAGGAAAGCTTTCACTTCTTCCAGACATGCGACAAAGCGTTACAGCACCTCCCATCTGGACAGCCACCGGACTTTGTTGTGCAGCAGGAGATCAGAATATGCGCTTTCCAGCTCGTCCAGTAACAAACAGAATTGACGGTGATTTAAACTTTTTGCCATTATTTTATTGACAATCTGAATGACAACATCCATTACTTCTGTGCATTCCGGAGGAAATGTTTGAGTGCACAGTGCCTCTTGGTGCAAGATGCAGTGAAAAGTCACCAGCTTTCTGTCCAGCGACTTCTGCAGTAAAGCCACAAATCCCTTGTGCGCTCCTGTCATACTTGGTGCCCCATCAGTAGCTACTGACACCAGGTGGGTGGTCTTTATTCCTTTGGCTCTTAAACAATTCAAGACAGCCTCACAGATGTCCTCTCCCCGTGTTTGGTCTTTTAGAGGTATCAACTCAATCATTTCTTCCTGTGGCCTGGCAGAGTTTACATACCGGCAGAACAGTGCTATTTGTTCAATATCACCTTTGTCTTTAGACTCGTCACAGGCAATCGAGTAGGCCACAGCTGAATTGATGTCTTTAATTTGCTGTCTTGTGATGTCTTCTGCCATTTTTATGGTTCCGTCTTTGACAGTCTTTGCAGAGAGAGGCATATCCCTGATTTTCTGCACAATTTCATTCTTGTTTTTAAAGTCCATGAATAGATGTTCTGAAATCTTAATGAAAGATTCTTTTATATATTCACCATCTGTAAACTGCTTCCCGTGCCTGACTATTTCCTGAGTGGCAATATAACTAGCATATATAGTTGATTTTCTAGACTTCATCCATTTCTTGAAATGATTTTTGCTCAGATCAACCTTCCGCATCAGTTCCGAAACGGCTTTTTTCCTCTCATCTCCATACGGATATTTTTGAGCAAAGGCTGCGTGTTTATTCTGGAAATGCCTTGCGACATTTGACTTTTTGTTGTTTGCTAGCTTCTCATTGCATATTAAGCATACCGGTAAACCAGTCTCGTCAGCAGTGAAAGCAAATGAATCTGTCCACGTATCATTAAACTTTCTGTTTTCTTCAGTCACTTTTCTTTTTTTAGAATTCTCCATAGTTAGCCTACCTTGGATCGAAAAATTAAAGAAATCGCGCACTGGCGGGTGTCAGGCATTGGCAGTGGTGACGTATATTAATAGCGATAAAAACACGTTGTAGCGATGTGCTACACGCAGTCAGTCAAAGATAACTTTATTCGAACTAAACAGCCTTGCTTTTAAGCCTCCCTCAACCCGCCCCCCCATGGGCGCGGATGCTCCAAAAGACACGTACTCACAAACCCCCGTAGGCTATCTTCCTTAGCCGGAATGGTGGCTAATTGTGAGCCGGTTCCGATGTGCCAGGAAATGGGTCGCCACAACGTTTTATTTAGATTGTACAAGATCACCATAATCTTCAAATTTAGAGTTACATTTCAAAAACTAACAAACTAACATAAAATACATTTTAATGAAATACTCACCATTTATTTTCCAAAGCTACAGGGAGCCGCAGCACAGAGATGAAAGAGCCGCATGTGGCTCCGGAGCCGCGGGTTGCCGACCCCCGTCCTAGACAGAGTGGATGTGAAGAAGATGTTTTCTTTGGTGGGGGACTCTAGGATCACAGGACACTGCCTCAAAATAGAGGGACGCCGATATTGAACTGAGATAAGCAGATTTCTTTAGCAAGAGGGTGGCGTATCTACGGAATTAATTGCCACAGGCAGATCTGGAGGCCAGGCCATTGGATGCATTTAAGGTGAAGTTTGATAGGTTCTTGATTAGCCAGGGTGTAAAAGGTTATGGGTAGAAGACAGGAGAATGGGGTTGAGAGGGAAATGAAACAGCCATGATGAAATGATGGAGCAGACTCAAAGGGCCAAATGGCCAATTTCCGTTCCAATGTCTTATGGTCTAAAATCTCAACCCCAAGCATTTTTCCACACACTACTTCCAAACCTTAGAACAGCACTCAAAGACTGGGCTTCAGGTCTATATGTAGTTTTTTTAAAATGAGCTTGTTTACTGAACAACTTAAAAAATATATTATTCCTGAAAGAATACTTTCACGGCACATCGTTATTCTGTTGTACAAGACTGAGCAGAATGTCGATTGTAGCTTTGTGCATCAGATGATCTCGGGTGTCACTGCCCTTCTCATTATACAGACTGCAGGTGCACATACTCTGCTCCTGCCAGAAAGCATTAATCAGTCACGGAACAAGCTGTCGGACCTATCCAACCTTTCACTGGCCAGTAACCCTTTCTCTTCTTTACAAGGGAAGAACAGAAATAATGAAAACATTCCTGGCTCTCTGCCTGCATGTCAATGTACAAACCATCACAATACAATGCAACTCCACATTTTGTAACACTAGAGTCTGCATCCTACCATTTCTTTTCCTTTGTACTACCTCAACGCACTGACGTGATGAAATGATCTGCATGGATGGCATGCAAAACAGTTTTCCACTGTACCTTGGAGCAGGTGACAATAAATACACTAATTTACCATCTTATCCCCCTAAGTAGTCTATTAGGAAACCACACTGGTGTTTCATGTTCATAGGAACCCATTGCGAATTCACGCAATACGCAATCCCATTCACCCGTTTATTTCCTCTAACCTTGTCCCTCGCGTGACACACCACACACGACCAATCTACCCATCAACCACCTACTCAACTGACAGTTGGCAGCAACCAGCCATCATAAACCAGTAAATCGTTGGGATGCAAGGGAGATGTAAAGTACCCAGGGGACACCCTTTGGAGAAGGTACAAATTCCACAAAGGACCATTCAACCAAAAATTTAAAAAAGAGGATTCTTCCCCTCTCCAATGAGGCCACTGAAGCTACACTGGGAAAAACACTGCCAAGTTACTGGCAACTTTACTACTCCAGGCAAACACCAGACCAGTAAGGACAAAATAAAACACTGAAGAGACTTTAACATCATATCTCCAGTCAGAAGGCCACCCCGCTGATCAGCTGAGTGACTGACACAGTGAACAGTAGGCAAGAGCACCAGCAGTTGAAACTCAAGGAACCAGGCTCAAAGCTCACTGACAAGTCAAATTAACAATGACATCTTTGTTGAAGAAGCAAGCCAACTTCCCATTTAAATTGTTCCAAGTGTCAGGAATTACAGAAATTATCATATTAAGCAAATCCAATATTAATATGTCTCTTTTCCATTGGAAGATTGGCCACTTTGTATACAAGATGTAATCTTGTTTGAGCTGCTTCAAGATTCACTAGTGGTAGCTTGCTTTAGAATTGGACTACAGCAATGGCCGTGTGGGGGCTCACATACATCAGGCGTGCACAGTTCCCGTGTTAATATCAGGAGATTATTTCCAACACCAGATTATTTAAATTGACTGCTAGGAACAACAAAGCCATATGCTTCCATGCTCTCTACACCACCCCCACTTCCTCTACCAGAGGAACAGATGGGTAACAAACTGGGCAAATTGCCAAGTCTTAAAATGATAATCCACCTTTCCAATAAAAAATACACTTCGCTCTGAACTTTCCAATTGGACTCAAATTCATAGACATACACCAGGACTGGGAAAGGAGCTGATTTGAAACTTGCAGTGTCGAGCATTGCCAACTGGAAACACTATTTGGTACAGAATTTGATTTAAGTCAAAGTAGTTTGGGGAAGAAAGAATAACTTGTTCACCTCCAGGAAGACAAAGTCCTCAATTTTTCACAGCTGCTGCAGGATATGCAGAAGATAATCTGAGGAATATGAACATCTTTGGCCCAGAACACTATAGGACCCAAAGAGCTGCTCAAGGCCAACTTCAACACACCACACAAGGACACAGGATGCAAATGGCTTTCAAAGTCAACCAAGATAAGCATTCCAAAAATGCACCTCTGTGGCAATCTGCCACTTACAATATCTGCCACAGGGCAAAAATATTTTAATTGCTTCCTCTAAATAACCAAGAGCTGCCACTCTTATTTTCAACAGGGAGTATTTGTTCATGTGTATTTTTGGATGCCATAACAGAGTTACTGCAGCCACAAGTCAGCCTCACCCCAATGATTTCATCTCACGCTAGCAGAAAGGTAGCAGACATTTTGCACATATTCACTTCTAAGGAGAATATAACAACTAAAAGCAAAAGATGACAGGTAACAGACTTCTAACCTCTTAACTCTCACCCACTTTGATTGCGTGGAGGCAAAAGTAGCATGCAGTTTCAAAGCAGCACAGGCACTGCAAGCCTGCAACTCCTACACTAAGTATTAGTAAAACAAATCAAAACTGTATACCTTTGCCAGTCAGCTTTGCTTTTCAGAAAGCCTTTCTAATCTCCTCAGTGTGTCAAAGGAAGGTACAGAATTTATCGAGCAGCACACCCAGCTTGTTCAGCAGTCCCTCCAAGAACCAAAGCAGGTACATTCACCTTGAGGGAAATTAAAATTTGAAACCTGGACATGGCAGTGTAATACTTAGAGCATCAGTGCCCAGATGTAAGTGCTGGCGATACAAATGCAGACCTTTGCGAGGTCTACAATTGTACGGTCAGGTGAACACATTAAAATCCGCCTTAACATTTGTTACAAAAAGGGTGTTAGTCGTCAGTCTGCATGGTATGAATGCAAATAGCTAACTAAACACAAATCTAACATTTTTTCCAGGGTCAGGATTGAAGTGTGATTTTTTTTTTGCCAACAAACATGAAGGAACTGAAAGGCCAACACTGATATGATCGCCAAATTTAAATATCAATCTCAGGTGGCAACCTAGCCAAAGAACAAATACTTTTTACTTCTAATTTCTGTCACTTCGGGTTGCTGAAAATATTTGAGAAATCTTCAAAAACATATCCGGTGATGGTATTATGTTGTTTAACATCTATATTAATGATTTAGATGATAATGTAGGAAACTGAATCAGCACATTTGTGGATGAGATTAAGACTAGTGGAGAGCATGATCTTGACCAGCTGGAAAATTTGGGATGAAAAATGGCAGATAGAATTTAATGCAGGCAAGTGTAAGGAGTTGCACTTTGTCGGACAAACCAGGGTAAAATGTATTTGGTGAAGAATTGGGCTCTGAGGTGTGCCATTGAAGAAAGAGACCTAGGAATACAAGTCCATAATCCTTGTGAGATGTTATGTTGAAATTGTATAAGACATTGGGTGAGGCTGAATTTGGAATGTTCTATGAAGTTCTGGTTACCTGCCTCCAGGAAAGATACCAATAAGCTTGAAAGAGTGCAAAGAAAATTTTCAAAATGCTGCCACTGTAACCCCTTTATCTCTTTTAATGACGTTAAAAACTCTAACATACATGTCAATCAGGACTTCTCTTTCATCAATGCACATTGATTCTGCTCAATACAATTATTATTTCCGAATTTAGATACCACCTTAACAATATTCTAACATTTTCCCCAATAAGTACAAGGAAATTAACTTTGGAACTTCTGATAGTTACCTCTTAATTACTTTCATGCACAATTTTAACTGCTGCCAAACATAATTATCTAAAGAATAAACAAATTTTGGCTCATTACTTGATAATGAGTGATAGTTACCAATGGGAATGGGTGGTTAAAATTATCAATTCTAAAGTAGTTTTTGCAATATATTTTGTAAGTTGATTTTAAGCATCACTAATTATTTGGTGATAAATTCCAAACGGTTCCATCACAAGAATTTAAGATGAATTTAAGGCTTGAGATTTCATGGGTGTTTCTATTCAATGTATTTGCCAGGATAACAATCCCAAATCTAGCAAGAAAGAGGGATGCCAACCCAACTATTGGCTTCCTTTATTGCAGAGTAAAGTTACACTCATCAGAAATGACTGAACAGTTTTTAGTTCATTTTTTTCTGGAAGGTTAAGTTATAAGACCATTAAACACCCATACAGGCCCTTCAGCCCTCAAGGTCTGCAGACACCATCAACTGTTCTTCCTTACTGATCTTATTCTATTCCTTTCACATTCAATCAAATCCACACAGAATCCTCCACACACCTAAGCATTAGGGCCAATTTAGAGAAGCCAATTAACCTTGTGGATACAAGTGCAACGTTTGAGAGGCATTTAATCAATAAACAGGGAATTAGGCAGGGAATAGAGGGATACAGACCATGTGCAGGAAGATAGGATTAGTTACATTGGTATTATGGCTGGGACAGAACATGGTGGGCCATGTTCTATATCCTAGCAATCTGTATACTTTTGGGATCTGGAAGGAAATTGGGGCACCCAGAAAAAATCAGAATCAGATTTAATATCACCGGCTTATATCATCAAGTTTTGTTAACTTTACGACAGTAAAGAGATGGTTGTTGACTTCAGGAGGGTACGGAGTGACCACTCCCCGCTGAACATCGACAGCTCCTTGGTAGAGATTGTTAAGAGCACCAAATTTCTTGGTGTTCACCTGGCGGAGAATCTCACCTGGTCACTCAACACCAGCTCCATAACAAAGAAAGCCCAGCAGCGTCTCTACTTTCTGCGAAGGCTGAGGAAAGTCCATCTCCCACCCCCGCATCCTCATCACATTCTACAGGGGTTGTATTGAGAGCATCCTGAACAGCTACATCACTGCCTGGTTTGGAAATTGCCCCATCTCAGATCACAAGACTCTGCAGTGGATAGTGAGGTCAGCTGAGAAGATCATCAGGATCTCTCTTTCCACCATTATGGACATTTACACTCTACACGCTGCATCCACAAAGCAAACAGCATTATGACGGACCCCACACACCCTTCATGCAAACTCTTCTCGCTCCTGCCATCTGGGAAAAGGCACCGAAGCATTCAGGCTCTCACGACCAGAGTTTGTAACGGTTTCTTCCCCCAAGCTATCAGACTCCTCAATACCCAGACCCTGGACTGACACCAACTTACTGCCCTCTACTGTGCCTATTGTCTTGTTTATTACTTACAGTAATGCCTGCACTGTTTTGTGCACTTGATGCAGTCCTGGGTAGGTCTGTAGTCTAGTGTAGTTTTTTTACTGTGTTGTTTTTACATAGATCAGTGTAGTTTTTGTACTGTTTCATGTAGCACCATGGTCCTGCAAAACATTGTCTCGTTTTTACTGACTATTGTACCAACAGTTATGGTCAAAATGACAATAAAAATGACTTGACTTGACAGTAGTACAATGAAATAAATGATCAATAAATATAGAGAAAAAACCTGAGTTACATTTAGTGTATGTTGTTACGCCTGCAGCCCCCTCCTTTTTGAGAATCGCAGGATCGCTATTGATTTGGGTCAGGAGACCCAGGAAATGAGAGAGAGACGTTCGTTGTCCTTTACCATGGAAGAACAGCTTTTAGCTAACAACAGGGAAACCAACTCCCAACGACTCTCGAAGGATTGACATCATAAAAGGACTGGGCAAGTTTTAACCCGTCTTTCTCTCAAACCAAAACACTGCAGCTTGAACGAACCTAAAGTGACTTTTATATTTCCATCGGACAATCCATTATCCCCTAGACAACGATACAGCTATTTCTTATTGATTATTATTATACCCGCACGTTTAGATTTAGTATTGACGACGTATATTATCTGTATGTTTGCATTGATATTATTTTGTGCATTTTTTTCAATAAATACTGTTAAAATAGTACCATCAAACTTCAACGGACCTCTCGATCTTTGCTGGTAAGTGACCCAATTACGGGGTATGTAACAATGTCTATTAAATAGTTAAAGTAAGTAGTGCAAAATAACAAATAAAACAGTAGTGAGGTTGTGTCCAAGGGTTCAACTTCTATTTAGAAAATGGATAGGAGAGGGGAAGAAGCTGTTCCTGAATCACTGAGTGTGTGTGTTCAGACTTCTGTACCTCCTTCCCGATGATAACAATGTCAAAAGGGCCAGTCCTGAGTGGTGGAGGTCCTTAATTATGGATGCCACCTTCCTAGGGCACTTTTCCTTGACAACGTCTTGGATACTATGGAGGCTAGTACCCATGATGAAGCTGACTAATTTTACAAGTTTCCGCAACTTATTTTGATCTCGTGCAGTAGCCCCACCACACCTGAAGGTGATGCAGCCGGTCAGAATGCTCTCCATGACACATTTGTAAAGGTTTTTGAGTGTTTTAGGCTATAAACCAAATCTCCTCAAACTCCTAATGAAATATAGCCACTGTCCTGCCTTCTTTATAGCTGCATCAATATAGACAGATAGATACTTTATTGATCCCAAAGGAGATTACAGTGGCACAGCAGTATTACAAGTGTCCTGATATAAATATGAGAAGAGAAGTAGAAATAATAAAAAATAAGTTAACACAAACAGTCTAACAGGAAGGGTCATCACTTCCCCGCCTATAGGTTGACTCATTATAGAGCCTAATGACTGTGGGTAAGCATGACTTCATATAGCGCTCTTTGGAGGAGTACAGTTGTCTTAATCTATTACTAAAATGTGTTCCTCTGTTCAGCCAAGGTGGTATGCAGAGGGTGAGAAACATTGTCCAGAATTGCCAGGATTTTCTCTAGAGTCCTTTGTTCTACCACAGCCTCCAGTGTGTCCAGTTTGACTCCTATAACAGCCATCCTTCCTAATCAGTTTATTGAATCTGTTGGCATCACCCGTGTTGATGCCATTGCCCCAGCACACCACCACATAGAACACTGTACTATGACAACAGACTGTAAGAACATGTGAAAGAGAGGCCTGCATATTTTCAGGAAGTAGAGACAACTTTGGCCCTTTGTATACACAGCCTCTGTGTTGGTGCTCCACTCAAGTCTGTCATCCAGGTGCACCCCCAGGTACTTGTAGGTCCTCACCACATCCACATCCTCACCATCAATAGTAACAGGGAGCAGTGCAGGCTTAGTCTTCCTAAAGTCCATCACCAATCCTTTTGTCTTACTGGTGCTGAGTTGCAGATGATTCAGCTTGTACCATTTAACATAGTCCTCCACCAAGGCCCTGCATTCATCCACCTGCCCTCCTTTTATACACCAACTATTGCTGTGTCATCAGAGAATTTCTGCAGACGACATGACTCAATGTTGCATCTAAAGTCTGCAATGTACACGGTAAACAGGAAGGGAACCAATACAGTCCCTGTGCTTCTTATAGCCATGTCTGGCACAAAGCTTTGAGGCTGCACATACTGTGGTTTGCCAGTCAGTTAGCCCATTATCCAGGATACAATGCCAACCTGCATTGAACAGAGCTTTTCCCCCAACAATGAGGACTGTATGCACTTGAGAAATCAAAATAAAAACATGTGCTTCCCTGCTTATCCAAAAGGGAGTAGCTCTGTTCAGCAGGTAGATGACAGTATCAACTCAAATGTGTTCCTGGTAGGCAAACTACAGGGAATTGAGCACTAATCTGACCACGGGTCAGAGGTATGCAAGGACCAGCCTCTCTGGGGTCTTCATTTTGTCTATACATTGCATCCAGGTTAGGTTCTCAGAGATAATGACACCCAGGAACTTGAAATTGCTCACTCTCTCCACTTCAAAGGTACAGTTAATGTCAGAGAGGTGTACAAAGCTGTTGCTACAACACCACAAAACTAACTGGTATATCTCGCTCTTGTACGCCCTCTCGTCACCATCTCAAATTCTGCCAAAAATGGTTGTATCATCAGCAAATTTACAGATGCTGCTTGAGCTATGCCTTGCTACACAATTGTGGGTGTAGAGAGAGTAGAACAGTGGAGTGCCAGTATTCATTGCTACCAAGGTAGAGATGCTATTTCCAAACCACAGATTGAGGTCTTCTGGTTAGGACGTTGAGGATCCATTTGCAGAGGGAGATACTGTAGCTTTTCCATCAAGACTAAAGGAATGATGGCATTAAATGCTGAGCTATAGTAAACATACAGCATCCTGACATAGGTATTTGCATTTTTCAGGTCATGCAAGGCTGCGTGATCCCGTCCTCCTGGTCATGGAGAAAATACGCAAACTAAACACACCACACTCCAGGTCAAAATCAACCCCAGGATGCTCGAGCCACAGGGCAGCAGATCGTCGAACCAACAGGTGGACTGAAATCTGATACTACTAACAGGTATGATAGAGTACATACTGAGCATATTTCAAGACTAAAACCATGAGCTACACCTCTAACAGACTACTGAGGAGAGAGCTGTACTAGTGAGTGGTTAGAACGTAGAAGTCTCATCAGGAACAGTAAGGCAAACCAGAATAGGGAATTTCAATTGTGAATGGGAATAAAAGACTGTCAGAGAGAATGAATAAAGGCTGCAATGAAGCATCAAATTCAACAAGGTCCAGCTGACTCAAAGAAACTGTTGTAATGTGCAGTCAATATTATTGCTCAGTGCATTCTTACAAAAAGCCGATATCGGGGGATATCTGATATATATGCAAACAATGCTACACATTAGTTTATAACAGATTAACCTACTAAAAGATAACTCTAAACTATTAAGAATCAGAATCATGCTTGTTATCACTAGCATATGTCATGATATTAGTTGTCTGTGGCAGCAGTACATTGTAATATATAATAATAAACTGTAAGTTAAAATAAGAAATCCAGTATATATTTTCTTAAATAATTTAAATAAATAGTGCTAAAAGAAGGCAAAAAAACATTGAGGTAGTGTATATAGGTTCATTGTCCAATTAGAAATCTGATGGCAGAAGGGAAGAAGCCATTCCAAAAGTGTTGAGTTATGTCTCCTGAGGCCCCAATACCTTCTCCTTAATGGTAGCAATGAGAAGAGAGCATGTCCCAGCTGATGGGGGTCCTCAGCAATAGATGCCAACTTTTTGAGGCATTGCCTTTTAAAAATGGCCTCGATGCTGGGTATGCTAGTTGAGGTCGCGACTTTCTGCAGCTTTTTCTGATCCTGTGCATTTGCCCCTCCAGACCATATGATGATGATGATGATGCAACCAATTACAATGCTCTCCATGGTATTTCGGTAGAAATTGATGAGCATCTTGGTGTCATACCAAGTCTCCTTAAACTCCTGATGAAATATAGTTGTTGTCCTGCCTTCTTTGTAATTGCATCAATACGTTACTGCCAGGATAGATCTTCAGAGATCTTGACACCCTGGAAATTGAAACTACTCATCGTTTCCACTGCTGACCCTCAATGAAGATTTGTGTGTGGTCCCTTGACTTCCCTTTCCTGAAGTCCACAATCAATTCCTTGGTCTTGCTGACATTGAGGGCAATGTTATTACGACATCACTCAACCAGCTGATCTATCCTTAGGTCACGCCTCCTTATCACCATCTGAAATTCTGCCAAGAGCTGTGTTATCAGCAGTTTTGTAGATGGTGTTTGGCTGTGCCTAGCCACAGAGTTGTGAGTACAGAAAGAGTACTGCAGTGGGCAAAGCACGCATTCTTAAGGTAAACCAGTGTTGATTGTCAGCAAAGGGGTGATGGTATTCCTGATCCACACTGCTGTAGTCTCCTGATGAAGAAGTGAAGGATTCATTTGTTGATTAGTATAATGGTGTCGAGTGCTGAGCTGCAATCAACCAAGCAGCAGCTTGATGTAGGTATTGCTATTGTCCAGTTGATCCAAGGCCAAGTGGGGAACCAGTGTGATGGTTTCTGCTGCAGATCTGTGGTGAGGGGCAAATTGCTGTGGGTTCAGATTCTTGCTTAAGCGGCAGTTGAATTTGGCCAAGACCAACATCTCAAAGTACTTCATCGCATGCCACGAGTGATATGAGTGCCATTGGGCGACAGTCATTGAGGCAGCTCATCCTACTCTTCTTGGACACTGGTATAATTGTCATCCTTTTGAAGCAGTTAGAAACTATCGACCGTAGCAGTGAGACACTGAAAATACTTCTTGGGTCACTGAAATCTCTGCTTATCAGTCATTCCCCTGAATGACTGAGGAATTTATGGGTAGTTCTAACAGCCAAGAAGAACTAACAATGCAAAGAAGGTAAAGGCTGACAGGCTATTATATTTGTCACATCTTCGAAGAATCACTGAAGAATAACTGAATGTTTCCCAAAGCCAGTGAATGAGGAAACGTTCTAAATACTTACAGATTCCTGATCAAAGTCATCAATTTGGAGCACAGCAAATAAAAATTGATGTTTTTAGTTCTTCAATGCAGTTTATGCACAGCCCTGTGAATGGCCAAGGAAAAGCTCAGAGAAAATGAGGAAATGGAAAGCAAATATTTAAAAAGTGCTCAGGTCATATAGGGTTTACAACTGTCTTGTGTTAATTAACAAAGTGGAATAGAACTGGTAAGAGGTTGGTGTGTAGAGCCAACTGTGAAGGTCAGCACAAAATGCCACTCAGCAACAAAAAATATGTAACAAAAGGAGAATGTTAACCCTATCTGAATAATGCTATTAGAAATCAAATCAAATGCAATTAAGGAACATTAATAAAAATAATGATTAACCCAATTCCCTCTCCATTCCAACTATTGCTTACACATTTATTTTCAATTCTGTCCAATTCCTGACTAATAGATCTGATAATTAAGCAGTGTCCCACTGAATGATTCAATGACAATCTCTTACTATTGGACTCAATGCCTTTTCAATAAAACTTCAAACCTTATTATGTCTTTCATTAAATCTTCTATATAAATGGAGGTTTTTCTAATCAATGTTGCAGTGTTTTTCTAGTGGGTTTTCCCCCCTCTTTAAATTCTTACATTACTGACAAAAAAAAATTGTGTTTTAAGTTGGAGATGATTCTTTGGTGCTCCCGTTGCCTGCAGTAACAATATTTTATAGTTGGAATAATGTCAAAAGTCATATTGATTTTCCTTACAACAGTCAGACTATGAACTTGAAATACAATTTGAAAATAAAATAATCTATTAGTTGCCACTATTAGTCAACTGTGCCTACAATAATAATTGAGAATACCAACCAATTAATCCCTCTCTCAGATTCTAAAGATGCCAAATTGATATCTTTGTGTATGTTTTCCTCTCATGATATATTAGTGCATCAAGGGAAAGCAAGGTGGCTCTGAGGGATGAAGGAACAGATGCTGATAGGCCAAGGTGTAACATGATGGGAGGAACCTTGTACAAGGTATAAAAAGCAGTTTAGCGATATTTCCTAGTAGAGTTGAACAGTGTAGTGAACTTAAACAAGAACCTTGTTAATTCTCCAACAACGCTGGACTCCACACAGGTCTGGACACAAGCTGAACACACTGTGTGAAGGATAGCAAAATTAGAAGCAAAACACAACTACCTATATTTTGCAGAGCACAATCTTGTCAGGATTCTGCGGCATTCTACTCAGAAAATAGTCAGAACCCCCCACTGTATTCTCTCCAGTCAACTTTTACCTGAAGCTTCAAGTACATTTATTATCAAAATATGTACATTGTATACAACCTTGAGATTTGTCTTCTTGCAGGCAGCCACAAAACAAAGAAACAGAATAGAACCCATTTTAAAACCCATATAAGAAAGATCGTCGAATGCCCAATGTGTGAAAAAAGAACAAATCGTGCAAACAATTAAAAAGTAGACTAATAATGTGGAGGATTTGAATCTGTGGAGGCCAAGTCTATATGTATACTTAAGGCAGCTGCAGAATCAGCTCAATGAGTAAACCTGGCAGAGTAGCAAGCAGAATACGAGCTTATCCTCTGCTCCGGTCTTGATGCCTTGGTCAAATCACAGAAATAGTAAAAAGTGTCAACAAAAACACAGGGAACATGACCTGCAGAGTGAGTGAGTGGGTCCAGAGCTGTGGAGACAATTCAGTGAGTGAAGCCCATCCAGGAACCCGATGGCTACAGGGAAAAACTGCTCCCAGACCTAGTGGCATGGGACCCAAGACCTCTACACCTCTCACCTGATAGCAGTAAAGAGAAAAGAGGGACACTGGTCAAATGTAGATGGCACTGAACACTTGTTCGTTTTCCATTCTCATCCTCAACAATTTTAATCTTGCTCAACCCATTAAGCGAAATGGCTCTTCAGGACTCGATGCAGAGTCCACCCTCCAGTGATGGCCACCTTGGCCGTACCTGCACCCTCGAGAATCTAGTTACTGAATCCCCCAGTTTAGTTGTTCAGTCTTCTTGAATTTCACTAGGGCTGTTTTTGACCTGGAGTCATCATTAACACTATTCTCTGAAACCTTTCCAAAGTATCATTCTCCTGACGGTATACTTCATAGAATTTTAGTCAATATTCCAAGAAATTAAAACAAAATCTCCAAATGCCACAGCAAAAACAAAAAGAGGGTTATGGGCTGTGTATCATGGCTTATATGGGTCAGCACAACATTGTGGGCCAAAGGGCCTAGACTGTGCTGTATTGTTCTTTGTTCACCCCATAACAGGAAGAAAGGCAATGAAAGCCCAATGAAGCATCCACTCATGGGTATGGGGGAATAATTTATGTTCATGGCCCTGACCTTGAGTTTGAAAGAGGTTTAGATTCAAGATTCAAAAACTTTATTGTCATTCTAACCATTCATCAGCTCTGCAGGGCAGAATGAGACAACGTTTCCCAGGAGCAGTGCAATCATAACATAACAAATGCAACACTAAATAATAAACATGACAATAAATAGTAAAACACAACAGCCACATGTCAGTTAAAAACAAGTTATAAGTGTCCAGTGCAAGTTAAAAGTGTCCAAAGCAGAGTCAGGTAGAGCAGCTATTTAGCAGTCTGACTGCCTGTGGGAGGAAGCTGTTTAGTAGCCTTGTGGTTTTAGTTTAGATGCTCCTGTAATGTTTACCTGATGGCAGAAGAACAAACAGTTCATGGAGAGGTGTGAGGGGTCTTTAATGATGTACCGTGTCTTCTGGAGGCATCGATTCAGAAAGAGGTCTTGGACAGAAGGTAGGGAGACCTCAATAACCTTCTCTGCTCCCTAACCACCCTCTGCAAGGCTTTTTGTCGGCAGCAACCTACCAGGTTGTGATGCAAAAGGTCAGCACACTCTCAACCACTCCTCTGTAGAATGTAGTTAAGATGTTAGTGGGGAGTGATGCTTGTTTAAGCTTCCTCAAAAAGTGCAATCTCTGCTGGGCTCGTTTCACAATCCCAGTGGTGTTCCTGGACCAGGTGAGATTGTCCGAGATCTGCACCCCAAGGAACTTGATGTTTTCCACTCTCTCCACTGTGCAGCCGCTGATGCTGAGGGGTGTGTGCTCAGGCTGAGACCGTCTGAAATCGACGATCATCTCCTTGGTTTTGGTGACATTAAGCATCAAGTTGTTATCACTGTACCAGCTCTCAAGGTGTTTAACCTCCTCCCTGTACATTGTTTCATCATTTTTGCTGATGAGCCCCACCACTGTGGTATCAACAGCAAATTTAATGATCAGGTTCTCCTTGAATCTGGCTGCACAGTCATGTGTTAGCAGTGTAAACAGCAATGGGCTAAGCACACAGCCTTGTGGGGATCCAGTGCTCAGTGTGATGGAGTCAGAGATGTTCCTGCCAACACGGACTGACTGTGGTCTCTCTGTCAAAGGCCAAGCAGCAATAGTTTCTCCACTAGTCTCTGCGGGATGATGGTATTGAATGCTGAACTGAAATCAATGTACAGGATTCTGGCATAAGTGCCTTTGTTGTCGAAGTGAGAGAGAACTGGATAAACCTACCATTACTAAGCAAGGCATTTACAACCTCACCTCTCATTTACCCCACATTTGGCATGCTACTGACGCAGGACAATGAAAAGAGAAAATAACATTTCAAGTGACACCAGAGCAGATACAATGCATCAAGCTCACAACTCGCTTGAAGAACAGCGAAGAGCAAAAGGGTGCAGATCAGCCTATAGTTTCCACTTAAGCCAATAATGTACTCAAGCTTCCTGTCTCTCACATTCCTCTTCATTCTCTATCGTGAGGAATGCTACACATCATTTGCATCCCATCAATGCCTGATGTTACAGTGGTGACCACAAACTTGCCATGCAAAATATTAGTAAATCTACATTCTGAGTTCCAGCATGCAAGATGCTCAAAGTGAGCTTCAAATCATTTACTTAACAGTTCGATTCACATTGGAGGAAGAGAATACTGTGAAGATCCAAGAAAAAATATTAGTTCAAAGTAAATTTATTATCAAAGTGCGTGTATGTCACCATATTCTATCCGGAAATTCATTTTCTTGCAGGCATTCACAGTTGAACAAAGAAATACAACAGAATCAATGAAACACGACATACAAAGACTAACAGCCAATGTACAAATACAAATAATAAGTACATAAATAATATTGAGTAATCCTCATAGTATTATCAGGAAAATTACAAAATAACAGCAATGAAGGAAATAATTCCACTGCAGTGAAACAAAACAGCCAAACCAAATTGCTTGGATTCAAGCTTATGAATTAATGGAAGGAGATAAAACTTGGGAACATTTTAGTTTGGTTATCCAAAGTTCTTTTGATCCTTGAACTATATCTTCAGGTAGG
Organism: Hypanus sabinus; assembly: GCF_030144855.1. Classification (NCBI taxonomy): domain Eukaryota; kingdom Metazoa; phylum Chordata; class Chondrichthyes; order Myliobatiformes; family Dasyatidae; genus Hypanus; species Hypanus sabinus. The sequence continues at coordinate 35,766,127 of NC_082716.1, read as the reverse complement.
AAAATTTTGTACATCCTACTACAATTTTTTTTAAAGGAAACCAGGGAACTTAGGGATTTACTTTAAGAATTGACCACTTCCTTGAGGGTCTGGACCCATAAATACTGTAGGTCAGAGCAGGTAAGCATGACAGATTTTCTTCCCTAGAGTGTATTAGCAAACCAGATGGAAATTTTAATGACAATCCCAGTGGCATCATGCTCACTATTAATGAGACAGGATTTTTTTTTTAACATGTTCAGATTATTTAAATGATTTCAACCCTCCACCCCCACCCAGCTGCTACAAATCTCTCCAAGCCTTTGGAGTGCCAATCCAGTAACTTAACCACTACACCATAATTCTCATTGACGTCCACTGTCACAAGAATCAACTTATCTCACTTGCACCACTTCACAGGTTCTTGCTGAAGAATCACAAACAAGTTTAAGTCTGGTGTTACTGTTATGCTTGTAGCTCCAAGACATTAAACTAATTTAAAGGAAAGGACAGAAAGTCCAAAAGGAGAGGCGAACTTGGTTTCTTTTACTTCATGTGTGGCAATGCTCTTGGTAACTTCTGGGTGTGCTGGCATCACAGACACCACTCGGCACGCTGTTCGATCTGCTGATCACCAGGTCACCAGACAAAGCTTTGAGCGATTGCTTGCATTTTGAACACGCCTGGTTGACTCCTCCAACACTTTAACTCTCAGTTTGGATAGTACATCTCTCAATCTCCACATAAAGCAACCTCCAACAAGGAACAAGTTCAATCCCAGAGCTGGTAAAAATGGGGGTACTGGAGCTTCTGCTATTTTGCAGCTACAAAACATAGCACATACAATATTCACTATACAAGTTAATATTGAATTTTAAGAAAAACAAAAGAGACCAAGACATCATTTTCAATATCCGGGGGTTACTGGCAAGGCCAGCGCTTTTTTGAATCAAAATAAACTTTATTCATAATAATAAAAAAACTACATTCATTCTTTGCATTCATAGTCAATGCTTTCAGTACTGTTCGATTACATTCCTACACATCAATTGCACTGCTGCTACTCGTGATCTTCTGAGGTGGTATTCTACTACAATAATTAAGGGCTTCCTCATCCAATTCAGCCCTCCCTTTGCCATTCTCTAATTGCCCTTGATAACTGAATGGCTTGTTCGGCTACTTTCGAGAATACTTAAGAGACGACCACATTTTAGAAATTAGTTCCAGTGTATCAAGAATCTAAAAAGTTTTCCAAAACTATAATAACTGAGCATGTGACATGAATATTCCATACTGTATGTGATATTTCACAGCACTAATTTTCAGTATGTTCTGAAATTAACTGGACTAAAATAAACTTTCACTAAGACTTATTCATCAGCTGCATCACCTCCTCTCTCCCACAGCAGCTTGCCAGCACAATGTGAAACCCTCACGTGAATCGTCATGAACCAAAGCCAGGTAATGTGAAAATTCTGAACATCACACACTGTGATATTTCTGGAAATTTGCCTGGCAATTGCTGGCTCTGCCTCTCGAGATGAAGCAGCCCAGAGTACAGGACCTGTTTAGGACATCCCTGTCCAGAACTTTTGTTAGAAATACACTCAATTGCAAGATGTTTCAATGGCATGATAATACTGTTTCAATTGTGTCAGTTTTCCAGGGTTTCAAAATCAGGAACAGTCAAAAAGGTGAGTCTGTAATTTTGTGGGTTCAACTCAAACCTACATGGTTTAGTAAGAAAAGCCAAGCTGTCTGCATACAACAACTTCAGTGACACCTCTCAGTTCCTGGGTTTCTTTAAAGAGATAACTGGGAAGGATTGCTTTACCACCCACAATGCATTCTGACCTCCTCCCCAAACTTCATGCAATCCAGTTTGCGTGTCCCACAAGTGGAACTCTGGGGTTGCAAAGGTCACTATTTGTTGACTTGTCCTGGATTGCCCTTGAGAAGATGGTAGTGAGCTATCATCATTTGAATTGCTGCTGTCTGTGTGCTGGTAGATGCTGTGTTCCCTCTTGATAGATGAGACGAGAATTCCAGAGTGATTGTGTATAGCTTAAAAATGATCACCTTTCAGTCCAGGATCAAATTTTTTTTATACACACGTTGCTGAGAAAACACATTGCTACTCCCACCAAACATGAATTTCTAGACTGATATCCAATTGCAGTCTATGCAATATTTAATAAATTTCAAGTTACATTGAGATGCAAAAACATCAGTATCTGCAATTGAGCCTTAACACCACATGCATCCTGACATGAAAGGTGGGTCAACTTGGAAGAATACCAAAACTGAGGAAGTACTTAGTCAAGTTCTCTGATGTGGAAATGTTTACTTTTGTGCTCATTTATGAGGAAAAGAATATTTTTCATTTGCATAATGCTAGAAAAAATACTGAAGTTCATAGCAAACATCTGGGAATCTTGCATGTCTTTTTAATGGTTTTCTCACCGAGCTGCAACCTTCAAATGTATGTATCATTTCAAGCCTCTCTATTCCTGTACCCCGAGAAAATCCATTATTTGTTTCTCTTCATTCTTCCCAGCAAAGTTCAAAATTTAAAGTAAGTTTCTTATCACAGTACATATATGTCACCACATGCACCTCTTGCAGGATATCACAGTAAACACAAGATACACAACAGGATCAATGAACAACTATACCCAACAAGAGACAACAACCATTGTGCAAAACAAAAATCAACGAACAGTGCCAATATAAAGAGAGAGAAAAAAATAACAATAAATATCGAGAACAAGATGAAGTGTCTTTGCAAGTGCTTCCATAGGCTGTGAGAACAATTCAGTGATGGAGGAAAGTAAGTTATCTCCTTTGGTTCAAAAGCCTGATGGTTGAGGGGTAATTACCGTTCCTAAACCTGGTGGTGCAGGTTCTGAGGCTTCTGTAACTTCTTCCTAATGACCGCAGCAAGAGGAAGACATGATCTGGATGGTGGGTCCTTGATGATGGAAGCTGATTTCCTGTGGTGCCAAGGCTGTGAGCTGATCTGGCTGCTGTTTGTTTCTGCCTCACTGGTGTAATGAACTAGGGCCAAGGTTTGGCTTGGGCTACCCCGGCTTCAGGAAAAGATCTGGGACTCAGTCAGGCTCGCGATGGTGTTGGCTTGCTTCAGTTGTTTGCATGATGTGTTTTTATTTCCTCTCTCTTTCTCCTCACATGGTTGCTGGACTTCTTTTTTAAGTTGGGTTATTTGGGCTTCTTGTTTTCTGGCTACCCATAGGTCGATAAATTTCAAGGTGTATAATTTATACATTCTTCGATAATAAATGTGCTTTGAATCTTTGAACAGTGCTCTATGTAGATGTGCTCAATAGTGGGGAGGACTTTACTCATGATGGACTGGACCATATCCACTGCTTTTTGCCAGCTTTTCTGTACAACAGTATTGGTGCTTCCATACCAAACAGTGGTACAACCAGTCAATATTTACTCTCCATCACACATGACTTGGCAAATTGTTGCTAACTTCTCAGGAAACAGAAGCACTGCCATGCTTTCTTTGTAATAACACTTTTTAAAAAATATTTTATTTATAATTTTCTACAAAACTACAACGAAGAAAAGAAAATCAATAATATATATATAGAAGGATCATTGCCATATAAACAAAAATAACAATAATACATGTCTTAACGAATGAGCAAGTCACCCATAGTAAAAAAAAGGGAAAAAAAAGAGAAAAGAAGAAAAGCATCCAATCCATCACCTATCCAACTCCAAGCCAACCATTATATGAGATACACTTTTATTACCCCAGAACTACATATTGTAATAAAAAAAGGGGGGCAGCCTGCTACCTGATCAAAAAAAAAACAAAAGTAAAAAAAAGGCTGGAAATGTAGGGTCTGATTATCGAGGGAAAAAAAGAACAAACACCTGTCAATCTAGGTGAGAGTTATGAAAATATTCAAGAAAAGATCCCCACACCCTATGGAACTTTATGTCCGAATTAGAAAGTGAGTAGTGAATCTTTTCGAGATCTAAACAAGACATAATATCCCTAAGCCATTGAGCATGGGTAAGGGGAACTACATCTCTCCATTTAAGGAGTACTGCTTGTCTGGCTAGAAGAGAGGCAAAAGACAATGTTTGTTGTTTAGCCGGGGTCAAATGCTTGTCAGGGTCTCGAAGAATACCAAAAAGAGCGATCAAAGGATCAGGTTCCAAATGACAATTTAATACAGAAGATAAAGTTAAAAAAAATCTTTCCAAAATTTTTCCAGAGTAGGACAGGCCCAATACAAATGGAAAAGGGAGGCCTCACCTCCTTTGCATTTGTCACACCAGGGACTAATAACAGAATAGAACTTCGCCAATTTGGTTTTGGACCTATGAGCCCCGTGGACGACTTTAACCTGCAGGAGACAATGGCGAGCACATAAGGAGATTGAATTGACGGATTTAAGAATTGAATCCCAAACCTTGTCGGACAAAGAAAAACCTAGGTCATGCTCCCAAGCAGTTTTAATTTTATCACAAGGGGCTCATCTGAGAATCATAAATTTAACACGAATAGTGGAGATTACGCCTTTGTCCAAGGGGTTCATTTGAAGAAACAAGTCTACAACATTTTTATCAGATTGTTCAGGAAAATGTGGTATTAAAGGGCTAATAAAATGTCTAATTTGAAGGTATCTAAAAAAGTGAGTATTCGGTAAATTAAACTTTATAGACAACTGTTCAAAGGTGCAAACCGATTGTCTATAAAAAGATCTTCAAAATGTCTGATACCTCTCCTACACTAGTATTGGAATGTGGAATCCTGCATAGACAGTTGAAATAAATGATTGTATAGAATAGGACTAGAGAGGGAAAAACTATAAAGACCATGGTATTTTCTAAACTGAGCCCATATTCTCAGAGTATGCCTGATTACAGGACTAATAACAGATTTTGGCAATTGGCAAGGAAGAACAAATCCAAGTAAAGTAGGAATAGAAAATTTCTTATAAGCGTCTAATTCTATTGCCACCCATGTTGGACAAACAGACTGGTTATAAAAGTAGGACCAAAAGATAATATTGTGAATATTGGCTGCCCAATAATTTGAACGAATATTAGGCAACGCCAAGCCACCTTCTCTTTTAGGCTTTTGGAGATGAGCTTTATTAAGTCTGGGCTGTTTACCCTTCCATAGGAATGACGAGATAATAGTATCTAAAGAATCAAAAAAAAAAACTTCAAGAATAAATATAGGTAAAGATTGAAATAAGTATAAAAATTTAGGGAGAATATACATTTTAATTACATTAATTTGCCCAATTAAAGACATGGACAGAGGTGACCACTGTGCTCATCTCTGTTTTGTAAAATTTGAAATATTATTGAAATTCTCATCAAACAGTCGATTATAGTTCCTTGTTACGATAATACCAAGATAAGTAAAACAATTGTTTACTACTTTAAGAGGGAGATTGTGAAATTCTAATTCTTGTGCTTCCTTATTTATTGGAAAAAGTTCACTCTTATGTAGATTAAGTTTGTATCTGGATAGCTGACTAAATTTATTGAGAAGTGAAAACAACAAAGGTAAGGAGGTGGTTGGGTTTGCTATAAAAAGTAACAAATCAATCGGCGTATAGAGAGACTTTGTGCCCCTCCAGATCCCAGTCAGTTCAGTACAACTGCGAAACGCAATTGCCAATGGCTCGAAAGCCAGAACAAATAACAGAGGACTTAAAGGGCATCGTTATCGGGTGCCACGTTTAAGATCAAACGGTTGGGATTGCTGGGAATTAGTCAAAACTGATGCAATTGGATGGGAATATAGTAACTTAATCCACTTAATAAAATTATATCCAAAATCAAATTTTTCTAAAACCACAAATAAATAGTGCCACTCCACCCCATCAAACGCCTTTTCGGCATCAAGAGAGATAACATGTTCAGGGGTCCCTGATGATGATGAATATAGAATATTAAAAATACATCTAATATTGAAAAAGGGAAGGTGATTTTTAATAAAGCCAGATTGATCCTCAGAGATAATTAAGGGTAAAATAGTCTCCAGCCCACGTTAAAACTTTAGTTAAAATTTTAGCATCTACATTTAATAAAGAAATCGGCCTATATGAAGCACATTCTAATGGATCCTTGCCTTTTTTTGTTAAAAGAATGATACAAGCCTCATCAAATGATGCAGGTGATTTATTTTGTTTAAAAGAATCAGAAAAAGCTAAGCTAAGTTGGGATAAGAGCAATGAGAAAGATGATTTATAAAATTCTGTAGAGAACCCATCAGGACCAGGAGATTTACCAGGCTGCAAAGCAGAAATAGCAGAGGATATTTCCTCTAAGGATAATGGCTCATTCAATTCATGTATAAGATCAGAATAAAGTTTAGGAATATTTCAGCTATCTAAAAAATGCATAACAGTAGTATTACCATTAAAGGATTCAGAGGTGTAAAGTTAAGAGTAAAAATTCCTGAATGTATCATTAATTTCAGACTGGTCCACACTAATATTCTCATTACTCATTCAAATTTTAGTGATGTGTTGTTTTGCTTTAGAGTGCCTAAGTTGGTTAACTAAGGACTTACCAGATTTATCCCCGTGAATATAGAACTTACTCCGACTGCCCAAAAGTTGGCGTTCAATCGGATAAGTAGAAATAAGATTAAATTTAGTTTGAAGTTCCATTCTTTTCTTATATAACTCCGGATCCTTGACCTGGGCGTATAATTGGTCTATAGCTTTAATCTGATTAATCAGTTCTAAACGTTCTTGGTGAGTCTTTCTTTTCAAATTTGCTGTGTAGGAAATTATTTGACCTGTTAGATATGCTTTCATTGCGTCTCAAACCACCTGACTAGAGGGTTCAGGTAGTGCATTAGTATTTAAAAAGAAAGTTATCTGATCCTCCATAAATTTTACAAAGTCATTATCCGACAACAAGGTCGGATTAAAACGCCAGTGTTTATTTACTTGAGGGAGGCCAGGGAGAACTATGGACAATGTATGTGGGGCATGGTCTGACATCAATATACTCTTACAGTCACAAGAACGGACAGATGGAATCAATTGATTATCAGTTAAAAAATAGTCGATTCTCGTAAATGTACGGTAAACTTGTGAGAAAAAGGAGTAATCTCTTTCATGTGGATGAAAGAAACACCAAATATCAGATATTCCATAATTAGAAAGAAAAGATTGAATAAATAAAGTAGATTTACTTAATTGTCTAGGGATAGAAGAAGATCTGTTCAAAACTGGATCCAGCCAACAGCTAAAGTCACCACCCAATATAAGAGAGTATGAACTTAGTTCTGGCAATGAAGAAAAAAATGGTCAAAAAACCCTACATCATCCGAGTTAGGAGCATAAAGGTTGGCTAAGACTGCCCATGTATTATAAAGTTTCCCCGAAACGATAATAAAATGACCATTAGGATCAGATACCTTATTATGAAGCTCAAAAGAAACATTTTTGTTTATAAAAATTGAAACGCCCCTCGCCTTGGCTTGAAAAGTTGAATGAAAGTGTTGCCCTGCCCATCGTGCCATAAGACAAGAATTATCTGAGTGATGAATATGAGTTTCGTGTAAAAAGACTACCTCTGGTCTAAGCTGTTTAAGATGTGCGAACACTCTCCCCCTTTTAACCAGATGATTCAAACCATTAACATTCCAGCTGACAAAGTTCAATGGACTAACCATTGAACATAAGAAAAAAAAGGAATAGCAGGCATTAAACCATATCTGAAATTTATATGTAATTCTGGGCCAAAAGTATAGAAGAAAAAAAACAGGATGAAATTACGTCCTGTATAGTACAAATACGTTAAAATTCCATATATAATATTAGCATTGGAGTTCCCACCCACACCCTCTAAACCTACAACAAGAAAGCTGCAAATATAAAGCAGCAAGTTCTCCCCGAGAAAAACTAACCCCCTACTGGACTTCCAATTAGGTAACATCTTAATTATCTCCACTCCAACTGTTGATACAGTAATGGAAATAAACACCAAAAAGCTTTAAGAGTTACAAAGATTTACCTTAACAAGAAAAAACAATACATTCAAAGTTTGTAAATCTTGAAGTATAATAATGGTCTAAAAAAAAACTTTACCCCAACCTTCCCACTAGAGTTGATAAACCGAAAAAAAAAGATAATCTATAAACTCAGTTATACAGGGAAAAAAAAGATCCCCCTTCAACAGTCTCAGGCAAGCCGAGAATTTGAAGATTTTGGCGTCTACTCCTGCTTTCAAGGTCCATAACTTTAAGAGTTAACTTGCTACTATGCTCCTTTAGGGTAGAGCAAACTCTTTCCAGGTCTTTACAACGACGGTCTAGTTTCTCCATGACTTCTTCAACATGTGATAAACTTTGAACATGATTCTCCAGTGTAGAGTTGATTTTATCCAGTTTCAGCTCCAACGAACTAAATTGAGAAAACATACCTTGTCGTGTTTGTTCTAACAGCGACACAATTTCAGTCAAGGTTGCTCCCAATGGAGTGTCTTTTTTTGCCGATTTAGTAGGCTTAGATACACTCATTGTGCAGCCAGCAACTTCAACAGTGGGAGGAAGAGTAAGAAATAAATGCAGGTATATGAAATGGAGCGGAGCAATAGTTTTAGCGACTTAAGCTACCGCCATCTTAACCGGAAGTCACCTTTTTGTAATAACACTTGTCTACTGGACCCAGGACAGAGTCTCTGAAATGATAACATTGAGGAATTTATAAGCTGCTGATTCTCTTCACCTCTGATCCCCCGATGAAGACTGGCTCATGGACCTCTAGTTTCCTCTTCCAGAAGTCAATAATTATCTCTTTGGTCATGCTGACATTGTGTGGGAGGTTGTTGTTGTGGCACCACTCAGCCAGATCTTCAATTTCCCTTCTATATGCTGATTCGCCAACACCTTTGATTCAGCCAATGACAGTGGTGTCATCAGCAAACTTAAATATGGCTTTGGAGCTGTGCTTAGCCTCATAGTCGAAATATAAAGTGAGTAGAGCAGGGAGCTAAACACACAGCCTCTGGTGCACCTGTGCTGATGGAGATCGAGGAGGAGACGTTGTTACCTATCTGAACTCACTAGGGTCTGCCAATGACAAAGTCAAGGATGCAATTGCACAACAAGGTATTGCCTAGAACTAGAAGCTTATTGATTGGTTTTGAGGGGTTGATAGTATTGAATACCGAGCTGTAGTCAATAAAGAGCATCCAGATGTACGTAGTTTTGCTATCCGGATGTTCCAGGATTGAGTGAAGAGCCAATGAATGAAATGGCATCTGCTGTGGAAACGTTTTGATGGTAGGCAAATTGGAGAGGATCCAATTCACTTCTCAGGCAGGAACTGATATGTTTCCTCACCAGCCTCTCAAAGCACATCAACGTAGTGGAAGCGCGTGCTACTGGACGATAGTCATGGAAGCAGATAAGCACGATCTTCTTGCATCACTTCCAATATACTTCACATGGAGTTCCTAGCATTAAGGTTTCTTCTTGGCCACAAGTTCAATGAACGTACCAATTACTTCAAATGCAGATAAATCATTACTTTCTTGATATGCCAACACAATGCTGATTATATGTGAATTTTCACTTTAAGAACATTCCTCCATTAAAGCTATCATAGTGCTTTCAACTGACATCAGTAACCTGGACCATTCTTGAGCTGCTCTGCCTACAGTCAAAATTGATTATCAAGTCGCTACAGCTCACTGCATTTTACATTCAAAACAAAAACTCAACATGAAGAGAGTAAAAGAAGCCAATTTTTCCCAGTGGAACAAGTATGATGGATGGCCAATATTCTTCACTGATTTACAGCAAGAACTAAAAATATCAGTGTCTTCCACCACAGAGACCAATGATGATAAAAGACTTCACCTGGCAGCACCTCAAAGTTTCCTAATCAGATTTAGAAAACAAACTCAGAATATTGCAATTAGTTGAATCCCACAGTGCCTGTAATGAATCAGCTAATATCACTTTCTACTATTATGAAGGAAAAGGCATCATTAGAGAAAAAAAAATCTGATATTTTGTCAATGCTGTGGGTTCAAAGAAAGGACAGATTTATACACAATGGCCATGCTCTAGATTTAAATTAGAGCATCAAGCCAAATGACAGTGGATCAATTAGAAGCAAACCAATTGATCTCAGCCAGTAAATTAAACCTCACACAACTTTCGATCTGGAAGTTTAAAAAATTCAGGGAAAGGGTGAACAAGAAAAGTTTTTATTCCTGATCTCCACAGGATATATAGAGATAGACATATGAAATTGAACAGAAGAGGAGCAACAGTACGGTTTGAAACAAGGCAATTTCAACTCGCTATCATAATTATTTACTATGGCACTCCTGGGTCAGATGTAAAACATTAATCATTATAATAGCATGACCATTAATAATTAGAAAACAGTCAGCTGTCAATAAACATGACCTACTCTCCCTTCTTACATTTTCATACTGGGGGAATAACCATCACAATTTACTAATTCACTAATGCAAGAGTTAAACGTCTTCATGGTCTGCAAGGTTCTTTTGTACACAATTTAATAAATAGTTTGTGGCTTGTGTTTAAAGTTTACCGGTTCGCTTGGTCTATATTCTAAATGGTGGAAATATTTGCTTTGACCTCATCACTTTCCTTCATATGAACACTTAACAGTTTATCTTATAACATAACTTCTAAAAATTAAGTACCAGACATTATCTCTAGCAGAGTATTCCTCAACACATCATTTTTCCTAAGTTCAAATCTCAGTCATCCTTCACCTGGCCTATAACAGTTTAAATAGTGATAACACGGAGATAATGGCATGGAGCAGAACAACAGCATAGAAAAATGCATCATTTCACAGAAATAAATTATCATAAAAATACTGGTCTCAATCCTAATCGTAACAATCCTGTAGAATGGTATTTTTTTCTCTTATCGTTCTGTTAACCTTTGTTAGATCTTCTACTAATACTTCTTTTCCTGTCTACTCTGCTATGCTTCTTCTAATTTACCTCTATTGAATCTAAACCCGTTCCTTCACAAGAAATCTAATGAATTAGGCAATATTTGATCTTCTCATCAGTCCTCAATAGCTCCCTTATTTTCAAATAATATGCTCAGTTAAAACACTATGATCAAATTCCCTCCACTGCTGAAGCCTATGTACTTCAAAAGACCCAATTATCAACCATATATGCCTCTAATGCTCCAATATGATCAGGTGATGAATTAAAGATCTCCCTTGATGATGATCTATAGTTCATCAATTGATTCAATCAATGGCAATGATGAGGGGTTAAATTGAAGCAACGGATGACAAGATTTAAAGTAAATAAGGAACATGAGTTTCAGAATCCATGAAAGTGAATTGATAGCTTGTGGAGTCACTTCAGCATTAAGACAGGTGAAGTTATCCACGCAGTATCAGGAGGCTGATGGTTGCAGGGTAATAACTGTACCTGAATCTGGTGGTGTGGGATCTAAATCTATTCCTCAGACATTGTACCAAAAAGGAAGATGCAAGGGGTAAAAGCCCCCTCAAGCCCACTGAGCCAGGAATGACCACTTACACTCATCCTACATTTTGTTTAATTCTCCCTGCTTCTTTACCAACTCACCCCTAATTCTACCATTCAGCTATACACTTGGGGCGATTTATAGAAGCCAAGTAATCTCCCAACCTGCCTCTAAGACGTGAGAGGAAACCAGAGCACTTGAAGAAAATCCAGGTAGCTACAGGGATGGCACACAAAGCATTTGTAGGGGCTGTGGTTGAGGTTACACGACTGCTTTCCCTGCCAGAAAGTAGCAGGCATTAAACCAGTGGGAAGTTCATATGGATAATAATGTACCTCCTCACAAGAGGATTGGAATTGTTCCTGCTTTTCTAGTGGCTGCATTTTTACTTATTTTTATGAGACACAATAAATATCTGGAGCAAAGAACAAACTGCTGGAAGAACTCAGCAGGTCAGACAACATTTGTGGATTCAAAGGGACAGTTGATATTTTGCGTCAGGACCCTTCATCAGAACAAAGAGTAAAGGGAAGACAGGCAGTATAAAGGGGTGAGGGGGAAGGGTGAGGCAGGAACTGGAAAGTGATAGGTGAATTGAGGTGAGGAGGAGGTGTTGGGCAGATAGAAACGGATGGGGTGGAGAGAGCAGAGATGGAAGCTGGCAGGTGATGGTGGAGATGACAAATGGTTGCAGATCATGGAATCTGATAAGAAAGTATGGTAGTTATCAGAAGCAGATACAGGTGGATGCCAGACAAAAGGGATAGAGGACTGAGTGGGCCCAGCGGTAGAGAGATAAATAACTGCTTCAGTTGGGAATCTCCAGTTCTCTTCTGAAGATCTGTGGAAGCCACCATTACCCATGCAAGCTGCTGACTATTTTAAAATCAGCTGCTGTCTGGGAAAGAAGGCAAAACCATGTAACATCTAACTCAGCCATGATAATGATTAATGCTCATCTTCGACACTTAACCAGAACAGAAATTTTACATCAATGACTGCAACTGCGAACAATGCAATTGTTTGCCTTTGGGAATGGCCAATTTTGATGAATCCACAACACAATATTTCATAAATGTATCTCAGGAACTAGCAATATGTCTTCCTGAGGCACATCACCATTAAGTATCGCTGAGTATTAACAACTATTATGGAATATTCCAAACTTGGATATGGACTTGTTTTTAAATGAAACCTAAAAATCATTCTAAAGGAAACATAAAAATGAATCAAAAGGACTTCTACAGTAGAAAAGCCAAGGCAAACATTGTTCCCTTAGAGGCAGAAATGGAAGAACTTATAAAGGGGAATAAGAAAATGTATAAGAAATTAAACTGCTTTACACCCAGCTTCACTTACAAATCAGCCAGAAACACCAAAGGTCCAACTCATCTTGCAAGAATGAGAAACTGAAGGAAGTATTAGTCACAAAGTCATACCAGGAAATAACCTGCACTGAAGAACTTCGTAACAGGACTCCTTGAGAAGCAGAGTAAGACTGGGCAGGTGCTGACTTACAAAATTAAGTTGGTGTTTGACTAACCGTGAGCAAATTAGACAAAGCTGAGTTGGTGAATGTTGTGCATTTGGATTTTACAAGGTTTTTGGTATGGGTCCACACAGGAGGTTGTTCAATGATGCTGGAGCATGGAGTTGAATGCAGTATGCACATATGGTTCAGAAACTGGCTGGATGGAGTGGCAGTGGGAATAAGTGGATCATTCTCAGTTTGTAAGAGAGTAACTAGTGGGATACTGCAGTGACTGGTGCTTCCATGCCAATTATTCAATGATTTTGCAGAGGGTCCAAGTGTCATATTTCAAAGTTTGGTAAGAATATGGCCAAAGAGGACTACTTAAAGAGGCTTCAAGTGGACATGGAGAAGTGTGGGGAGGCACAGATAGCGGTTAGCACAACACTTTACAGTACAGGTGACCCCAGGCTCAATTTCCACCGCTGACTGTATGGATTATAAGTTACCATGTGGGTTACCTCCAGGTGCTCTGGTTTCCTCCCACAGTCCAAAGACGTACCTGTTGGTAGGTTAATTGGTCATTGTAAATTGTCCTGTGATTAGCCTAGAGTTAAATTGGGAGTCGCTGGGCAGCATGGCTCAAGGGCCAGAAGCGCTTATTCTGTGCTGTATCTCAATCAATAAAGCTTTGTGAGTGCACTATTGTAATGTAATGATGAAAAATACAGAGTTATCCACTCCACTGCACACAACATAAATCAGAGGGGTTTTTTTTAAATACTGAGAATTTGGGTGATGTAGATGCTCAATAAAGGCTTGCTATTTCTCCACATGAGCCAATGAAAGCTGACATTCAGGTGAAGTATGCAATTAGGAATGTAAACGGTTGAGTCGGTGGTAAGGAAAGCAAATGCAACGTTTGCAATAATTTTGCGAGGACCAGAATAGAAAAGTAAGGATATAATGCTGAGACTTTGTAAGGCATTGGTCTGTCTGTACTTGGAGTATTGTGAATAATTTTGGGCTCCTTACCGAAGAAAAGGTTTGCTGGCATTGGAGAGGGTCCAGGGTAGGTTCAGGAGAATGATCCCAGGAATGAAAGGGTTAACATACACAGAGATTTGATTGCTCTGGGCCTGCATTCGCTAGAGTTTAGGAAAATGAAGGGGCTCTCAGTGCAACCTACCAAATACTGAAAGGTCCGGATAAAGTGAATGTAGAGAAGATGTTTCTGACAGTGGTGGGGGGGGGGGGGGGGGGGAGAGAGAGAGTCTAGGATCAGAGGGCACAGCCTCAGAATTGAGGAATGTCTACTTAGAACAGAGATGAGCAAAAATTTCTTTCGCCAGAGTGTGGTGAATTTGTAGAATTCACTGACGCAGACAGCAGTGCACGTCAAGTCATTAAGTATATCTAAAGCATAGGTTGATGGATTCTTGATTAATCAGGATGCCAAAGGTTATGAAGGCAGGAGAATGGGGCTGATAGGGATAATAAATCAGTCACGATGGAATGATGATGCTGACTCTATAGGCCAAATGATCTAATTTTGCTCCTATGCCTTATGGTCTAGTAAGAAGTAGGACGAGGAGCAAGCCATTCTGAAAGCTTCTGGCTGCATTTGCTGATGGCAAGAAGCCACAGCACGAGAAAGAGTGATGACTTACCCCATTACGCAAAGGCAAAATCCTGATTTCGCTAAAATTAGTTGCTCTGATCCTCTTACTTGTTGAACAAAGGACTGTGGTAAAGCAGATTTATGCCATTAAGACCTGACCTCAAGAGCCAACCTAATAGAATGCAGCATATTTAAAAACAGCCCACCTGATTTATCTATCAAGAACTTTCTTGAAAGTTAAAGCAACCGTTTGCAAGGGTTTACACAGAAAGAAATTAATCACATGAAGGAAATTATTTCGAGGCTTTCCCTTTCAAAAAAAGTCACACCAATTAATGCTAGAACAGCTGCAGACATTAAATCAATGTTTCCACATTCCTGGGAGCAAACAGATATGCTGGAGTCAGAGATTTTTCTTATTTTAAAACAATAAATTTGGAGAGCTTGGGAAACAAAGTGAAAAATCACATTCAGTGGATTCTGGTTAATTGGGACAAGCACATTTTGGCCCAATTAAGCAGATGCTCCAATTAGTCAAAGTTTCATGGAAGTAGTTTTTTTTTATACCATCTAAGTAAGAATTTGTGTCTTCAAATGAACAGAGATGAGAAGGAACTTTGTTAGCCAGACAGTGGTGAATCTGTGGAACTCGTTGCCACAGATGGCTGTGGAGGCCAAGTCATTGGGTATATTTAAAGGAGAGTTCGACAGATTCTTGATTAATCAGTGTGTCAAAGGTTATGAGGCTTCATTTAAACTAAAGAGCTAACTTATTAAAATTCTAACACTGAACACCCAAGCCATTCTTGCACTCGTGAGACTCACAATATAGAATATAGTTCCTCGGATGAAGTCCTAAAAGTGAAACATTATCCACCCTAACATTAAGAAACAGTAATGGGAATAGAGATTGGAGAGATAGAAAATTAAAACCCAACATAATCAAGTTCATTGGAACTCAGTACAAGCTGCAGCACACAATC
Organism: Hypanus sabinus; assembly: GCF_030144855.1. Classification (NCBI taxonomy): domain Eukaryota; kingdom Metazoa; phylum Chordata; class Chondrichthyes; order Myliobatiformes; family Dasyatidae; genus Hypanus; species Hypanus sabinus. Next base: position 35,750,558 of record NC_082716.1, on the reverse strand, counting down.
ATTTTTTCCCATATTCAGTCTGATCTAAACCTACTCAGAGACATGCACTAACACAGGTCAAAAATGAATGGCATATGGATTAGTACAAAGCTCATCATTGTGCGACACAGCCTAATCCAACCAGATGCGTATGGTTGAATCCATCAGGCTAGGGTCAAGTAACAGACAAGGTAGGTCTGTCGAGCTTTCACTGCGATGTGATATGATCTTAACCTTTAACTTCAGCTCCACAGTCTTGCAGGAGGCATACATAAGACCATAAAACACAGGAGCAGAACTAGGCCATTTCGTCAATCAAGTCTGCTCCGCCATTAACAATTGATCACCATGGCTGACTTATTATCCCTCTCAACCCCATTTCTCCTGCTTTCTCACCACAATCCTGCTTAATCAAGGTGCTATCATCTTCCATTTTAAATATACTCAATGGCTTGGCCTCCACAGTAGTCCATGGTAATGAATTCCACATATTCTCTGGCCTCTGGCTAAAGAAGTTCCTCCTCATCTCTGTTCTAAATAGACACCTGTCTATTCTGAGGCTGTGCCTTCTGGCCCTAGACTCACCCATTATAGAAAATATCCTCCCACGTTCACTCTATCTAGGCCTTTCAATATTCAATAAGTTTCAATGAGATCACCCCTCATTCTTCTAAACTCCAGTGAGTACAGGCCCAGAGAAATGCTTATCATAAGTTAACTGTTTCATTCCTCGAATCATTCTTATGAACCTCCTCTAGACCTTCTTCAATACCAGCACATCATTTCTTAGATCAGGAGACTAAAGCTGCTAACACTCAAGTCCAGCCTGATGAATCCCTTTTAAAGCTTCAGCATCCCCTCCTGTTAGATTTTAGTCCACTCGAAATGAGTGCTAACATTGCATTTGTCTTCCTTACCACCTTCTCAACCTGCAAATTAACTTTTAGAGAATCTCTCACAAGGACTCCCACTTCCCTTTGCACCTCCGATTTTTGAATTTGCTCCCCTTTAGAAAGTAGTCTAAGCCTTTATCCCTTCTACCAAAGTTCATGACTATTATGTTCCATCTGCCGCTTCTTTGCCCATGATCCCATTCTCTCAATGGATAAGTTCTTCTGCAGGCTTCCACACAACAGTCTCTAGAATTTATATAGAATGGAGCGAAAAATAAAAAACAACAATCCAATGAGCGGCAGATCTGTGTGAAAACACCTTGGTAATGACAGAGGCAGAGGAGAATGGGCAGACTGGTTCAAGCTGACAGGAAGGTAACAGTATCTCAAATGACTATGCATCACAACAGTCGTGTGCAGAGCAGCATCTCTGAAAGCATAATGTGGCAAACCTTGAAAAGGATTAACTACAGCAGTAGAAGACCACACCGGGTTCAACTCCTGTACCTGATAAAGTAGCCTCTGAGTGTATTTTGAAGTGGAACTTGCCGAAGGATAATCACCTCTGTTTAATCATTGATCCTCATCCTCAATCCTTGACCTCTTTCACATAACCTTTAGTTTTAATGCTTTTGTCAAATGGCCACACCCACACACAAAACCACGCACGCACATACACAATACTGCTGTTCTCGTCTTGGTAATCTTCTTCATTGCCCAAAATCTTTCTCCCACTCCCATAATCATATTTCTTACCTATCTCATAGACATCATCATTTTCCTATGTCCCTTTGAATTATTTTTCACTCACATGCACTATTTTCACCATTTAATCCAACCACTTTCTATTTGTCTGTTTGCCCTCAACAGTTTTTAAAATGTATTCTAGTATGTACAATCACAAGGACTGGGAGGTGAGATGCAGTGTGTTTTTTTTAATTAAATATATAACCTTTAACCTTGCTCAAGTTTTCAATATTTTGCCTCCTGTTGTGATGTCTAGGTGTATTAACGCAGAATAATAATCAACCTCCCCCCCCCCACCACCAATCTTCTGCTCACTGCAAGATCCTTTGATGTCACCCCTTTGATGGTAGATACTGGTTTGCAGTCTGAAATAGATTGTTTTTATTTTAAAATAATTTCCCTGTTTGATCCAAAACTCTCTAAAGATTTGACAATTTCCTTTACATTCAGCTTTGCACTGAATTGAAACCAGTAAATTAAAAGCTATCACTAAAGGCAACTACTTTTATCTTCATTCACTAGCAGCAAATCTCCCTCAGATCAGCAAGTGGCAAAACTTTGTGGCTGTTCTTATACAGTAATCATACAATCATTATCAAATGGATGCTTTGATGTGGACGTAGGCAAAAATCTATAAGTGAAGTCTGTTTATCAGTCTCTGGGATGCTGAGGGGAGGGTCATGAGACAAGAGAAGGTGGTTTACAGCCAGCCGTATCTTGTTAAATAAGAGATAACTGAGCTTTGAACATCCCATTACTGAATTCAGTAACCAGTGATATGAGTTTTCCTGATGTTTGTACATTGCATCTGTTGTCTGTTAATATTTATTTCCTCTGTGACTACTGTGCAGAATACAAATCTAGAAGTCTCATTCTTGCTGACTGAAGAAGTTACTCGCCCCATCATTGAAATGTTCCCACAATCAACGGACTCTCACAGCTACTTGGACTATTCCTCTTCCCACCCTGGCATGTAAAAATGCCACCTCATTCTCTCAATTCCTCCGCCTCTGCCTCATCTGCTCTCAGGATGAGACTTTTCATTCCAGGACGAAGGAGATGTCTTCCTTTTTTAAAGAAAGGGGCTTCCCTTCCTCCACCATCAACTCTGCCCTCAAACGCATCTCTCCCATTTCACGCACATCTGCTCTCACCCCATCCTCTAGCCACCCCACTAGGTATAGAGTTCCTCTTGTCCTCACCTACCACCCCACCAGCCTCTGTGACCAACATATAGTTTTCCGTAACTTCTGCCACCTCCAACGGGATCCCACTACCAAGCACATCTTTCCCTCCCCCCACTTCCTGCTTTCTGCTGGGATTGCTCCCTATGCGACTCCCTTGTCCATTCACCCCCCCTATCCCTTCCCACCGATCTCCCTCCTGGCACTTATCCTTGTAAACGGAATAAGTGCTACACCTGCCCTTACACTTCCTCCCTCACCACCACTCAGGGCTCCAGACAGTCCTTCCAGGTGAGGCGACACTTCACCTGTGAGTCGGCTGGTGTGATGTATTGTGTCCAGTGCTCCTGCTATGGCCTTCTATATATTGGTGAGACCCAACGCAGACTGGGAGACCATTTCGCTGAACACCTATGCTCTGACCGCCAGAGAAAGCAGGATTTCCCAGTGGCCACACATTTTAATTCCACGATCCATTCCCATTCTGATATGTTAATCCACTGCCTCCTCTATTGACGAAATGAAGCCACACTCAGGTTGAAGGAACAACACTTTATATTTCGTCTGGGTAGCCTCCAACCTCATAGCATAAACATTGATTTCTCTAACTTCCATTAATGCCCCTCCTCTCCTCCTTACCCCATCCTTATTTATTTATTTAAAAGTTTATGTATTTTTTTTCTCTCTTTTTTCTTTTCTTTCCTTCTCACAATAACTCCTTGTCTGTTCTCCATCTTCCTCTGGTGCTCTCCTCCCCCTTTCTTTCTTCCAAGGCCTTCTGTCCTATGATACTTCCCCTTATCCAGCCTTGTGTCCCTTTTGCCAATCAACTTTTCAGCTCTTAGCTTCCTCCCTCCCCCTCATGTATTCTCCTATCATTTTGAGTCTCCCCCTCCCTCTCTCAAATCTCTTTACTATCTCTTTTTTCAGCTAGTCCTGATGAAGGGTCTCGACCCGGAATGTCAACTGTACTTCTTCCTATAGATGCTGCCTGGCCTGTTGCGATCCACCAGCATTTTGTGTGTGATGCTTGAATTTGCAGCATCTGCAGATTTCCTTGTGTTTGCCCACAATCAATGGACTCACTTTCACCCTTCCTCTCATGTTCTGAATATTTATTGTTTATTTAGTTATTATTATTTATTTCTTTTTGCTTTTGTACAGTTTGTTGTCTTTTGCACACTGGCTGAATGCCCAAGTTGGCGTGGTCTTTCATCAGATTCTGGATTTATTGAGTGTGCGCACTAGAAAATAAATTTCAAGGTTGTATATGGTGACATAATAAATATGATAATAAATTTACTTTTAACTTTGAAATGATGAGAAAAGTAAAGATTATTCTTGAAGGGCAGCTACATGGAGGTCATCACTGGCAATCATAATAGGACAACTAAAATAGATGGCAGCTCAGTAATTACCACTTGTGAATGGGAATATAATCATTTGGTTTTCCAAGACCAAGATGAACAGATATTTGAATGTAGGGAATAAAGGAACAATGCAGAGTCAGAATCAGGTTTATTATGACTGGTAGACAGTATGTCGTGAAATCTGTTGTTTTATGGCAGCAGTGTACTATGTATAATAAATAGATATTACAAAATAAGAGGAAAATTGTGAGGCAGTGTTAATGAGTTCATGGCTATAAGACAGAGGAGCAGAATTAGGTCATTAGGCCATTGAGTATGCTCCGCGATTCCATCATGGCTGATTTATTATCCCTCTCAACCCCATCCTTCTGCCTTGCCCCCCAAAGCCTTTGACACCTTAATTAATCAAGAATCTATCAACCTCCGCCTTAAATATACCCAATGACTTGGCCTGCACAACAGTCTGCAGCAATGAATTCACAGATTCACCACCCTCTGGCTACTGTTCATCTCTTATTCTAAATGGGCATCCTCCTATTCTGAGGCTGTGCCTTCTGGTTCTAGATTCCCCCACTAAAGGAAACATCCTCTCTACATCCACTCTAACAAGCCATTTCAATATTCAATAAGTTTCAGTGAGACCTCATCCTTCTAAACTCCACTCTATGAGTGCAGGCCCAGAGCCATCAAATGCTCCTCATATATTAACCCCAGGGGTTCCCAACCTTCTTTATGCCATGGACTCCTACCATTAACCAAGAGGTCTGTGGATCCCAAGTTGGGAACCCTTGCATTAACCCTTTCATTCCCAGAATAATTCTCACGAGCCTCCTCTGGACCCTCTCTATTGTGAGCATATCATTACTTGGATATGGGGCCCAAAACGGCTCACAATATTCCCAAGTGTGGTCTGGCCAATGCCTTATTAAGCTTCAACATTACATTCTAGTCTAGTATATTCAGAAATCTGACGGCTGAGGGGAAGAAGCTGTTCCTAAAACATCGAGCATGTTTTCACGCCCCTGTACCTCCCATTTATGTGAGGGTCCTTCATGATGATGCCGCCTTCTTGAGCATTGCCTTTTGAAAATGTCCTCAATTTTGTCTGGCGCCCTTTATGGTACAGGTTGAGCTTACAACCCTCTACAGGTTTTTCCAATCCTGTACAATCAGAATGCTCTCATGGTACATTGGTAAAAATTTGCTAGACTCTTCGATGACATACCAAATCTCCTCAAAATTCCAATGAAATATAGCTGCTAGCATGCCCACTTTGTATCTTTAGAGATCTCGACACCCAGGAACTTAAAGCTGCTCATTCTTTCCACTGTTGAGCCCACAGTGAGAACTGCAGTGCTTATCTGCCAACCTCTCCTACCTGCAGGCCACAATCAATTCTTTGGTGTTACTGATATTAAATGCAAGGCTGTTGTTGTGTCAATACTCAATCAGCTGATCCATGTCACTACTGCACAGCAGGAGATCACAGACAGAGTTAGAGATAGTTCCTAGTGGACTTTACATGTCAGCTTTAATAAGAGATCAGCGCCTCTTGGAACGTTTTGGTGAGCCACAACCATAACCATTGCATACGCTCTTAGCAGGGCCAATAAAAAGAAATGGGGTGTAAGCAGAGCAGCCAGTGTTACAGCGGTCAGGCTTTGCTCAACAGGCTTAGGCAAGAACAAAGGCTAGAAATTAAGCTTGACAAATTAGATGTATAGCAAGTACAGACAGAAAGGCAGTTCAGGGACGGTTCCCTTAAGGAAAAATCTTGCCTGACAAATCTGCTGAAATTCTTTGGAGAAATAACAAGCAGGATAGACAAAGAAGAATCAGAAGATGTTGTTTATTTGGATTTTCAGAAAACCTTTGACAAGGTGCCACATGAAGCTGCTTAACTATGTAAGAGCCCATGGTATTACAGGAAAGAAACTAGGATAGATAGAAGATTGGTTGGAGGCCAAGAGTGGGAATAAAGGGGGAACTTATTCTGGTTGGCTGCCAGTGACTAGCGGTATTCTGCAAGGTTCAGTATCTGGACCACTTCTTTTCAGATTATATGCCAATGATTTGGATGACGGAATTGATGGCTTTATAGCCAAGTTTCTGGATGATATGAAGATAGGTGCAGGAGCAGCTAGTTTTGAGAAGGTAGAGAGCCTACAGAAGGACTTGGATTGGGAGAATGGACAATGACGTGGCAGATGGTACACAGTGTAGGCAAGTGTATAGTCATGCACTTTGTAGAAGGAACAAAGGCACAGGCCTCTACATTTATATACGTGCGTGCACTTGTCTGGCCGTTAGACACTACACCATGCTTGGGGTGATCAGTGTTTAAATAGCGTGGATTTATGTACAAAATACAGTGAGTTTTGTCACTGATAGCTGGTCAGACATAAACAATAAGATAATTCGGAACTGCTTTGCTCACTGCGGTTTCAAGCACTCAAGCTTGGAGTTTCCAGGAAATGGCCAAGAATGGAAAAGAAATGATTTCACTACTTCAGAAAGTTAGGAATTACGAAGATATCAGCAAGCATCTTGGCTGGCTGGTGGCGTAGTGGCATCAGCGCCGGACTTCGGAGCGAAGGCTCCTGAATTCGAATCCAGCCGGCTCCATTGCATGCTTTCCATCCATGCTGGGTTGAGCATTCAGCTAGCAACTTGGCCTCATAAAAACAAGACGGTGTCCCAATGACTCCACTTGGTGTTAAGGGTTTTCTTTTCTTCTTCTTCAGCAACTATCTTGAATGTTACAATGAAAATAAAGATTTGGAGGATCCAACGGTCTGAAGCACTGTATGAAGCCTGCCCATTATGTGCACCAGGTGTCTGCACTGATCTTATGTTTACATTATCTGTGTCCATCAAAAAAAACACAGCAGATGAATTCCTCTGTCGATAACTAGCAGGAACTAAGACAGTCTTACGAGTATTGTAGAGATATTGGCAGCATTTCAATTTCTTATTTATTTCATTTACATACATAAATTGTTACTCAGTTAAGTGGTCGTCTGTTTTATGTCTTTTAACTATTTCCATGGGGTGAATGGGGCAGCACCTCTGGTGAAGGAGCTTGCTTGTCATGTCCATTCCAGGGCAGTTCCCTGCCAGACATCAACTCTCACCTGCGGCTCCAAGTAGCCGTTTGCATGTGACAGAGATCTCATCTGGTACATCACTTTGACAGGCAGGATAAAACCAGATGAGGGCAGCCAGCAGCTTCATACCCTGGAGAGATAGAGACGTACCTAGAAACATAGAAAACCTACAGCATAATACAGGTCTTTTGGCTCACAGTGCTGTGCTAAACACGTGCTTACTTTAGAAATTACCTAGGGTTACCCACAGCCCTCTATTTTCCTAAGCTCCGTGCACCTATACAAGAGACTCTTAAAGACCGTATTGTATCCAACTCCACTACAGTCACTGCCAGCCCATTCCACGCACTCACCATTCACTGCATAAAGAACTTATCCCCGACATCTCCTCTGTACCTACTTCCAAGCACCAAGTACCTGTCCTGGCGTGCGAAGTCAGCTTTGACAGGCTGGGCGGATGAGATCTTCAGTAATATCTGATGACCAGGAAGGTGGTAGTACAACTCTCCATGGAGAGCAAAGGGCATGACAATGAACAGAAGACATCATGGTCATCCAATGAAACCAAGAAAGGCCCCAGTTTGTGACGTTTGCTTATACCACTGGACCCAAACTCTGAGGTCAAGAGTGGAACTCCCCAGGGCAACAGCCCTTTTACTTTAAAAACCCTCCCACACAGGAGTGTCATTGTTGGACACAACAGACAACCACCAGTATAACTACTTCTGTGAAACTTTGACATTGGGGCGGTTGCTTATTTGGGCCCCACCCAGATCCATAGCTCAATGAAAGTGGCCGCTCAGTGAAATAACAGATAAGGTGATAAAGAAGGTGTATTCCATGCTCACCATAAGGAAGTCATGTTGCAGCTGGACAGCACTTCAGTCGGGCCGCACTAGGATTATTGTATGTCATTCGGTCACCTTATCAGATGAAGGATGTGGAGGCTTTGGGAAGGGTTCAAAAGCAGACGAGATTCTAGGCTGCCCAGTTTAGAGGGCATGAGCAAGGAGAGGCTGAACAAACATGGGTTGTTTTCTTTAGAGCGTTGGAATCTCTTTGCAGACTTCAGTTCAGAACACTATTTGCTTACGTTCATTGTTTGCACAACTTGTCTTTTTGTCTCTGCACATTGGGTGTTTGATGTTCTTTTATAAATATTTTTTTAAGCTTTCTTTATTTCACAGCTGCCTGTTAAGAGACGAATCTCAAGGTTGTATAATGTATACACACTTTGATAATAACTATACTTTCAACTCCGAACTTTGAGGCTGAGCAGAAACATGATATATTTATAAGGTTACGAGAGAAATAGATAGGGTAAACAACAAAAAAAATTTCTCCCACAGGGTAAAATATCAAATACTATAGGTGACAGGAAGAAAATTTAAAAGCGTAAAATTTTTTTCTCACTGTGGCAGAAATATACAGTTTCCTTTGACATTACGCTCGGTGCAAATATTATGGGCCAAAAGACCTGTGCTATATTGTTCTATATTCTAAGGTCACTCACTATGAAACAATAATTGTTTAAATAATTAAGTAATTATGCTTCAGCACAGACAAATTTTTCTATGAAAGTAACCATTGGTGATAAGTAATTTTCTGTTTTTAGTTGTCGTTGAAATAACATGCAATCATACATGTTTAATTGTGTGATCCTTTAATTCTTTCATTATTTTACTTGTTCACTAAAGGAATAAAAATGTTTTAAGTAAAATGAAGATTTTCAAAGGGATATTATTGTCATGGAAAGAAAGTGTGGAACTGATTTAGTGCAACCCTAAATGCACCAAGCTGCCTTAACCTGATTATCTTTAAAATGCCAGTTAAGTCTGCGGAGGGAAAAAAGCATCCCCTTGATGGATGACAAGGGGGAACAAAGAGGGATAAATTCAAAATTCTAATTAAAACCGATAAGGTAAGCCGAGAAAGAAAACACGAACAATAAAAAAACAGGAATAACATAAATCACACAATCACAAAAGGCCTATTTATTTCTAATAGCCTGGTTCATAGGGTAAAACAGTAATTTTATCTTTTTAATCTATGCTTAAGATCACACTTTATTTACACTCCAATTTGCTGGAACTGTTAGCTGAACCCACAAACAATGCCTTGATATTCCTTTAATTTGCACTATTTACCTATTTGGTAATTTATAGCAACTGTATGTCTTTGCACTGTATTACTGCCACAAGCCACCAAAACTCGCATCATGTAAGACAATTATAATAAACCTGATTCTGATAGATCGTCATGGTCTCAAAGGAATTTCTGTGACATTATGGACACTTAATCCAAATGTTTCTCTCTGTTAAAAAAATTAAATTAAATAAAATAAAATGATAGAAAATCAGCAACTATGAATGAAATAAAGTCATTTACATACACTGGGAGAATTAGAGAGAGAAAACAGAGGGAAAAAGAGCCTTTCTTGTTTTAGAAAGGTTCTAAAAATAAACCAGGAAATTATAGGCCAGTGAGCTTGATATCAGTGGCGGTTAAATTACTGGAAAGGTATTCTAAGCAACCCAATTTGGATGTATTTGGATAGTCAGGTACTGATTAGAGATGTCCACATAGCTTTGTGAGTATTAGGTCATGTCTAACCAATCTTACAGAGTTTTTCAAGGAAGTTACCAGGAAAGTTGATGAAGGCAAGGCAGTGGATATTGTCTACATGGACTTTAGCAAGGCACTTAATAAGGTCCCACATGGGAGGCTGGTCAAGAAGGTTCATCTTACAATTCAAGATGAGGTAGAGAATTGAATTAGACATTAGCTTTGTGGGAGAAGCCAAAATGGTAGTAGATGGTTGCCTCTCTGACTGGAGGCCTGTGACAAACAGAGTGCCGCAGTAATCAGTGATGAGTCTATGTTGTTTATCACCTATAATAATGACTTAGATGATAATGTGGTAAACTGGATCAGCAGATTCGAAGATGACACCAAAATTGGTAGCAACGATTGGTATACAAATTGGTAGCAAAATTGACAGCGACGAAGGCTATTAAAGCTTGCAGTGGGAAAAATCGGCTGAAAAAATAGCAAATAATATTTAGTACAGACAAATGTGAGGTGTTTCACTTTGTGAGTGGTAGGACACTGAGGAATACAGCAGAACAGAAGGATCTGAGAATACGAATCCTTAATTCCTTGAAATTGACATCACAGGTTAAAAGGGTCATAAAGAAAGCTTTTGGTACACTGGCCTTTATAAATCAAAATACTAATTACAGGAATTGAGATGTAACCTTGAACTTGTATGAGATGTTGGTGATACCTAATTTAGTGTATTGTGTGCAGTTTTGGTCACCTGCCTACAAGAAAAATATCAGTAAGATTGAAAGAGCGCAAAGAAAATTTACAAGGATGTTGTTGACAGGACTTGGAGATCTGAATTATCAGGTAAGGTTGAATAGGTTAGGACTTTAGAGCATAGGAAAATAAAGGGAGATTTGATAGAGGTATACAAAATTATGAGGGATACAAATAGGGTAAATGCAAGCAGGCTTTTTCCACTGAGTTTGGGTGAGACTAGAACTAGAGGTCAGGGTTAAGGGTGAAAGGTGAAATGTTTAAAGGGAAAATGAGGCGGGGGGAGCTTCTTCACTGAGAGGGTGGTGAAAGTGTGGAACAAGCTACAAGCATAAGTGGTGGATGCGGGTTTGATTTCAACATTTAAGAGAAATTTAGACAAGTCCTTGAGTGGGAGGTGTATGGAGGGCTATGCTCTGGGTGCAGGTCGATGGGACCAGGCAGATTAATGGTGCGGAATGGACTTGATGGGCTGAAGGGTACTGTGTGCTGTGGTTTTCTGTGACTTCAAAAGGGAAAAAATTAGGAAAAAAAGTGAGGCACAAAGTAAAAGGAGAACAGAACTAAGTGACCAATATTTATAGAAACCATTGAATTGACCTTCACAAATTCTTTCATATATTGATCTCAAAATTATTTCTAAAATTAACCTGATTTGCTTCATACATTGAAGATAATCAACTTCTGATAGCAACAAGAGTGGAGAGAGCTATTCTGATGCAGGCAATTTCTTCTCAATAGCTGAAAGAACAACTCAGTCACTGACAAACTACCTACCCTGAAAGGTCATGTCATACTGATGCCTATATCATGTCTCCCCAAACAGGTCATCTACTCCCAGTTAAAGGAAGGTAAGTGAGCCCCTGGTGGGCAAAGAAAACATTTCAAAGGTAAAAATCAAAATCATCCAGAAGAAATTCAACATTACATCTAAAAACTGGGAAGACACTGAACTTAATAGCACCTCCCTGAACAAGAAGGCACAGCAGTGCCTTCACTTCCTAAGAAGATCGAGGCAAGTGAGGCTCCCACTCGCCCCCCCATCTTAACTGCATTTTACAGGAGCACCACTGAGAGCGTCCTGACAAGTTGCGTCTCCATCTGGTATGGGAGCCGTCAAGCATTGGACCAGAAATCCCTACAAAGGACTGCAACAACAGCTGAGAGGATCATAGGGGTCTTCCTACCATCCATTGGAGACATTTATCAGGAGCACCGCATGGGCAGAGCTCTTAGTATTATTAAGGATCCCACCCATCCATCCAGCATCCTCTTTGACTTTCTACCATCAGGCAGGAGACTACGATGCACAAAAAGAAGAACGGTCAAGATGAGAAACAGTTTCTTCCCCCAGTACATTAGGCTTCTGAACTCCCTGCCGCATCTTATTCAAAGTGTCACTAGTTAATCTGTTCTCTACCTTACAATATTTAATATTAATGTACTTTAGTTTGTTAGTTATGTGTGATTCATCTGTAGATTTTATCCTCACCATATGTTATGTGTGTTTTGTGTACTACTGTGCTCTGCACCCTGGTTCAAAGAAATGTCTCATTTCTATAAACATAATAAATGTTATATACATGTATGTAGTTAAATGACAACAAACTTCACTTGACACACCTGGAGTAAATCTGGTCGAGAGGGAGCTGCACTGCATGTGAATGACCTCCACTGTGCCAGAGAGAGCAAGCGGCAGCTGCAAAAGGAGAGAACGAACAACCAAAAGAGCCAGACACTAACCACAGGCACCACTAACTCTTGTCCTTACTGCACCAGATGAGCCTCTGTAGCCCACCAATAAACAACCCCTAAGGAGAACATCAAACTGCAATTATTTTCAGTGGTAAGGCTGCAATTGAAGCTAATGGATATGTTCATCCTTTTCTCTTCTTTGTAGGCTGTCCTTCAGAGGCTCTATGCATTTAAAGGCCACAGAAGAATGAGAGGCCCTGTGGGGTTAGAGGCATGGCAGCAATCAGAGCCCTCTGAGGTCAGGATGGTGTTGAGGTCAGAGGGCCTGTGGACTCTTGAGATCCCACAGGTCCAAAAGCAATAAGGCGGTTAGAGGTCTTCAGGAATTAAAGGGGCAACACAGAATCTAGAGGCGCGATGGGATTAGAGCATTGTGAGAGCCAACAGTCCCATGAGGGTTAAGGACAGCGGGGAGACAGAGGTCTCTTGGGTTTAGGGGTGTTATAGAAGTCAGATGCCCAATAGGTTTAGAAGCAGCTTAATAAACAGAGAACCTATGGAGTCAAATGAGACAGGGAACTCGAGGCCCCATGCAGTTAGATGCAGATCAGAAAACAAGGCCTCTGAGATTTAGGGGACAGAGAGGTAGACAATGTCCTGGGGGCTGATGACAGAGCTGGAGACAGAGACACATTGGGGCCACACATCTACCTTCATCCACCATAACAGTGGTGCGATTTCCCTTGTCCTTAACTACTACACTACAAGCAGCATATCATTGTCTGTAACTACCAGCACATCCAGTGGGATCCTACCACAATGTATATCTTTCCACTTCACTTTCCTCAGGGATTGCTCTCTACATGACTCCTTTGTCTACTCGTCCTTCCCCAGTGAACTGCCTCCCAACACTTATCCTGCTGCACCTCCTCTCCCACCACCATTCAGAGCCACACAGTCCTTCCACTTCACCACCGAATCTGTCAGAGTCATCTGTAGTATCTGGTTCTCTCAGTGCAACCTCTTCTACACCAGTGAAACCTGATGTTGATGGGGTTGGGGGGGGGGGGGGGGGGAATCATTTTGTCAAGCACCTTCATACTGTCCGCCAGATAAGGCAGGATCTTTCAGCAGCTACCTAGACCCTGTTTGGAGGAGCAATACCTCATAAACCATCTGGGCAGCTTCCAACCTGATGACATGAACATCAATTTCTCTAACTTCCAGTAACATAGAAACATAGAAAATAGGTGCAGGAGTAGGCCATTTGGCCCTTCGAGCCTGCACCGCCATTCAGTATGATCATGGCTGATCATCCAACTCAGAACCCTGTACCTGCTTTCTCTCCATACCCCCTGATCCCTTTAGCTACAAGGGCCATATCTAACTTCCTCTTAAATATAGCCAATGAACCGACCTCAACTGTTTCCTGTGGCAGAGAATTCCACAGATTCACCACTCTCTGTGTGAAGAAGTATTTCCTCATCTCGGTCCTAAAAGACTTCCCCTTTATCCTTAAACTGTGACCCCTTGTTCTGGACTTCTCCAACATTGGAAACAATCTTCCTGCATCTAGCCTGTCCAATCCCTTTAGAACTTTATACATTTCAATAAGATCCCCCCTCAGTCTTCTAAATTCCAGTGAGTATAAGCCTAGTCGATCCAGTCTTTCTTCATATGAAAGTCCTGCCATCCCAGGAATCAATCTGGTGAACCTTCTCTGTACTCCCTCTATGGCATTTTTCTCCTCCCCATACTCTCTTCTTCTGGTTCCCCGCTCAGCCCTTCTCTTCTGCATACCTGTCCATCTCCTCCCTCTGGTGATCATCCTCCTTCCCCATCTTCTATGATCCACTGTCCTCTCCTATTAAATTTCTTCTTCTTCAGCCCTTTACCTCTTCCACCTGTTGCCTCCCCCAACAACGCAACTTCCCCCTCATTTGGTTTCAACTACCACCTGTTGGCCTATACTCCTTGCCACCTTCTTATTCTGGCTTCTGCCCCCTTCCTTTCCAGTCCAGAGAAAGGGTCACCCAGCCTGTTTACTCCCCTCTACAAATGCTGCCTGACTTGCTGAGTTCCTCCATTATTTTGAGCATGTTGCTCAAGATTTCCAGCATCTACAGAATCTCTCGAGTTCAATGTTAAAAAGCAAATGTTCCTTCACCAATAAGTGCTGGATTCTTAAAGAAACTAATAAAGGCAGACACTATTGGTTCAACATTAGCAGGTGCTTTTGGGCTGAATCCAGGCCCTGTATATTACTGTAGAAGTAAAATCTCCAGTGTTTGTAAGACATCAAAAAATACAAGACTCAGTACAAAAGAAATTTCAGCTCCCTCAGAGCACATTCTGAATGTTTGTCACCAAGGAAGCAATTCCCATTGTGCTAACAGTCAGGCAATATTTAATTTCATGCATTTTAGTTACAGTAGGTTTATAGAGATTGATATCTGCCCATTTCACCTTTGTCGTAAGATTGTAGTAATGCTTACTGGCTTTGCAAGTCATGCTACATTTACCAGGTGCTGATTTTAATGCTTTTACATCTACTGTTTAAATTGGACTTCGATCTGGTCAAGTACATTGATACATTTACTAATTAGGAATGATCCTTCCCTGTTACAAGTGGAAGTGCCCATTTTCCTTACTCTCCCACTTCTAATTGGTTTCATTCATTAATTTGGTGTGCTCTAAGGTCAGACTCCAACCAGCACAGTCAAAAAGATCTGCTGATAACTTCAAGATCTACTGATAAAGAACACAAGAATAGGGACAGGGGAGACCATTCAATAAAATAGCTGCTGATCTGGCAGTGGTCTCAGTTCTACCTATCTGCCTTTTCACCATCACCCGTAGTTCCTCTGCTATGCAAAAATCTACCTGTGCCTTTTAATCAGAGAGACTCTACTCCTTCCAAGGGCAGAGAATTCAACAGATTCACTGTTCTCTGGGAAAAGCAGTTTCTCCTCATCTCCATCCTAAATATTCCCCTGAATCTTTAAGTTATGTCCCCTAGTTCTAGTCACACCTACCAGTGAATGAAAACAACTTTCATGCCTCTATCTTCTCTACCTCTTTCATAATGTTACATGTTTCAATAAGATCCCTCTCATTCTTCTGAATTCTGGCAAGTACAGTCCTGATAACAAATATATATTAAACAATTAGCTATTGTTAAAAATAAAACTTGATTCTCACTTTTCAAGAGATCAAGGCAACTGTTAATGTCACACACACAAAATGCTGGAGGAACCAAAGAGAAGGCTTAATCGTCTTCAGGGTAGACACATTTCAAAGAGACTTGGCAGCAAAGCGAAAGCATGAGAGGTTCTACAGATGCTGGAAATCCAGAGCAACTCACACAAAATGCTGGAGGAGCTCAGAAGTTTAAATCTTCACTTTGATGAGAGTTCAATGAGACCCCTCTGATAGACTCTTTGGCAACGTGTTTATCCAGACACACTTGACATCCCTTGTTCTTCACCCATCACATGCCAGTTTATAATCCTTCACCTCCTCACACTTTCTGATTCTGGCTCCCCCCACCCCCACCCCCACTTTCCGGTCTTGAGGAAGGGTCTCAACCCAAAACGTCACATCTATTTCACTCCAAAGATGCTGCCTAACCTGTTGAGTTCCTCCAGTATTTTTTGCGTGTTATTCTGGATTTCTAGCGTCTGCAGAATCTCTTGTGTTTAAAACAGATTGTCTTTAGGTCTTACGTTCCAAGCAGGGTCATGCTTTCATAATTTTTTAAAAGCATACAAGTTTTAACAAGATTTATACTACTTAATAAGAACATAAGAAAAAGACCATAAACAGGCAACCTTGCTTTCAACCTTGCTTTTAATTGACCTCCCCCTAATCTTGTCACTGTCAATTAAAAGCTTGTAACTAGTTCAGCTACGTTGTACAAATATGAAACTTTTTGGAAGTAAGCATAGTAAATGAACACATCTGTTTATTGTGACAGCCACACAAGATCAATCAGGTATATGCTGAAATACATCTTCACCAATGACATAGTAACCGGCCGTCAATAATGATCAATACCATTCCTTTTGAATGGTTAATTACCCATCCAACTGCACTTAGAAAATTAAAGGCAGACAAATGGAATTGGATAAATGACGGACAATCTTCACAATGCCATGAAAGTGCCCAGAAGGATGAATTTGGAATTTACTGACCCAAGTATTCTCAGCAAGTCTGCCACTCCTTTCCAGTGACAGACAATTTGGCTGCACAACTACATTTGATCTATAAATGGGACAGGAAGAGGAATTGGAGAATTTGTGTATTTTCTTGAGAGTTCCATCTTGCCTACTTTCTGTCATTTTACTGCAATGTATCAATGTTAGTCAGCAACAGATCACCATGCAACAGTCCAGTGAAACTTTGCAGAAGCATCTGCTCATCACACTAAATCCTTGTAGAAATGTTGCTGAAAACAGGAAGCATTTTGATGAAGAGACTGCAGCATAGTGATAACAATTACTTGCTGCACCACCACTACTGCAATTCTGATTTAATATTGACAGGAAAAGCCTAATATCATGGTGCCACATCTCCTTATAGTTCCTCGCAATACAGAAAGAGGCCATTTGTCTCATCCAGTCTATGCCAGCTCTCAGAATATTCCTATTAATCCCTTTCTCCGCAATTTTTCTCTCTTATCACCCGTACTTTTGCCACCTACCTATATGAGGGGTAACCTAGAGAGGCAATGAAAACCAGCCACCATTTGAAATATGGAAGGTAACCACAGCATCCATGGAAACTGATGTGGTTAGGGTGAAACCATGCAGACATTGTGTAGACAGCATGAAAGGCCAAGATTGTATCTGGGTTTGCTGGAGCCTTGGAGCAGTACTCTGACATACTGTACCATTCGGCCACACAGTATTTACCATCTTATTCCAATGTTTTATATATGTAAAAAATAACAGAAGTTATTATGTCCAAATGGGGTTTTCTGGAAGTGCTGGCATAGATGACAGTAATTTCCCACTGACATTAGAGATTCTGGAAGTATTGAGTAATGCACAAAAATGTTGGAGGAACTCAGCAGGTCAGGTAGCATTTATGGAAAGGAATAAACTATCAGTGTTTCTGACCTCGGCCCTTCATCAGGACCAGAAAAGAAGGCAGCTGGCCCTTCCAGTCATGACGAAGGGTCTCAGCCTGAAATGTTGCCTATTTATCACACCAATAAACGCTGCCTGACACTGAATTCCTCCAGCGTTTTGTGTATGTTGCTCACTCATTTCCTATGCCTGATTGCACCAAGGTGATAATAATACGCCAGTGGCTTGGTCAACATGATCTTCACTGCAGAGTAACTCCAAAAAGCACACAGAGGGGAGCACCAGTCAGTTGTACATGGCCTTTTCCAACCTCATGAAAGATTCTGATTCCATCACCCAGGAGGGACTATGGAACAGTCCTCTAAAGTTCAAAGCCAACAAAGAACAGTCTCCATTTTATGCTGGCCTAGCAACAGCAGGCAAGATGCAATCCCAACCAATGTGTTTACAACAGAATTAATTTCATTGTCATTTTCCAGTGATGATTTGGTGTGTCATATTAAAGGGGGTGAATACTTACGTAATCAATTATTTTGTGTTTTATATTTGTAAGTAATTTAGATCACTTTAATAGAGATCTGGTTTCACTTTGACAGGAAAGTGTCTTTTTCTGTTAGTTACTGTCAAAAAAGCCAAATTAAATCCATTTGATTCAAAATGTTCCTGTATTAAAAAAAACAGGAACATTTCCAAAGGGGTGGGTGAATACATTTTATGGGCTCCATACAGTGGGTTGAGCTACATGCAATTAACAGAATTGCATGTCCCTCACATTCTTGATTAGTCATCAAGCCCATTGCCTGTCGTTTGCAGAAATGTTGCTTTTAAATAATAGGCTCATGCAGCAGAATTTCTCCAACCTTCTTTTACCGAGACCACCATATTTCAAAACACACTCTCAACAGGGCACGTATTATCAATGTAACCATTTCTCATCACTTTAGTATCTGTAAATAACTATGGACTTAGGTATAGCATCACTGTCCACCACAAAAATGCAATTACAATCAATTTTTGCTCAGATTACTTGTGAATCATCACTCCTTGTAATCTGCCTTATAGCAAGGTTAAAAAAAATACAGCTTCTTTTGCTCTCCATCGACACATAAGAAAGATAATTTAAACTTTTAAGTTGTCAGTAGAAAAGAAAATGGTGTAAGATTTAAAATCCACTATTATTGCTCTGGAAAATGATAAAATTACAATTCTGCCTCAAAGACAGGAGAAGTGGTGAAAAAGCAAGTGTGAGAAGAGACAGAAATGCATACACAAAGAAAGCTGAAGGTAAAGGAATGAAACAAAAGTAAATACAAATTAGCAAGTGCTGCATTATAATCGGACTTCCATTACCCAAATCAATTTGGATTAAGCAAGAACCTATTAAATATTTATTAACAATTCCATGAAAAACAAATAAGCATAAAGCTGCAAATATGTCCAGAATTCTCAAAGATGGAGTTTTGTCATGGCAAATTATCTATGCTAACAGAAAAAGCAAGAAGGCAGAACAATACAGTTTGTAAATGTCAACAATATTTTCACAATGAGCATAAATTTAAATGACTCCTCTAATAAATTATGAGGAGGCGTTTCTTCAGTCAAAGTGAAAAGCAGTAACATAAAATCTCAGTCACAGTAATCAATGCCCTCATCTACTCTGTATCACTCTTGACCAATTTAACTTAAACAGGTTGGACTTGCAAGTTGATGAGTCGAAGAATTATCCTTAAATAAAACTTAAATCTAAAAAGATTTGGGAGCCTTTTAATGACATAGGTTAGTCTCCTACCTTCAAAACGGATAATCGCTAGTTTCCAATTGTATTTCTGAAGCTACAATATTCATTCAATGTAACCGATATTTTGGTTTAGGTAGTGGTTCAATAAAGTCCCAGCTCTTTGTAGAGAAACTCAGCTCCAAAGCCTGCACACTTGGATGATGCTAAAGTGGCTGGAGCACTGACGGGCAAATTTAAAGACATTCCAGAGAAAAAGGGAACAGGAAATAACTGAAGAGTTTCCTACAGGAGAGAAAACAGGTTGAAACTAGTAGGAAGAAATGATTATAACCAACACTGCCACTATAACACAAACTTGGTATATATCAATTTTCAAAACTATAAAAGCAATTAAAAAAGCTATACTGCTTCTTGAAAAGTGGTTTAATTGAGAGATGTCATCAAAGTAGTAAAAAATCTGTAACAAACTGAGAAACTCCCTGACTGTCTTTACTTATGATTCAGTAAAACCCTCAAATAATCTTCCCCAGTAGGCCACATAAACCTCAGTTAGTCAGAGTATAGATCAGTGTTCCAAAACACCAATGTGCAGCTGGAAACTCATAAAGCATGATGTTTTTCATATTTTCTTTGACAATTAAGAGCGTTTTCTCCTTGATATTTCCCATTTTATTTCCAGATTGGAGTTAATGCTGCTAAATTTGGGAACCCTGAGATATAAAGAAAATTAAACTAATAGAACATAAACCAGTACAGCACAAAAATAGGCCCTATGGCCCAAGTTGTGTGCCAAAGCAAATGGCCAACTAAACTAATCCCTTTTGTCTACACAACATCCATATCCTTCCATTTTTATCACATTCATCTGCCTATATAAATGCCTCTTAAAAGCCCCTAATGTATCTGCCTCTACCACCACTCCAGACAGCGCATTCCAGGCACCCACCACTCCCTGTGTAAAAACAAACTTGCCCTTCACATCTCCTTTGAAACCCCTTCTTGCCTTAAATGCATGCCCTCTGATATGAGGTATTTCAACCCAGGGAAAAAGATTCTGGCTGTCTACTCTATCTCTGCCTCTCATAAACCTCTATCAGATCTCCCCTCAGCCTCTGCTACTCGAGAGAAAACAACACAAGTTAGTCCAACCTCTCGTTTTAGCACATGCCCTCTAATCCAGCAGTATCCCGGCAAACCTCTTCTGCACCCTCTCCAAAGCCTTGATATCTGTACTATAAAGGATTCTGTGCAATACTCCAGATGCAACTTCACTATACTTTTATAAAACTGTAACTACAAGTTCCTGAATTTTGAACTCAATGTCTCGACTAATAAATGCAAACATGCCATATGCCTTCTTAATACCCAATCAACCTGTGTAGCCACTCTCAGGGCGCTATAAACCTGGACCCCAAGATCCTTTTCTGCTTATCAGTACTGTTCAGGGTATTGCCATTAACAGTGGATTGTCTCTTTACATTTGACTTGCCAAGGTGAAATACTTCACATTTGGCCGGTTTAAGCTCTATCTTCCATTTCCCCACCCATAACTGCAACTGATCTATATTCTGTTGTATTCTTTGCCAGTCTTCTATGCTATCCACAACACCGCCAATAGAACCATAGAACATTACAGCACAGAAACAGGCCTTTTGGCCCTTCTTGGCTGTGCCAAACCTTCGTATCATCTACAACCTTACTAATCTATCCATCTACATTTTTGTCCACGTTACTGATATACTTTACAAACAGCAGGAGGTCCCAATACAGATCCCTGCAGAACACCACTAATCACAGATGTACCTCCAGCTGGAAAAAGTCCCTTCAGTCACCACCCCCTAGCCTTTATGGATTCAGTACAAGCCAGTTCTGCATTCAAATGGCCAATTCCCCATTGATCTTATGCATCTTAATCTTTTAAATGAGCCTTCCACGAGAGATCTTATCAAATGCATTACTGAAATGCACATAGACTACACCTATAGCTCTACCCTCATCAACGACCCTCACCATCTCATCAAAAACTCAATCAAGTTAGTGAGGCACAATTTACCTCACACAAAGCCATGCAGGCTCGAATATTTTGAATTAATCCAAGACTCAGTGATCCTTCCACCAATCATAACCTGCATATAATAAATTGCACTGCCATTAAACATCACCAAGGATTGTTCACACTGAGGTATTTTCAATTGGGCCCAAGCATTTTGAGCAAAACAGAAAGTAAAATGTATCAAAAAAGTTAAAGAGTAGGTGAAGAAAGTGATGAAGAACAAGCGAATCATAAATTGTCTTCCAGTGATTTCACAAACCATAATTTGCATCATGGAAATAAAGAATGGATACTCATGTTATACAAAGCCAGCTAGATGGAGGAAGTCACAATATACAAATTCAAAAGAAAAAAAAATAATAGTCCAATTATTTAATGTATTAAGTCCTGAAGACCTAATGCATTGTTATCAAATATTCTTCCTTCACTGTGATCCATTCATAAATTGCTCGACTTTATAATAGAAAATAGAACAAGATCTGAGTGTAACAGTGAAAACTGGAGATCAAAATGAATGGGAAATTTCCCACAAGCTCCCACTATGACCTACAGGAGCCTAAATGTTTCAGGAATAGCTTCTTCCCCTCTGCCACCAGATCTCTGAGTGAACATTCAACACATGAACAGCACCAACCTCACTCACCACTTTTTTTTCCTCTTATCGCACTAATTTAATTAAACTTTTTAAATATATACATGCTTCTTACCGTAATTTACAAATTTTATTATTGTGTATTGCAATGTACTGCTGCCACTTAGCCAATTTCACAATATATACACCTGCGATATTAAACCGGATACTGATTATGTTGAATGCTACATCAACTTCATACTTTCAATCAGTGAAAGTGTCTCAACGTCACTGAACTGGTTATTTGATCACTTTTTGGGAACCTGCTCTGAGGAAATTGGCTGTAGACTTACCTCAACAATTGGTACACTTCAAAACTCTTTGGTGGTTGCAGAGATAGAACATAGAACAGAGAAATCTGCAACACATTACAGGCTCTTCGGCCCACAATTTTACACCGACCATGTAACCTACTCTAGAAATTGCGTAGAATTACTTTACCATATTTGCCCTCTATTTATCTAAGCTCCATGTATATGAAGGATCTTAAAAGACCCTACTGTATTCACCTCTACCACTGTCGCCGGCAGTGCATTCCACGCACTCACCACTCTGTGTGAAAAACTGACCCCGGCATCCCCCTTGTAACTATTTCCAAGCACCTGAAAACTATGCCACCTCGTGTTAGCCATTTTAGCCCTGGGAAAAAGCCGCTAGCTATCCACATGATCTCATCATCTTATACACCTCTATCAGGTCACCTCTCATCCTCCATCGCTCCAAGAAGAAAAGGCCAAGTTCACTCAACCTATTCTCATAAGGCATGCTCCCCAATCCAGGCAACATCCTTGTAAATCTCCTCTGCACACTTTCTATAGTTTCTACATCCTTCCTGTAGTGAGGTGACCAGAACTGAACACGCTACTCCAATCGGGGTCTAACTAAGGTCTTAAGGTCTTATATAGCTGTAATATTTCCTCACGGCAATGCCCTCACCACCACTGGGTACGTTTACATGGAGTATAGACACAAGAAAGCAGCATCCAGTATCAAGGACCCCCACCATTCAACCATGCTCTCTTCTCGCCAGTAACATCAGGCAAGGAGGTCCAAAAACCTTAGGTCCCACACCACCAGGTTCAGGAACAGTTATGTCCTTGCAACTATCAAGATCCTGAACCAGCATGGATAACTTCACTCACCAAAACTCTGAACTGATTCCACAACACTTTCAAGGATTCTTTGTAACTTATGTATCAGTATTATTTTATATTTGCACAGATTGGCTTCTTCTGCACTTTGTTTGTCAGTCTTTGTTTATGTATAGTTTTTTCATAAACTCTTTTGTATTTCTTTATTTTCCTGTAAATGCCTCCAAGAAAATGAATCTCAAGGTATTATAGTAACATGTACATACTTTGATAAAAAATTTCACTTAGGCTTTGACATAAATATTACCTTGTTACTCCTTTATTATCACCGATTTATGTGGTGTGAAATTTGCTACTTAACAGTAGCAGTAGAGTACAAAGACATAAAATTACTATCAATTATTAAAAATAAATAGTGCAAAAAATCTGATTCTGGTTTGAAAAACAGATAAATATGAGGTGATGAAAAGTAGCAGCAAGTGTTCCCGAAATGAGAGCTGCATTCATGATAAATATCTAAATGAAACTTAATGCTCTCAGCTTACCCACTCCACCCCAAAGTGTTCTCTGGGAAATCCCAGGCTTCTGCAAGGTAGCACACAAAATACTGGAGGATCTCAGCAGGCCAGGCAGCATCTATGGAAAAGAACCCTTTCCATCGATGCTGCCTGGCCTGCTAAGTTCCTCCAGCATTTTGTGAGAGTTACTTTGGAATTCCAGTATTTGCAGTTTCTGATGTTTGCAGGCTTCTACATCTTGATTTTCCGAACATATTAGATTCAGATTCAGTTTATTGTCATTTAGAAACCACAAATGTAATGCAGTTTAAAAATGAGACAACGTTCCTCCAGAATGATATCACAAAAGCATATGACAAAACAGACTACACCAGAAAATCCACATAGCATTTGGCAATCCCCAATCCAAAGTCCGGAGAGGCTGCTGAGTATTAATATCGCGCTACCGTCTTAGCGCATTCCCCGGAAAGGAGCTCCAAATCCACCAGATAAAAACAAGACCAAAAACTAAAGCTACAAGACCTACACAAAACCACATAGTTACAACATATAGTTACAATAGTGCAAACAATAGCATAATTGATTAAAAACAGACCATGGGCACAGTAAAAATAGTCCAAAGATGTTAAAGCACTATAAGTTCAAAAGAAATCACCACACAGTTTCCACAAGTCCCCAGGGTCCCGACAGACTCGCCATCCCACGCCGGCGGCAGAAGGGAATACCCCCGCTATGGACTTACACGGCGCTGCCCGACTCAGTCTCGCAGACGTAGCACACAATGAAAGCTCCATCGAACCCAGCCTCGCAGACGCAGCACACACCTAAAGCGACCTGACTGCAGCGGACTCCGAGTCCATCCAACCTCTGAGCCGACAACCATCCCCTCCGGCACAGCTTCTCCAAGCACCATCCTCTGCCGAGCGTATTAAGACGCCCCCACCAATGGCCATCAACAACGCGACCCTGAGGACTGGGGGCCTGTTCTTCCCAGCAGAGTCCTGGACCTCAAAGCAGTAGCAGCAACGAAGAAGGTCTTCCTGGAGATTCCCCAATGTTCCTCTGTGCTCCCACGTCTGTTTTCAAACGATTATGATTGCGCACGGCACCTGGCTTCACAAGGGGAGAGGGAGAGGGGGAGGGGGAGGGGGAGGGGGAGGGGGAGGGGGAGGGGGAGGGGGAGGGGGAGGGGGAGGGGAAGGGGGAGGGGGAGGGGGAGGGGGAGGGGGGGGAGGGGGAGAGATGGAGAGAGAGAGAGAGAGAGAGAGAGAGAGAGAGAGAGAGAGAGAGAGAGAGAGAGAGAGAGAGAGAGATGGAGAGAGAGAGAGAGAAATAGAGAGAGAGAGATATGATACCACATAAGGGAGAGATGCTGAGCAGATGGAACCAAGTGGGAGCAGATATGGGAAAAATGAACCAAGGGAGAAGAAACCCTGGTAGATAGATAAGTAAATAATGAGTAGATAGAACCAAGTCAGGGAGGGTGATGAGTCTAGGTTAAAAAGGGAGAAGGATAGAAAAGCTTGAACAAAGGGAGCAAGAAGTTGGGTGGAGGAGTGGGAGTGGGTCACCTGAAGCTATTCATTCCACTGGGTTGAGACTAATCAAGCGGAGTACACGGGGCTGTTCTTCTGATTTTCATTTGGTGTCACCAAGGCAGTGAAGTATGCTGAGAGTAGACATGTTGGGATGGGAAGTTGAATTGAATGTGCAGTTTTTTCAGAATTAGATTGACAAAGCGGTGGAAAAAGAAATTACCAGTCGCACAGAATGAATTAGTAACATCAAGGAACTCAAGCGAAGTTTCATTGACAAGTAAAGTATATTTTTCCTAGCTCTTTATTCATCCTCCACTAAGAGGTGATATTTGATTCTCCTTCAGCTCCACACAAGCCCCTCAGTAGATCTGTGCCAGCTCCTGTGTCTGCAGCCAGCTGATAACACAGGCAACTATGCTGCACAGCCCAAGAGATATCACATACTTGAAATAATACTGAAAAATTCTCAGTACGATGGAGTCACACTGGAAGAAAATTAAGTTATGAAATGCATTAAGTTCTTTTGTAAAACCTTTACAGAAAGCAAGTGAAAAAAGAATTGAGCTCTGAGCCATAGGTTTTAAGAGGGTCCCCTACATAGCCAGGTTTTCCAGAGAGCATGCCATGGCATTTTATTTGCAGAGAATATCTGTGAAAACAGCTTTTGGCAGTGTTGTCGGCATTTGAACAGGAGCAGCAGGTCAATGAGAAGACACAAGGAGGCTCGGAGAGTCAGTAAGGTGGATTGGGGTGTTACAGTCACCATGCCGAGTCCGTGTTGGCAAGGCAGCAGTGTTAATTAACCTGGTTGGACAGGAGAAGAACAGTTGCTGAATACGGGCAACGCAATGAGCAGGTGTTTGAGGCTTAGTGGGGCAGCTCAAGGAGCAGGTGTGCACTTGCAAATGCATATCTGAAGCTAAAGTTTAATTAGATGTATTAGATCTTGGTAGGTGTTCATGGCTGGTTTACCTTCAAAAAGAGTCCTTGATTTTTAGTAGATGTGCATATGCTAACCCAATAAAGACATTTACGTAGTGCTAAAGATTCCAGTGAATCTAAGTGACAGGTTACGATCGGTGGTAACACATTCCACACACAAAACCGAAGCTTAGTCTGCAAGTCCTGCTCCTAGTTGACACTTGTGCAGTACAGCTCTGAAGGAGTGTCAAACATTATCTTTCCGTCAGGATGCAATCCGAGCATTCAAGCAAATGCAAATATCCTGCGGCAATAAACAAGAAACAGCTACACACCTCCAGGTAATTGGGAAGATTACACTGATATTTCTGGTACCTTCCTTACTTCAAATTTGGCATACTCCTTACCTTCACGACAAAAGAAATGCACTCCAAGTTCAGATAGAAGTTCATCGACCCAAAACATCAACTACTAACCCACCACCACTACTTTATCATCTCCTGTCAGTCACTCTATATACAGACGCTCCTGTACCTAGCACCATTTTATGGACATATAATCAATCTAGGAATATAAGCTATCTTATGTATTTATATTTATTGTGACTTTTTTTTATTATTATCGTGTTCTTTATCTTATTTTGTTATTTTGTGCTGCATCAGATCTGGAGCAACAATCATTTCATTCATCTTTACACCTGTGTACTGGAAATAATATTAAAACAATCCTGAATCTTGAAAAAGGTAAACTTAAAAAACTTGGATTGTACTGAATTCTTTTTTCTCCAATGCTAATGTACTCCCGTACCTAATAAAGGGTCTACTGAGTGGATGTCCATGGTCTTCTGCTGTTGTAGCCCATCCTCTTCCAGGTTGACATATGTGATCAGAGCTATTCTTTCACACAGTGCTGTAACACACTGTCGCCTGCCTGTCACCTTAAACCAGTCTGACCATTCTCTTCTGATCTCTCTCATTAACAGGGCCTGTACACCCACTGAACTGTCACTCACTGAATTTTATTTTGTTTTTCGCACCATTCTCTATAAAGTCTAGAGGCGTTGCACATGCAAATCCCAGGAGATGAGCAGTTTCTGAGATACTCAAACCACCCGGTCTGGCACTAACAATCATTCCACAGCCAAAGTCATTTAGATCACATTTCTTCCCATTCTGATGTTTGTTCTGAACAACAACTGTACCTCTTGACCGTGTCTGCCACATTGAGTTGCTGCCACATGATTGGCTGGTTAGATATTTGCATTAACGAGCAGGTGCACCTAATAAAGAGGCCACTAGGTGTATTACGGATAAATCTATTGCCAAAACTTTATCCGTGTGTTGGTTTTGACCGTCATGTTTAAAAGAAAAATATTTTCATCATACTTCTGCATGTGTAACCAACATTTACAACATACAAAATTGTTCTGTCAGTTTTTAATTAAATCTAATGATGGACTTGCCTTAGTTTCTGAGGAATACCCCATAATTTTGCACAGCACAAGAAGATGCCAGATTAAGAAAACAGGAAAACAAACTGCAATCTACCAGCCAGATGTTAAACTGACTTTGTCAAATAGCAACAAAGCAGAACTGTCCAACTGGTTTTTAGAAGTCTTGCTACAGAAAAGTGATAGGAGCTCCTATTCCTGGAGAGCTCCAGTAAAACTAGAAGGCAGGTAAATCAAAAAAACCATGGGTGAAGGTAACATGGAAAGCCAATACCAGGAGTAAATGCTCAATGACTGACATGAAGTTAAAAATCAACAAAGACATCAAATCCCAATTTTCAGCTACTATCCCACTATCCCCATAAACAACACCAGATGGATACCATCATTACTTAGTTATCAACAACCCCTGTGACCCAGGACTGGGATTTAACGTTGCTGCCCTTCACCACATCCACATACATTGACTGCTAACTTGAGCCACACAGTCAAATCACACTGCTTCAAGTAGTGTCAGCTCTCCAACCATAGGAAGCACAACATTCCCGAACACACTGCGCAATACTGACCAATGCACTCCTACTTCAGTTGCATATAATCAGCAATTTAAGTCTGACAACCTAGGTCTGTACAAGAGCACCAGCTATCACTTGCGGAGGGTTACTTCAAGAGTGAAGAAACAATTTCGAGCAAGGCTGGAGTCGACATTGGATGCAAGTCAACTCTGGCAGGGTTTGCAAGATTTACCTCCAGCAAAGCGAAACCCAATAGCACGAATGGCAGCAATGCTTCACTACCAGATGAGCTTAATGCCTTCTATGCCTGCTTTAAAAACACACAAAATCTACAGCACATTACAGGCCCTTTGGCCCACAAAGCTGTGCTGAACATGTCCTTATCTTAGAACTACCTAGGCTTACCCATGGCCCTCTATTTTCCAAGGAGAAAAGGCTGAGTTCACTCAACCTATTCTCATAAGGCACACTCTGCTTTGAAAGTGAGAACGTAACTACAGCTGTGAAGATCCTGCTGTACCTGGTGGCCTTGTGGTCTTTGTCTCGGAGGCCGATGTCAGGCTGCCTTTCAGGAGGGTGAACTCTCACAAGGTGGCAGGCCCCGATGTCAGAAACCTGGTAAGGCTCTGAAAATTTGTACCAACCAATTGGTGGGAGTACTTCAGGACATTTTCAACCTCTTACTGCTATGGGTGGAAGCTCCTAGCTGCTTTAAAAAGTCAACAATTATATCAGTGCCTAAGAAGAGAAGTATGAGCTGCCATAATGACCTTCATCCAGTAGCATTCGCATCTACCAGGATGAAATGCTTTGACAGTTAAGTCATGGCTAGAATCAACTCCTGTCTCAGCAAGGTCCTGGACCCTCAGCAACTTGCCTATCGCCATTATAGGACTATGGCAGATATGTCACAATGGCTCTTCACACGGCCTTAGATTGCCTGGACAACACAAACACCCATGTCAGGATGCCGCTCGTTCATGATAGCTCAGCACTTAATACCATCATCCCCACTGTCCACAGAATCAGAATCAGGTTTATTATCACCGGCATGTGACGTGAAATTTGTAACTGAGCAGCAGCAGTTCAATGCAATACATAATATAGGAAAGAATTACAAAATAAAATAATAATAAATAAGTAAATTAATTACCCTATAGATATAATGAATACTGTAAAATCATGTAAAAACCAGAAATATATATTAATAAGTGAGGTAGTGTCCAAGGGTTTAATGCCCATTTAAGAATCAGATGGCAGAGGGGAAGAAGCTGTTCCTGATTCACTGAGTGTGTGCCTTCAGGTTTCTGTACCTCCTACCTGATGGTAACAGTGAGAAAAGGGCATGCCCTGGGTGCTGGAAATCCTTAATAATGGATGCTGCCTTTCTGAGACACTGCTCCCTAAAGATGTCCTGGGTACTTTGTAGGCTAGTGCCCAAGATGGAGCCGACTAAATTTACAAACCTCTGCAGCTTCTTTCGGTCCTGTGCAGTAGCCCCTTCATACCAGACAGTGATGCAGCCTGTCAGAATGTTCTCCACAGTATAACTACAGAAGTTTTTGGGTGTATTTGTTGACACACCAAATATCTTCAAACTCCTAATGAAATACAGCCGCTGTCTTGCCTTCCTTATAACTGCATCGATGTGTTGGGACCAGGTTAGATCCTCAGAAATTTTGACACCCAGGAACTTGAAGCTGCTCACTCTCTCCACTTCTGATCCCTCTATGAGGATTGGTATGTATTCCTTCATCTTACCCTTCCTGAAGTCCACAATCAGCTCTTTCATCTTACTGACGTTGAGTGCCAGGTTATTGCTGAGGCACCACTCCACTCGTTGGTATATCTCACTCCTGTATGCCCTCTCATCATCTCCGGAGATTCTACCAACGATGGTTGTATCGTCAACAAATTCATAGATGGTATTTGAGCTATTCCTAGCCACACAGTCATGGGGATATAAAGAGTAGAGCAGAGGGCTAAGCACACACCCCTGAGGTGCACCAGTGTTGATTGTCAGCGAGGAGGACATGTTATCACCAATCCACACAGATTGTGGACCTCCGGTTAGGAAGTCAAGGATCCATTTGCAGAGGGAGTTACAGAGGCCTAGGTTCTGCAACTTCTCAGTCAGGATTGTGGGAATGATGGCATTAAATGCTGAGCTATAGTCGATGAACAGTGTCCTGACATAGGTGTTTGTGGTGTGCAGGTGGTCTAAGACCGTGTGGAAAGCCACTGAGATTGCAATGTGGCAATAGTCAAATTGCAATGAGTCCAGATCCTTGCTGAGGCAGGAGTTCATTCTAGTCATGACCAACCTCTCAAAGCATTTCATCACTATCGATGTGAGTGCTACTGGGCGATAGTCATTAAGTCAGCTAACATTATTCTTCTTAGGCACTGGTATAATTGTTGCCTTTTTGAAGCAAGTGGGAACTTCTGTCTGTAGCAGTAAAAAGTTGAAAAGTCCTTGAATACTCCCGCCAGTTGGTTGGCACAGATTTTCAGAACCTTACTAGGTAACTCCACCGGGACCTTCCACCTTGCAAGGGTTCACTCTCTTTAAATACAGCCTAACATCAGCCTCTGGGACAGAGATCACAGACTCATCAGGGGCAGCAGGGATCTTCACAGTTGTAGTTATATTCTCCCTTTCAAAGCAGGCATAGAAGGCGTTGAGTTCATCTGGTAGTGAAGCATCACTGCCATTCATGCTATTGGGTTTTGCTTTGTAGAAGTAATGTCTCACAAACCCTGCCAGAGTTGTCGTACATCCGATGTCGCCTCCAACCTTGTTCAAAATTGTCTCCTCGCCCTTGAAATAGCCCTCCACAAATCCTGGTTTTCTGGTACAGGCCTGGGTCGCCACACTTAAATGCTACAGATAGCCTTTAGCAGATGATGTACCTCCTGGTTCATTTACCGCTTTTGGTTTGGGAATGTACAGCAAGTCTTTGTAGGCACACACTCATCCACACGGGTTTTGATGAATTCGGTAACAAGTGCAGCATACTCATCCAGGTTCAAAGATGAATCCCCAAATATAGTCCAGTCCACCGATTCAAAGCAGTCTTGTAGGCTCTCTGTGCTTCCCTTGTCTATACCTTCTTGGTCCTCACTACTGGTGCTGCAGTCTTCAGTCTCTGCCTATACTCAGGGAGTAGAAGTACAGCCAGGTGATCAGACTTCCCAAAATGAGGATGTGGAATATCATTGTAGGCATTCTTGATAGTGGTGTAGCAATGGTCCAGTGCATTGTTTCCTCTAGTATTGCAAGTGATCTGTTGATGGTAGTTGCTTAGTGATTTTTTTCAGACTGGCCTGGTTAAAATCTCTCAAAACAATGGTGAAGGTATTAGGATGCGCTGTTTCGTGTGTGTTGATTCCATTGCTCAGATCATCGAAAGCCTGACTGACATTGGCCTGAGGTGGAATGTATACTGCTACCAAAATGACTCTGGGGAACTCCCTGATCGATAAACTACAGAGCCTGGGCTTCTGTACCTCCCTCAGCAACTGGATCCTCAACTTACTAACCAGAAGACCACAGTCTGTGCAGATTGGTAGTATTATCTCCTCTTTGCTGATGATCAACACTAGCGCACCTCAGGGGTGTGTGCTTAACCCACTGCTCTACTGCTTCTGTACTCATAACTGTGTGGTAAGGTATAGCTCAAATTCCATCTATAAATTTGCTGATAATACAACCGTTGTTGGTAGAATCTCAGATGGAGACAAGAGGGCGTACAGGAGTGAAATACACCAACTAGTTGAGTGGTGTTGCAGCAACAACCTGGCACTCAACGTCAATAAGTCCAAAGAGCTGATTGTAGACTTCAGGAACGATTAGACAAGTGAACATGAACCAATCCTCATAGTGAGCAATTTCAAGTTCCTGAGTGTCAAGATCTCTGAGGATCTAACCTGGTCTCAACATATTGATGCAGCTATATAGAAGGCAAGATAGCGGCTATATTAGAAGTTTAAATAAATTTGGTTTGTCAACTAAATCACTCAAAAACTTCTATAGATATACCTTGGAGAGCATTGTGACAGTGCATCACTGTCTGGGAGGACTACTGCACAGGACCAAAAGAACCTACAGAAAGTTGTAAAATTAATCAGCTCCATCTTGGGTACTAGCCTCAGTAGTATCCAAGACATCTTCAAATGTTGGTGCCTCAGAAAGACAACTTCCATTATCAAGGACCCAGGACATACCCCTACCCTCCATTACTGTCAGGAAAGAAGTACAGAAGCCTGAAGGCACACACTCAGTGATTCAGGAACAGCTTCTTCCCCTCTGCCATGTGATTCCCAAATGGACATTGACTCCATGAACACTACCTCACTTGTTTTTTTAATATTATTGAGGATAGCATTGCACTGCTCCTGTTAAGCTAACAAATTTAACGAGATATGATAAATTTGATTCTGATTGTTTCTAATAGCAATGTCAATCATCAGGGGTAAGCTCAGCTCCCTTGGCTTGTTGCACTGAAACAGGTGATGTGGTCATCTGGCCAAGAACAGGTTGGGTGAAGAAGCATTGAAGACAACGCTATCCTATCACCCAAAGCTCTTCCTCAAATCCTGCAGGCTCCTCTGATTGCAAACTGAAGCTGCTGTCGACATATGCTGATATGCCTTTTGAAATACCACCCGCTCACCTAAATCCCAAATCTTCCTTTTTGCCTGGAGAAAGGAAAGTTTCAAAGGTTCATTTATTATTAGGGTATACAACTTGAAATTATTCTTCTCCAGGTCGCCATGAAGCCAAGAAAGAAAGGAGAGGCAGCATGATTATCAACCCCCAAAATTACCCCCCTTCCCTCAGGAAAAAAAAACAAAAACAGAACAGGCACATCAACTCCCAAATTCTTCCCACACAAAAAAAATTAAACAAAAGAGAACAGGAACATCAACCCCAAATCTCTCCTCCCGCAGGTTTCAATCTATCCAGGTGATGTAAAACCAAGGAGCATTGTACTCAAGCACCACCTTGACTGAGTGCAGATAATGGAATCTGCAGCAACAATCTGCTGGAAGAGCAGCATCTGTGACTTGGGAACATGGGGGAGGGCAAAAGCAAGGAAGAAACTATCTTGAAATCCTGAACCAGCTTCCGATGCAGGGTTTCAACCCGAAACGTCGACAATTCGTCTCCCCCCAACTTCACAAGTGCTCCCTAACCTGTTGAGTTCCTCCAGCAGATTGTTTGTTTCTCCAGGTTCAAGCATCTGCAGTCTCTTGCGGCTAGCATCAAGATAATTGAATCACAAGGTTGACAGGTTGACAATCAAGGACAGTGCATTTTAGAAGGTGGTCACCTCTCAGCTCAGGAATGGGTAAGCAAGTGAAGAGGAGAAGGTAAGCAGTTCAGGTGACCCTGAGACATCTCACATTTTAAATAGTATTCGGTTCAAAAAACTCATGAGAGAACGCCCTTGGGGACTCCAGCTAGAGCCATGACCATAAAACCATGAATGGTACAGAACAGAGATCAGTGGAACATTAACTACAGGGGACCTGTAGTTAGATGAGAAGACAGATTTTTCTGTGGACACTACATATAACCGAGATGGTACGTCACCACCAAGGTTATGGATGTCACTCACTGAGTGGCTGCAGAACATTCTGGAGGGGGAGGGTTCACATCTGGAGGATGTTGTCCAAATACAATGGTTGAGCTGAGACTAAGGTCCTACAGGCAAATTTTAAGCAGTTAGGAAAGAGATCAAAGATATGTGGAGAGATGATGCAGAAGGAAGGACTTTAAATTCATGGGGCATCATCATCTAAGGTTTCAGGGAAAGGTGGGATTTATAGGGGCAATGTGGGTTGCACTTCCATAGGGTTGAGATCAATACCCTCCAGGGCAGATTTATCAGTGATATTGTGGAAGGTTAAAGAGAACTTTACAAAGGAATGGGGAAGATTCAGAACGGATAGAAGCAGAAAAGGAAGTGAAAGGCAAAGAATTAGTTGAAGGATTTGATGGATACTGCAAACAAAATAGCCGGGGAGGCGAAATCAGAAAAAAATCATGCTTAGCTGTGTTTAAATGTCTACACACAGAGTTTGGTAAACAGGGAGCATGCACCAGGGGCTCTGATAACCACGTGGAAGGGCAATGTTTTAGCAGTTCTAAATCATGTCTTCACGAAGGGTAGGCCTGGCATATAGAATTTTCTATTGAGACAAAGGGAGGATAGAGGCAAATGTCATTAAAGAAACATTCACAGGATTGAGAAGGGATGATTTGCTGGAAGAATCAAGAGGAACAATATGGGATGAAACAAAGCATTAAAAAAGGGGGCATCCATAATGCTAAAGTGTATTATAGACTTCCAAACCGTCTAGGGCGGGGGTCGGCAACCCGCGGCTCCGGAGCCACATGTGGCTCTTTTATGTCTGTGCTGCGGCTCCCTGTTGCTTTGGGAAATAATTGGTCAGTATTTAATTAAAACGTATTTTATGTTAGTTTGTTAGTTTTTGAAATGTAATTCTAAATTTGAAGATTATGGTGATCTTGTACAATCTAAATAAGACGTTGTGGCGACCCATTTCCTGACACATCCGAACCGGCTCACAATTAGCCAGCGTTCAGGCTAAGGGAGGTTTATGAGTACGTGTCTTTTGCAGCATCTGCGCCCATGGGGGGGGCGGGTTGAGGGAGGCTTAAAAGCAAGGCTGTTTAGTTCGAATAAAGCTATCTTTGACTGCAGTTTACTGACTGCGTGTAGCACACCGCTACAACGTGTTTTTATCGCTGGCTGTCCAGAGGGGAGGTGCTGAAACGCTTTGTCGCGTGTCTGGAAGAAGTGAAAACTTTCCTGGGCAGCAAAGGGCTCACCTTTCCTGAGCTGGAACAGCCAGAGTGGCTGGAAAAGCTACACTTCATGGTAGACATGACAGCGCACCTGAACACGCTGAACACAGCTCTTCAGGGGTAAGGACGTACAGCCCTACACATGTTGGAGGATGTTTTGGCATTCGAGCGCAAGTTGACAGTGCTTGCCAGAGATTTACAGAAACGCACATTGTCTCACTTCCCCAATTTGAGAGAGTTCAAACAAGGTCACGACATGATAAATTCGGAGTATTTACATTCTGCAATCATCGCAATGCAAACATCGTTTGGGAAACGCTTCTGTGAGTTCAGAGAGGAAAAAAACACATTATCCTTCCCGGTCACTCCCCTAAGCATCGATCCATCCCTACTGAATACGACTGCATTGTCAGGTGTGAGTCAACCTGACCAAGTATGATAAATATTTTAATTGCCTATTATTTTACATATATTCATATGTTTTCATTGTTCAGTGAAATAGTCCTTTTATTTTTCAGGTTGACAGCTGGCTGACGTTATTTTTGGTTTGCTGCTGGCGGCAAATTTAAGTTTGGCGTTTTTCATAAACACAAGAAGGACTCAAATAGACATTGAGTATTTTACTTAAAAGTAACCTTCAACCCAACGTCTTTTTTTCGGAGTTCAGAATGTTTTTGTTGCATGCAGAAATGTAATTTCGTTTTCTCTGCAGGAGTTCATCAATTTCATAAATGCAACACATTATAGTTTGTTTATACATAGCATAAAGGCAAAAGAAAACGTTGTATGCAGTGTTATTTCATTTTAAATGTCAAACGGGTTTTGCGGCTCCCAGTGTTTTCTTTTCTGTGGGAAACGGGTCCAAGTGGCTCTTTCAGTGGTAAAGGTTGCTGACCCCTGGTCTAGGGAATAGACTTTCTAAATGAAGGGATAAGAAACATTACATTTATTTTTAGAAAATGAAGTTGGGTTAGTTGAAGGAACATCTGTGAGAGGATATTTTTGCAGTGGTGATCACGGATCAGATTTAGCATAGCTATTAAGGGAAATGATACAATAGAGGGCAACAATTCTAACTGGGGGAGGAGGAAGACAAAAGTTAATGGACTGAGAAGTGATTTAGCAAAAACAAATCTGAATTAGCAATCTTGAAGGCAAATCTGTTTCAGATCAAAGAGGAGAAATTTCAAGGGACTCGGTAAAAATATTCCTACAAAGGGGTGAGATTGCAAAATCACGATGACTACAGTAAATGTAAGAGATTGTAGAAATTGTAAGGATGAAGTTTAAAGGGAAATACAGAAAACAAAGTGGCATGGGAGAATCAAGAAAAATCAAAACAAATCCATGGATATTCCACAGTACATCAAGGGCAAGAGGTTATTCAAGGAAAGAGCTAGGCTGTTTAGGGACCAAATGCTTGGTGGCATAATTGCAATATTGCTCCAAATGAATACTTCAAACCTGTGTTCGTCAGAAAGAGAAGAATGCCAATGTCTCAATTTTTAAAAAGTTGCGTGCAGAATATTGAATAGGATAAACTTCCTATAAGCTGTGGTTTTAAATGCTAGCATCCTTGAATGTGGATTTATAGCCCTGGCTGTTAAAAGAAGCAAGGGAGGAAGCTGCAGAGGCTCGAATCATTATTTTTTCCTTCTGGCTACAGTAGCGCTAACAGATCACAGTAGCTGCTAACATTGCACTGTTTTTAAAAAAGAATAAATCAATAATCACAGGTCAAGAAGTTTCCGCGTGCTACCATCAGGAAGTTGGTACAGGAGCCTCAGGACTCACACCATCGGGTTCAGGAATAGTTATTACCATCAACTCTCAAGCGCCTGAACTACCTTCATTCAGCTTCACTTGAAATGTTTCCACAACCTATGGACTCACTTTCAAGAACTCTTCATCTCATACTCTCAATATTTATTGCTTATTTTTTATTGTTATTCATTTCTTTTTGTATTTGCACAGTTTTCTGTCTTTCGCACGCTGGTTGAACGTCCATGTCGATGCGGTTTTTTAGTGATTCTATTATGATTATTATTCTGTTATGGATTTATTGAATATACCCGCAAGGAAATGAACCTCAGGGTTGTATATGGTAACAAATATGTACTTTAATAATAAATTTACTTTGAACTTTACCAGTGGTGGGCAAATTGTAGGAAACTATTCCAAGCAGGAGTTCCCAACCTGGAAAACCAAGGACCCCTTGCTTCATGATATTGGTCCATGCCACAAAAAGGTCGAGAACACTTAATTCCAAGGGATTTGATAAACTATTTAGAAACAAGGATTTCTATATTGTTTTGAAAGAGAACTCCATCTGTTTATTATGTTAAAATATGAATTCTTCTCATCCCAAATAATTCTTCCCCAAATAATTGATTCCTGATATTACCATGCTGTTTTCTTCAGCTTGGGCTATTCCAGATTTCCAGGGATAGCTGGTGTGATAAGTTTCTTCATTTTTAATTATTTTGATCAACCTTATACCTTAATTACCTCAATAGCATTCAAGTCTCATGCACCTTCAGTAATCTCTGAGAACTCCCAGTTGCTCACCTCTAAGCAAGTGGGTTAACATGTATTGATGAGATTAAAGCATAACCATGAAACACCAGTTGGCCCTTTGTATCAACTCTCCTATTTATTATTACCACAGTAGAACTATAGAACACTACAGCACAGAAAACAGGTCATTTGGCCCTTCTAGTCTGTGTCAAAACTTTATTCCACTAGTCCCATTGGCCTGCACCCAGTCCATAACCCTCCAGACTTCTCCCATCCATGTATCTATCCAACTTATTCTTAAAACTTAAGAGTGAGCCCACATTTACCACGTCAGATGGCAGCTCGCTCCACAATCCCACAGTCCTGACAAAGGGTCTTGGCCCGAAACATCAACTGTACTTCCTCCTATAACTGCTGCCTGGCCTGTTGCGTTCCACCAGCATTTTGTGTGTGTTACTCTCTGAGTGATGAAGTTCCTCCTAAACCTTTGCCCTTTCACCCTAAAGCCATGTCCTCTTGTATTTATCTCTCCTAATCTAAGTGGAAAGAGCCTACTCGCATTTACTCTGTCTAAACCCCTCATAATTTTGTAAACCTCTATCAAATCTCCCCTCATTCTTCTATGCTCCAAGGAATAAAGTCCTAACCTATTCAATCTTTCCCTATAACTCAACTCCTGAAGACCCAGCAACATCTCAGTAAATCTTCTCTGCACTCTTTCAATCTTGCTGATATCTTTCCTATAGTTAGGTGACCAGAACTGCGCACAATACTCCAAATTTGGCCTTACTAATGTCTTATACAACCTCACCATAACATCCCTATTCCTATACTCATTACTTTGATTTATGAATGCCAGGATGCCAAAAGCCTTCTTTACAACCCTGTCTACCTGTGACATCACTTTCAGGGAATTATGTATCTAAACTCTCAGATCCCTTTGTTCCTCCGCATTCCTCAGTGCTCTACCATTTACTGTGTATGTCCTGCCTTGATTTGTCCTTCCAAAATGCAACACCTCATACTTGCCTGCATTAAATTCCATCTGCCATTTTCGGGCCCATTTTTCCAGTTGGTCCAGATCCCTCTGCAAGCTTTGAAAGCCTTCCTCACCATCCACAATGCCTCCAATCTTAGTGTCATCATCAAATTCAGATTACCACATTATCATCTAGATCATTGATATAGACACCAAACAACAATGGTCCCAGCACAGATCCCTGAGGCACACCACTAGTTACAGGCCTCCAGCCTGAGAAGTAATCATCCACTACCACTCTCTGTCTTCTCCCACATAGCCAATTTCAAATCCAGTTTACAACCTCTCCATGGATACCTAGTATCTCAACCTTCTGAACTATCCTCCCATGTGGGACCTTGTCAAATGCCTTACTAAAGTCTACGTAAGCAACATCCACAGCCTTTCCTTCATCCACTTTCTTGGTAACCTCCTTGAAAAATTCTACAAGATCCGTTAATCACTATCTACCACGCACAACACGATGCTGACTATCCTTAATCAGCCCTTGGCTGTCAAAGTACTTGTATATCCGATCTCTCAGAACACCTTCCAATAACTGACCTATTGCTGATGTCAGGCTCACCAGCCTGTAATTACCTGGTTTACTTTTGGAGCCTTTTTTAAACAATGGAACAACATGAGCTACCCTCCAATCCTCTGGCAACGCACCCGTGGCTAAGGACTGTGGCGACCCACTTTCTGCGCAGGCGAACCGCCTCACAAATAGCCAGCGCATGGGGAGAGACTTTGGTAATGCAGCTCTGATGCCATCTCTGCCCGGAGAGGGCGGGCGCTAGGGATTAAATGCAAGCGCCGCAAAGTTTGAATAAACTAGTCTCGAGACGACTTACCGACTGCGTGTCATTATTTCAGCGCTGTGTGTAGCACATCGCTACATTGGTGACCCCGACGGTCCAAATGGGATTTGGACCAAAGATGACCGACTCTATTTGTTCACGCAGTTTCACTAAACCTGCCGACTTTCTGGATGCTGCGACCACGCATGTGGTTTAGCCAAGCAGAAGCCCAGTTCCAGATTCAGCAGTTCTCTTCTGATTCCACGCGTTACTGTCACGTGGTGAGCGCCCTTGACCAGGAGACAGCTGCCCAGGTTGCGGATTTCATACAGTCTCCCCCGGAAGAAGGCAAATATGAAGCATTCAAAGTGCTGCTCATTGGGACCTTTGGCCTCTCACGGCATGAGCGGGGTGCCCGCCTGCTTCACCTGGAACGTTTGGGAGACAGACTGCCGTCAGCATTGATGAACGAGATGCTGGCACTGGCTGATGGACACAAGCCCTGCCTCATGTTCGAGCAAGCGTTCCTAGAGCAACTGCCCGAAGACATACATCTGCTGCTGCCCGATGCAGATTTCAGCGACCCCCGGAAGGTGGTGGCCCGGGCAGACATGCTGTGGAAAGCCAAGCGGGAGAGTGTGGAGTGCGTCGGTCAGGTTACCAGGCCACGCGCCCAACAGCGGACCAGACCAGGCCCCGCAGGGGGGCGCACACTACACAGAAGCAGGAGGGAGCAGGTCAGCAAACAGTGGTGTTTTTACCACCAGTGGTGGGGCACAGAAGCCCGCCGTTGTCGCCCGCCCTGCAAGGGCCAGGGCCAGGGCCAGCTGCCACTAATGACTATGGCAGATGGCTACCAGGACAGCCTCTTGTACGTCTGGGACAAACAGTCAGGACGCTGCTTCTTGGTCGACACCAGAGTGGAGATCAGCGTCTTGCCCCCGACGGGGTACGACACCCGCAACAGGAAGCCAGGACCCACCCTGAGGGACGCAAACGGCAGCATGATACTGACCTACGGCACCCGCACAGTGCAGCTGCAGTTCGGCGCCAGCCGGTTCAGGTGGGACTTCACACTGGCCGCCGTGGCCCAACCACTCCTGGGGGCGGACTTCTTGCGAGCTCACAGCCTGCTGGTCGACTTGCAAGGGAGAAGACTGGTACATGCCGAGACTTTCCAGACGTTCTCCCTGGGTGAAGCCAAGTTGCCGGCCCCACACCTGGACTCCATCACGCTGTCAGACAATGAATTCATTAGAATCCTGGCCGGCTTTCCATCGATTCTGGCACCGCAGTTCACGGCAGCCATGCCCAGACACGGGGTACAGCACCACATCCCGACCCAGGGACCACCCTTCCACGCCCGCGCACGAAGGCTCCCCCTGGAAAAGTTCTGCCTGGTGAAGGAGGAGTTCAAGAGGATGGAGGAATTGGGGATCGGACGGCAGTCCGACAGTCTATGGGCCTCCCCCCTGCATATGGTGCCCAAAGCAGCCGGGGGTTGGAGATCATGCAGCGACTACCGCAGACTGAATGAGGCTACAACTCCAGACTGCTACCCCGTGCCGCACATACAGGACTTTGCAGCAAACCTGCACGGGGCAAGAATCTTTTCCAAAGTAGACCTCGTCCGGGGATACCATCAAATCCCGGTGCACCCTGAGGACATCCCCAAAGCAGCACTCATCACCCCGTTCGGCCTGTTCCAAGTTCCTCTGAATGCCGTTCAGCCTGAAGAATGTCACACAGACGTTCCAGCGGCTAATGGACACGGTGGGACGTGACCTGGACTTTGCGATCATCTATTTGGACGACATCCTTATAGCCAGCAGTAGTCGTCAGGAGCATCTGTCCCACCTCCACCAGCTCTACTCCCGCCTGAGTGATTTCAGCCTCACGATGAACCCGGCCAAATGCCAGTTCGGTCTCAATACCATCGACTTGCTGGGCCACAGGATTACCAAAGACGGGGCAACACCTCTGCCTGCCAAGGTAGACGCGATCCGCCACTTTGCCCAGCCCAACACAGTCAAAGGCCTGCAGGAGTTCATTGGTATGGTGAATTTCTACCACCGTTTCCTCCCCTCAGCAGCCCGTATCATGCGCCCTTTGTACACCCTGATGTCGGGTAAAGGCAAGGACATTACTTGGGACGAGGAGGCCGCGGCCGCTTTCGTTAAAGCCAAGGAAGCCTTGGCAGATGCCGCGATGCTGGTGCACCCCAGAACTGACGTTCTGACCGCACTCACGGTGGACGCATCCGACACAGCAGTCAGTGGGGTGCTGGTGCAGCTCACCGAGGGGCGCTGGCAACCCCTGGCGTTCTTCAGCAAGCACCTACGACAACCCGAACTCAAGTACAGTGCCTTCGACCGGGAGCTGTAGGCACTGTATCTGGCAATCCGGCATTTCAGGTACTTCTTAGAAGGCAGGCCATTCACCGCGTTCACAGACCACAAACCATTGACCTTTGTGCTCACGAAGGTGTCCGATCCCTGGTCGGCTCGCCAGCAGCGACATCTGTCCTACATCTCCAAGTACACAACGGACATCCAGCATGTCTCGGGAAAGGACAACGTCGTGGCGGACGCACTCTCCAGACCAGCTGTCCAGGCCCTGTCCCTGGCGGTGGACTATGCAGCACTGGCGGAGGCGCAGCAGGCAGACAACGAGATGCCCAGCTACAGGACCACAGTCTCGGGATTGCAGCTGCAAGACTTTCTCGTAGGCCCAGGTGATCGGACCCTCCTGTGCGACGTGGCTACCGGCCAACCTCGCCCCATTGTCCCAGCAGCCTGGAGGCGGCGAGTGTCTGACTCCATACACGGTTTGGTGCACCCATCTATCAGGACAACCATCCAGCTGATCTCCAGCAAGTTCGCGTGGCACGGACTTCGCAAGCAGGTCAGCGAATGGGCCAGAACGTGCGCACAGTGCCAAACAGCCAAGGTGCAGCGGCACTCTAAAGCCCCGCTGCAGCAGTTCGAACCCACCCACCGGAGGTTCGACCACATTCATGTGGATATCGTGGGCCCCCTACCAGTGTCCCGAGGACCGCGGTACCTCCTAGCTATGGTAGACCGGTTCACGAGGTGACCAGAGGCGGTCCCGCTCACCGACACATCTGCCGATTCCTGCGCCCAAGCACTGATCGCAACCTGGGTGCCCCGCTTTGGGGTACTAGCCCACACTACCTCCGACAGAGGCGCCCAGTTCACCTCCAGCCTGTGGTCAGCTGTGGCCAGCCTGTTGGGAATGCAGTAACACCACAAAACTGCCTACCACCCACAGTCGAACGGACTAGTGGAACGCTTCCACCGTCACTTGAAGTTGGCTCTCGTGGCCCGCCTAAGAGGACCTAACTGGGTGGACGAGCTTCCCTGGGTCCTGCTTGGAATTCGTACAGCGCCCAAAGAGGATTTGCATGCCTCGTCGGCCAAGTTGGTATACGGCGTGTCCCTGGCTGTCCCGGGAGAGTTCATACCAGCCCCAAGGGGGCAAGAGGAAGATCCCGCAGCTGTCCTGGACAGGCTACACGAAAGGCTCGGCAACCTAGCCCCCGTACCGACTTCACAGCACGGACGGACCGCGACCCATGTACCCAAAGACCTGTAGAACTGTAAGTTTGTGTTTGTACAAAGGGATGGACACCGGGCACCGCTACAGCGG
Organism: Hypanus sabinus; assembly: GCF_030144855.1. Classification (NCBI taxonomy): domain Eukaryota; kingdom Metazoa; phylum Chordata; class Chondrichthyes; order Myliobatiformes; family Dasyatidae; genus Hypanus; species Hypanus sabinus. Next base: position 35,707,875 of record NC_082716.1, on the reverse strand, counting down.
CTGTACGAGGGGCTGTTCAAGGTGATTAACAACAACAGGTCCACGTACATTCTGGACATTGGGGGGAAAGAGAAGGTTTTCACGGTGGACCGACTCAAACCAGCCCATGTGGACTTGGCGCAGCCGGTTGAAGTTCAGGCACAGCGGCGCAGAGGTAGACCTCCCAAACAGAGGCTGATCCAGACTGTGGACATTGGGGGGTGTATCGCCGGTTCTGGGGGCGGAGGGGTTATGTGGCGACCCACTTTCTGCGCAGGCAAACCGGCTCACAAATAGCCAGCGCACGGGGAGAGACTTTGGTAATGCAGCTCTGATGCCATTTCCGCCCGGAGAGGGCGGGCGCTAGGGATTAAATGCCAGCGCCACGAAGTTTAAATAAACTAGTCTCGAGACGACTTACCAACTGCGTGTCGTTATTTCAGCACTGTGTGTAGCACATCGTTACAGGACTTTTTAAATATTTCTGCCAGGGCCTCTGCAATTTCTACACTAATCTCTCTCAAGGTCCAAGGAAATATGTCAGGCCCAAGGGACTTATCTATCTTTATTCACTGCAAGGCAGCAAGAACCTCCTCCTCTTTAATCTCTATATGTTCTGTGACACTACTGCTTGTTTCCCTTCCTTCCACATACACTATGCTAGTTTCCTGAGTTAATACTGATACAAAAAAAACTATTTAAGATCTCCCCCATCTCGTAAGGCTCCACACATAGAGACCACTCTGATCTTCTAGCAGACCAATTTTGTCCCGTACTATCCTTTTATTCTTAATATATTTGTAGAAACCCTTTGGGTTTACCTTCATATTATCTGCCAAAGCAACCTCATGTCTTCTTTTTGCCTTCCTGACTTCCTTCTTTAGTATTTTCTTACATTTTCTATACTCTTCAAGTACCTCATTTGTTCCATGTTGCCTATACCTGCTATACACCTCTATCTTTTTCTTAACCAGATCGCCAATATCCCTTGAAAACCAAGGTTCCTGATGCCTGTTAACTTTGCCTTTAATCCTGGCAGGAACATGCAAACTCTGCACTCTCAAAATTTCACCTTTGAAGGCCTTCCACTTACTGAACACATCCTTGCCAGAGAACAATTTATCCCAATCTACTCTTTCTAGATCCTTTCTCATTTCCACAAAACTGGCCCTTTTCTAATTTTGAACCTCAACTCGAGGACCAGACCTATCCTTATCCATAATTAACTTGAAACTAATGACATTATGGTCACTGGACCCAAAATGTTCACCTACACAAACTTCTGTCATGTGAAATGTATGGTTCCCTAATAGGAGATCAAGTATTGCATCCTCTCTCGTAGGTATCTCTATATATTGATTCAGAAAACTTTCCTGACCACATTTGACAAACTCCAAGCCATCTAGCTCTTTCACAGTGTGGGAGTCCCAGTCAGTATGTGGAAAGTTAAAATCCCCTACTATTAAAACTTTCTGTTTCTTACATCGGTCTGCTATCTCTCTACAGATTTGCTCCTTCAATTCTCTCTGACTATTGGGCGGTCTATAATACAACCCTATTAGTGTGGTCACATCTTTTCCGTTCCTCAGCTCCACCCATTTGGCCTCTGTAGACGAGCCCTCCGGGCTGTCCTGTCTACGCACAACTGTGATACTTTCACTCGCTAATAATGCCACTCCTCCCCCTTTCATCCCTCCCCCTCTATCATGTCTGAAACAATGGAACTCCAGAACATTAAGATGCCAGTCCTGCCCCTCCTGCAACCGTCTCACTAATAGCAATAATGTCATAATCCCACGTGCCAATCCACACCCTAAACTCAGCTGCTTTACCAACAATACTCCTTGCATTGAAATAGATGCACCTGAGAACATTTCTATCACATACAAACCTTTGATTTCTGTCTATACATGCAGTCCTCGCATGACCTTTATCTTCCTCCACCTCACCATCTGATCTAACACTCTGGTTCCCCTCCCCCTGCAAATCTAGTTTAAGTCCCCCGGAGCAGTATTAGCATATCTACCCGCAAGAATATTAGTCCCCCTCCAGTTTGGTGCAAACCGTCCCGTCAAAACAGGTCCCACCTTCCCTGGAACAAAGCCTAATTGTCCAGAAACGTGAAGCCCTCCCTCCTGTACCATCTCCTTAGCCATGTATTTAGCTGCATTATCTTCCTATTTCTATCCTCACTGGCACGTGGCACGGGTAGCAATCTTGAGAATGCAACCCTGGAGGTCCTGTCCTTCAACTTTGCACCTAACTCCCTAACCTCTCTTTGCAGGACCTCCTCCTCCTTCCTATCCATGTCATTGGTCCCTACATGGACCACGACATCTGGCAGCTCACCCTCCCTCCTGAGAATACCGAGAACTCAATCCAAGATATCACAGACCCTGTCACCAGGCAGGCAACAGACCATCCGGGATTCACGACCCCTCCCACAGAACCTCTTATCTAGCCGCCTATCACTACCGCTCTCCTCTTTTCCCTCCTTCCCTTCTGAACTGAGGGTCCAGTCTCGGTGCCAAAGACTACAACTTGTCCCTGGTTAGGTCGTCCCCACCAACAGTATCCAAAACTGTCTACTTATCGTTATTGTAGAATTGATTGTAATTGCAACTCTGCATTCCTGCATGGTTGTGTACATTTCACCCCTTCCCAACTTATGAAGCACCACTTGTGCTTTAAAAATATTCAAAGACTCTGGTTCAACTTTCTTTTAAGGAAGAGTTCCAAAGACTCATGATCCTCTGAAAGACAATGTATTTTATTTTATTTTGAGATACAGCATGGAACTGGCCCTTCCAGTCCAACGAACTGCACCACCCAGCAACCCACCTATGTCATGCCAGCCCAATCACAGGACAATTTACAATGCCCAACTAACTTGTATGTGTTTGGAATCTAAGAGCCCCTAACTTACATTCTCCCAAGGGTGAAACAGTCTTTCCCAATTCATACAATGGCATAGATTAATCAGTCACAATCAGAACCTATTTATTACAGGAAGATCCTGAGTAACTTGATTGAATTGTTTGAGTAGGTAACACGATCGCTTTTGATGTTGTCCACACGGATTTTTAGCATGGTTTTGGACAAGGTCCACATAGGAACTGGGTTAAAAAAAAGTAAACACACATGACATCTATGGGTTAAAAATTCAAATTGAATACAAAGTAGGTCAACTAGCAGGAAACAAAGCTAATTATTGAAAAGTATTCTTTGACTGAAAGGCTGTCCCTCGTGGGACTTCCCACAGCTTGCTTTCAGTAATGCACAACTTATTGATGGTACAAATATTGTCTGGTTTGGGAAAGAGGGAATCAGGAAGAGGAAACCATTAGGAGGGTGTTGATGAAGTACTCAGATGAACAGAAAGTGTCAAATAGAATTTAATCTTGAGAAGAGAGGTACAATACATTTGGGGATCTGAAAGGAAGTACAGTATATAATAAGTGGAAGGATACTCCATGTTATGGAGGAACAGAAGAACCACAATACCTTCAAGATTACAAGACAAGCTGACAATGTAGGAAGTAACCCGTGCAAAGAGCAGAGAGTTATATCAAAATCATATAGAATGCTGCATCAGAATTGATATCAATATCAGAACTGTGCACATTAGCCAGAGTACTGAAAAGGTCAATCCATCACAATACAGGAAAGATGTGTTTGCACTTAGGCTACAAATCCATAATTCCTTGAAAGTGTCAGACAAGATTGTAAAGAGAGCTTTTGGCACATAGGCCTACATAAATCACAGCAATGAGTACAGGAGCTGTGATGTTATGTTGAAATTGCACCTGAGGTTAGGTGAGGCAGAACTTGAAGCATCATGGGCAGTTCTGGTCACCTGCTTAAAGGAAAGATAAGTTTGAAGGAGTGCAGAGAAAATGTACAAGGATACTGCCAGGACTTGAGAACCAGAGTTATAAGGAAAGGTTGAATAAGTTAGGACTTTATTCTCTGGACATAGGAGAAAGAGAGAAGAACTTATGAGATATACAAAATTATGAGGGGTATAATTATAATTAGGCCCTTTCCCCTGAGGTTGACTGAGACTAGAATTAGAGGTTGTAAGTTTAGGGTGAAAGGTGAAATATTTTAGAGAAAACCAAGAAAGACTTCATCACTCAGAGGACAGTGCAAGTGCAGAATGAGCTGCCAGCAGAAATGGTAAATGTAGGTTCAATTGCAACATCTAAGACGAGTTTAGATAGGTACATGGATGGGAGGGGTATAGAGAGCTATGAGCCGGATGCAGGTAGATAGAACAAGGCAGAAAAACAGGTCATCGCAGACTAGATGGGCCAAAGGGCCTGCTTCTGTTCTGTAGTTCTTTATGACTCTAACAAAAAAGACTCAACATTCAAGGAGGGGCAAACAGATTTAATTGGTTTCAAGGAGTCACAGCTATAGGATGATCAAGACTGGGAGATTAACACACAAGGGACTGGGATATGTAGGATGGAAAGTTGAGGAGCAAGTGAGGTGAGGTGGCATGGTTAGTAAAAGATAAAGTCTCACTTTCTAGAATCAAGGCATAAAGACTGAGAATCTGGATCTTCCCTTTTATCACAATGTTATTAGAATGGACCTTCAAGGTGTTACAATAGTAGAGGATATCATGATGTCCAACCCAAGAATTGATTTGACCAGAAGTTGTACAATACAACAAAAACAAAGATATTCCTTCTTAACATTTAGAAGTTACGCAGCAAATCAGTACAAGAGAATTCAGTTTCAAACCACGTTTTCCTCCTGATGAGTGGTGACAGCATTGTTCCAAAGGAGTACTGGTTATCCCCAAAGAGTTGAAGGGTTCTTTCCAAATCTGCCAATTTCTAGATGGTTTATCTGTAATACGTATTTGTTAATAACAGCCTGATGATTGTTGTCAATAATTCCCCAGTTATTTTTCAAACATGCTTTCTACTTTGGGATTTGGAAGCAATGGAAAGCAAGCTACATATTATGGTACTCTGTGGGGTATTAAGGAGGACTGTGTGTTCTTGGCATAAAGACCCACTGGATTGTTTCACACAAGCCACATGCATATGATGCAATGGAAAGCTGAGCTTTCCTGATAACTGAAAGCTCAGATCACGATCATTTCTGTTACAAGACCATGAGTTTTGTTTAAAATATATTTGAAAAAGGTATCTGGCAACCCCAGTTCAGTGCTCTCTAAGAAATATCACAACAGGTACAAAACAAATAACAAATCAATAAGCAAGCCTATAAACATTAACTGCTGAATAACACATAGAAAGCCTTGGAGGAATTCAGCAGGTCAGGCAGCAGCTATGGAGAAAAATAAAGAGCCAATGATTTGGGCCGAGACCCTTCATCAGGTGCTGTCAACCCACTGTTACTCTAACACTTCTGTTTCCTTTACACGTATGGCTTTAGTGGATTTATGGATTGGAATGAAACCCAGTCAAATAGATATATTCCTCAGTCAGCTTGCTAGCTCATCTATTTCAAACATGACAAAATCTATGGATGCTGGAAATCCAAGCAGCACACACAAAATGCTGGAGGAACTCAGAAAGTCAGACAGCATTTGTGGAGAGGAATAAACAGCTGAAATTTCAGACCAAAACCCCTTAGTTGGGTGCTGCCAACCTACTGTTATTCTAACACCACCTTGTTCTTTACCAGCATGGCATTATTTGATATATGCATTGGAATTAAATCCAATCTATTAGATATTCCACAGTCAGCTTGCTCACTCATTTATTTTATTTGATTCCTTTATACATTTCCTCTATTCGGATTGGCTGCTTCTGTTTATAACACAGACTTCTCTCAATTTATGATAGGGATGCATTCCTTAAGACATCAAGCAAAAATTTGAAAAGGTTGGGTGAAATCTTTTTTGGGAACTTTGGTATAATCCATTCCTAGTGGCAGAAAGCACTGCATAATTCAAATTTAGCAAAAGAAAATGGCTTGTTAACTGATGATACATCATAGACACAAGAAAGCCTGCAGATGCTGGAAATCCAAAGCACCACACACAAAAAGCTAGAGGAATTCAGTAGGTCAGTCATCATCTATAGCAATGAACAAACTGTTGACGTTTCGGGCCGAGACCCTTCTTCAGGACTGGAAAGGAAGGGGGAAGACACCAGAATAAAACGTGGGCGTGGGGGAGGAAGGAAGGGGGAGGACAATAGCTAGAAGGTGATAGTTAAAGCCAGATGGGTGGGAAAGGTAAAGGGCTGGAGAGGAAGAAATCTCATTGGAGAGGAGAGTGGACTATAGGAGAAGGGGTCCCGGGGGAGGTGACAGGCAGATAAGAAGAGGTAAAAGGCCAGAGTGGGGAATAGAGTAAGAGGGGAGAGAGAGAGGTAATTTTTTATTACTGGAAGTAGAAATTGATACTTGTGCCATCAGGTTGGAGGCTACCCAGATGGAATATAAGGTGCTGCTCCTCTACTCTGAGGATGGCCTCATTTTGGTACAAAGATTCTGCACTGACATGTTGAAACGGGAATGGGAGCCAGAACTAAAATGTTTGGCTACCGGAAAGTTCTGTTTTTGGTGGATGGAGCGGAGGTGCTCAACAAAGCAGACCCCAATTTACAATGGGTCTCACCAACGTAGAGGAGGCCACAACAGGAGGGCCGGACACAGTAGACAACCCCAGCAGATTCGCAGGTGAAGTGGTGCTTCACCTGGAAGGACTGTTTGGGGCCCTGAATGGAAGTGTGGAGGTGAGGGAGGAGGTGTATGGGCAGATGTAGCACTGTGGCCACTTGTAGGGATAAGTGCCAGGAGGGAGATTAGAGCTCATGGGTGGTAGGTGAGGACATGAGGAACTCTAACACTGTTAAGGCAGCAGGAAGATGGGGTGAGCGCAGATGTTGGGGAAATGCAGAAGATGCAGGAAAGGGCAGCATCTATGGCGGAGGAAGCAAAACCCCATTCTTAGAAGGAGGGGAATATTGGAAAGCCACATCCTAGGAATAGATGCGGCAGAGACATATACCCTGAACTGATGACATATGCCCTAAAAAATTAATGATACTATCACAAATATTTGCAAAATGTCTCTATAAATTGAGAAATGGCAGAAGCAGCTACCCTTCACTGGTGCTGCATACAGAAGATGGACCAAAAGGCACACAGAATTCAAAGTCATTCATTTTGAAATGATGGATTTTACAAAAATGTAGTTCTATGCTCATTAATTTTAATAAGCAGATGGGCTTAAGCGATATTGATGGGAAAAGGAAATATATCAGTAAAATATGGTTAGAGTTGTTTATGTTCACAAGATAAATACCAATATGGGTATAGTAGATATATATATATATAGCTTTTGAACACTTCTATGTAAGCACAAATCTATGAATCCAAAACAAAGGACCGTTTTGTTGAGCTATTATACTTCGAAATTACAAAATATTGAGTGCACGGAATATGTTAAAATGTCAATTGGTACCATTACTTCAACTCGTACATGTGCATTATTACACAAAAAACAGTAAAGCAGAGGGACATGGAATAAGAAACCAAGTAAATGGTGGACAGACAATCTCTAGTGTGTCTTGATACAGATATAATTACAGATGTCTGAGTGGGCCATCCGAATTCACCAGTGACCAAGAGCTGAGCAAATTTAATCTGACCTAGTGCAACGTTGAGTTAACCGCTGATAATTTATTAGCAGAAACAATCAGAGTCAACTTAGTCTGCACATCCCTTTTAAAACTCTACCATTTTAAGCCGAAAAGGTTAATGAGATTTGAATGAGTTACAGATAAAAGATCATCAATATGTTGCTTTATACACACATTACGCTGACTTTAAATAAGACGTGGGAAGCAGCTTAAAGTGCTGCAATTTGGTTAATCCTAAAACTTCAAACTCATTTAAGTTTAGTTATCTAAGCTCTTCCACAGAACTACACAGAGATGGAAGACTTCAGCTCTGTCGCCAAGTAAGTGGCTCTCAGTGAATGACCTTCACCGTAAGAATCAATCTACTAGCTACAACTGAAAAGATGAGCCTTCAAATCTGGCAAATATTAGGCTGGGAATCCATGTCAGATCATAAGAAACAGGAGGCGGTGTAGGCTAGATAGCCTTTCAACCCCATTACATCAAACTGCAATCTCATGTCTAACTTTATATCTCAACGCTATTTTATTGCTCTAATCATAGATTTCCTGATTCCTTTAATATCAAAAAAGCTATTGATCTTTGAAACCAATGACGGAGCCTCCACTGACATCCAGGGTACTGATTTCCAAAGATTCACCATCAGTGAGTTTCAGGAATAATTCCTTACTTTTGCCGTCAATGGCTTACCTCAAAACATCCACCATGCATCCAAGCCTGCTTTCTGCCTAAGACATTAGGGATTATTTCTCATTTTTCTAAACTCTCAAGTATAGAGGCCTATTCCCTTCAATTTCATCCTATAAAATAGACCCAGGAACCAATTTGACAGATCTCCATTGCACTTGATAGCAAGAACATGTGGTCTCACTAAGATCCCATATAATTGTTGTCAAAGTCTTGCACTCAAATTCCAGTTTCCCTTTATCAATTTCTTGAACATCCTATTCTATAACACTGTGGTGACCCACTTCCCAGCGCACTCAAACCGGCTCACAAAGTGGCGCACGCCGGCATTGAGGCCGGTCCCAAAGAGGGCGCCAAGCCTGCTTCACCAGCAAGGGGAAAAGCCCGCGCACGGGACGGGACTGTGAATACGCACCCCCTACAGCATTCCCGCCCGGGGAGGGCGGGATCAGGAAGGCTTTAAAGCGAGGCTGCGAAGTTTGAATAAATCTCCTTTTGCAACTGCAACTCACCAACTCCATGTCGTTATTTCAGCGCTGCGTGTAGCACACCGCTACAACACCCTCAATCCTCATCCTTACTTCTTTCCCTTACAACCTCAATAAATAAGACTATTCCTTAGACTTTGATACCATTTTTAATATCTAATTGTACATTGAAGATTTAGTCAAGGCAATATTAGACTACAAATAAAACTAACTTGGCTCAAGTGCCCTATCAATCCCTCTCTACAAATTAAAACTAGTTTTTTCTCTCCTTACCATTTCTGACAAAGGGTCTTTGATATCTATTAGATTAGCACTCCTTAAATCACCCAAAAGATGCATTACCTTCATTAATCATGCACCACAAACACAAGGTGTACTATCTACAGAGTGACATGTACAAACAAGCTGGATGAACTCAGCAGGTCGGACAGAATCCGTTGAAACGAGCAGTCAACGTTTCAGGCCGAGACCCTTTGTCAGGACTGAAGGAGGAGGGGGCAGGGGCCCAATAAAGAAGGTGTTTACTTTGTGTTTACTATCTACAAAGTGCACTACCATTACTTGCCAAGGACTCTCCAACTGTATATATCAAGCCCATGAATTCTTGACAACAAAATAGACAATGGCAGCAGATGCAGAGGAACACCATCTCTCCAAGCTAGAGATGTTGCTTAACTCCATTAGATTTACAATTTAAAATCAGCCCCTGAAGGCTAGGTTCCCCTGCAGACTAGATACAACCCAAGCTTTAAAGCATATTGCCAGTCCTTCAGTCCCACTGAAAATAGAACTCCTTTCACACAAACAACAACAGTAAGTCCAGCTGGCAGCATTAAGGTGTTGTCAGCAACAACCAAATCCTGCTTACCAGCCTTGAACTGAAGGACAGCACTCAAAATGCTTTAAGGATCTTCCAGAAGTGGAGGAAGTTGGCTATTTCTGTGGGCTACCATAGTTGCAATGGCCACTTAGTGGTGCCTATTATTATTATTTGGCTACTCTATTGTTGTAAGTGGGGAGAAATTTGAGGTTGCTAGGCTGGGAAGCACCCATTTGCTTAAAAACATTAATCTCCCGAACACTGAACCCATTCTGTACACCTAAGAAAACCCTGTAAAACTCCAGTATTTGGATATTCAGCTGCACTAAGGAAAAATTAACTCCTCTGATGCCTTCTATGCACAATAACATTACCGACATGGAACTACGAGGTTTTACCAGCTACTGATTCACTTGTAAAATAAAACTTAGGAGAATTTAAAATTGGAAAAAACATTAAAGCCAATAACTATTAGTTTTATTTTCCTAAAATATATAGTTACTTACAAGCTCTCTACACATAAATTGGATTTGCAATTTAAAATCATTCCATGAAGGCCAGAAGAAAAAGAACAATCATGCCTAAATGAAGACTCTCATCACCTCGGTTTATATCGCACTGTACTGGCAATACTTCATCCAGAATGATGCAGTTGTTCACTTATCACTGAATCCTTTCAAATCCTTGATTTAAAAATGATGCATGTGGAAATACTAAAAATCAGAACATTACAAATCCAAGTGTAGAGAATATACAGTGATATATCAGAAGATCATTTTATACGGAAAATGACATTCTATTTGTTAAAAGTAAACCAATAAGCTTTTTTCTTCTTTAAAACAAATTAAATTTTAAAAATGCACAAGTCCACTTTAAAGCCCACACAAAATTCACAATCTGATGGGAAAAATACCAATTCTTGAGAATTGTGCTTAGCCTTAACATTACCACAATCTTTTATTTTTCCATTTTTATTGTTAATTTTCCCTGTTCCACCCCCAAGTAAATAACTTTCTTGGTCAAGTGAATGATCTTGAAATTTGCTCTGGTTATTACCACAATATAGTTGGCTGCCTACTATAAATAAAAGCAGTCCAGTAATTGGACCTTCAAATTTCCTTTTTCCTCTTGGGAAGCCACCCAATATTCACCATGCCTTTCCACAGCAAAAATCTTGAGAACTGATAGTGCAGGAAACACAAAGATAAACCCACGGCGCAATAAGGTGCTTCACAAATTAATGGTTTTGCCAAAATATTAAATAGTAATAGGCTCTGAAACTATTTCAGAAATAATGCAATAACAGAATGGAGATTTCTTTCAAGAGCAACTCAGTGTTTATAGTCAAAGATGAGAAGCATATTTTCTATAAAATCCAATCATCATCTCCCATATGAGATGGAAGTCTATTCCATAAATTAACAACCCAATTATTTCCAAGATATTCTCCTTATCTGGTTAACAATATAATTCAAAGATCTATTAAATGATCAGCCAAATGAAACCATTTGCATTTGAATTCCATCTGTAACATTCGAAAATGTCCTAAGGTGCTTGTCAGGACAACCACCAAACAAAATTTGATACCAAGCAATGGAAGGAGATCATTCAGACTGGTGACCAACTGCATTGTCAAAGAAGTAAGCTTAAAAGATCTGCCTTAAATTTACAGAGAATTAGAGAATGTTACAGTAAAGATGAAGGCCACCATTCACCAATTGACTGATCAGAAGGCAGGCAACGAGAGAAAAGAAAAAGGAAAATGGAGCAATGTAGGAGAGGGGAGTGTGAAGATGGAAGAAATTTGCTTGAGGGAGGTAAGCAGGTTCACCTGTGTTGTGTTCTGATAATTAAAGGAGGTGAGAAAGGAGAAAATAAATGGGTGAGGCTGAGAAGGGGGACAAAAATGGAAGGCTTGGAGAAGAATAGTGGGGGAGGGGGAGAAAAGAGATTCTGAATAGGGGGAGAAGTTACCTAAGAGAACTCAATACTCCACAAGCAGAATATAAAGTACTGCTCCTCCAGTTTGGTTTGGGCTTCAACTTAGGAATAGAGACAGATCATCCTTTCAATTTGGGAATGAAGAGGAGAAATTAAATGGTCTACAATTGGGCGCTTGGGATAACCTCTGCAGAATGAGTGTTGGTGTCCTGTAAAGCAGTCAGTAGTCGCCAAGTCTACACCAAGAGGAGGACTCATCAGCAGCAAGTTTGGAGAAGATGCTTTGCACCTTTATCTGACCTATAAGGGCTCTTTTGGTCCCTGGATGATTGTGAAGGAGGAAAATAGTCACATTTACCGTGAGGGAAGCATCCTTAAATATGATGCAGGGCAGTGGGTTTATACTAAATATTAGTGAATAGTTTGTTTCCTGAGATGGAGTCACTGAGCTCAAGAAAAGGGACAGCAGCGTCAGAAATAGCCCAAGTGAATTTGACAGCAGGCTGGGAGCTCTGCAGAACATATCAATTTCATCACCTTCACCACCAACTTTCCCACAGATACTTAAATTAAACCTCTTTCCTTCCTTATTTCTTGCAAGGATACCATTCCTTTCTCCCAGATTTTCCAACTCTGCTTTCTGCTCCAGGGCATCTTTTTTTTAAGAAAGTATGGCCTTCCGTCTTTAGGTTGATGGAGCCCAATCGCGTCTCTCCTGTTTCTCATAATTGTGCTCTCACCCACCTCCTACCAAACAGGACAGAGAGAGCTCCCTTTGTCTTTACCTTTCATCTCATGAGCCTCTGCATCCAGTACATCTTCCTTCTTCTTTTCCACCAAATGCAACATGATCTCACCAGCAATCACGTTTTCCATAGGGTCCACTCGCTCCAGGATTCCACAATCCACTCGTCTCATCCCTCCCTTAGTCCTGTAGTCCTGGCACTTTCACCTGACCTTGTAATAGATGTAACACCTGTCCTTACATCACATCCCTCACAAACATTCAGGCACCTAAATAGTCCTCCCAGTGAGACAAAGGCTTAAAAGCATCTCCTCCAACCCTACATACTGCATTTGGTGCTCCTGATGTGGTCTCCTCCACAACATCAAGACCAAGTGCAGCCTAGGCAACCTAGTCACAGAACACCTACAGATCTCAGTCCACAATGATCCATTTCAAATGTTTTTATTGTGAAGCAACACCAGCTTAACCACAACAGACTCAGTCCACAATGATCATCCCAAGCTCCTAGTTGCAGACCAGCTCAATTCCCCTTCCCATTCTCACACTGGCCTGCCCATCCTTGGCCTCCTCTACTGCCAGGATGAAGCCAACTGCAAACTGGAGAAGCATCTTAGAATCAGGTTTATTATCACCGGCATGTGACGTGACATATGATAACTTAGCAGCAGCAGTTCAATGCAATACAGAATGTAGAAGGGAATAAACCAAAAAAATAAACAAGTAAATCAATTACATACATTGAATAGATTTTTAAAAAGTGCAAAAACAGAAATACTGTATATTAAAAAAAGTGAGGTAGTGTACAAAGATTCAATGTCCATTTAGGAATCAAATGGCAGAGGGGAAGAAGCTGTTCCTGAATCGCTGAGTGTGTGCCTTCAGGCTTCTGTACCTCCTATCTGATAGTAACAGTGAGAAAAGGGCATGCCCTGGGTGCTGGAAATCCTTAATAATGGATGCTGCCTTTCTGAGACACCGCTCCCTAAAGATGTCCTGGGTACTTTGTAGGCTAGTGCCCAAGATGGAGCTGACTAGATTTACAACCTTCTGCAGCTTCTTTCAGTCCTGTGCAAGTAGCCCCTCCATACCAGACAATGATGCTGCCCGTCAGAATGGTTTTTGAGTGTATTTGTTGACATGCCAAATCTCTTCAAACTCCTAATAAAGTATAGCTGCTGTCTTGCCTTCCTTAAGACTACATCAATATGTTGGGACCAAGTTAGATCCTCAGAGATCTTGACACCGAGAAACTTGTAACTGCTCACTCTCTCCACTTCTGATCCCTCTCTGAGGATGGGTAGGTGTTCCTTCATCTTACCCTTCCTGAACTCCACAATGAGCTCTTTCGTCTTACTGATATCGAGCATCAGGTTGTTACTCTGGCACCATTCCACTAGTTGGCAAATCTCACTCCTGTACACCCTCTCATCACCACCTGAGATTCAACCAACAATGGCTGTATCATCAACAAATTTATAGATGGTATTTGATCTATGCCTAGCCACACACTCATGTGTATATAGAGAGTAGGGCAGTGGGCTAAGCACACACCCGAGATGGAGGATATGTTATCACCAATCTGCACAGATTGTGGTCTTCCGGTTAGGAAGTCAAGGATCCAATTTCAGAGGGAGGTACAGAGGCCCAGGTTCTGCAACTTCTCAATCAGGATTGTGGGAATGATGGTGTTAAATGCTGAGCTATAGTCAATGAAGAGCATCCTGATGTAGGTGTTTGTGTAGTTCAGGTGGTCTAAAGGTGTGTGGAGAGCCATGGAGATTGCATCTGCCATTGAACTATTGTGGCATTAGGCAAATTGCAATGGGTCCAGGTCCTTGCTGAGGCAGGAGTTCAGTCTAGTCATGACCAACCTCTCAAAGCATTTCATCACTGTCGATGTGAGTGCTACCAGGCTATAGTCATTAAGGCAGCCCACGTTATTCTTCTTAGGCACTGCTATAATTGTTGCCTTTTTGAAGTAAGTGGGAACTTCTGCCCGTTGCAGTGAGAGGTTGAAAATGTCTTTGGATACTCCCACCAGTTGGTTGGCACAGGTTTTCAGAGCCTTACCAGGTACTCCATTGGGACCTTCCGCCTTGTGAGGGTTCACACTCTTTAAAGACAGCCTAACATTGGCCTCTGAGGTGCAGATCACAGGGTCATCAGGTGCAGCAGGGATCTTCACAGCTGTAGTTGTATTCTCCCTTTCAAAGCGAGCATAGATGATGTTGAGTTCATCTGGTAGTGAAGCATCACTGCTATTCATGCTATTCGGTTTCACTTTGTAGGAAGTAATGTCTTACAGACCCTGCTAGAGTTGCCGGGCATCTGTTGTCACCTCCAATTGTTTGAAATTGTCTCTTCGCCCTTGAAATAGCCCTCTGAAAATCATACCTGGTTTTCTGATACAGGCCTGGTTTGCTAGACTCAAATGCCACAGATCTAGCCTTCAGCAGACGATGTACCTCCTGGTTCATCCACGGCTTTTGGTTTGGGAATGTACAGTAAGTCTTTGTGGGCACACACTCATTCACACAGGTTTTAATGAAGTTGGTAACAACTGCAGCATACTCATCCAGATTTGAAGATGAATCCCCGAATACAGTCCAGTCCACCGATTCAAAGCAGTCCTGTAAGCACTCCTGTGCTTCCTTTGTCCATACCTTCTTGGCCCTCACTACTGATGCTGCAGTCTTCAGTCTCTGCCTATACTCAGGGAGTAAAAGTACAGCCAGGTGATCAGACTTCCCGAAGTGAGGGCGTGGAATAGCACGGTAGGCATTCTTGATGGTGGTGTAGCAATGGTCCTGTGTGTTGCTTCCTCTGGTATTGCAAGTGATCTGTTGATGGTAGTTGCTTAGTGAATTTTTCAGACTGGCCTGGTTAAAATTTCCCAAAATGATGGTGAAGAGTTAGGGTGCACTGTTTCATGCATGTTGATCCCATTACCCAGTTCATCTAAAGCCTGCTTGACATTGGCCTGAGGTGGAATGTAAACTGCTACCAGAATGAACCCAGAGTACCATGGTAGGTAAAAAGGACGACACTTTACTGATAGATGTTCCAGGTCTAGTGAGCAGAATTGGGACAGCACTGATATATTTGTGCACCAACTAGTGTTGATCACGAGGCATACTCCTGCACCTCTGCTTTTGAGAGACTCTATAGATCTATCCTGACAGTGTGTAGTAAACCCGTCGATCTGAATCGCTGCATCTGGTACAAAAGGGGTTAACCAGGATTCCACGAAACAAAGGACACACGTCCCTCTAATTCAGCATCCTAGCTCTGAGATCTTGACCAGAGACTGCACATTTGCCAGCAAGGTAATCAGTATAGGGAGTCTAAAACACTCGTGACCCATATCTACACCCGCGGCTCCTCCGAGGTGTCCACCATGGGCACTTCCGAATACAATCGGTGTTGTTTCCATCGGTTTTAAGCAGTTTGTTTCAACACATTAAGACATCTTTGTTGACTGTACTGACCTTGGAAGCAGCTGTGCTCTTTAGCTGTATCGAGCTGAAATGGGAATATTTAATCGTATCCATTGAGAGTACTGCTGCTACTCGAGTTGCACCTAGGCGCCCGGGAAGTAAAAGTGTTGATCGTCAGCGAGGAGATGTCATCACTAATCCGCATAGATTGTGGTCTTCCGGTTAGGAAGTCAAGGATCCAATTACAGAGGGAGGTGCAGAGGCCCAGGTTCTGTAACTTCTCAATTGGGACTGTAGGCATGACGGTATTAAATGCTGAGCTATGGTCGATGAGCAGTATCCTGACATAGGTGTTTCTGCTCCTTATATTCCACCTGAGTAGTCTACAACCTACTTGCATGAATACTGAGCAACACACACACACAAAATGCTAGAGGAACTTAGCAGATCATGGGAGAGGAATAAACAGTCGACATTTCAGGCTAAGATCCAATATTGAATTTTTTTTTATAAACGCAAACACGACAAAATCTGCAGATGCTGGAAATTCAAACAACACACTCAAAATGCTGGAGGAACACAGCAGGCCAGGCAGCATCTATAGGAAGAAGCACTATCCACATTTCGGCCCGAGACCTTTCATCAGGACTAACTGAAAGAAAAGAAAGTAAGAGATTTGAAAGTGGGAGGGGGAGTGGAGATCTGAAATGATAGAAGACAGGAGGGGGAGGGATGAAGCTAAGAAGCTAAGATTCGCAAAATGGATATACAGCTGGAGAACGGGGAGGATCATGGGACAGGAGGCCGAGGGAGAAAGGGGGAGGGGAGCACCAGAGGGAGATGGAGAACAAGCAAGGAGTGACTGTGGGAAGGACAGAGAGAGAAAAAAAGAGAGAAAAGGAGGAGGGGGGAAGAGAGAGAGATAAATAAATAAATACGGGATGGGATAAGAAGGGGAGGGGGGCATTAACAGAAGTTAAAGAAATCAATGTTCATGCCATCAGGTTGGAGGCTATCCAGACAGAATATAAGGTGTTGTTCCTCCACCCTGAGTGTGGCCTCATTGTGACAGTAGAGGCGGCCATGGATAGACATATCAGAATGGGAATGGGACGTGGAATTAAAATGTGGAGCCACTGGGAGATCCTGCCTGCTCTGGCGGACAGAGTGTAGGTGTTCAGCGAAACAGTCTCCCAGTCGGCATCAGGTCTCACCAATATATAGAAGGATCCCTCAAAGAGCTGAATTTTTTAAACTTTGAGTAACCCACCCCTCTCTTCCCTCACCTCCTCTCCTTCTGCCCCTCTAGAACTTCCATGTTTGTCCCACTCCACCCACACTCACCTCCCCTACTTGGCACCACCTGCCTGTCATTTTCCACTCCTCCTCAGTCCGCCAACCGCCTCAGAGTCATTTCTTACCACTCCCCTTCTCACCTCACCACTCTCAAGTCCTGATAGAGCGCTTCTGCCTGAAACCGCCAATTTCTTTCCTCCTACTGATACAGTTAAACCGCTGAGTTTTAACAGCAAATCATGCATAGCTCCAGAGTCCAGCATCAGCAGTCTCTGGTGTCTCCATTTTATTATTATGTTTTTGCTTTTTATTTGGCATAATTCAAAATATCTATGTGTATCAATCTCCCAAATGCTATCAAAATCTATAGCCATTGCTCTGACCTTCCCAGTTTAATAACTTTTCCAATGAGGAAATGCTTTTGTCTTTCCTATCAGCTCAGTGATCCAATGTGCTAAAAACTTTATCACTTGCCTCCCTGAAGCCATTTCACCACTTCCAGGCAATCTTTGCAAAACTAGAACAGCAGCTGACTAAAATGATCGCAGTGCATCACCACAAGAACCTTCATACAGTTGAAGAATGAGCCTGATATACAAACCGTAAGCCCAGACTGCACTTACTGGGAGTCACATTGCTCAAATGTCTTTCACCCTACCTTCACATTTGATGCAAAATACACGGTGCTGCGGAAAGGAACTGTCCATTGTCTGAATCTTCAAAAGAGCCTTAAATGTTATTGAGACATCACATGGCAGAAATGACTAAAACTTGCTGTGGGAAAGCTCAGTGCAAATCATATTTCAATGAGAAATTAGATTTCAAATGATGCTGCCAAGCCATCAATATTAATGCTGGCAGTTAGGCTCTAAAAATAAATGTGCTGTCAAGATAAATTAATCATGTCCACTGAAGATACATAAGGCTGGATTTTCCACCTTGTACAGCTGCCACAAAAGGTGTGGTCATAAGACTTCCTGTGGCATCCTGGCACTCACGAACAACATATCTTTTTTCCAGGGTCTATTCAAACATTACATTCATGTTGAGCTCTCAAAATGCCTCAAATTTTAGTACAAAACAGCCAATAACAGCAGAACTTAAAAAGCCAAGAGCAGACTGAACAGCCCCACGACATCAAACCCTGCTTTGCCTGCAGCTACCTTTCTAGGTGCAATCTTAGGGCATAAAACTTCCCATTTTAAGGATGCCATATTATAGTGCAAGTAGATTTTAAGCTTTATAAAAAATGATCAGCAACTAACCAAAGGGCAGGATCCCTCAGAGAGCTGGAGATGAGTGAAAGTTGGCTCCCATTTTCCGACCATTCGCTTTATGACAGCTCGCTGTTATGAAAGACCTGCTTTAGTACCTGCTTTCACTAACCAAAGAGGATTTTCGCTTTTACGTGAAAAAGACGGCCACTTTATACGTGTGTTTACCCGAGAAAGACGACCATGACCGTGAAGCCTTGTGCGGGCAGTTGCGTGCGCATGTGTGTACATGCATATGCATGTACGTACATAAGCGTAAACGTGCGTATGCGTGAATGTGCGTATGCATGTACGTGCATATGCGTGTACGTGCCAATTTTTTCTCTCCAAATCAATTTTGGTTCGCTGTCGTCCCGATCTGATAAGTGAAACTACACAGTACATACAATATTTCTACTTTATATAGGCTGTATATTTATCATATCATTCCTGCTTTTACTATATGTTAGTTTTATTTTAGGTTTTATGTGTTATTTGGTATTATTTGGTAGGTTATTCTTTGGGTCTGAGAATGCTCAAAAATTTTTCCCATATAAATTAATGGAAATTGCTTTTTTGCTTTACGACATTTCGGCTTACAAACTGTTTCATGAGAATGCTCTGCCTTTGGATAGTGGGGGAAACCTGTATTAAACAATTTGCCATGAGACATTCCCAAGCCACTAACAATTAATTACTTTCCTGTGTCAGGAAAGGTAAAAGGAGCGAATACATCGCAACCAAGAATGCCGTTAACAAGCACTGCCTTGTTATTCTCTCAAAGCATTCCAAGCCCAGTCAAGAAAAGTTCAATGGAGAATTTAGCATGTTTACCTAAAAGTTTTCATCATTTACATCCCAGCATTCATTCACTTTATAAAGAAAGCTGTTTGTTTCATTCACCTGTCAGGACACCCATTGGTTTAGGTATCTGACACACAGTATTCCTTCAATTTTTCAAAAAAAAACTGTAATATTTTGTTAGAACATTTTGTTAGAAAACACAGCAAAGAACAAAGTGAAGCCAAGGCTAAAATGAAAACCTACTGGAATACGTTACCATATCTTTATCCGTCTGTTAGCTGTCACTTTAAATTAATCTAAATTCAGATAGAGTATATGACATTACGTCTACAAAGAAGATGTGTAAATTAACCAAAATTCAGGCTCTATGGCAAAGTCTTACATAAATTATTTGTTTTCCTAACATCATAGGTTTTGGACATACACCACCACTTTAACTTCATTCCAATCTGTTTTGTTTCTAATAAAACATCTGACAGACAAAATTGCAAGAATAAAAATTGGTAGCAGGAACAACGTAGTTAGGGAAAGAGATCCCATGCATCCAAGGATTATAAGCAATTGACTGATAATCAATTTCAAAAACTTTAACATCTCAGGGTTGAATTAAAAGTGCTGGAGTGGAACCTGCCCTTTTGCTTTCAAATTTTTGTCAAAGAATATTTACTGTCTCTCATCTGTAGCCGTGAACACCATTCCTTGCTTAACAAAGCCCCCTCTTTCCACCTTTAAAGGGATTAAAGCTCGTTCTTTGATCTTCATTTTTAAGGAAGCCAAATGCAATTCTTCCTTGCTCTGTTGAAATATTAGGTCAGTGTCCTCTGAAAATTCATGTGGTGATATTTGCAAATCTATTTTAGCTCTACCAAGTTGAGATAAAGGAAACTATTCTTGGAACAATAAATCATATTGTTGCCAAGCCTCATACACCATTATTTTTAAGTCCAAAAGGCAGTGGAGTGAAAAATGGTGTTAATCCAGTCAAATCTCAAAAGCAATTGATTTTAACAGGGACAGAGCCATAATAAGGAACCTTTTCATGAGGAAAACAGTGTGATGACACACAAGCCCTAGGAAAATGCGAAGTGGCACATATCACTCACTGAATAACATCCCCTTTTCACTATTCATCAATTCCTGTACAATTGATGAACTGCTGCGACACAAAGTCTAGCTCACAATAGTTTAATTGCATGTAAATGAGTGTAAGACCAATAAAATCATATGAAAACACACTCAAGTATTATGATCTTATCATGGCTATAAAAGGAATCATGATTCTTTCCATGAAATATTATTGGCATTACGTTTTTTTTTGGCTCTACAGGTACTTCCAGCTCTACGAAGTAGTTCCAGCATTTTCTGCTTTACTTAATTTCCACATCAAGGAGGAAATAACACCATGAAGTAACATTTTTATAGTTTCAGAACCATAACAGCTTCCACTTTGTAACTTTCATTTATAGAAGTTACACAAACAAACACATCTATGGTGTCACAACAATGTACAACACCTTCAGTTAAATGTCATTACTATTTCAAAGCTTTCAGATAGGCTGATTATGCAAACAGCATGCCCTAAACCTTTTCTGATCTGACATTCTGCCAATGGCACTCACATCAACTGTGATGAAGTGCTTTGGGAGGTTGGTCATGGCTAGAATTAACTCCTGCCCGAGCAAGGACCTGGACCCACTGCAATTTGTCTATCAACAAAATAGGTCTACAGTGGATGCAATCTCACTGGGTCTCCACTCAGCCTTCGACCTCCTGGACAATAATAATACATACGTCAGGGTGCTGCTTGCAAATTACTGCTCATTGTTCAACCTCAGTTCTAATCAACAAGCTCCAAAACCTGGGCCTCTGTACCACTCTCGGCCACTGGATTCTTGACTTCCTCACCCGCCTGTGTGTGACACCTCCTCCTTGCTGACAATCAACAACAGTGCACTCAAGGTTGTGAGCTCAGCCCACTGCTCTACTCTCTCTACACCTGTGAATGTGTGGCGAGGTACAGTTCAAATGCCATCTGTAAATTTACCGATCACACAGCGATTAATGGCAGAGTTTCAAATGGTGACCAGAAGGCATACAGGACCCAGATAGATCTACCAGTTCAATGGTGTTGCAACAAATGACCTTTCCCTCACCTGCAAATGGATGACAGACTTGAGTGGAGCACCAACACGGAGGCTCTGTACAAGAGGACCAGAGTTGCCTCTACTTACTGAGGAGACTGAGGTCCTTTGGAGTATGCAGGCCTCTCCTTCACATGGTCTATCAGTCTGTCGATGCCAGTACAGTCTTCTACGTGATGGTGTTCTGGGGTTATGGCATCAACACAGGCGATGCCAACAGGCTCATTTAACTGATTAGAAAGTCTGGCTCTGTTGTAGGAGTCAAACTGGACACACTGGAGACCGTGGTAGAACAAAGGACCCTATGGAAGATCCTGGCAATTCTGGACAATGTTTCTCACCCTCCTGCAAAACAACTTGGCCGAACAGAGGAGCACTTTTAGAAACAGACTAAGACAACTGCGCTGCTCCGCAGAGTGTTGTATAAGGTCATTCTTACCCTCAGCCATTAGGCTCTATAATGAGTCAACCTATAGCCGAGGAAGTGATGACCTCCCGAGGTAACTTATTTTTTATCCTTTCTTACTTCTCTTCTAATATTTGTATATTTATGCACTTGTAACGCTACTGTGACACTGTAATTTCTTTTGGATCAATAAAGTATCTAACTATCAACGTCAGTAAGACCAAGGAATTGACTGTAGATTTCAAGAAGAGGAAGCTGAGGGAGGACACATCAGTCCTCTTCAAGGGATCAGCAGAGGAAAGGGTGAGCAGTTTCAAGCTCTTGGGTGTCAATATCTCTAAGGTCTATCCCGAGCTAACATATTGACCCAATTACAAAGAAGGCACGACAGTAGCTATATTTCATTAGGAGTCTGAAGAGACTTAGCATGTCACCAAAGACACTGGTAAAGTTCTACAGATGTGCCATAGAAGCATTCTAACTCTTTGCATCACCAACTAGTACAAAGGATAGAAAAGAATTGCAGAAAGTGATAAAATCAGCCAGCTTCGTCATAGGCACTAGCCTCCCCAGCATCCAGGTCACCTTCAAATAACAATGACTCAAAAAGATGGCATTATTATTAAAGACCCCCACCACTCAGGATATGCCATCTTCTAATTGCCACTATCAAGGTGGTGGTACAGGAGCCTGAAGACACACATTCAATGATTCAGGAATAGCTACTTCCCCTGAACCATGGACAATGAACCCATGAACACTACCTCATTATTTTTACAGTACATATACATAAAGTAAAGAGGACTTCACTTTGACATTAGACCACAAGATATAGGAGCAGAGTTAGAGGTGGCAGAGTGGCAAAGTGTCCCTACAGCGCCAGCAACCTGGGTTCAATTTCACCGCTGTCGTTAAGGAGTTAGTACGCTCTCCCCATGACCGAGTGGGCTTCCTCCTGGTACTCCAGTTTTGCCCCACATTCTAAAGATATACGGGTAAGTAAGTTAATTGGTCACAGGTATGTAACTGGGCATTGCAGGCTCGTTGGGTCAGAAGAGCCTGTTACCATTCTGTATCCCCAAATAAAATAGATTAAGTTATTTGGCCCCTCAAGACTACTTCACCATTCAATGGTGACTGATCTTTTTCAGCCATCCTTCTACCTTATCCTTGTAACCTTTAACCCCCTCCCAATCAAGAATCTAACAAGTCTTTATTCTGAGACTGTTCTCCAGCTCCTATATTCTCCTACTAATGGAAATACTCTCTCCGCTTCTATCTCTGTCCAGGTCTTTCCATATTCAGCAGGCTTCAATGAGAATTCTCCCCTGCCTCCATCCCTCTGAAGGTCCAGAGACATCAAATGTTCCTATGTTAAGCTTTTCAATCCTGGGGACATTCTTGTGAAGTTTCTCTGGACATTCGCCAGGGTCAGCACATCATTCCTTAGGTACTGAACCCAAACTGCCTTCCCTTTTAATATTCCATTTTCATGGAACTACCTCTTTCAATGCTTTGTTGGACGACTACTTGCGGTGCTCATCTACACTTTGCCCTATCTATCCTTCACCCTCACTCTCAGCAATTTAAAACCAGTTTGTTTTCTCTGTCATAGGTCTGACAAGGGGTCATTAAACTGAAGCATTGTTTTTCTTTCCATTGATGCTGTCTGGCCCGATGAATGTTTCCAATATTTTCTACTTTCACATCAAGATTTCTAACTGCAGGGTTTTTAAAAATTTTTCATTATATTTAATAGCCTATAAAAGGCAATGAAATTTTGTTTTTAATCATCTTGTTGGATTGAAATCTGATTCCATTCCAAAAGCATGAAATCTACAGCAAGAGTATCCCAATTGTAGTAACATAACAAGATTATCTGACTTCTCATCTTTAACATAGAATAATCCAGTGTACATTTGGATGCCTAGCTGAAATGCTTCTATAT
This sequence comes from Hypanus sabinus, assembly GCF_030144855.1. Lineage (NCBI taxonomy): Eukaryota > Metazoa > Chordata > Chondrichthyes > Myliobatiformes > Dasyatidae > Hypanus > Hypanus sabinus. The sequence goes on along the minus strand of NC_082716.1, from coordinate 35,684,293 downwards.
AGTTCCATTCCTTTAAAATAATGCATTGCTTCTTGCATTTTAGACAAAGAGTATGTGGACAGATAAGTGAAATATATTCTAAACCAAATTTAATCCATGCTTCCAGAAGCTCAGCTAGAATGATGCAGCCATTCTACAAAGAATGAGAAAAATAATACAAATGGAAACTTGGCCTCTTCCACAAGCTGCTCAAAGCACTGCAGCATAAAGTTACCAATCAATAAATGATCAATTATCAACATTACTCACGCTCCCAATTCAGATAGCTTGGCAATGAGAATCACCGTGCATTTTTCCAAATCAACACACAAGGTAATTTTTTGTTTTTAAAAAAGAGAGAAGCTGAATTCAGCATCCTACCTAACCCCTGTGGAACATCAGGGCACAACGGTAAAGGCTTCTTTGTGACTGTGAGATTACTTTCCAACTTCCTGCTTGACACAAAATGATCTTCGCCCCCCACGATGGTTAGTGAGGTCCCATTGGGCTTTGAGATATTAAAGGACTGATGTATCTTCGAGTAATTCCTACTGTTAAAACGGCTGAATATGTCGAACCTTTGGGTGTAGACATCCAAGTAGAAGATCGTCATTATAAGAAAGTGCACTAGACACAGCAAGAGCACTGCTTTGCATATTCTTTCCAAAGTCTTCCCTAACATCAGTCTGGTCATTTTCTGTACCCAGCAGGGAAGTGGAGCAGTACATCAGCTTGTCTTCCAAGGATCCTGACACATTCCAAGTACTACCTGTGAAATGAAAACAGTGTACTCATTAAACCTTTCAAATACATTAAACAGGAGCAATAAGTGGGGGGAAAAACTCAGCATCGTCACTGGACTGCACATGCAAAAGTTAAAAGCAGCTTGTCTTTTGGCAGAGGGGAAAATGTATTTTAAGTATGTTGTAATTTTAAAGATTGCCATCACAGAGAGTCTAGTATCACCAAATGCCTTTATTTAACACCCTATAATCCACATTACTTCGCTCAAGTAAGAAAAGCAGACCCAACTATTGTGTCATCAGGTCCCCTCAAAGATCAGTTTGGGGGAAGATTGGGAAGGAAAGTTGCAAATTGTTTTTAAAGGTTGAATGCAGAACACTCTGTATTCGACAGAGCTGTCTGTGGTTTTGAGGCGTGGGCATAACAGAACGTAATGGTATCAAAGCAGAATTATACTAACTCTTTTTAAATTTGTACAAAAAAGATACAGATTACCCAATTATGTTGATAACAGTGATTCAATCTCTTAACAAAACCATTCCATTACTATAGTGTGCTAAAAAAAAACAAAAGAGAGAAAACTCATAGGAAAGAAAGGCTCAAAGGAAACTTGCAATCATATACCTTTCAAATCCTCAAAGCATGGAATGTATTACCACTGTAATTCACCACCAGAATAAAACTGGGTAATTTAACTTCTCACCCAACTGATCATCTACATCAAGCTATAAACAACAGGGACTAATTCGATGCACCTAATATTTTGCTATGTAGTATATCTTCCAATCACTGCACTTTACTATAAATCATTTCCTTAAGCTGGAGAAGTTGCTGTATACTTGCTGTAGATCACAGAATTTTATTAAATAAGCTTTGTAAAGAGAATTTGCTTAGTTTGACAAGTAAACAGACTATGTTTGCTGCAAATCCTTTCATTAATCTTGCTCAAACTCCAACTCATTGGCCGATCAGTGCAACTGAACAGGTAATAAATGTTTTCGATACACACCGTCAGGGCATTCCAAACTCCTTTACAGCAATCAATTGCTTATCAAGTGGATCACAGAATCACCAGTTTATGCACAGCAAAACTCCACGATACATTTTGTGGAATTACGTTGTTCTCACGGCTAAGAGTGCTCACCAACACCTTTACTTCTCAGGAGGATAAAGTAATTTGGCATGTCCTTGTCAACTCTTATTGATGCAACATAGAAAGCATACTGCCTGGACACCTAACAGCTTGCTCTGCGTGTGATTGAAAGAAACTCCAGAGTTGTAGACACAGCTCAGTACATCACAGAAACCAGCCTCCCTTCACAGAGTCTTGTCTGTGAAGCAGCCAGCAGAATCCCAGATGTTCTCTAGTCTTCTATCTCCCATCAGGCAGAAAACTCAAAAACCTGAAAGCACGTATTGATGGGCTAAAAGATAGCTTCTATCTCATTGTTATCAGACTCTTGAAAAGGGCTCTCATTTGAAATGATGCATTCTAGACATCACAATCAGTCTTGTTATTATCCTGCACTTTATAGTTCGCTGCGCTGCAATTTTTCATTAGTTTTTATACTTCATTCTGCATTGCTATTGTTTTACATTAATCCAGCTCAAAGCATGGGTAGCACTATAAACAGTAAGATGTGACAATAATAAATCAACCCTGACGGAGGGATAAGTTTTGGCTAAACCATCTTGGGAAATTCCCTCCTCCTCTTGAACACTTATTCTTTTAAGAGCAATGCAAAAGTCCAACAAAAGAAACAATTTAACTGGGAGGCAATATTGGACAATTATTGTTTACTGGACACAATCAAGTGAGGTTATAAAAAGCAGTATTTGAGAATCCACTATCCGTGACTCAATGGTTACTTTATCATCAGTGAATCGGAATTACGACAATGATGCTCAAGGGCAGGAGCACATAAATTATAGCAGCTCCTCAGCACAAGACTGCTGGGGAAAAAGTAGGAGATAAAGCCCAGTCCATCACAGGAAAATGCCCTCCCACCATTGAGCACATCGATACAGAGCAATGCCACCAGAAAGCAGCATCCATCATCACTATCCAGGCCACGCTCTCTTCTCACACCTGCCTTTGGGAAGAACGTATAGGAGATTTGGGTTCCACACCACCAGGTTCGTTTATTTATTTAGCAATACAGCATCGAGTAGGCTCTTCCAGCTCAGCAACCCGGGCCTACTCACGAGACAAGTTGCAATGACCGGCTAAGCTACCCAGTATGTCTTTGGACCGTGGGAGGAAAGCAGAGTACCCAGGGAAAACCCACACATTCCACATAAAGGATATACAAACAAACTCCTTATAGAGGACGTCGAATTGGAAATCTAACTCCCACACCCCGAGCAAGAAGAGCATTGTACTAACCAGTAAGATACCACGGTGCCCCACAGGTTCAGGAAAGGTTATTATCCTTCAACCATCAGGCTCCTGAACCAGTGTGGATAATTTCACTCACCTCAGCTCTGAACTGATTCCACAACCTATGGACGGTACAGCTGATATTCTCAGTATTATTTATTTATTATTATTTTAGTATTTGCACAGTTTGCCTTTTGCACATTGGTTGTTTGTCAGTCTTTGTATAGTTTTTTTTCATTGATTCCATTGCATTTCTTTGTTTTACTGTGAATGCCCGCAAGAAAATGAATGTCAGGGTAGTATATAAAAATTTACATTGAACTTTCAGAATAGCATCAGAGGTATCAAACAATGACCCATGGACTTCTACGATGGAAGGAAAAAAAAATCCAATGGCACTATTCAAAGAAAAACAATAAAGTTTTTTTAAACGATCGCTCTCCCAAATGAAATCATTAGAACAGATCATTAGATTTTGAGAACTTTCTGCACAAGCATTGGCTCTGTGTGGGTGACTTCTCAATAATTACAATTCCGCAAACACCTAATTCAAGAGAAACAACTCTGTGAAGCTGTGATAAGTTCTTATCACACGAGTTCTATATTTCTGTTCTTTTGAGGAAACTGCCAGATAAACTGAACACCTACTTTTTTGGAAAGAACAATTTGTTACAAAGAAAAAAGTTACATTTTCCAATAATGTACGAATGAGAGTAGGCATAAAGGCAGCAAAACGGCGGCTATACTTTATTAGGAGTTTGAAAAGGCAGTAAATACACTCAAAAACCTTCTATAGCTGTACCGTGGAGAGCATTCTGACAGGCTGCATCACGTCTGGTGGGGGGGTGGGGGCTACTGCACAGGACTGAAGGAAGCTGCAGAAGGTTGTAAATCTAGTCAGCTCCATCTTGGGTACCAGCCTACAAAGTACCGAGTGTAAAGCCAGCGTCCTTTAATGAGGACCTCCAGCACCCAGGGCATGCCCTTTTCTCATCGTCACCATCAGGTAGGAAATATAGAAGCCTGAAGCCACACACTCAGCAATTCAGGAACAGCTTCTTCCCTTCCACCATCCGATTCCTAAATGGACTTTGAAACTTTGGACACTACCTCACTTTCTTAAAAAAAATATACAGTATTTCTGTTATTACATATTTTTTTAAAATCTATTTAATATACGTAATTGATTTACTTATTTATTATTGTTTTATTTTATTCATTATTTCTCTCTCTCTCTCTCTGTTAGATTATGTATTGTATTGAACTGCTGCTGCTAAGCTAACAAATTTCACGTCACATAGTGGAGATAATAAACCTGATTCCAACTTGTCATATTCTCTACACCATCTTGTACACTGACTGCAAGCGAGGAACTGTTATGCAAGGACAAGCTGCAATTGGGATCCTTTAGTTACTGATACATGCCTTTCAGCAGCTGCAAAAGTGGTATCCATCCTCCTGTATAACCTGCAAGTAAGTGTAGCATCTCTGATAACATTCCTCTCCAGCAAAGGAACTTCAGACAAATCTGAACAATTAAATGTCTTGCTTTCAATCAAATGCAGTCATCGTTAATTTTAGTAGAATGATTTATAATTGTTATTGCATCCTAAAGCTTTAGGGTTATTCTTAACATTTCTATTTCCAATATCACTCTCACATTCCTTTTAAAAATGTTAACAAGTATAAAGTCAAAGTGCAAAGTTCAAAGTAAATTTATTACCAAAGTACATATGTCACCAGATACAACCCTGAGATTCATTTTCTTTTGGGCATTCACAGTAGATACACAATAAAATCAATGTGAGACCATCCACCAAAAGGGATGGACAATCAATGTGTAAAGGACAACAAACTGTGCAAATACAAGACAATGAAAAATAATAATAATAATAATAATATGGTTTTATTTAGCTTTAAACCTGCTAATTTACTGAATCAAATGAAAATAGGGTATCAAATAAGATACAACCAAACAAATTATACCTTGACACACTTTCTATACATCGACAATTTGAAATTATACGCCCCTTCATCAGTAAAGCTAAAGCAATTAGTTCAAATAATAGAACTATTTTCGAAAGATATAAACATGAACTTTGGACCGGATAAATGCAGAACATTAAACATAAAGAAAGATGCAATAGAACTAGTAGAATACAAAGCAGAGCAGCAGGATACAATACAGCCAATGGATGAATATAAAACCTCAGTATCAGGGACAGCAACAAACAAAGAAATGGATCGTAGCACAATAAAGGGAAAACTTTCGAAGAAAAGTATTTCAAGGCTTAACAAAATCTGCCAGAGCTCAATAGTAAAAATATAACAAAGGCAATGAACACTTCCACTATACCTATGTTAACATATTCTTTTGGCATAATATCTTGGTCCAAAACCGATCTGGAAAATTTACAAGGAAGAACTGAAATGACAAATTTTAGAAAACACTATGTACACCTGAATGCACTTCGATTGACACTGCCTAGGACAGAAGGAGGAAGGAGAATGGCAGACATAAAACAATTTACACAACAGTCAGAGAAAACTAACGATATATGTTCATCAACAATAAACAGGATTTAGCACCCCATGCAAGTACATGTAATTCTGATAAGCAGTACACACCACTAAATATAAATGAAAGCACAAACCAGAAAAATGAAGGAATTATCACTGTAGAAGAAAAAATTAACCAGCGGATGACCCTCTATGGAAGACATCCTCACAATCCGAGCAGACTGGATGTCAAAGAAGCAGTGAACGTCTGCCTCAGAATCGGAGGCATCTTCCCAGAAAGAGGGTTTCCTTGTAGCAATAAGAAGTAGCTAACACAAAAACATTTATCAAAGATACATAATACAAGACCAACAAAATTCAAGACAATAAATGCAGAAAATGCCAAGAGAAACCAGAAACAATCCAAAGCATTACAGGATCCTGCAGCAGTTTAACTCAAAACACAAACAAGATAAAATCTACAAATTCTGAGCAACACACACAAAATGCTGGTGGAACTCAGCAGGCCAGGTAGCACCTGTGGAAAAGAGTACAGTCAATGCTCAGGAGTGGAGAAAAAAAGCTGAGGAGGAAATTTGAAAGGTGGTGGGGAGGGGAGAGAGAAATGACAGGCGATAGGTGAAACTTAGAGGAGGAGGGATGAAGCAAAGAGCTAGGAAGTTGATTAGTGAAAGAGACAGAAGGCCATGGAAGAAAGAAAAAAGGAAGGGCGGGAGGGTGGTGAGGAGCCCCAGAGAGAGGCGATGGGTGAGCAAGGAGATAACATGAGAGAGGAAGAAGAGGATGGGAAATGGTGAAGTGGGGGGGGGGGTGGTGGAGGCATTACCTACCACCTCACCAGCCCCCACGTCCAGCACATAATTCCCTGAAACTTCCGCCACCTCCAACTAGATCCCACCACCAAACACATCTTTCCCTCCCCCTCCCCAGTTTCTGCTTTCCACAGGAATCGTTCCCTACATGACTCCCTTCTCCAATCATCCCTCCCCACTGATTTCCCTCCTGGCAGGGTCCCAAACAGTCCTTCCAGGTGAGGCGACACTTCACCTGTAAGCCATATTCAGTGTTCAGTACTCCCAGTGTGGCCTCTTGTATATCAGTGAGACCCAACGTAGATTGAGAGAATGCTTCACTGAGCATCTACACTGCATCCACCAGAATAACCAGGATCTCCCAATGGTCACCCATTTTAATTCCACTTCCCATTCCCATTCTGATATGTCCATCCATGGCCTCCTCCACTGTTGAGATAAGACCACACTTAGGTGGGAAGAACACCACCTTATATTCCATTTGGGTAGTCTCCAACCTGATGGCATGAACATCAATTTCTCAAACTTCCAGTAATACCTCCATCCCCACCCCCCTTCATCATTCTCCATCCCCTTGTCCCCCTCTCATGTTATCTCCTTGCCCACCCACCGCCTCCCTCTGGTGCTCCTCACCACACTGGGAGTACTGAACACTGAATATGGCTCACAGGTGAAGTGCCCTCCTTTTCTTCTTTCTTCCATGGCCTTCTGTCTCTTTCACCAATCAACTTCCTAGCTCTTTCCTTTATCCCTCCCTTTCCAAGTTTTGCCTATCGCCTGGCATTTTTCTCTCTCCTCTCCCCCCACCAAATCTACTCTTTTTTCTCCAGTCCTGCCGAAGAGTCCCGGCAACTGTACTTTTTTTCCATGGATGCTGCTGAGCTCCTACAGCATTTTGTGTGCGTTGCGCAGTTTAACTCAATCTGATCACTTACACAGGCACAATCAAGAAACAAACATCACCTTGCTTTAAATACAAACTCATCAAAAATACCATACCTTACTATAACCACAAGTCTGATTCAATTTTAGAGTCAAATTATATTATGACCAATCCACTATTACAATAGGACAATCCATAATAACTGTTCTGATAAAATACTGCAGGATAAACAGGCAAGAACAACTTAATAGATAGAGCCATTCCAAACACACACAACATACAGAAACCAGTAAGTGAAAACAACACAAATATGCTGAATTAAAAGAGAAAATTGACAGACTATGGAACGTGAACAGGGTTTACACTGTTCCAATAGTAATACCTACAACTGCTATCTTCCCAAAGTCCCTACACAACGGCACTAAACAATTAGACCTACACAGCAATAGATATGTAAATCTTCAGAAAGTCACAATGCCAAACACCACTAGAATAGTCTGAAGGTTCCCAGCAATTGAAAACTGAGTGTGCTTGGATATGCCCACATCTCAGGTTTTACCAGCTGGAGCGGAGAAAAAAATAAAACTAGAAATAAGAATAAGTACGAATGAATATCAAGAACATGAGATGGAGAGTCTTTGAAAGTGAGTCCACAGGTTGTGGGAACAGTTCAGTGATGGAGCAAGTGAAGTTGAGTTAAGTTATCCCCTTTCGTTCAAGAGCCTGACGGTTGAGAGGTAATAACTGTTCCTGAAACTGGTGTGAGTCATGAGGCCTGGGTGGTGTGTGTCCCTGATAATAGATGCTGCTTTCCTGTGACAGCACTCCTTATAGATTTGCTCAATGGTGGCGAGGGTTTTATCTGTGATGGGTTGAGCTGTATCCATTACCTTTTGTAGGCTTTTTTGTTCAAGGGCACTCACTCAATCAACAAATGACAACCTTGTTTCTGAAACTCAAGTAATAATTAGCTGCGATTCCTTAAAGTCATTATAGCTGAGGCATGGTAGTGGGAATAAGCACCCACTATCTATTAAATGCTCCCAAAGGTGTGTGCCTCAAATAGCCTCTGCCGATCATGTCCAGCTCCTGGTCTTCATGTGTGGCTTAGCTATTAAGCCCAGCAGAACCATTTCTACTGACCAAAGAAAGGTCAAAGCCGGGCTGCTTGCACCTTAAAACCAATGGCTTCAGGCAGATGGAAATGACAGCCATGGTTGGCAGCTCATATGGGAGAAAGAAAACTCTGACCTCAAACCTCCACTGCCTTGCGGCTGTATATAAACCCACTCACAGGGAAGGCTTCCAGAGTCAATGCCTAGGAGAAAATCTGGAGCTGGAATCTCTAAGACAGTCTTACATTAAGTTCGAAGCAACTCCTGCAACACCTAGGGTGCCAAACTGTATTGGCCTTTGGCATTGTTTTGGATTCATCAGTTGTGTGGAGAGGGGAGCTTGCAACATGAGCGACAACTTGCTCTCCATATCGTACTGCCCTGGCTTGTGTATCATGTAGACAGCTAAGGAGCAACGTCCATGGTCGACAACTTGACCAATGCTAGGCCACTGAGTTAACTGCAAACCTAGCTCTGACCCTTCAGATAATAAGCTCAAGTAAACATGACTAGATGTGAACAACATAAGCCGCACTGATGATTAAAACTGCGTTCTTCGTGTGCAGTAACTCAGGGTTGGAAATGTCTTGCTTCATGGTCCATGGATTCAAAAGTCCATGGGTCTGGGTGAATTCTTACAGCAGTGGGTGGCAGTTTCACAGCAGCAGCCACCTGATCTTAAAGGAACGAGGACAGGTGCAGTGACAAGGAGGCCAGCATGCCCCCCACACAGACACTGCTTGGTATCAGAGATGGCACAGGAGACAGGTGCATGCTGAATGATGCTGACCCCGACACCCCGGAGACCACAATCTGCTGACACCAGGTGGGCCGGTAAAAATTCCCCTGAGGACTTAGAAGCTTGGGAAATTTACGCTAATCTACAACCTTCAGACCGTGTGGCTCCTGGACTAGGGAGTGGTGGAGATGCAGGGTGGGAAGTTGGGTATGGAAATGAAACCTGGACTGAAATGGCAACTTACCATGGTCAGCCCATTCTGTGACAGCACCAGTGACATATAGAGGAAGGGTGACAGAAATAGGGATTGCTTGGCAAAGGGAAGGGACCTGTACAATTTGAACAATATCAAGTCTGCAAGTGTGTGAGAGAGAACAATTTTATCAAGTATCTGCAATATTATGTGCCATCTGATGTGCGAAAAACGTGTTATTGGAAGAAACCATTGTTCCCCACTAAATCGAAGGACACGCTGTTTTTCAACAACAGCAATATTACCACTCCTCCCTCCATATCATCCAGGATTGTATGGAGGAGCCCTTTGCTGTGCACACTGCTCACACGTGACTGCATGGCCAAACATGCAAGTAATCACACTTTCAAGTGACACTACAGTGGTGGGACTCATCAGCAACAATGATCAGATGACCTCGAGAGAGGAGGTGGAAGAGCGCGAGGCCTGGTGCCAGGCAAATAGTTTCTTCCTTGATGTCAACAAGATGGTTAACAACTAAAGGAGAACTTGCACTCATCTTTACACCAGCAGCACAGCAGTGGAAACTGCAAACACCTCGTACAACCTGACATGGTCCCAGAACATATTCTACATAATCAGGAAACCAACACCTCGACTTTCTGAGGCGGCAGAAGAGAACTGGACTATGCACATCTATACTCGCATCATTCTACAGATGTAACATAGAGAGCATCCTGACACATTGCATCACCTCACGGCATGGAAAATGCACTGTGGCAGAGAGGAAAGCTCTTCTACAGGTAGGCAAAACTGCCCAACGTATCAGTGGTGCCACCCTACCCACCATGAAGAACATATATACAGAAGGGTGCTGGAGAAGAGTCTGTAACATCATGAAGGATCACAGCCAGCCTGCTCACCCGCATCAGGGAGGCGGCTAAGCAGTAGCCACGCTAGGACCGCTACTGAAAAACACTAACTCTCCCCACGCAGTAAAGCTGATCAACACCTCCAGCCACTAACCCACCCCTCCACAACGCCAAACACTAGGGGTTAACATTTCCTGTCAGAGTCACCTTATGTACAGATACCACCATGCCTACTGTCACTTTATGGGCGCACTATTAGTGTGTTTATATTTATTGGGCCTCTTTTTTATTATTGTGTTCTTTATCTTATTGTGATTCTTTGTGCTGCATCAGATCTGGAGTAACAATTATTTCATTCTCCTTCACATTTGTACAATGGAATTGAGATTAAAACAATTTTGAATTTAAATCTGTGTAGTTTACAAAGAGTCAACGTAGACTCCACGAGATGAAAGGCCACAACAATTCTACATCATCCTGTCAAGACCTTTAACTTCCATCGATTGAACAACTCAAATTCCGCATTTTGTTACCCAAATTCCCACTTCTTTTAAAAATCTGAGGTTTGGAAATTACATTCCACAACTGCATTCTCTGAATGGAAACCACCAATGAATGTTATTTATATATACTCCTTTTCATGTATTTTTTTAAATAGTTTTAAATTCAGACTGCAGTATGTAGAATGATATACAATATAAAAATGCTGAAGATGAAGGGAGAGATATTATCAAGGTTTTGATAACACCGAGAGATGTCTGAGTTCCAAACAACTTCCCAATAAAGCACATTCAAAAAATCATTAAATGTAAAACTGACAGCTTAACCTCTAACAATGTGTAATTATCACTGCATGACACTGCGTGAATGGATTTGAGCTGCATTCAGTAGTTCTTTGTAGGTACATCTTATATAAATTGTGGTGCACACTGTAATGTCACTTTGAAATTGCAGCTAAAAACTGCAGTTTCTGTATGGTCAATGAGGGTGAGCTGAATTGGGTCAAAGTCTGAGAAATTATTAATTCCAAGGCCATTGATATTGACAGGCTGAATAATCACATAAAAAGGTGCAGTGATGTTACCTGCCTGATAATATAGGCAGGTGAGGGAAATAACAAGAGTTGCAACTACATACTGAAGCAGAATTTTTGTTCTCCTGAACCCTTGCACTAGATACATATCTACGATCCATAAATATGACATAAATTGTAGTTTTTAAAATGTGGTGAAATGCTGAAATGTTGTATATTTATATCCATAAATTTTAAAAATAGATGCAACATTAATGCTATTAAGTGCAGGACTACATTCTGTAAAGAATAACAATTTCTCTACAAGGTAGTTTAAATCAAAGTCAATGGAAGTGCCCACTAATACACTGCACGTCTTTTACCTGCAAAAATGAATGACTTAACACTGTCTGGCACTCTGTGAAGTACATTCAATACTTCCTCTGTAGATGTAAAGTACGTCAAACGTGATGTGCACAAAACTGTCACTTTAAGACGTCCATGGAATTAGACTTTGAAAACTGAAGTTGTTCACATGGTGTAAATAAAATGACTCGGGGCGAGTCAGGATTGCTCAGCAGAGGATCAAAACCAATAGCCAGCTGGACCCATTTTCAACGTAGCTACATCTGGAGGTGAAGGGAGGCATTAATTTTCCTGTGAATTGCTTAAAAATGCTAGCCATTTAGAGCATTCCAGTGGTAAAGATAAATGATGATGTCAAAACTTGAAAAGTACTGTTGCAGTTAAAGCAGGGGTACACAAGACAGTAAACTTTTATTTCAATACTATCCTCATAAGGTTGCAGGGTGCTACATATTTTGTTTCTTTTGTGACTGGAATCAGAATCTGGCAAAACTAAAGGCAAGACAGAAGGAAAAAGTTTATTTTTCCTTCTGAAAAAAGTCCATCTCCCACCTTCCCCCCCCCCCCCCATCCTCAGCACATTCTACAGGGATTGTACTGAGAGCATCCTGAGCAGCTGCATCACTGCCTGGTTCGGAAACTGCACCATCTCGGATCGCAAGACCCTGCAGTGGATAGTGAAGTCAGCTGAGAAGTTCATCGGGGTCTCTCTTCCTGCTAATACAGACATTTACACTACACGCTGCATTCACAAAGCTAACAGTATTGTGAAGGACCCCACGCACCCCTCACACAAACTCTTCTCCCTCCTGCCATCTGGGCATTCAGGCTCTCACGACCAAACTGTGCAACAGTTTCTTCCCCCAAGCTATCAGAGTCTAGACTGACATTGTAATTTGTCCTCTACTGAGCCTATTGTCTTGTTTACTAATTATTGTACTGCCCTGCGCTGTTTTGTGCACTTTATGTAGTCCTGTGCAGGTCTGTAGTCTAGTGCAGTTTTATGTCGTTTTACGTAGTCCATTGTAGCCGTGTGCTGTTTCACAAAGTCGAGTGTAGCTTTGTGTTGTTTCATGTAGCACCAGGGTTCTGGAAGAACGTTATTTCATTTTTACTGTGTACTGTACCAGCAGTTTATGGTCGAAATGACAATAAACTTGACTTGACTATTTAATATTGTAAACAGCTAAGATGGAAATATAGTGGATTCTGGTTAATTGGGACCGATACATTTTGGCCCAATTAAGCAGCTGCCCCAATTAGCCGAAGTTTTGCGTAAATAGTTAAAAAGTGATTTTAAAAAAACAAACTATTGTTTAACTGAGTAACAAATTACATATTTAAATGAAATATAGAACAATTTAGAACACTACAAATTCTACTGCAGTACTATAAAACTGTATTAATTTGGAATAGTTATCAATGAAGGAATTCATGCAGTGTACCCTGTAGTGTATGAGGTGTTGAGGGAGGGGTGCACCTCTCGTGAAGGTTCTTGTCCTGTCCATTCTGGGGCAATTTTCTCACCAGACACTAAGCTCTTAGCTGTGGCTCCAGGAGGTGCTTGCATGCGACAAACACATACACAAGACAGCTAAAACAGGTGGGCTTCCAAGGTCGAGAGAGTGGAATTGTCCCAGTGGCTTTTCCATTTTATAAAAGCTGTCTTGCACAGGTTTCACATTCATCAATAGATAGGACAGACAACCAACACACTGCCTGGTTCTTTTGATTGACGGTAAATGAACACAATTAAGGCAGACACCGAGAGCAGATAATGGACTGCCTACATGCAATGCTTTGACTATTGCATCCTCCAAATCTTCATTTTCATTATAGCATTCAATATGATTGTCAGTACCTTCAAATTTTTCATAGTTCCTAACATGCTGAAATTGTGAAATTGTTTTATTTTCACTCCCGGCTCTTTCTGGCATCTCTAAGCTTGAGTGTGTGAAACCGCAGTGAGCAAAACAGTTCTGAACTGTCTTAGGGCCTACTTCTCACCAAATATCAGTGACAGAAATCACTGCTTTTTGAACACAAACACACAACTGACACTATTTAAAAACTGTTCATTCTGAGCATGTCTAATGACCACACAAGTTCATGCGACTGACACTCATTAGACTCTGTTTGGCAACAGCCTTCTGTCCCAAATAAGCAGCATAGTGTCCCAAATAAACAAAGAGAATTCTGGCTTCTTTATCAATACTTTTTTTTGTTCTTTAAGAATTGTCCCAAATAAGCGACTGCCCCGATTAACCCATGGACCAATTAACCAGAATCCACTGTACTTACAAATGCACAGTAATCAAAGAATTAATACATTCAGTATTAAAAATCTGAACACTGATTTGAATTTGACAGCTTTTAAACTGCACCAACTAAATCACATGTCAGTGCAATTATTAGGAAGTGCCTTCTTTAAGTTAAAAGGCTACAAGATCAGAACATCGTATTGAATTTGAACCCAAAAATTGAAATGACACACAGTTCGAAGTAAATTTATTATCAAAGTACATATTCAATGGTGACATTCGTGTTCTTGCGGGCATTCACAGTAAATATAAGAAACACAAAAGAATCAAAGAATGACTGCCCCAATCAAGGTGCAAAAGACAACAAACTGTGCAAATACACTACAAAAGAATACATACAAAACATGATATGAGGGGTCCTTGAAAGTGAGTTCATAGGCTGTGTGAACATTTCAATGATGTGTGAACTTGAATAAGTTGAACTTGAATAAACCCTTTGGTTCAAGAGCCTGATTGTTGATGGGTAAATAACTGTTCCTGAACCAGGTGGTGTGGCATTACCCCAGCAGATATAAATTGCGAAAGCATAATCTCAAACCAGCGTGCAAGGAACAACCTTACTTGCCATATACATTTACATGTGTTGGGTACTTGCTGTGGTGTGTTGGTCAAGGCACGACATGTAACAACAACATTATTCTATAGTTATAAAGAACGAAGAATCATCTAAAAAATAACGTTGGAGATTAAAGTATGGATATGAAAAGAAGTGTATAAATACATAAATACAAAAATGTATTTACAATGTAAACAGCTTTTTAAAAAGTGGTTAAATGTGTTTATAACTCAATGACTGAGTTATAGCTGGGAGGGCCAACTAGAATGGATCAGATTAACTGCCTGGGGGAAGTAACTTTTAAGATGGCTTGAAGTTTTTGTTTTAATAGACTTATGGTGCTTTCCAGAAGGGAGTGTTTGAAGAAGGCAGTTTGCAGGGTGAGTAGTGTCCACCATGATTTTTCCTGTCTACTTCTTTGTCGCGTACATGTACAAGTCCTGCCGTGATCATGTTCAAGTGGATATAAATTGTCTCACTGTTTCACTTTGAGTCAGAAAACTCTCCTGTTTCCATTGTTCATGCCTCATGAATGCCGCCTCAGGTGGAGCAAGAAGAAAGAAATTATTTCTTTTGTTATTTATAGAACATTGACACATCTTCAGACAAATTTCTGTTTGCAAGTTTGATCAGCTATTTGAACCAAATGAAACAAGCATTCCATTCCCCTGTCAAGGTCCTCGATGGAGGGAGAAGTTTGGGCAGATACTCTGCATTGGCAAATTAAATCCTCTGGATCCATTTTGGTCAAAAGGAGCACAAAACAAATAAAAGGTATTAAGTCAGACATTAATCCATATGGATTTTGCAAATATCAGGTACATTGGGCAGAATTACACTGACATCTCTACAGCAGTTCCAAGTAGAGCTGTGCACACATCAGTTAAATCTATGCTTCCTATTTCCAATATACACAAGAGATTCTACAGTTGTTGGAAATCCAAAGTAACACGCACAAAATGACGAAGGAATTTAACACATCGGGCAGCATAAATGGAAAGGAATAAAGTGTTGACATTTTGGGCTGAGACACTTCATCAGGCCCTCATGAAGTGTGTTGGCCTAAAATGCCAACACTTCATTACTTTCTATAGCTGCTATCTCACCTCCTGAGTTCTTTCAGCATTTTGTGAGTGTTACTCCTTGTTGCCAATATCTGAGGTTTTTAAGTTAACATCAGTCAGTACTGGACAACATGCAATTGTACAATGGACACATCTGACTTCAAACAAACTGTATTGAGAATGGACAAAATGTTTTAAGATCGATAGCCAGAAAGAAAGATGACTTTCCTGTGTCTGGGGTAGATTTGAATAGACCGTGAAATACAGAAATATGAAAGTATCATTGCATCACTTTAATGACGTTTAAAAAGTAATTTATGATTGCTATGACTTTTTCAATTCTATCATTACCTCTCATAATAAAATTTCTTTTGAAGTATTGTAGCACTTTGTGAATGAATGGTGGAATCTGCTGAGCTGATCAGATCTCAACACCAGTTGTTAAAGCCAAACAGATTAGTGAAAGAAAACAGTCATGCTTGGACGAAAATCTCCCATGGGGTTTCATTTAGACATTTACTATTTTGGGATCAAGTTATTAATGATTAGAACCTCTTCCTTCCATGTGCACCCGCCCAAACATAAGTTGCTGAAAATACATAACCAATGACCTTTTCTGAACAAACTAAACCTTAAATAAAGCATTTAGATTACAGGGCAATTCAGTGCATCCACTGAAGCATTATGTTATGAAGCAGATATTGACCCAAGTTGCACATGAATTTCTGTTTCAATACTGCGCACTCACTTACTTTCTTGTTTAGATCATAGATGCCTTGCTTCCACTAAGGAATGGAAGATGTGGAAAATAACATGCCGAGTTTCAGAAAAAGACGGCAATCTCCCAAACTGGCTAACTCCACAATAGTGAGTGAAGGAGTAGAACTCTGCACTCAACCCTTGGCTTCACTTCTACAATCATAATAATGGTAGTAGTAATCTACATTGCTTTTCCCAAATGCACCATGAACAGCTGAATCATGTAGACTGGGGCAATCTGACCATCACTCATGCTGTTGCTGCCACCTGGTACAGTAATGGGGATATCTGAATGGCTTAATAAACTTCTGGCTTAAGAATGGATGAAAATGAGATCAAATTGAAACAAAAACAAGGATTCCCACTGCAGATTATCACCAGACATATTCTTTCTTAGAAGTGGATGCCTGCCACCATCTACCTTGCAGTTAAACTATCAAATTCCATGCTGTGATTAGAAAAAAATGTTCTTGGTGCAAAACCCAGGAAAGGGAGGTCAATTCAAAACGAGTTCAAGTCAATTAATGTAAGGAGAATTCTCATTGTAAGGATAACTGTCCATGACTGTCGAGTATAACTGCCTTGAAGACACATTCCATATGAAAGGAAGAAAATTAATTGGAACAGACCCAACTTCCTCATTCAGCTCCTGAATGTTACTCCAAAGCAATTCTAGACATTCATGCAATCAGAAAACATTTCACAATGTGCAGTTACCATAATAAAACTTATGTCTCCCATCCTCTCTGTATATTTTACATACACATTCCTTCTCCTTTTCCTAATGCTGTCACAGAAGAATTGTATAGGGCAGCTAATGTGATCATGTAATGTTCAAGGAACACTGAAAACCAATTTCAGCCAACTGCATGTTTGGAGAGTTCCTACGATCTCCAAAGCAATTACCATGGACCAAACACAAGATAAGATACCAGCCACATGCAACTTCACTGTCAATTCAGATGTCTGAAAATGGAGATCAAATTTTGATTATTAAGCAACCAATTCAAGATGCATATGGATGGAGCTCTTGGTGTTAAAGTCTTTAGTTTTCACTAATCCATCCCAAGTTCAATTTCGCTTCTAATATGAGACATTGTAAGATCTTTGTCTATTCAAAATAAAAATCTTGACTTTTATAGATAGGGTATAAAAGTAAAATGTTATAAAAGTGACAGCTTCCGCAAGATCAAGCAAGGTGGGATTTACAGTAAGCTAGCCATTCCAAATTCATCTACCCCCATAGGTAAATTTGCCCAGGCAGACAATTGAGAAGAAATAGTTTGCACCAGGCTAGATAAAGGTTCATCACTCTCTCCAGAAAGTTAACTATCATAGGTCCCTTAGAAAGTTCATTAATGCCAAATCAAAGGCCAGAGTTCTTGTGACATCTGGAAATATTGCCAACTACAAGCATACAAATCTGATGTATTAAATCGTTAATGCTATCCAAAGACTTTAATCCTAAATTAATCTCACCAATTTACATCATCCTCAAACTCTGATCTTCACTATCAGCTTCCAATCAATGCTGAAATACAGTGACATAACCGCGCACGTAATTTATCGGAACTGTTAACCATTTCTAATAATTGCATGCTCCCTTTTGAAGAGCTGTTGACACTGATTTTAAATATCAGAAACAATTAGTACATCTTTATTTTGTGGTCTGAATAGTTTGTTCGTTTACTCAACAGTTTATATAGATGCTGGTGGAGATTAGCTGTATAATAGCTGACAGAATTCAAACTGGCTGGCAGTATGGCAGGCCAGAACTGTTTTTCATATCCTCAGACATGCTTGTGCGTTGAACTCTAAACAATACTTCGATGATCAACTGACAATATTCTTTATTTCGATATACCAATGTTTATTGTTCTATTACCATCAGCAATCTGAAGAGCCACACTTAATGATTAAGGAACAGCTTCTTCCCCTCCACCATCAGATTTCTGTATGACCTGTGGGTGCTACCTCATTATTCCTATCTTTTGCATTACTTATTTTGTAATTTATAGTGATTTTATGACTTTGCACCATACTGCTACTACAAAACAATATATTTCACGTCATATAAGACTGTAATAATAAACATGAAACCTTGGCAAACTGTTTCACTACAGCATGTAGATCATACAAAGAGCAAATACAAAATGGTGGTCACAGAGGACTGGAATGTTAAGGTGGAAGATGTTGTGCCACTCAAGTGGACGACTTTGTCCTAGATAGTATTGAGAAACTTCTTGAAGGTGAACTTGGAGAGTATTCAACTGAGGCAGCTTTCAACTTTTTAGGTAGTAACGCGAGGTGAAGTTGACCATACTGATGTATCAAGTCCCGCATGTGATAAGTTCTGGTATGTATCCATGAACAATGCAAAACATACCGATCCATAACTAAAATGAGTTAAAGGGTTAGAATTTCACCTTCCTCTCAGGAGGAAACTGGGGTGGATCATTGACTCAACACTTGTGGCTAAACATAATTACAGATGCTTCAGGGTTACTAGCAGTTGTCTGGCCCTACAATCTGCTGCTCCCAGCACACCTTCTGTTATGCTGGGGAAGGGCTGTACAGGGACAGAAGAGTATCTCCAATTGAGCGAGGCCGAGGTGCTGTGGGTATGAGCAGTAGATGTAGTCATCCTGTTGGCAGTTCAACAAGTGTAGAATTAAGACAAAGATAGATAGAAAGACAATGAATAAATAAGCACACAAACTCAGAAATGAGAGCAGTTGGCAGACAGAACAAGAACAGCAGAGTGTAAAAGCTGTGAGCTGAAGCAGGAAATGCTTAAGAGATCTGGCAGTGCTTCTGCAGAGAGTCAGAGAACTTCAGCCAATATTACAGATGGAGGACGTCCAGAAGAACTGGCCAGTTCCCACACAGAGAAACGAGTTACCTGAAATTGTAGAGTTCAAGGTAGAGTCCGGAAGGCTGCAACCTCACCTGATGGAGGATGAGCTGTGGTTTCTTAAGATGTTGGGCCTTGTTAATACATTAATCTGTGGACCTCTGCACTGTTATAAGAGTCACAGAGAGATGCAGAATTAAAGCGAGTGCAGATGTCCACAGAGCAATCATCCAAGATGTGTTTGGTTTCTCCAGGGTAGAGGAAGCACTGTTATTTTTCTTTAGACATACAGCGCAGGAGATGCTTTTCCAGACCAACAACCCACAAATTTAACCACAGCCTAATCATAGGACAAGTTACAATGACCAATTAACCTACTAATCAGGAATGTGGGGCGAATGTGAGCATCCAGAGGAAACCTGCACGTTCACAGGAAGGACGAAGAGTGGGCATTGGAATTGAACTCCAAAGTCCAACGCCCTGAGCTGTAATAGAGTCTCATTAACTGCTACACTATCATGAACAATGACTCTATTAGAATGAAAGAGCTACAAGTGAATACCTGTTTCATCTAGGACAGGCGGTCCCAAACTTTTTTATGTCAGGATCCCTATCATTAATAGAGATCTAGGGGGACTGTTTGGGCCCAGGATGTTGAGAATGCTAAAGATAAAAACACAGATGTTGAATTTCTGCAGTTGCTGGGAAAAAGCCAGACTCAGAGTGCGAGGGACAGAATAGTCCCTCAAGAATGGTGAAAGGGGGAGGGAAGGGAAAGGCACGACAAGTGGTGAAAATTTCTTTATATCCCTTCAGAATGACTGCCAACTTCCCTAGATGCCACCTGACCTGCAGGGGCGTCTCCAGCATTTTCTGTTTTTATTTCAGATTTACTGAAGTCAAGCAAAGTTTTCTCCTGATATCGATCTAATCACTGCCTAACAGAGACATGGCCTGGAAGCTATCACCTTCTAGAGTCGGTTACCTCAGCTAATAGCAGGACTACCAAGCCACTCCTCATGATGGACACAGACGCAAAGTTATAATGGAACCCCAAGTCTGACCACTTCCTACAATCTATATAATGCCTTCCGGTGAATCTATCCTGCCAGTGGGACAGGATATACCCAGGAATTATGTAACAATCCCTGACTATAGAAATGTAGCCAAATAACCACCTCCCACTAAATGAGAAAACTATGTGCAACCCTGTGGTTTTCCCTTGTACAATACACATAATCAATTCCAATTACCCTATCATTATGTCTGCTGCTGTTTGAACCACAGCCCCGTGTTTCTCATCTTCTGAGAAACTCTGATAACCAGCTATGTGCATTATTACTGTAGTCTCCTTATTTAGAGAAGGATCTACTTGCATTGACACTTCTTACAGGAAGTTTACTGGTGATACCTAAAATGGACAAGTTGTCTCAGAAAGAAAGGGCAGTACTCAATTCCACGGAAATTGGGAAGTGTCAAAGAGAACTTGATCAAAACCCACAAGATCCTGAAGAATTGATTCAGGTGAAGTGGAGAGGATGTTTGCGCTTGTAGGAAAACGTAAAACATTGTTTAAAAATAAAGGGGCTCGCACACTGAAGACAGGGATGGCATTAAAAAAAACCTTTGGAACTCTCTTACACAAAAGAAAGTGGAAACAGAATCTGTTTTATAAGACAGAGGTAAATAGATTCTTGATTAACAAGGGACTGAAAGGTTACTGTGGCTACATGGGAATATGGATTTAAAACTAAAATAAGATCAGCTATATACACATATCTCAGCTACATACATATACACGCATACATGCACACAAATATATAATATACAATATATACATAATATACAATAACAATATACATTATTGCCCCATTAAAAATCCTTTTAAAAATGTCTGAGATCACTGCCTCTGGATCTGAGGCAGTAGAGATAATTTAACCATGAAAGAATCTAATAAACAGAACAAATGAAACATATTATAAAATATCTCACAGGTTGGTCTTCAGTGTGATTTAAACATACAATATTCAATCAGGCACCACATCTTTCAAATACAATGCCAGAATATTAATTACAATGACTACACAAGAAACACGCAAAACATTTTCTACCGTTTCTTGAAAATGTTACAACAGAACATCAATCATTTCATCTTGAAAACAAACATTTGCACAGTTTCTATGTTTTATTAATTGTGCCCAGAGCCAGCTATTTATCAGCATTGATGCTACAATTTTGTATGGATCCACACAGCGTCATGGAGAATGATGCTACAACTTCATAGTGTCATCTGCATTACTCTATGTCTCGTTTGCAGTGGAAATTTAGACTGATGATGTCAAGAAAAGAGCAAAGCCAACAGCATTGGGGTGGCATAGCAGTTATTACGCCAGTGATCCCCAGTTGGGGTTCAATTCCTGCTACTGCCTGAAAGGAGTATGTACATTCTCCCTGTGACCCTGTGGATTTCCTGCAGGTAACCCACATTCCTCCCACATCCCAAAAATATACAGTTAGGGCTACGTTGGTGCTTGAACATAGTGACACTTGCCGGTTGCCCCGGGCACAATCCTCGGAATGTGTTGGACGTTGATACAAAATCGCATTTCTCTGTATGTTTCAATGTACACGTGACAAATTAGGCTAATTTTAACCTGAATTACTTATGTATAAAAAAACATAGTAACCTCACACAAGGAGCAGACTCAAAAATCTTACAGCTGAGGACACAATTTTGCCGACCACTGTAGGTTCCTGAAAACAGCACAGCATTGCTTGGCTCATGATGAAATTAGACTCAATGGGATAAAGTTGTTGTGTCTGCATATTCACTACAAACCAAATGTAGCACAAACAGGAGAAAATCTGCAGATCCAAGCAACACACACACAAAATGTGCAGGAACTCAGCACACCAGGCAAGATCTATGGAAAAGAGTGAATAGTCGACATTCCAGGCTGAGACCCTCAAGGCATTTGTCAAGTTCCTTAGCATTTGTCTGTTTATTTTGCGAGTCCAAATTGCTAACGACGCTTAACCCAGCATGGGTGAAAAGCGTGCAAGGAGCCGGCCAGATTTGAATCCAGGACCAATCACTTCAAACGCAGATACACTATACCACCGGCCAGTATTTGCATTCTGTAGGCAGTTGAATTCTGACTCCACAGAGAATTAGTGAGATTGTCAAAAAATGACATAGAATGCAAGTACTTTCCAGTAAATAGTACATAATTATTTAATGACAGAAAAAGATCTTGCACATTTTCCACTCCAAATTTCTTTAAGCATTAGGGTTGTGCATAATTGTCAGGAGACTGCAGTGTCTGCAGGAAAATGAAGATCTGCTTAATTGAATGTGGAAAAGGGAACAAATACAAATATATTGTTATCCATTTTAGTTTGAGGATTAAATATCAGATTCCAATGCTGTTTGTATCACAGAGAGAGTGTCTGTACAAGAAACACTAATTGAGGTACTGCAGATATTTAGGAAGGCAAATGGAATTTTGGCACAATGCAAAAAAAATGGAGGAAAAGGGTGAGGAAGCAGAGTACACATAAACGCAAAGTACTTCAAGGAGTGTTGACCTGACGTAGGAGGGTTAATCTCATCTAAGAGATGGTTTACTAAATAATAATTCCTGGGACTAAGCACTTGTCCCATTGAGGCATGACTTGCAATTCAGGAGTTCAGAAGACCGTGCGGCCAGCTCACTAAACCCGATTATATTCAGAGACCGTAACTTGAAGCTAAGAGGATATTTGCTTAGGAGGAGCGTGGTGCACAAACATGGGGCATAGTTTCGTGGTGCAGGGTTGTTCACTTAGGTCTGAGAGGATATGCTGTGGCGACTCATTTCCTAGCGTATCCGAACCGACTCACAATTAGATAGCCTACGGGGGTTTGCGAGCACAGAGCTTTGGAGCCTCTTCGCCATGGGGGGCTGGTTGACAGAGGCTTAAAAGTGAGGCTGAAGTTTTCGAATAAAGTTTTTTTCCTTCGACTGCAGTTACCGACTCCGTGTCGTAATTTTAGCGCTGCGTGTAGCACACCGCTACAATGCTATGTATTTCCTCTCTGCGGCCTGAGAATTTTGCAATTGATTACCCAATGGATGTGAATTAAGTTTATTGAAGGTTGAGGTAGAATTTTGAGCTACCGGAGAAAAGTGGTCTGCAAGGATTAGGGAGGGAAATGAGTTCAAGCTAAAGAATAGATCAGCCACATCTTACCAAAAGGCAGAGGTTGCTCACGGCTTTTGTTTTTCCCATTCTTAATGCATCTGAAACCCATGTTGTTGATTCAGCTTTACTTGTGTACGTCATTGTGCTTCAGTTCATGCACACTCTGAATGTTTGTAGCATTCCTTGTGCTGGAACCTATGATATCAGCAATGCCCGGCATTGTGCACTAGTTCGAAGGTTGATAACTCTATTACTAAAGTGCATACATGTCACCACATACAGCCCTGAGATTCGTTTTCTTGCGTACATACTCAATAAATGCAATAATCATAATTGAATCAAAGACTGCAACAACAGGGCAGACAACCAGGGTGCAAAAGTCAACAAACTGTGCAAATACAAAAAGAAATAAAAACAAGAAATAATAATGAATAAATAAACAATAAATATCAAGAATGTGTGATGAAGAGTCCGTGAAAGTGAGGAAAGTTGAGTAAAGTTATCCCCTCTGGTTCAAGAGCCTGATGGTTAAGGACAACTAAGTTAAGTCATATACTTTGTTTTATCTCATTTAGTATAAGATGAATCCGAGTGTAGAGTGGGAATAAAACTGAGATTGTACACTCCTAAAGTCCTATCACATAGGACTAGCCCTATAGAAAGTAGGATTTATTCCAATGTACCTAATGAGTGCAACGGTGCAAATCGTTTCTGGGCTTTGATCCAGAATTTCTATCCCTAAGGATGTTGTTGTTACCTGGCAACACAGATGCAGACAAAAGGTGAAGTCAACTGTGACATATTATCTTGTTGGAATCTGTGGGAATAATTTCTCTATTTAAACTTTACGAAGTATTGTATTCTGACAGTTATGATACTGAAAGCAACCACTATTCGTTGGCATTTTATCCTTGTTTTAATTGGGCAAAATGGATCACTTGTATATTCAGTCCCTAGATTCCCAATTAATGAGGTTCTTGCTCCCATACGTTTCTAACAACAAGCTGGAGGTAAGCTTCACCAGCCAGTGTATTGGGAAGTTTTTCTCTTCCCCGCTGCAACAATTCAATCTCATTTCTTTCCTTTGGCTTTGGGATTAAGCATTGCTTTCTCATCAGGTCTCTGGATCCCGGAGATGATATTGTCCAAAAGGACAAGGTGCAAATCTTGTGGTTACAGACATTTTATCAGATGTTCATAACAAAGAAAGTTATACAGCAGTAACTAACTCTAACTGTAACTAATTCACTCTAACAAGGAACCTGCCTTGTGAGCTTTCTTATACTGAAAGCTGGTTCAAGTTGGACAGAACAGGGAAACCGTCTGTGAGGCAAACAGGGGCAACTTTGATTTATGCTGCCATAACATCTCAGGTTTACAGGTAAAGAAACTAAAGAACACAACCAGCTAAATTATTGAAATTCTTCTGAACATTTACTGACAATAAGATGATTATACAAACTTATAATCAAGCATAAAGAAAGTTTAAACCGCAAGAAAAGTAAAACATATAGACCCAAAGCAACAAGTCAGTAATCTAGGACTATCGATTTTTCCTTCCCGTAAAAAAAATTCCTTCCCCCCCACCCCCGGCCCCTTACCTCACCTCTTCTCACCTGCCTATCACTTCTCCCTGGTGCCCCTCCTCCATCTCCTTCTCCTATGATCCACTCTCCTCTCCCATCAGATTCCTTCCTCTCCACCCCTTAGCTTTCCTCATACCTGGCTTCACCTATCACCTTCTAGCTATCCTCTTTCTCCTTCCCCCACCTTTTTATTCTGGCACCTTCCTCCTACCCTTCCAGTCCTGAAGGCACGAAAAGGAGCAACAAAAAGCAGAGAGTAGTATTGATGTTGTTTATTCTGCCTGAAGATCAAGGTCCAATGGCTTGCAAGATGAAGTGGAAGGGCAAGTTAGTAAATTTGCATATGATATTAAGGTTGGTAGTGTTGGAGGGTGTGTGCAAGTTTGTCATAGGTTACAACAGGACAATGACAGGTTGCAGAGCTGTGCTGAGAAGTAGCAGACAGATTGAACCAGAAAAGTCTGAAAAGGTACACTTTGGAAGGCCAAATTTAAAGGCAAAGTTAATGGCGGGATTCTTCTCAGTGTGGAGGAACAGAGGGATCTTGGGGTGCATAAACATTGATCCCTTAAAGTTCAAGATTCAAGTTTGTTTAATATCAATTCCAGTACACAAGTGTAAAGGAGAATGAAATAATTGTTACTCCAGATCTGATGCTGGCTGTTAAGTTACAGAGCCTGGGTGTCTGTACCTCACTCTGCAATTGGATCCTCAACTTCCTAACCGGAAGACCACAATCTGTGCAGATTGATGATAGTACCTCCTCTTCGCTGACAATCAACACTGTTGCACCTCAGGGGTGTGTGCTTAGCCCACTGCTCTACTCTAATATACATATGACTGTGTGGCTAGGCATAGCTCAAATACCATCTATAAATTTGCTGACAATAGAACCATTGTTAGTAGAATCTCAGATGGAGACGAGAGGGCGTACAGGAGCGAGATATACCAACTAGTGGAGTGGTGTAGCAGCAACAACCTTGCACTCAATGTCAGTAAGACCAAAGAGCTGATTGTGGACTTCAGGAAGGGTAAGGCGAAGGAACACATTACCATCCCCATAGAGGGATCAGAAGTGGAATGAGTGAGCAGTTTCAAGTTCCTGGGTGTCAAGATCTCCGAGGATCTAACCTGATCTCAACATATCAATGTAGTTATAAAGAAGGCAAGACCACTTCATTAGGAGTTTGAAGAGATTTGGTAAGTCAACAAAAACACTCGAAAACTTCTATAGGTGTACTGTAGGGAACATTCTGACAAGCTGCATAAACTTAGTCGGCTCCATCTTGGGTACTAGCCTACAAAGTACCCAGAACATCTTCAAGGAGCAGTGTCTCAGAAAGACAGCATCCATTATTAAGGACCTCCAGCACCCAGGGCAGGCCCTTTCTCACTGTTACCATCAAGTGGGAGGTACAGAAGCCTGAAGGCACACACTCAGCAATTCAGGAACAGCCTCTTCCACTCTGCTATCTGGTTCCCAAATGGACAGTGAATCTGTGAACACTACCTCACCTTTTTAATATATATTATTTTTGTTTTTGCGCAATTTTTAATTTAGTCAATATAGATATACTGTGATTGGTTTACTTATTTATTTTCTCTGCTAAATTATGTATTGCATTGAACAGCTGCTGCTATGTTAACAAATTAATAAACCTGATTCTGATATGAAAACAAACTAAGATAAAGAACACAATAATAAAAATAACTCAATATAAATACATAAGATACAGTAACTTACACATATATAGATCGATTATATGTCCATGAAGTGACAGCAGTACAGAAGTACCTACATATATAGTGGTGGCAGAAGGAGTGTGGTTGGGTGGGTTCATGGATGGAGGTGTTGATCGGCCTTGCTACTTGGAAAAAGAACTGTTTTTGAGTCTGGTGGTCCTGGCGTGGATTCTATGTAGCCTCTTCCTTGATGGGAGTGGGACAAACAATCCATGAACAGGGTGGGTGGGATTCTTCAAGATATTGCTGGCCTTTTACCGGCACCATTCTGTATGCACTGCATGTTCTTAATGGTGGGTAAGCCGGTGCCAGAGATGCGCTGGGCAGTTTGGACTACCTGATGCAAAGCCTTCCTGTTCACCACAATGCAGTGAAGCAGCATGTTAGGATGCTCTCTACTGTGCATCTGCAGAAGAACAGGAGTACTGATGTGCAGCATGGTCTCTTCAGCCTCCTCACAAATTAGAGGTGTTGGTGAGCTTTCTCAATTCAAATACCTACGTCAGGATGCTGTTCATTGACTACAGCTCAGCATTTAACACCATCATTCCTGCAGTCCTGATCAGAAAGCTCCAGAACCTGGGCCTCTGCACCTCCCTCTGCAACTGGATCCTCAACTTCCTAACCAGAAGACCACAACCCGTGCAGACTGGAAATGACATCTCTCCCTCACTGGCAATTAACACTGGCGCTGCACAGGAATGTGTGTTTAGCCCGCTGCTCTACTCTTGCCACACCCATGACTGTGTGGCTAGGCAAAGGTCAAATTTACAGCATCTATAAATTTGCTAATGATACAACCATTGTTGGCAGAATTTCAGATGGTAACGAGAGGGCGTACCATTTTATGGGCCCTGGGACCATAAAAGGTTGTACGAGATAGTTTGAAACTGCTTGCAGTTTCCGTTACTGTGCAGTCAAAGACAGGTGCGGGTGGTGTGAGTTCTCCTGGTTGACAACCATCTCCTTTGTCTTGTTGACATTAAGGAAGAGGTTAGTTGCCGAACACCAGGCCTCCATCTCTTCCACCATTTCTCTGTAGGCCTTCTCATCATTGTTGGTGATGACTCCCATGTCTGTTGTGTCATTGGCTAACTTGACAAGGCGATTACTCAGGTGTTTGGCCGTGCAGTCGTGTGCGAGCAGAGGGTACAGCAGTGGGCTCAGCACACAGTCCTGGGGTAGAGGGGAAGGGAGCGGCTGTGTTGTGGATGATGGGAAGTTGTTGTGAAGTTGCTGCACAAGTTGATAGGTGGTTAAGAAGGCCTACGTCATACTGGCTTTCATGAGGAGGATTGAGTTCAAGACCCATGAGGTTACGTTACAGCTGTATAAAACTCTGGTTAGACCACACTTGGGAGTATCACATTTAGTTCTAGACTCTCATTATAGGAAGGACACGGAAACACTAGGGATGGTGCAGAGGAGATTTACCAGGATGCTGCCTGAACTAGAGAACATGTTTTATGAGGAAAGGTTGTGTGAGCTAGGCTTTTGCTTCGGAACAAAGGAGGATGAGAGGCAACTTGATACAGAAGTAGAAGAATCTGAAAGGCACAGGTAGAAAAGGCACAGCAAGCAACCTTTTCCCCAGGGCAACAATGGCCAATTCCAGAGGAAATCCATTAAGGATGAGTGGAGGAAGATGTCAAAGGTAGTTTTTTTTTTAAAAACAGGGAATGGTGGGTGCCTGGAACACACTGATAGAGACTGATACAATAGGGTCATTTAGGAAATTCTTAGGTAAACACAGGGATGTAGGAAAAATACAAGGTCATGAGCTGCGTAGGAAGGGTTAGATTGATTGTGGAGTAGGTTTATACAGGTCAGCACATTGTGGGCCAAATGGCCTATACTGTGTTGTACTGTTCTGTTTCTAACAAGTAGTAAGTCTCTACCAATGTCTTTATTTGTGTGATCTTCTCCTCATAATCAGTGGATATTTTAGCTGACTTCATAAACTTTAAGAAAATCAGATTCAAATTCAGTTTATTATCATTTAGAAACCACAAATGCAGTGCAGTTAAAAAATGAGACAACATTCCTCCAGAATGATATCACAAAAACATATGACAAAACAGACTACACCAGAAAATCCACATAACGTTTGGCAATCCCCAATCCAGAGTCCAGAGAGGCTGCTGCGTATTAATATCGCGCTACCGTCTTAGCGCGTTCCCCGGAAAGGAGCTCCAAATCCACCAGACAAACAAGACCAAAAACTAAAGCTACAAGACCTGCACAAAACCACATAGTTACAACAGTGCAAACAAAAGCATAATTGATTAAAAAACAGACTACGGGCACAGTAAAAATAGTCCAAAGATGTTAAAGGACTATAAGTTCAAAAGAAATCACCGCACAGTTTCCACAAGTCCCCAGGGTCCCGACAGACTCGCCATCCCACGCCGGCGGCAGAAGGGAATACCCCCACTATGGACTTCCACTGCGCCGCCCGACTCAGCCTCGCAAACGCAACACACACCGAAAGCGGCCTGACCGCAGCAGACTCTGAGTCCGTCGAACCTCCGAGCCAACGACAATCCCCTCTGGCACAGCTTCTCCAAGCACCATCCTCTGCCAAGCCTATGAAGACAGCCCCACCATCGGCCATCAGCAACGCGACCCCGAGGACTGGGGGCCTGTTCTTCCCAGCAGAGACCCGGACCTCACAGCAGCAGCAGCAACAAAGAGGGTTTTCCTGGAGATTTCCCGATGTTCCTCCGTGCTCCCACATCCGTTTTCAATCGATTATGATTGCACACGGCACCCCGCTTCACAAATAACAGATAATCAGCTCTGGAGTGGCCGCTGCAAACTGTGTCACGCCGCCATCTTGGAAATAAAATGATAGGTATGTCTGACAAAACAAGTGATTTCAATAGCTTATCACAGATAATGGATAAGCAACAGAAAACCAAAAGGCTCCTTTACCATTCAATGTTATGGCTGATCCTCCTCAACGCTACTACCTGCTCTCTCCCTCAATCCTGGGGTTTCAGAAAGCTATTGATCGATCACTCACTCATCCTGACTTTTGATTATGTGCCAGGGAGAAAACTGCAAAGATTCACAGCTACTTGAGAGTAAAATTTTCACCTCATCCTCAAACTTCAATAACCAGACCCAATATAATGAATCATTTCTTTTGAAGGAAATTGTACCAACACTATCTGTCCTTAAAAGGTCTGTATTCAACCTACTTTAAATCCTTGTTTCGGATTTTGATGAAAGCATTAAAAGCCCAATGAGTAAGTACAAAAGGTTATTATGTGCGCAAAAGCAACAGAACAGAATGTTCAAATTGTTTCTTTCAACAGGTAGCTAAGCCAACAGGGTGCAAGGAGCCAATGACATTACGTGGAAAAGGGCAGCACACCCTGTCAAGGCTATTTATAAATGACTCCTGTGGTGTTAAAATTGGTTATTACTACTTGGCTGAAATGGACCAGTTTCTCATCTGAAGCACATTTGGTTGATATAGGTGGGAAATGCAGATGAAAAATACAGTGCTTCACATTCAATTTGCCATAGTGGGTTACCTCTTTGTTGTAGCAATTGAAACTAATTCCACTGCACTGCTTTCTCTTCATGACCTTGTGTATTTTCTCGGCTTAAAAATGGCCATTCAACTTTCATTCATTAGATCCCAGATTCTCAGCTTCAATCCTTTGTCAACAGATTCCATTAGAAATTTGCATGGCTACATTTATAATGGAAATTAGCTCTTCCACACTGTAATTAGAACCTATCTTCAATCAGAGTGATTCTTTTAATGTCTTTTAACGCTTGAATTAAAATCTTGACTGAAATGTGTGAGCTTTGAAAATATGTTATCTTATAATAGATGAGAGGACTTTCAATCACATGACCAACCAGAGCATTTGCAGAAGATTCCAATTTCTGCATTTGCAGAAATAGAATGACATAAAGAAGTGACCCCTTATCCTACGCAGACCTTCAATATTTTCTCTATTTGCCCTGAAAAGAAACTAAAAAAAATATTTTGAGGATTCAAACAAGTGATCAAATTTCTATGAATGTTATATATTGGCAGTTCTTGTGAACTTTAATCAAAACGTACATTTGAACAGCATTGCAAGGGAGATCTACACAAGGAAGCAGCAGCTACTATATTGGTGGATTTTTATTCAACAATTGTGGATAAAAATAATCGCTAACAAGATAAAATAGTAATAATAGATTTACAAGACAACAGTGGAAAGACTAACTGCGGTCATTTTGCAACCTTTGATACATAAACGAAAGTTGTGGTTGAAATGGATTCCTGACTTTCACGGTATCCATTTGACCAAACTTTAGGTACCTGCTATTAAATGTCCACCTATGCGGTTTCTATGCTAAAATACACCCCACCTTGGGATATTTCATCACTATAAAAAGATACTTCTAAAACAGTGTAGATATGATCAGTATAATTACCGTTTGGACTTCACCCCTAACATCAGTAAAATGATGAACAGAATGATCAATACTCCAATCAAACATCATCAGCAGATAAATGCTAAGTGATACAGAATTCCGGTTATGTAGTAACCGTTCATCTTCGGATCTCACCATACTATTGATCGAGGAATGATCATAAAGAGCTAGTCGCCTTCAATGGCAACGCAGCATTTAAGTAAGGAAAGGTTCAAGCCTAATATTTCTAGAGGCTCAGCAACATATTTAGCATTTTCTATTTTTGTTTCAGATTTTCAATATCTGCAGCATTTTGCTTTTCGATAACTAACAAGTTCTATTCCAATTCAGCTTTTGTTTCCCTCTCTTGACAGATGCTGCCTGACCTGCTGGGATTTCCCAGCATCCTCCTTTATTCCACAGCTCCATCAACTGCAGAGTTCTGTCACACAAATTCCCCCAGATTTTATTTTTATCCTCTCCTCTGTTCTGTCTCTATTTACATCCCCTTCAGAAAGAGCACTTACAATTAACAAGGTTTGGGCTCTTCTGTTGTCAACACCAAAGTGTGTTTTCATTTCCCCCTCCATTCTATCAAAGATATCCTCTTTGTTCTCTTCAACCTTCCCTTCTTCTTACAAGTTTAAACATGCATTTTCCTCCTAAATGGTCCCTGCTCTGAAAACAAATGTTTCAAACCTGAATATTAAATATTTCTCTCTCCATGGAAGCTGCCTTGAAATATTGAATACCTTGCCCCAGAATTTCTGCTTCGGTGATAACAAAGCAATAACTGTAAATGTTACATCACATAGTACCCATGACATTCAACCTATACCAAACATTCAGCTAAAATTAGTCAGAATCTTGCTTGATTTTCAATAACATACAGTAGTCCAAAGCACTTTCAAATGAATAGCTGCCTACTGTCAGGTGCTCGGGGGAGGGCACCACTGATACTTTCCGCTGCACGAAATCTATTGCTATTGCTGTAACATTTAGAGGCAAGTTCCTAACAGAAACTGAAGCTGGATGTGCTACTAGCTAATGCAGATACTCCACATAAACCACTTCAATTTTCAATGGCTTATTTAATTCACAAAATATTGTTAATTGAAGCCCTGGTTTCAGACATCCCGTGTGATTAAACATCTTGGTGTAAAATTGTTGACAATTTCTTTCTTCCTGGACTAAATCAGTGACTTATGATTATACAGTTGGATACAATTATTGTTCAGAATAGTGAATGAATCACAAGAGCTATTTGGTAACAAAATGGGTCAAAGGTATGCCAAGATTTTCTTGTGTGATGTATGATCTTTGCAGAGAGAGAGTGCTCTGGGGGAACTGGGATGGGGAATGGCTTTATCAAATGGCTGCAATTGATGTGTTGAAGGAATGGGGAAGAAATGTGATCTATGTCACTTGGACCATAGAATGATTGTTGGTGCCAGACAGGGTGCCCTGAGTATCTCAAAACTGCTGATCTCCTGGGATTTTAACACACAACAGCGTTCTATCCCTCTATTGGTTTGAGTGCAGGTCGATAGGACTAGGCAGATCAAAAGTTCAGCAGAGACTAGATAGCCCAAAGGACCTGTTTCTGTATTGTAGTGTTCAATCACAACAGTCCCTAGAGTTTACAAAGAATAGTGCAAAAAAAAACTAAAAACAGCCACCAAGTGACAGTTTCTGTGGATGAAAATGCCTTACTAATAGAGATCAGAAGAGAATGGCCAGACTGGTTCAAGTTCAGAGGAAGGCGACAGTAACTCAGATTACCAGAGGTTACAATATTAGTATGCAGAAGAGCACTGCAGAATGCACAACATGTCGAACCTTGAAGCGGATGGGCTACACCAGGTCCCACCCCTGTGGCCAATTTATTAGGCACGCTCCTGTACCAAATAAAGAGGCCACCCAGTATGCATCAGTGCAGCAACAGCAATGTTGCCTCCTGTACCTGTGCAGAACCAGTCAGTTGCATACATCATCTTCATTACTAATATTCATCCTGTCCTCAAATTCAATCCCTTGGACTATTTCCAACACCCCTCTCTCCTTTCTGGATCTGTCTCTCTCAGCAGACAAACTATCCTCCAGTATTTACTGCAAATCCGCCAACTTCAACACCTCCTCCCACACTGTAAGAACACCATTCTTTTCACTGTTTCTCCTTCTCTGCCACAACCAGACATCCAAGATGTCTCACAACACACACAGAATGCTGGTGGAACACAGCAGGCCAGGCAGCATCTATAAGGAGAAGCACTGTCGATGTTTCGGGTCGAGAACCTTCGTCAGGACTAACTGAAAGGAGAGATACTAAGACATTTGAAATTAGTAGGGGGAGGGGGAAATGCGAAATGGTGGGATGAAGCTAAGAGCTGGAAAGGTGATTGGTGACATCCCACCCACTCCAGTCAGCTCTGTATCACTTTCACCAATCACCTTTCCTCCGGTCTTCTCCTATCATTTCGCATTTCCCCCTCCCCCCACTACTTTCAAATCTCTTACTATCTCTCCTTTCAGTTAGTCCTGACGAAGGGTCTCGGCCCAAAACGTCGACAGTGCTTCTCCTTATAGATGCTGCCTGGCCTGTTGTGTTCCACCAGCATTTTGTATGTGTTGTTTGAATTTCCAGCATCTGCAACTTTCCTCGTGTTTGTCCAAGATGTCTCCTTTCTTTCCTCCAGTAATGAAGCTTCCCCTCCACTCTAGTGGGTGGCACCTTCATCCTCATCTCTGCTTCCCACACTTCCACTCTTACCTCATCTTCACCCAAGCAGAACAGACATAGAGATCGCTTCACCCTTACCTCTCATCCCACCGGGCTATCAATTCAGCTCATCACTCTGTGAAATTTCTGCCAGCTACAGAGCAATTCCACCATCAGCTCTATCTTCCCCTCTCCATCCCTTTCTGTTGTAACCACTCTCTCCACGACTCCCTAGTTTGCTCATTTTTCTCTCCCCATCCCCAAGCCTTTCACCTGCAATTGGAAGAGGTGTAACACTTGTCCCTGAACCTCCTCCCTCACCCTTTCTAGGCAGTCCCTGTATCTGGTGCTCTCAATGTTGTCTCCCCTATATCGGTGAGATCAAATGCAGACTACAGCTCCTCTTGGCCCAGCACCTCTGACCTGTGCTCTACAGGCACATGCAGCTCCCAGTTGCCAGGTATTTTACTCCCCCTCCCCACGTCTGCATCGAATTATCTGTCTCCACTACTACAACGGCAAGGCTAATCACAGACGAGGGAAACGGCACCTTATGTTCCACCAGGGTAGCCTATAACCAGTTCCATAGAACATTACAGCACAGAAACAGGCCTTTTGGCCCTTCTTGTGTGCCAAAGCATTTTTCTGTCTAGTCCCACTGACCTGTGCCTGGACCATATTCCTCCATACCCCTCTCACCCATGTACCAAGTTTTACTTAAATGTTAAAAATGTTAAAAGTGAGCCTGCATTTACTACTTCATCTAGCAGCTTATTCCACATCCCCACCACTCTCTGCGTGAGGAAGCCCCCCGCCCCAATGTTCCCTTTAAACTTCTCCCCCTGCACCGTTAACCCATGTCCTCTTTTTTTTCTCCCCTAGCCTCAGTGGAAAAAGCCTGCTTGCATTCACTCTATCTATACCCATCATAATTTTATACACCTCGATCAAATCTCCCCTCATTCTACGCTCCAGGGAGTAAAGACCTAACTTATTCAACCTTTCGCTGTAACAGTTTCTCAAGTCCTGTCAACAACTTTGTAAAGCTTCTCTGCACTCTTTCAACCTTATTAATATACTTCCTGTAATTTGGTGACCAAAACAGCACAAAATACTCCAAATTCAACCTCACCAATGCCTTATACAACCTCATCGTAACATTCCAACACTTATACTCAATACTTTGATTTATAAAGGCCAATGTACCAAAAGCTCTTTTTACTACCCTATCTACCTATGATGCCACTTTTATGGAATTTTGTATCTGTATTCCCAGATCCCTCTGTCCTACTGCACTCCTCAGTTCCCTAACATTTACCTTGTAAGTTTTACCTTGGTTTTTCCTTCCAAAGTGCAATACCTCACACTTGTCTATATTAAACTCCATCTGCCATTTTTCAGCCCATTTTTCCAGCTGGTCCAAATCCCTCTGCCAGCTTTGAAAACCTTCCTCACTGTCCACTACACCTCCAATCTTTGCATCATTAGCAAATTTGCTGATCCAATTTACCACATTATCATTGATATAGATGACATAACAAATTTAGGTTCCTTTAGGTTATCGTTGCCAGGGGGAGGGAGTAGGGATAAGCTCCCTCTTATCTAATAAATGCTCCCTATAGCTTGCAACTCAAATAGTCTCTGACAACCAAGCCCAGCTCCTGGCCTTCACGTGTGGCTTAGTTACTAAGGCCAGAAGTGTTTCTGCTGACAGGAGAAGAGACAAAAGTGGGTTACTGGTGCCTTAAAGCCAGTTGCTTCAGCCAGATGGAGCTTCTCAGCCTTGGTTGGCAGCACAGCTCGAAAGAAAACTCTGCTCTCACATCCCACACTGCCTTGCAGCTACACCCAGTTGTAAGGAAGGCTTTGGGAGTAAAGCTCACAGGAAAATATGGAGCTGGAGATCCTAAGGCAATCCTATGTTGAGTTCAATGCTAACTGGGAACTCCTGCAATGCCACTGGAGCCAAACTGTATCGGTCTCTGCCATCCCTTTGGATTTAGAAGCCGCATGGAAAGGGGAAGCCTAATGCCTGGGGAAGTATCTCTCTACATCGTACTGCCCTGGCATGCTTACTGTCTTGCATATTTCGTAGACAGCTAGGATGCAATATCAATAGTCAACCCTGAACAACAGACAGCCTCAGCATTAATCTATAACCTGACAGCATGAACTCTGAATTCACCAAATTCAGGTAAATGCATTCCCCTCCTCCCATTTTACTTTCTCTTGCTGATCTAACCAATCCCTCCTACATCTACCCCAGCCCCTTTACCTCCTTTCCATCTTTCTCCTTCTTTACCCACTCCGTCTGCCCATCACGCACACATTTCTGCAGAGTACCAGCCCCCTAATGTCCCCATGGTCCCACCACACCACCCTTATTTAGTTCCATGATCTCATTTCATTTCCTGTCAGATACTATCACCTGCAGCCTTCTTGTCACCTCCTTCACTTCCCAATCTCTGTCATTACTTCTAATCTTCCTTTCTCCATCTACCCATCACCTCTCTTCAGTTAGTTCCATCTAATGCTTGCCAGCACTTGCTCCACACCTCCCCCACCCACCCACCTCTCTATTCTGGCACCCCTCCTCAACCTTTCCGTCCATATAGACGATCTCGACCTAAAACCTCGAAAGTCCATTTCTCTTCACAAATACTGAAACTCTTCAACATTTCTTTTTTTTTAATCCTGCTTTCACTGCTTAGTATACAGGCAAGGCTGATGTTATAGATTTCCAGCATCTGATTCTGAAGCATATATACTTGGTTTGGGAAAAAAAAATTCCTCGCCAAAACTGGGTTGTTTCCTGACTTCATAGCAAAGTTACACTGAGAAATATCAAACACAGGAAAATAAATCTCAGTGAAATGTAACCAGGGTAGGTCTTACACAGAGAACTGTAGGGCACTGAGGTGTGCCGTAGAATAAAAGGAATCTGGGAATAAAGGGCATTAACTCATTAAGGTGGCATCACAGGTAGATAGGGTCATAAAGAAAGCTTTTGGCACATTGACCTTCATAAATCAAAGTATCTAGTACAGGAGATTGGATGTCATGTTGAAATTGTATAAGACATTGGTGAGGTCTAATTTGGAGGATTGTGTCCAGTGGTAGCCATCTACAGGAAAGATGTAAATAAAGTTGAAAGAAAAAATTTACAAGGATGTTTCCGGGACTGGAAACACTAAGATATAAGGGAAGATTGAATGGTTCAGGGCTTTATTCCTTGGAGCATAGATGACTGAGGGGAGATTTGAGAGAGTATACAAAATTATGAAGAGTATAGATAGGGTAAATGCGAGCAGGCTTTTTCCACTGAGGTTGGTTTGGAATACAACTAGAGGTCATGGGCTAAATGTGAAAAAAGAAAAGTTTAAGGGGAATATGAGGGGGAAACTTCATGACAGAGGGTCGTGACAGTGTGGAATGAGCTGCCAGTGGTGCATGCAAGCTTGATTTCAATGTGTAAGAGAAACCTGGAGAGGTACGTGGTTGGTAGGGGCATGGTCCCAGTGCAGGTCGATGGGAGTAATCAGTTTAAGTAGTCTCAGCATGGAGTGGATGGGCCGAAGGGCCTGTTTCTGTGCTGTACTTTTCTATCACTCTAATTTAAAGGCAAAGTCGAGTTTATTGCCATATGTACAAATACATGTACGCACAGGTGCAGTGAGAAACTTGCTTGCAGCAACATCACAGGACTAGCATCAATTAAGCAGCATTCGCAAAAAATACTAATTATACACAATTTTTAGACAAGTAAAAATTATAACAAAAATAATAACGTCCATTTTAGTGCAAAGTGTCATAGTGACCGTAAGTGCTTGTTGCTGTGGAATGGTAGCAGCCCACCCAGTGTGCCTATATTTTTACTTTGAACATGTTGGATTTAACGTAATAGAATTACTTTGTTGTATAATGGAGGCTTTCTTCACTTTTAAAATCAGGACTTCTCTCTAACACTTTAAGGACCATTCCACCAAGACCATCAGCAACCAAAGGTAATCAGGAGGAGGATCAAAGTTTACACCTAGTGTTAGCTCTCACACCAGCTGCCTCTTGCTGGGCAGACTTGCCCTTCAAAGCTCAACCAACCTGATCAGCAGTGATGCTACATGGTGCAGAATTTCATCAGACTAAGCATCACTATTTTACAAATAATATTGTACGTGGTAAACAGAAGGATTTCTTGTTCATGTTTGGCACAATGATACAGATCTTAATGAGATCCTGAATGAATGATAAAGACTTTCTCCTGAATGTAAATCACTGCAGTATCACTTTTGGGGCATCTATCCTAACCCGCTAAGCTGTGGCTGTCGTCTGCAACTAACAGGCTCCTGGATCGGCTGCAACTGGCTTCTTGGATCCAGATTCACTTTCTTGAACATCAGATCTGAATTTTACTTGTTTTCTTTTACTGTTTGCAGGATCTGGGTTTTTCTCTGCACATTGGGTGTTTGACGGTCTTTTTTTTAATAGGTTCTATTGGGTTGCTTTCTTTTGTGGCTGCCTGTAAGGAGATTAATCTCAAGGTAGCATACAGTATATATACTTTGATAATAAATGTACTTTGAACAAATGGTGAGATAGGAAAATGGAAGAGATCAGAGAATCAAACCAAAAGGTGACCATCCATCCCATGCCTTTGTGCCCACTCAATGGAAAGTAATGGACCCTGGACCCTGACACTTTCCTCTTTCTCTGTGGTTCCACAAAATTTTCTCCACAACCCACACATCTGTAACCTGCTTCCATCTTTCAGTTCCACTTTGTGGATGCAAAAGGATCATGCTGGTGCCCAAGTTGGGAAAGCTAGTCAATAGCAGATACCTAGTCTCTCTGAAGCCAGATCCCAGTACAACTTGGGAAACTGACATGGAACTATCGTATACAATGATTGCTTTTGTATCTATACTTGCCCTCAATTTAAAAGCCAACATTCTTCTTAGAAACACACTTCAAGATCAGTAGGGAATTTCAAGGACCCATGACAAGGAATGAATGAAGCAGGAGATACAAAATAGTGACAACACACACACAATTTTGGAGGAACTCAGCAGGTCAGGCAGCATCGATAGAAATGAACAATCATTTTCAGCCGTGACCCATTCTCGAATCCTGATTGAAGGGTCTCAGTCTGAAATGCTGACTATTCATTTCCCTCCAAAGAGCTTCCTGACATAGAGTTCCTCCTGGATTTTGAGATGTTCAAGATTTAAAGCAGAATCTTTTTCCTCCAAAGTATTAACACAACCAGTTTTATAAAGTGTGAACACAAAAATCCAAATTCCATCCATCAGAGAGTATTACTATATCAAACTATTGCTGGATAATGTGACATAGCTATCTCCAATTTTTAATACATCTCCACATGTCAACAGGGATGCTGTTAAATCCTTGACAGGGCTGGATATGCCTTTGTCCTGTCAGGGATGCTAGTCAAATCTGGTAGTCCACCTTCTAACAATTTGTTACAGCCAGTAAAACAATCCTCCATGCCAAATGAGAGCCCAGTTATAACTCATGCTCATTGTTATCTAGATGGGGTCTTAAACAGTCAACCTGGTAAAAAGCCAAATTTCCTTCCCTAAAGGATGTTTATGAACTGTTGTATCTTTTTTAAACATGAGTACCAGTAACTTCATGGGAATCATTTGATACCAGCTGGAATGATCTGAACTTTAAATTCCTCCACTCTCATTGTAAGAATTGAAAATGTTTCTCTGCGTCATTTCACCAGCCATGTGGATTACCGAACAAACATGCTATTTCTATAACCAAACATTCATTTCGCAGTGTGTTGCACTGTGCTCAACAAGAGAAAACTAACACAAAGGGAAACTACAGCAAATGCTTGAATTAAAGAAAGCAGAAAATGGGGCCAGAAATTTTCAATGAAAGCTCTATGGCCTGAAACATTAAACATGTTTCTATGACGATAAATTCGATGTTCATCTTTCTCTCCAGATTTGCTGTCGAATGTGATATATAAAGAAGAAAGCAACAGTTTCTGGATTAAGATGGATGGTTAACATGGATTAAGATCACAGTTAAAAGCTGAAACAGAGAGGAAAAGCAATGTAACAGAATTCCTGAACATTTTGAGAATTCAGCTTGGAAAAAAATCAATGCTGTTCAAGATTTAGCTGGCTCCATGGTGGCAATGTCCTAAATTCTTTCCTGACCTGCATTCTGGCACCACATACAGGTGGATCTAGAATGGAGTGGCCAATCAGAATTAAATGTAGGTCTGGAAGCCAGCAAATCAGAAAGCAAAAAGCCTGTTTAAAACTAAGTTTAGTACATACAACTGGAATTTTTAAAAAGTAAAAAAGATGAAATACAGCCCATGGAATTTTCAAATGCATTGAAGAAATTACATTCTGCTTATAAAAATTCTTTCCCAAAGGCAGGTAACTGATTTAGCAGAAATTATGCAGTTAAAATGTCAGCTACACTTTATTCAACATGACTTAACATTTACAATGGGCTTTCAGCTGGAATGATGGTAGAAACCTGAATTTTACCTCAAAATCACTCATTTTGTAACAGCACGTGAAGAAAATTACTGACAACAATTTCATCTACAGCTTTGAATGCCAAAAGTTGTTGCCAGTCTCTTTTTACCATTACACTGTCATTATGGCTGCAAACTGAAGAAACCTCATCTCATTCAGTAGTGCCAGTGGTACATAATTTACCGGTGGTGAGAAAGGAAATAAAAGATAAATGCCAAAAGCAGAGAGTGTTTTAACCATTTCCTCTTTATAGATCTGAGTGAACCTCAAAACCAAAGTAATGCATGATTATGATTTAGTTACAATGCTCTGTCTCATCCACACATATAGTTATAGTGCTTTATATCATCTACATATACCGGAACAACACAAGCTTTACATATAGAATCTATCTATAAACCTCACTGGATATAAACAAACAACAGCAAAAACAAAGAAACTTGAGACTGCCCAGTTTGCAGTTTAGTCGTTAGATGGTGTACCATATCAAGTGGTTAAGTCAATCAAGTGATGAAGAGAAAAACAACACCATCTACCTTGTCTCCTCTGATCTACATTGGAGGAGAAGTGTCAAGAAATTGAGAGAGCTTGCAGCTAAGAGTCAATGGAAGGAAGACTTTTGTTGAATTTATTTTCCCTCATTATCCCTGCAACGTGCTCTTTTTAAAAC
Organism: Hypanus sabinus; assembly: GCF_030144855.1. Classification (NCBI taxonomy): domain Eukaryota; kingdom Metazoa; phylum Chordata; class Chondrichthyes; order Myliobatiformes; family Dasyatidae; genus Hypanus; species Hypanus sabinus. The sequence continues at coordinate 35,643,275 of NC_082716.1, read as the reverse complement.
TTTAAAATATGGTTTCACCACTTGCACATCAAGGCAAAGATTCTTTAGGATATGACAATTCAAAAATGGCAAATTGATAAATAAGTAACGCCAATCGCTTAATAGCAGCACAAACAAGTCTACAAAATGAACAACCAAATATATTAATTATGATTTTTAAACCACACATTAACACTATTGCATCTGATACTGAAGACTGACACTAAATGATGGCGAAACACAGAAACGCGAAGCAGAAGTAATATAATTCTTATTTAATGATTGAACACACCTACTTGAAGCCATAAATTGGGACAAGTAAAAATAGTGGAAGGCAAAGCCAGTAAAATTGCACGTTTCCAGAGAAATTAAATAACAGCTAGATAAAAAATGTGAGTGAAATATGACAAGGAATATGTCCAATGTGTTGTGGAATGACTTGGTCGAGGGGACGTGACTATAAATGCATTATTACTGGAAATATTAATCAGAAACAACACCATGTAAGTAAACAAAAATGGATGAAGTAGGATTTATTTTAAAAAAGACATTCAAATAAAGCAAACGGTGAATTGAATAGTTGGTGCCACAATAACATAAACACTGTATTGGCGTGGCACTGACATCGGAAATACACTTGATGAAAATTGATCTGCAGTTAACGGTATTTACACAACACAGATCCTAAAATGAAACATCCTGATATTAACTCATTAGGCCATCAGAAATTTGGGAGCTCAGGAATTATCCTAAACGTTGCAATACACTTCATTCATATTTATCTAAAATAATCCCATACGCACGCACCGAGATTCACGAGCATTTTAAAATAAGAATATAACTTACCTGTTTTCCCACTGTAAAATGTAGCACCGATACATGTCCTGCAAGAAATAAATCTTCAGTCTTTGTTTTCACCTCTTCATTGATCAAGATGAACTAAATAGAAATTGCAGCATGTAAAAAACACACAGTGCAATCATTGGCCGCCAAACGAAGGCACTCAGACAGAAGACACAAAGCCTTTGGAAACGAGAGTGGGAAGGAACAAAAGCATGAAAATGCAATCTCACACATTCCATGCAACAGAAATCTTTGCAGAAATCCGCCGCAAAAATGTTATGGTTTCGAAGTGTCGACTTGGGAGAGAGGAGTCGCGGGGCAGCACAGGGCGATGGGGCTGGGCTGGGGTGGGGTGGGGTGGGGTGGGGGAGACTGTCTCAGCGCGGCCGCGGACGGAGCCCAGGGCGGGCTGCGGGCTGCGGGCTGCGGGCTGCGGGCTCCCAGCGCCGGTCACCACCTTCGCTCTCGCCTCGGAGCTGGCAGATAACCGACCGACAGGAGCGTACGGAATCCAGCAAGGATCAAACTCGAACCTGCCACCAGGGGGTGCATTGCGGGGGTGGGGCGGTGGGCTGGGTTTCGCGGAGGCTGTGGCAATAATTCATCCCCATTAACTCTTCCTCTGACTCGAGCCCAACTTCACGCTTCAAATCAGGGCATTTTAAAGCCGCTCCGTGGCGAGGTGTGCTACCTTTAGCGTGGAAAGTGGGAGTTCCCTCTTTCACACTCTGCGGTGATCAGACAGAGTACTGGGGAAGTCTGGCAGTACCTGGGAAGGGGATAAAGAGTCGACGTTTCGGGTGCAGACCTTTCACCAGGACCGGAGAGGAGGGGAGAAGGAGCCAGAATGAGGTGAGGGGAGAGGATGCAGAACACTGGCGGGTAGTAGGTGATAGGTGAAACTAGGTGAGGAGGAAGGTAGAGACTGTGCAAAAGTATATATAGCTGGGGTGCTTTTGCTCAGTGCTGTATTTGTCAACGTGGAGCGGAGAGCGAGTTTGTAAATCTGTCGGCAAGCAACAAAAGATGTTGGGAATGGCAAGGGTAAAGCGCTGCTGGAGGGGTATAGGACAGGTGGCAGAGGAGTGCCAAGGGCAGAGGCTGGCACAAGTGCAAACACATCCAGCCCCGAGACACCAGGAAAGGTAATTTGATTTGATTAGTTTATCGATCATTTCAAAATGTCTCTCTAGTACTTCCCACTTCATCCCTCTTCCCAAACATGATTCTCCTTTCCCTGTCCCTTTCCCATTCTCAGTCCACAATTGACCCATTTCAAACATTACTCACATATGACATGAAATGAGTTTTTCTTTCGTGGCCAAAGTACAGTGCAGTACTTAAAGTTACTACAGTATTATGCAAAGGCCTTAGGCACCTTAACTGTGTGTGTGTGTATGTATTCCTGAGACCGCTGCACAGAAGTGTAGGTAGGTAGGTGGAGGAGGGGAACAATGTAAGGAGCAGGAGGGATTGATAGAAGAGGTAATGTGCTGAAGAGTGAGAGTATGTGTACTCAAGCTCATACAAGTCTTATATTGTGATTATATAATTTGCATCGCAAATGAGAAAACTTCAGGTGACTCAGAATGAGATTTAATATCATTGCCATAGGTTGTGAAATTTGTTATGTGGCAGCAGTACCTGGAATACACAACAAAAACTGTAAATTACAGTGAGAAGTGTGTGTATTATAATATATGTATTAGTGTGTGTATGTGTGTGTGTATATGTATGTATATATATATATATTTTGGACTCCTTACCCTTCAGCAGGACTGGTAGTTAAATCGAGAAGATGGGGAAAGGGGAGGAAGAAGTACAAGGTGGCTAGGTGATAGGTGAAACCGGGTGAGGGGGAAGGGTGAAATAAAGGGCTGGGAAGCTGATAGGTGAAAGAGATAGGAGAGGGTGGGCCATGGGAAAAAGGGAAGGGGGAGGAGGTGAGAGAGAGAAACAGGAATGGGAATGGTGAAGGGCAGGGCAATTCGGAAGTTCAAGAAATCAGTGTTCATGCCATCAGGTTGGAGGCTACCCAGATGGAATATAAAGTGTTGCTCCTCCAACCTGAGTGTGGCCTTATTGCAGCAGTACAGGAGGCCATGGACTGTCACGTGGGAGTGGGAATGGGAATGGGAAGTAGAATTGATGTGGGTGACCACCGGGAGATCCTGCTTTTTCTGGAAGAGGGAAAGAAGCTATTTCTGAATAGCCCAAAGAAGCTCGTACTGAAGATGGGTCGACTGAAAATTAGGATAAGGGATTTATCCATTGGTCGGAGTCAACTGTGGATTTTGCATCCCAGCTGTCTATGTGACAGGCTGGCTAGGGCAGTACGATATGGAGATCAAACTGCTGCCCATGTAGCAGGCTCTCACTCCCTCTGCAGCTGATGAATCCAAAGGAACGGCAGAGACCGACACAGTTTGGCACCAGTGAGTCGCAAGAGTTGCCAATCAGCATTGAACTTAATGTAGGGACCTTAGGGACCCCAGCTCCAGATTTTTCTTCAAAGTTTACTCCTGAAGCCTGCCCTATGAGTGGGTATAGCAGCAAGGTGGCAGAGATTTGAGATCAAAGTTTTCCCTCTCCTAGATGAGCTGCCAACCACACCTGACAAATCCTATCAGCCCAGAGTGACTGGTTTTAAGATGCTAGTAACCCTCCTTTGTCCCTTCTCCTGTCAGTAGAAATGGTTCCGCTGGGCTTAGTAGCTAAGCCACATATAGAGGCCAAGAGCAGGACTTGGCTGTCAGAGGCTATTTCAGACATAAGAATTAACCAAATATCAGTTGGAATAATGTTTAAGGAAATGAAAGGGGAATAATTTTTAGAGCAAGATGCACAAAATGCAGGAGGAACTCAGCAGGCTAGGCAGCATCTATGGAAAAGAGTACAGTCATCGTTTTGGGCCAAAACCTTTCAGTAGGAAAACTTTTTAGAAATGTTTTCAGAACTTCATTCAGAAGAATGCTTCCAATCCAATTAAGGTGAAAGCAACACTGGTATGGTTGTATGGAATGAGATGCCAACAGCCAGTGGGAGAACACTTGTACTCTTGACATCCTGAGGTTTAGACTGGATTTTTCTTTCTCTTCTCTACTAAATTAGAACTTCTCAACTGGAAAAAGCTGTTTCCACACAGTACCAGAGACCAGGGTTCAATCCTAGCATTGGGTCCTTTCTGCATGGGGTTTGAACCTTCTCCCTAAGATTGCATCGGTGCCATATCCTAAAGGCAGGTAGGGTGGTAGATGAGTTGGCCACTGTAAATTGCCCCTAATATGCAGGTATGTGGTAGAATCTGAGGGTTGGAGTTAATGAAACAGTGGAGAGAATTTTGGATTAATGTGGGATTAGTGTAGATTTGTAGTTGATGGTTGGTGCAGATTCAATGGGCTAAGGGGCCCATTTCGATGCTCCATGACTTTGTAAGTAAGATTAATTTCAAGGGGAAGTGAGAGGATTGTAATATTAATATAAAGGTTAGCATCTTTTTTGGAGTTATTTCGGATACAGTCTGTAGATGTTCTCGTGAGAGAGGAAGGTGAGGCAATCAAAATCTTTTCATGAATAGCAAGACAACAAGTGAGTGTATGTAGCAGCTGAGTTCTCAGGATGAGAATCAGGCTAAGTGCAAGTAGTTGAGAGGAAATGAAAGAATACAGGATTAGAATGACATAAAATGAAACCAAGAATCTTTGTCTGCAGTGTAAATTGTAAGGAATATGGTGAGCCATTAAGTACATGTTATAGGAGGTAATGCGAATGAATGAATGGCACAAGGCAAGGCTAAAATACTTGATGACTGCTTCTATGGATGGTACTTTGAAAGAGGATAATAACAAAATACTGGAGAAAATGGAAATGGTAAAAGTAAAATGTAAATTGATTGGCAGGAGATACTGGAAAGGTTGCTTATGCCTTCTGTAAATAAATTGCTTAGGGACAGAAATCATGCAGCGTGCATACAAAAATATTCCTAGATATTAAGTTGTCTGGATTTGAGAATAGTAAATAGTTCATCCTTATTCAAGAAAGGGCAAACTCCATTTAACTTAACTTTAGTATGATTAAGACATAATAATTGGCATTTGTCTAATCCATTCTTTGGCCTGATGCAGGTTTTCAATCAAAAACATGGATAATTACTCCACATGCCACCCACCACCACCACAGCCAATGATGCTGCTTAAACCATTGACTTTACCCAGCAGATAATTTGTTGCCGAAGAATTTACAGTTAATTAAGGAAAGCCAGTAAATTAGGAAAAGATAGATTTAGTTCAACTCATTAATTGATCTTTTGGTAAAGTAACAAACAAGTTGATGTAGGGAATGCAGTGCATGCTTTTATCTGCATTTTATCAAGTATTTTCTTAAAAATTGAGGCTTGTAAAAGGAAGGTCACTGTCACTTTGAATAAAAAAGAAATGATCCAAGAAACAGAGAAATGACGAAGTAAATGGTGCATTTTTTAAAAAGCTGGTTGTTGGCAGACAGTGATGGTCCTCCAAGTGCCAGTAACAGATCTGATATTATAAATAACTTGGATGATGGAACATGGAGCAAAAATTTGAAATACCCTAATGAAAACAAACCCTAGGATGCTGCAGAATGATAGGATGATGTGAATTAGCTGGGCATGTGCATGGACATGGGCTAGTAAATGGACAATTGTCAAAATAATTTTAATTCCAATAAATGTGAGGTTATGCAGGGAGAGGAAATATTGGCTCAACTACACAATTCTAAAAGTGCAAACACAAGGAAACCTGCAGATGCTGGAAATTCAAGCAACACACACAAAATACTGGTGGAACACAGCAGGCCAGGTAGCATCTATAGGAAGAAGCACTGTTGATGTTTCGGGCTGAGACCCTTTGTCAGGACTAACTGAAAGGAAAGATAATAAGAGATTTGAAAGTAGGAGGGGGAAATCTGAAATGATAGGAGACTGGGAGACCGTTTCGCTGAACATCTACGCTCCGTTTGCCAGAGAAAGCAGGATCTCCCAGTGGCCACACATTTTAATTCCACGTCCCATTCCCATTCTGATAGGTCTATCCATGGCCTCCTCTACTGTCAAGATGAAGCCACACTCAGGTTGGAGGAACAACACCTTGTATTCCATGTGGGTAGCGTCCAACCTGATGGCTTGAACATTGATTTCTCTAACTTCCGTTAATGCCCCTCCTCCCCTTCTTACCCCATCCCTGATTTATTTATTTCCCCTTCCTTTGTTTTCTCTCTCTCTGCTCATCACTCTTCACCTGTTCTTCAACTCCCTCTGGTGCTCCCCTCCCCCTTTCTTTCTCTCTAGGCCTCCTGTCCCATGATCTTTTCCCTTCTCCAGCTCTGAATCCCTTTTGCCAATCACCTTTCCAGCTCTTAGATTCACCCCACCCCCTCCTGTCTTCTTCTATCGGATTTCCCCCTTCCCCCACCTACTTTCAAATCCCTTACTATCTTTTCTTTCAGTTAGTCCTGACGAAGGGTCTCGGCCTGAAACGTCGACAGTGCTTCTTCCTGTAGATGCTGCCTGGCCTAACTGTGTTCCACCAGCATTTTGTGTGTGTTGCGACAATTCTAAAAGTGTTTGCTGCAATACTGCCACATGTGAATATGCATAGATCCTTGGAGGTAGCAAAATATTGTCAGACACTGGTGAACAAAGCATTTAGTTTGAAAATGAGATGTATTCGCAAAATCATACAGTACAGATACAGGCCCTATTAGTCCATCTTCTCCATGAGAGTGGTGCCCATCTACACTAATCCTATGGTCCTGCAATTACCCTGTGTGCTTCAATACCTTTCCTATCTAAGTACATTTTAAACTTTGTAATTATATCTACCACTACCACCTCTTCAGGCAGCTTGTTCTAGATAACACCACTTAGGATAGAAAACTTACTCTTCAGATCTCCTTTAAATTTCTCTCTTCTCAGCTTAAGCCTGTGCTCCCTATTTCTAATATTAAGAGTCTAAAACTTATGTAGAAAAGCAGAGAAGTTTTGCTAGCTAGGCCACAGCTAGAGTACTGCACCTAGTTCTGGTCACTGCAAGAATTTTACACCTTCAATACAATGGCCTCCAAGTCATAGTGATAACCAATGCATCCAGAACAATACCAGTCTCAGGCCAGTTTCTAGCAAGGCTCTGCTATTGCTCCAGCATCCTTATTCTGTCTTTAATTGCAATACAATAACTTAGTTCCAACAAGTTTGCTGCCGGAATGGAACTAATCGAAAGATATATACACATCTGCACTCAGAACCTTCATGTGTTTGATGCTTATGGAGGGGTTAATGCCCCATCTACCTGTGCGGGCTCACTATCTGTATTTATATAGTATCCCATTATAAAAGTCTCTGAACATTCTCCACCAGCTGCAAATCCTTCCAAGAAACCTGTACTCCTAATTCTAGTTCTCATCAAAGTCTCTTTACTTCAGTATTTGGTGTTCATGTCTTTACCTGCCAAACTGCAAGGAGTCACAGAATCATAAAGCTTGTAAACAGGACCTTCATCCCACCAAGTCTATGCTAACAAAACTTTAGCATTCCATCCCAACATTAGTCTGGTTCCCTTCAGTCCGAAGGAGAGTAACAGGATTCAAATTTGAAAACAATGTTTTTTAAGGTTTTCAACAGGAGTGTAAACTTTTTTTAAACAGCAACATTTTCTAATATAAATGATAATTCATTGTGATTAATTTAAGTCTAATTTTGAAATAAAATGAACTCAATTGTTAACCCAATTTAAAACATTGGGCCCTCACCTCTGCCTTCTACAGCTGGTTAGAAATTATCCTCTGCATTAGGGCTAACTACATGTTATCATTTCGCACCAGTCTGAAGTTGTTCAATTGACTGCAGCAGAATCCATTTTTCAGAAGGGGAGGCCAGTGTGTACATTTCATCATAGCATGCATTGAAAGATCTCAGTGTCTAAAACTATAGATGGAATCTGTAATCACAATTTGACAGGCAGTTTATATTGTGTCCAGTAACCACGTCACAACTTTGAATCAGCAATGTTTATGGAAGAGGGCAGGAAAGGTGAAAATTCAGGGGGAAAAAAATAAGTGAATCCATTTAAGAGAGACAACCATTTGACAATAGAACTTCATCCGTTCCGACTCACACATTCAACAATTTGATAATAATGACAAATTACAAAAATCATCATATATAACATCATGAGAGGCAGATGGTCAGAGTCTTTATCCTAGCATGGGAATGTCAAATACTACGGGGCACAGATTTAGGGTGAAAGGGAGAAAGTTAAAGAAAATTTGCAGCAATTGTTTTTTTAGAAATAGAGTTGAATGGACATTGAACCCATGAACACTACCTCACTATTTTTTATTTCTGTTTTTGCACCACTTATTTAACTATTTAACATACATAGTATATACCAACTTACTGTAATCCAGTTTTTGTTCTATATTTATAATGTATGGCATTGTACTGCCGCCACAAAGTTAACGAATTTCGCAACATATGCCGGTGATATTAAACCTAATTCTTATTCTGAAGGAGCCTAGAACGCCCTGCCAGGAGTGGTAGCAGAAGCAGATACAGTAAGAGTGTTTAAGGAGCAAGCAGGTAGGCATGTGAATAGGCCAGGAACAAAGGATTATGGACCCTCACGTGCAGACAGAGGGCATTAGTTTGATTTGGCATCATGGTCAGTGCAGACATGGTGGGCTGAAGGGCCTCTTTCTGTGCTACACTTTGCCATTACGATGAAATTTCAGTTCACAAGGAGTGAACGTTTTCCATTGATTAAATGATTTGACAGCACTTCACATAAAAAAGCATATTCTAACCATTTGGATCTGTGAAAAAGAAGCATTTAGGAAATCTGGGAGGGAATAAGATGAAAACTTGCACATACTGTTGTTACTAAAATATCCACAGAGCCACACAGTGGCGGCTTGTATTTATTCCCTTCGTTCCTCCACCCAACTTCCTGATTCCCGTAGGACAAGCTGTATCCTCCTCTGAGATAGTTTCATTGCAATATTTACATAAACTTACAATACCTTTGTTCATGCACTTTCAAATGTGATCTTCAAGTAGCAGTGTTAGGGTGCAGGGTTGGTAAGATAAGAGCAAAAAGACTGAACAAATGAAGCTTAACATGAAATAAAAATGCTCCTAACTGAAGCAAAAACTTGCATTTATTAGCACCCTTCCATGAGACCATAACACATTGGAGCAGAAATAGGCCATTTGGCCAATGAAGTCTGCTCTACCTTTCCATCATGGCAGTTTGATTCTCCTTCTCAACCTCATTCTCCTGCCCACTCCCTGTAACCATTGATGCCTATACTGCTAAAGAGCCTACCAATCTCTGCTTTAAATACATCCAATGGCTTGGCCTCCACAGCTGTCTCTGGCAATGAATTCCACAGGTTAAAGAGTTCCTCCCCATCTCTGTTCTAAAGGGATACCCTTCTATTCTGAGGCTGTGCCCTCTAATGCTACACTCTTTCACTATTGGAAATATCCTCCCCACATCCACTCCATCTTGACCTTTCAATATTCAGTAGGTTTCAATGAGATCCTCCCTCATTTTTCTAAACTCAAGCAAGTACAGGCCCAAAGCCATCAATTATGCTCCTCATATGTTAACCCTTTCAATACTGGGATTATTCTTGTAAACCTCCTGGACCTTATCCAATGCATCTTTTCTTAGATATGGGGGCCAAATCTGCTCAAAATACTCCAAATGTGGTCTGACCAATATCTTTTAAATGTAACTGTCAAGTTCTGTCAGCTGCGTAAGTCTAGGGAAGACAATTCTCTGGCCATCAAACGGGTGAGACTGAGATGCAAGTCCACCCTGAAATCCCCCATTTGTGTGGATGCTGCGTGATTTGTTACCCCATTACAAATCAGTACCTCAAAGTAACAGTATACCGCACACAATTAAACAATCTAGCTTTATGATTCTTAATTTGACTACAGGGTTACTGAAGAAAAAGCAAAACAAAAGGTGTCTATTTGAATGAAACAGTCTAACGTGCACAATTTCGAGCTCATGGTTTCCCCTTTGCCAAACCTCCTTCCATCTCCCCGGCCTTCATCAGACCATGGCTCCACTCTGGATCGAGTCCTACGATCTCTTCCCCGTCTTCTCTTTTCATCTCCCGCTGAAGAAAAGACCCAGATCACCCTGGTGTCAGGCACACGTCATTAAAACACCTTCCCGTCATTGGACAGCTCACATTCCAAAGCACCCGTTATCTCTAACCATAACCCAAACACCGCTTCTACAGAAAGACCATTACATTGGCAGTGAAACATTTCCCAGGGTGTTTCAGAAAGCTTTAGCTTTACATCTTGGTATTATAGTCTATCCTTCTCAAAATGAATACTAGCATGGCATTTGCCTTCCTTACTATCAACTCAGTACTAAGATTCCTAGGTCCCTTTGCACCTCCAATGTGTGAATTTACTCCCCGCTTAGAAAATATTCTATTCCTTCTGTCAATGTGCTTGACCATACACACTTCCCTACACTGTATTCCAACTGCCACTTCTTCGTCCATTCCTTTAAAACAAAGATGGAATGCTCTTTTGTTTTGGTGGTAGACATGTACATAATTGATAATAAAATAACTTTGAACTTGTATTTGAACTTAAACTTAGTCTATCCAAGTCCTTCTACAGGCCCCCTGCTTCCTGCCCCTCCAACTGTCTTTTATCATTCACAAACTTGGCCACAAAGCCTTCAATTCCATCATCCAGATAATGAATTTGAATTTGAATTTCAATTGACTTTATTTCTTACATCCTTCACATACATGAGGAGTAAAAATCTTTACATTATGTCTCCATCTAAATGTGCAATGTGCAATCATAGTCATCTAGAATAATTTATAATAAATAGAACAGTCAATATAGAGTACATTCAAGTCAGAGTGAGTTCATCAGTCTGATGGCCTGGTGGAAGAAGCTGTCCTGGAGCCTGTCGGTCCTGGCTTTTATGCTGTGGTACCGCTTCCCGAATGGTAGCAGCTGGAATAGATTGTGATTGGGATGGCTTGGGTCCCCAGTGATCCTATGGGCCCATTTTACACACCTTTTTACATTTCCATTGTAAATGTCCTGAATCATGGGAAGTCCACAACTACGGATGTGTTGGGCTGTCAGCACCACTCTCTGCAGAGTCCTGCGATTAAGAGTGGTACAGTTCCCATACCAGGCAGTGATGCAGCCAGTCAGGATACTCTCCGTTGTGCCCCTGTAGAAAGTTCTTAGGATCTGGGGGCCCATACCAAACTTCCTCAACCGCCTGTTGTGCCTTTTTCACCACGCAGCTGGTGTGTACAGACTACGTGAGGTCCTCGGTGATGTGGATGCCAAGGAACTTAAAGCTGTTTACCCTGTCAATCCCAGATCCATTGATGTCAATATAGAAGTTAGTCTCCATTCCTTCTGTAATCCACAAACAGCTCCTTTGTTTTTGCGACATTGAGGGAGAGGTTATTTTCTTGACACCACTATGTCAGAGAGATGTCTTCTTCCCTGTAGGCCACATCGTTATTGTTTGAGATAAGGCCAATCAATGTAGTGTCCTCGGCAAGTTTAATTAGCAGATTAGAGCTGTGGGTGGTTCCAAGGTTGTCAAGCTGAGCAGTGGTAGTGGGGACAAGCTCCCACTACCTAAAAATGCTCCTCACGGCATGCGCCTCAAATAGTCTCTGACAACCAAGTCCAACTCCGGGCCTTCTCGTGTGGCTTAGCCTCTAAGCCCGGCGGAACTGTTTCTACTGACAGGAGAAGGGGTGAAGGCGGGTCCTGCCACCTTAAAACCAGTGCTTCAGGTAGATGGAGCTCATCAGCCTGCGAAGGCTGTCCATCTAGGAGACGGAAAACTCTGATTTTAAACCTCCGCTGCCTTGCGGCCATGCCCACTCATGGGAAAGGCTTCGGGAGTAAACCCTGAGGACAAATCCGGAGCTGGAGTCCCTAAGGCAGTCTGACGTTGTCTTCAACTTCACTCTGGCAACTCCTGCAACGACACTGGTGCCAAGCTGTATCGGCCCTTGCCCTTCCCTTACAAAATCATCGGTGGCATGGAGAGTTGCTGCTTGAGCAACGGCCAGTCTTCCATACAACCTTACCCAGGCCTGCACCCTGGAAACCATTCCAGGTGCAGATCTATGGTCTTGTGAGACTTACGGATGTCATCCGGAACTGTGGGTGGTGATACAGTCATGGGTATACAGAGAGTAAAGGAGGGGACTCAGTATGCAGCCCTGAGGCGCTCCTGTATTGAGAGTCAGAGCGTTGGAGGAGAGGGAGCCCACTCTTATAACCTGCTGGTGATATGACAGGTACTCCAGGATCCAGCAGCACAAGGCAGGGATATAATATATAACGTGAAAATTACCAGATCCAACAGTGACCTCTATGGAACATCACTAGTCTACAGTAGCCAACTAGAAAAGCCTTCCTTTATTCCTACTCTTTGCCTGCCAGTCAGCTAATCTTCTGTCTATGCTGATCCCTTTCCTGGAATGCCATCAGCTCTTACCTTTCATGAGCTGAACATGCCTCAAATTATTTTATTGCTAATGATGACTGAAGTAACATTTCACTATTGTAACATTTCATTTGCACTGTAATTGGTCGTAATATTTTCAGATTACCTCCAGAATTCTCCCAAACCTCTCCACTGTGCCACTTTCATCTCCTTTTGGACATTTATTAAAACTTGTCTCCTTTAACAAAACCTTGGTTACATGCATAACAGGTCCTTCTGGGCTCTGCTTTAAATTTTGCTGCGTAGTGTCCTGAGATTTTGCCAAACTTATGTACTGTATGTAGGTTTTATTATTATTGCAAGAACTATGGCCAGATTGTGCTTCACATGACCTAATAAAAGTACTTTTATTTCCAAAGTAAATTTACTTCCAGAAAACTTGTTCTAGTGATGATGCAAGAGTGATAAATAATTCTGCAAAATAAGCAATATTTCTGCAAAGTTCTGCTTTTATCCAAAACTATCCTTGGAGTGTATTACAAGCATGATATCCATAAGACACAGGAGCAGAATTAGATCTATTGGCCCATCAAGTCTGCTCCATAATTCTATCATGGCTGATTTATTTTCCTTCTCGACTCCATTCTCTTGCCTTCTCCCCATAACCTTACTAATCAAAAAACTATCAACCTCTGCTTTAAATATACCCAATGACTTGGCCTCCACAGCTGTCTTTGACAATGAATTCTATAGATTCACAACCCTCTGGATAAAAAAAAATTCATCCTCATCTCTTTTCTGAAGGGGCATCCTTCTGTTCTGAGACTGTACCCTCAGAATACAAGGACCAATACTACTTCATTTTCTTAAAGTAGAATTGGTTAAGGAGAGATCCAATGATGGCTTTACTCTTTATCAGAATGTGGTGGTGGGATTGGCTTTAAATGACGTGGAGAATTCATGCTACAAGTCACATGATCAAAGTTCCCAACAAGAGAGTCTAACCACCTATCCTTGACATTCAATATCAATACTTCAACTATTCCAGAGGTCATCACTGATAGAATCGTGCAGCTGTAAGATCCGGTCAGAGACTGTGCAGCCAAAAAGCGAGGAACTCACTTTTCTGGCTCCTCAGACTCTCCATGATCTCTCAAGCACAAGTCAGAAGCGTAATGGAATACCTCCTTGTTGCCTGGATTCATTCTTTCCTCTGCCGGTGCACAGTGGCTCCACTACACTTATTTGATTACACTCTGCCAACCTACACTGATAAATCCATTAAGGACAAAGGCAGCTGGCATGAAGAACTACTACAAGTTCTGCATTTTCCTTTCCAAGTTACACATCATTCTGACTTGGATATTCCTTCACAGTGATTTCATCTCCTGCATTCTTGGAAATCCTCATCCAACGAGACAAGGTACCTAGCCAAGCCTGAAAGACCTGTGCTGATCAACTAGATGGAGTGTTCACTAAGATCTTCACCCTCTCACTTTGGCAGTCTGAGGTACCCAACGGCTTCAAGTAGGCTTCAATTATACTGGTGTCCAAGAAGAATGTGTAACCTGCCTCAATGACTATCGTCTAGTAACACTAACAGAAGACTGTAAGACCATAAGGCATTGGAGCAGAATTAGGCCATTCAGCCCATCAAGTCTTCTCCAGCATTTCAACATGGCTGATCCCAAATCCCATTCAACCCCATACATCTGCTATCTTACCATATCCCTTGATGCCACGACCAATCAGGAATCTCAACTTCCACGTTAAATATACCCATGGACTTGGCCTCCACCACAGTCTGCGGCAGAGCATTCCACAGATTAAAAACACAGAAACATAGAAAACCTCCAGCACAATACAGCCCCTTTGGCCCACAAAGCTGTGCTGAACATGTCCTTACCTTAGAACTACCTGGGCTTACCCATAGCCATCTATTTTTCTAAGCTCCATGTATCCATCCAGGAGACTCTTAAAAGACCCTATCATTTTCACCTCCACCACCGCTGCCGGCAACCCATTCTATGCACTCACCACTCTCTGTATAAAAAATTTACCCCTGACATCTCCCCTGTACCTACTTCCAAGTGTTATGAAGCCCCGTAACTGGGTCACTTACCAGCAAAGATAGAGAGGTTCGTTGAAGTCTGATGGTTCTATTTTTAAAAGTATTTATTGATAAAGGGGCACAAAAATAAGATTAATGCAAATATATAGATAATATACATCGTCAATACTAAATCTAAAGCGCGGGTATAATAATAACCAATAAGAAATAGCTCTATCGTTGTCTAGGGGATAATGGATTGTCCAATGGAAATATAAAAGTCACTGTTAGTTCGTTCAAGCTGCAGCGTTTTGGGTTTAAGAGAGAGACGGTTTAAACTTGCCCAGGTCTTTTATGATGCCAATCCTTTGAGTCCGGGGAGTGGGTTTCCCCGTTGTTAGCTAAAAGCCGTTTTCTGTGTTGCAAGCCACCAGTCCCAGGCAACGGAACTGAACACACGTGGCCTCCTTCAAATGGCTTCCCGCTATTACGGGAGCGATAGTGTTTCTTCTGGTGCGTCTGAGGAGCTGTTCCCACAGACCCTCTTTTATCCTGACTCGCAGGGTCGCAGATGTCAATCAGGTTGGGGGTGATGCAATCCCTCCCTCAACCAGCCCACTTTGCCTGAGGGTGTTCACATAGCATAGTCTCCAATCCACAAATTCGCCTTCCGGAGACAATGGCCATGTCCCGTAGCTTTACATCGCTGGGGGAGCGAGATATTCCGCACGTCTCTCTCTCATTTCCTGGGCCCCCTGACCCAACCCAACAGTGATCTTGCGATTCTCACAAAGGAGGGGGCTGCAGGCATAACACAAGCACCTTAAGACTATGCCCTCTTGTGCTAGCCATTTCAGCCCTGGGGAAGAGCTTCTGATTACCCACACAATCAATGCCTCTCATTATCTTGTACACCTCTATCAGGTCACCTCTAATCCTCTGTCGCTCCAAGGAGAAAAGGCCAAGTTCACTCAATCTATTCTCATAAGGCATGCTCCCCAATCCAGGCAACATCCTTGTAAATCTCTGCACCATTTCTATGGTTTCCGCATCCTTCCTGTAATGAGGCGACCAGAACTGAGCACAGTACTCCAAGTGGGGTCTAACCAGGGTCCTATTACCTCTCGGTTCTTAAACCCAGTCCCACGATTGATGAAGGCCAATGCACCGTATGCCTTCTTAACCACAGAGTCAACCTGCGTTGCAGCTTTGTGTGTCCTATGGACTCAGACCCCAAGATCCCTCTGATCCTCCACGAAGTGTAAGGGACCCAGAACAGATCCCTGAGGCACACCACCAGTCACCGGCCTCCTTGCAGAATATGACCCATCTACAACCACTCTTTGCCTTCTGTGGGCAAGTCAGCTCTGGATCCACAAAGCAATGTCCACTTGGATCCCATGACTCCTTACTTTCTGAAAAAGCCTTGCATAGGGTACCTTATCAAATGCCTTGCTAAAATCCATATACACTACATTTAATGCTCTTCCTTCATCAATGTGTTTAGTCACATCCTCAAAAAATTCAATCAGGCTTGTAAGGCACGACCTGCCTTTGACAAAGCTGTACTGACTATTCCTAATATATTATGCCTCTCCGAATGTTCATAAATCCTGCCACTCAAGATCTTCTCCAACCACTGAAGTAAGACTCACTGGCCTACAATTTCCTGGGCTATCTCTACTCCCTTTCTTGATTAAGGGAATAACATCTGCAACCCTGCAATCCTCCTGAACCTCTCCCGTCCTCTTTGATGATGCAAAGATCATTGCCAGAAGCTCAGCAGTCTCTTCCTTAGCTTCCCACAGTAGCCTGGAGTACATCCCATCCGGTCCTGGTGACTTATCCAACTTGGTGCTTTCTAAAAGTTCCAGTAATCCTCTTCCTTGATATCTACATGATCAACCTTTTCAGTGCACTGTAAATCATCCCTACAATTGCCAAGATCCTTTTCCATAGTGAATACTGGTGAGGTATTCATTAAGTACCTCTGCCATCTCATTTGGTTCCATACACACTTTTCCACTGTCACACTTGATTTGTCCTATTCTCTCACGCCTTATCCTCTTGCTGTTCACATATTTGTAGAATGCCTTGGGGGTTTTTCTTAATCCTGTCTGCCAAGGCCTTCTCATGGCCCCTTATGACTCTCCTAATTTCTTTCTTAAGCTCCTTCCTGCTAGCCTTATAAACTTCTAGCTCTCAATTATAATGGTTGTTTTTTTTTCTTTTGCACAGTCCTATGAACAATACTGAACCTGCAGTTTCTTAGAAAATGCACTTTCTCAGTCATACAGGAGGAAAACAGGCTCATCTGCCAACTGAATCCTATCAAACGCCTTTTCCATTAATTCCATTTTATTCCCCCCCCCCCCCCCACATTCAAAGTTGGGTTTATTGCACAACAGACATAATGAAAAACAGAACAGCAGCCGCATCAAAGGCAAGTTTTTTTCCCCTTAGCTACTGAAATTCTCAACTCACAAGAGGCCAATAAACCTATCAGTCCACACAGGTTTTTGACTGAAAGGGAACTTGAGCACTCAGGAAACCATTCAGGAAGAACGTGCAAACTCTGGTTTAACCTGGGTCACTGGAACCTTGAAGCAGCAGCTCTATTGCTGCACTGTTTTGCTGTCCCCATTCATTTCTTTCAAACACAACAAAAACACCCATACCTTGCCATATAACATCCAGCCAATGTACTTCAGATAGCTGTCATTCAGAAATGAGTCACTGTAGCGCTTCATCCATATACCAATTTCCTCCACACAGATGGCATGTATCTCAGCAATCAAATCCTGATACCTTTGGCTAAAAAAATTCCTCCTTCCTTCTGTTCTAACTGGTTGCCCCTCAATTTGAGGCTGTGCCCTCTAGTTCTGGGTACCCCCACCAGAGGAAGCATCCTCTCCACGTCCACTTTATCTAGTCCATGCAATATTTAGTACATTTAAATGAGATCTCCATGCATTCTTCTAAATTCCAGTGATTGAACATCACCAGTGATGAAGTGTTTGGTGATGAAACATATCAATTCCTGCCTGAGAAAGGATTCAGATCCACTCCAATTTGCCAACTGGAGCAACAGGTCCACAACAGATGCCATCTCATTGGCTCTTCACTCAACCCTGGAACATCTGGACAGCAAAGGTGCATACACCAGGATGCTCTTTATCGGCAACAGTTCAGCATTCAGTACAATCATCCCCTCAAAACTAATCAATAAGTTCCCAGACATTGGCCTCAGTACCTCCTTGAGCAACTGGATCCTTGAATTCCTCACTTGTAAACCCCAGTTAGTCTGGATTGACAACAACATCTCCACAACAATCTCCATCAGCACAGGTGCACCACAAGGCTATGTGCTTAGCCCTCTGCTCTACTTGTTTTACACTTATGACTGCCTATCACAGCTGCACTGTCATAGGCTGAATCAAAGGTGGTGACAAATCAGCATATAGGAGGTAGGTTGAAAATCTGGCTGTGTGAATGCTATAACAACCTCTTGCTCAATTTCAGCAAGACCAAGGAGCTGATTATTGACTTCAGGAAAGGAAACCAGAGGTCCATAAGCCAGTCCTTATCAGAGGATCAGAGGTGGAAAGGGTCAGCAACTTTAAATTCCTCAGGGTTTTAGTTTTGGAGGACCTGTCCTGGGTCCAGCATGTAAGTACAATTATGAAGATAACACGGCAGTGCCTCTAAGGAGTTTGCGGAGATTCAGCATGACATCTAAACTTTGACAAACTTCTTTTGGTGTGCAGTGTAAAGTATATTTGACTGCCTGCGTCACAGCCTGATATGAAAGCGCCAATGCCTTTGAATGGAAAATCATGCAAAAAGTAGTGAATGTGTCCCAGTCCATTATGGGTAAAGCCCTCCAACCACTGAGCACATTTCTATGAAATGCTGTCACAGGAAAGCAGCATCCATCATCAGGGATCCCCACAATCCCTCCTCACTGCTGCCATCAGGAAGAAGTTACACAGAGCCTCAAGGCTCATACAACCAGGTTCAGGAACTGTTACTGCCCCTCAACCATCAGGCTCTTGAACCAAAGGAGATAACTTCACTTGCACTATCATTGAACCATTCCCACAACTGATGAACTTACGTTCAAGGACTCTTCAAGATTCAAGTTTCAAGACTCATTTATTATCAAAGAATGTATAAATTATATAACCTTGAGATTTGTTTGCTCACAGGAAGCCACAAGGCAAGAAACCCGAAAGAAACCAATTAAAGAAAATATAATAAAAGACCAACACTTGTGTGGTGAACTATGTGCCTGTCGGGACACGCCCCTGCTGACTGCTCCTGTGGCTCCTCCCACAGGCCCCTGTATAAAGGAGACCTGCGGCCTGACGCTCGGCCTCAGTCTCCAGGACCTTGTATGATAGACACTCACTCCTGGTTCCTTCTTCCAGTCAATAAAAGCCGATATCTCGCCTACGTCTCAGTGTGAGTTATTGATGGTGCATCAACTTGATCTGCAAGAGAAATAAAATAAAATAAAAATCATGCAACTATTGAAGTGAACAACAACAGCATTCTGAACCAAAATTGAGTCCTTATATCTGAACCTCGGATCAGCCCGGAGTAGGCCAAAGCCTGACTTATCAGTTCACCATACTAGCAGGCATGGAGCACCACAGCCAAGGCAGTCTTTATAGCATCAGCACCATGGAGAGAAGAGTGACCATCACAGAGAGCAAGTGGCATCGACTCTCGTCTGACAGACAGGCCGTCTTTTCAGTCTATCTGAATTGACCTAACAACGGAACAGCTGAAGGCTCCACGCTCTGGAGAGAGGAGTGAAGATCACAAAGAGCAAGTAAAATTGGCTCTTGCCTGCAATCTAGACCAGTGTTTACACAGTTTAAACAGCGAATCGTACTATTCAGTAGGACCCAGCCACAGCAAAAGGCTCCAGGCCTAAACCATGCTGTTCAGCGACTTGCTCTGGGCCCAGATTTCATTGCCCAGTGAAAAGTTATCCCTTTAGTTCAAGAGCCTGATTGTTGAGGGACAATAAGTATTATCTTATGTTCTCCAAATTTGCTGCTTATTTATTTATTTATTTGTTTGTTTGTTTGTTTGTTTGTTTGTTTATTGTTATTATTTATTTTTGAATTTGCACAGTTTGTTGCTGTTTGCACATTGGTTGAACACAAATTGGAGCAGTCTACCATTGAATCTGTTATACTTATTATTCTATTATGGATTTATGGAGTATGCTCACAAGAAAATGACTCTCAGGGTTGTACATGGTGACATATATGTACTTGGATAATAAATTTATTTTGAACTCTAATTTCATAATTTCTTGGTATTTCAAAATGATTAGAACAGACCGCAAAAAAAAATAGCTATTTAATTGTCAGAGATTTTTATCTGTGGCATCATGGTAGTTTTCTACCTCAGCTCCAATGCCCTCCGTATCTCAATCCCTTTAATATTCTTGATTGTCAAATACATTCAGACCAAAAACTAGCAATCAGTCACATACAGCTCTGTCGAACTTCCACTGAGGCAAGTATGTTCACATTCAAAAGACAGGGAGTGTGTAGCATTCTAGCTGTCATCTTAAAAGGAAGTAATGCTAAAGCTTTATAATGTATTTGTCTATCTTGCCTGATATTCCCTCAAAGAATTCCAACAGATTTGTCAAGCAAGATTTTTCTTCAGGAAGAGAACTATTTTATCATGTACCTCCAAGTACCCTGAAACCTCATCCCTAATAATGGATTCCAACATCTTCCCAACCACTGAGGTCAGACAAGCTGGCCTATAGTTTCCTGTATTTTTCATCCCTCTCTTCTTAAAGGTGGTGTGGTATTTGCAAGTTTACTGTCATCCAAAACTATCCTTGAAAATTCTAAGGGTTCCTGAAAGACCATTACTAACGATGCCTCCAGCTACATCTTTCGGAAACTTGGTCCAGATCAGTTATCTACCCTCAGACATTTCAGCTTTTCATTGCAGCAAAATGTCCCCCATTGACCCTTTTTTCTTGTAGGTTGTAAACTCCAAACTATTTGTAAAACATCATATCATGCTTTTAAAATTCATATATGGAATGTGGGTATTATTGACAACAGCAGCATTAGTTCTCCAGATCTTATTGTCATGGGGAACATGGTGAATTGCGTTTGGCAGGTATCCCACTACCACCCCAGTACCTCTCCCACCCGAAGCGGTAGTGTTCCCATTCTTCCATGCCCTTTGTTCTTCTATGCGGTTCAATCCAAAACTATTCTTGAAAATTCCAAGGTCAGATATTGTCAAATCAGCCTTGTGATATCCTACTTTGTCAAAAATCCTGTTGATTTCAAGCAAAGCAGTCTTTGAAGGTAATAATAATGAATAGTTAGAATGGTGAAAGCATGGCAAGCAGGTGAGCTGCTTTATTCTGGACAGAATGGACTTGGTGTTGTTAAGTTGCACCCATTCAGGGAAACAAAAAACAGCCTACTTCCCTCGTTCCCTCCAAGTCAATTTTGTAGCACACTGCAAAATTCAAATTAAGTTTATTACTGAAGTACAGAAGTGTCACCATATACAACAGAGATTCAGTTTCTTGCTCGGCACACTCAGTAAATCTACAGAATAATAACCATAACAGAATCAATGAAAGACCATCCAACTTGGGCATTCAACCAATGTGCAAAAAAAAGAAATAATAATAATAATAATTTAAAAAAAATAAGCAATAAATATCAAAATCTGGAGTTGAAGAGTCCTTGAATGTGAGTTCATAGAGAGTGGGAACAATTCAAGAGCCTGATGGTTGAGGAGTAGTAGCTGCTTCTGAGCCTGGTGATGTGAGCCCTGAGGCTCCTGTACCTTCATCCCGATGGCAGCAGTGAGGAAAGAGCATGTGCTGGGTGGTGGGCCCTGTGATCATTGATGCTTCTTTCTTGCAACAGTGTTCCATGAAGATGTGCTAAATAGTGGGAAGGGCTTTACCTGTGATGGACTGGGCTGTATCCATTACTTTTCATAGGATTTTCTGTTCAAGGGCGTTGGTGATCCCATACCAGACTGTGATCAGCCAGTCAATATACCCTGCACTGCACATCTATTGAATCTTGTCAATATTTTAGATGTCATGCTGAATCTCCACAAACTCTTAAGGAAGTAGAGGTGCTGCTGCCATGCTTTCTTTACAATTGAATTTATGTGCTGGGCCCAGGACAGGTCCTCTGAAATAATAACACTGAAAATTTAAAAGTTGCTGACCCTCCAACTCTGATTAACGTGATGCGTGAACTTCAACAACGTGATGCGGCAGCCACCATGATTCACAGTAGGAATGGTGAATTTTTGATGATGTGTGGTGTTTGGCTTATGCCAAGCATAGAGTTCAGTCTGATGGACAAAAAGCTCAATTTTGGTTTCACCAGACCATAGAACCTTCCAGTTAACTTCAGAGTGTCTCACGTGCTTTCTGGCAAACTCTAGCCGAGATTTCATGTGAGTATTTTTTAACAGTGCCTTTCCCTTTGCCACTCTCCCATAAAGCTATGACTGTTGAAGCACCCAGCCAATATTTGTTGTATCATCAACAAATTTAATTAGCAGATTGGAGCTGTAGGTAGCAACACATTCATGGGTATGCAGTGAGTAAAGGAGGGGTTTAGGACACAGCCCTGAGGGGCACCTGTGTTGAGGGGCAGAGGCGAGGGAGCCCACGCTTACCTGCTGGCAATCTGACAGGATTTCCAGGATCCAGCTACACAAGGCAGGGTGAAGGCTGAGGTCTCTGAGCTTCTTGTTGAGCTTGGATGGAATTATGGTGTTCAATGCTGAACTGTAGTCCAAGAACAGCATTCTCACATAAGCATCCTTCTCCAGATGTGTAAGGATGGTGCGTAGAGCTGTGACTATTGTGTTATCTGTCATTTGGTTGTGTCAGTAGGTGAATTGCAGGGGTTCCAGTGTGGATGGCAGCATGCTGTAGATGTAGTCCTTGGCCAACCTCGCAAAGCATTTGTTTATTATTGAGGTGAGTGTGACAGGAGGCCAGTTGTTCAGACATGTTACCTTGGTCTTTTTAGGTACAGGATTAATGGTAGACATTTTGAAGCGGGAGGACACTATACACTGGGAGAGGGAGAGATTAAAAATATCTGTAAACACACCTGCCAGTTGTGCCGTACACATCTGCGTACCCGCCCTGGGATGTCGTCTGGCACCACAGCCTTGTGACTGTCCACTTGTTGGAAACACCATCGTACTTCAGTCTCAGAGATGACCAAGTTGCAGGCCTCTTCAGCAGCTTTCCTCAGGGGCTCAGTGTTCACAACATCGAATCAAGCGTAAAAAAGATTTAGCTCCTCTGGGAGAGAGGCAGGAATGCATTTAGCTTTGATGTCTGTGATGGTGTGCAGACCTTGGCGTAAGCTCTGTGTGTTGTTGGTGGAAAATTGTGTCTGGATCTTGTCCCTGGATTGATTAACTTAACTATACTCCAAGGGATATTCAGTAACTTGGAAATGTTCTTGTATCCATCTGCTGACTTGTGCTTTTCAATAACATTTTTGCAGAGTTGCTTAGGGTGTTCTTTTGTCTTCAAGGTGTAGTTTTTGCCAGGATACTGACTCACCAGCAGTTGGTCCTTCCAGATACAAGTGTATTTTTACTACAATGAATTAAAACACTTTGACTTCACACAGTGATCTCCATTTAACTAATTATGCAACTTCTAAAACCGATTGGCCAAAAGAGTGATGATTTGGTGTGTCATATGAAAGAGGGTGGATACTTATGCAATCAATTATTTTGTGTTTTATATTTGTAATTAATTTAGATCACTTTGTAAACACCTATTTATACTTTGACACAAAAAATCTTCTTCTGTTGATCAGTGTCAAAAAAAGTGAAATTAAATCCACTGTGACTCAATGTTGTAAATCAATAAAATATGAAAATTTTCGAGGGGTTTTACTTTTGATAGGCACTGTATATACTGTCAGGGTGGGGGGGAGGGGTGACCTAACAGAGGAAGTCACAGTCTTTGGATCTCAAACACCGAGTCTAACTCCGAAGGGAAGGGAGAAGAGGCACACTGTGGCGATAGGGGATTTGTTAGTTAGGGGGATGGACAGGAGTTTCTATGGGCGAGAATGAGATTTCCAGATGTCAGGATCCGGGATATCTCAGTTCGAGTCCTCAGCATTCTTAAGTAGGAGGGTGAGCAGCCAGAAGTCGTGGTCCATGTGGGTAAGACAAGTGATGAGGTTCTGCATTGGGAGTTCAGGGAGTTAGATGCTAAATTAAAGGGCAGAACCTCCCGGTGATCTCTGGATTGCTACCCATGCCATGTGCTAGTGAGGCCAGAAATAAGAAGATTATGCAGTTTAATACATGGTTAAGGATTTGGTGTAGGAGGGTGGGCATAAGAATTTTGGATCATTGGGCACTCTTCCAGGGAAAGTAAGATCTGTACTGAAGGGAGGGTTTGCACCTGAACTGGAGGGGATTAATATTCTAGTAGGAAGAATTGTTAATGCTGCATGGTGGGGTTTAAACTAGAGCTACAGAGGGAAGGGAACCAGGTTGCCAGAACAGTTAGTGGAGAGGTTCTAGAGGCAGATATTGGTAAGACCTCAGACAATGTTAGGAGCCAAAAGGTTGAGCACGGTGCGACTATTGTTCTGAGCTGCGTATACCGTATGTCAATACAAGGAGTATCGTAGGAAATGGCGTATAATAGTGCTGAAGATGAAGTAGCTGGTTTACAAACAGAGGCTATGGTAGTGAAGAGAGGTTCTTGATAGGGCAAAATTACAGTCAGCAGGATGAGTTGCAATGTTAAAGGCAGACGAAATCGAAAATGGTGTACAGTGTACAGGACTGAAAGGAGTTGTATTTCAATGTGAATGGTATATGGAATGAAATGGATGAATTGCACCACAATTACAAGCTGCCATGTATGATGTTGTAGGCATCACTGAATCATGGCTGAAAGAAGATTATGTCCAAGGATACACACTTGTTCGAAAGGCCAGGCAGGAAGGCAGAGGGGCCCAGGAAGGCGGTATTGCTCTGTTGGTCAGAAATGAAATCTAATCGTTGGAAATTGGTGACATTGGGTCAGAAGGTGTTGAATCATTGTGGATGGAGCCAAGGAACTACAAGGGTAAAACGATCCAGATGAGAGTAGTATACAGAGGCCCAAACAGTGGTAAGGATGTGGCCTACAAGCTACAACGTGAGGTGGAAAATGCACGCTGAAAGGGCAATGCTACAACAGTCATGGGGGACTTCAATATGCAGGTTGATTGGGAAAATTAGGCTGCTGCTGGATTCCAGGAGGGGGAATTTCTAGAGTGCCTATGAGATGGCTTTTTAGAGCAGCTCGTGGTTGAGCCCACTAGGGGATCAGCTATACTGGTCTGGGTGTTGAGCATTGAACTGGAATTGATAAAGAGCTTAAGGTACAGATTGTACAGACCTGTACAGATTGGATGGGTTGCACCTGAACTTGAGGGGGAGCAATATCCTTGCTGGTAGGTTTGCCAGCATGGTTCGGGAGGGTTTAAACTAATTTGCAAGGGGGGTGGGACCCGGAGTGATAGAGCAGTGAAAGAAGTGCATGGAGTAAAGCCAGATCCAACATATAGAGAGGCTTTGAGGAAAGAAAAGCAGAATAAAGGTAGTAAGGTAGATGGGCTAAAGTGTGTGTACTTCAATGCAAGAAGCATCAGGAACAAAAGTGATGAACTGAGAGCTTGGATACATACATGGAATTATGATGTAGTGGCCATTACAGAGACTTGGCTGGCACCAGGGCAGGAATGGATTTTCAATATTCCTGGATTTCAGTGTTTTAAAAGGGATAGAGAGGGGGGAAAGGGGAGGAGGGGTGGCATTACTGGTCAGGGATACTATTACAGCTACAGAAAGGGTGGGTAATGTAGCAGGATCCTCTTTTGAGTCAGTATGGGTGGAAGTCAGGAACAGGAAGGGAGCAGTTAGTCTATTAGGGGTATTCTATAGGCCCCCTGGTAGCAGCAGAGATATAGAGGAGCAGACTGGGAGGCAGATTTTGGAAAGGTACAAAAATAACAGGGTTGTTATCATGGGTGACTTTAACTTCCCTAATATTGATTGGCACCTGATTAGTTCCAAGGGTTCAGATGGGGCAGAGTTTGTTAAGTGTGCCCAGGACGGATTCCTGTCACAGTATGTTGACAGGCCGACTAGGGGGAATGCCATACAAGATGAAGTATTAGGTAACAAACCAGGTTAGGTCACAGATCTGTCTGTGGGTGAGCATCTGGGGAACAGTGATCACTGCTCCCTGGCCTTTATGGAAAAGGATAGAATCAGAGAAGACAGGAAAATTTTTAATTACGGAAGGGCAAATTATGAGGCTATAAGGCTAGAAATAGCAGGGAAATGTACTATGGACATGTGGTCGATGTTTAAGGATCTCTTGTAGGATGTTAGGGATAAATTTGTCCCGGTGAGGAAGATAAAGAATGGTAGGGTGAAGGAACCATGGGTGACAAGTGAGGTGGAAAATCTAGTCAGGTGGAAGAAGGCAGCATACATGAGGTTTAGGAAGCAAGGATCAGATGGGTCTATTGAGGAATATAGGGTAGCAAGAAAGGAGCTTAAGAAGGGGCTGAGAAGAGCAAGAAGGGGGCATGAGAAGGCCTTGGTGAGTAGGGTAAAGGAAAACCCCAAGGTATTCTTCAATTATGTGAAGAACAAAAGGATGACAGGAGTGAAGGTAGGACCAATTAGAGATAAAAGTGCCTGGAGGCTGTGGAAGTGAGCGAGGCCCTCAAGGAATACTTCTCTTCAGTATTCACCAATGGGAGGGAACTTGATGATGGTGAGGACAATATGAGTGAGGTTGGTGTTCTGGAGCATGTTGATATTAAGGGAGAGGAGGTGTTGGAGTTGTTAAAATACATTAGGACAGATAAGTCCTCGGGACCTGGCGGAATATTCCCCAGGCTGCTCCACGAGGCAAGGGAAGAGACTGCTGAGCCTCTGGCTAGGATCTTTATGTCCTCGTTGTCAACAGAAATGGTACCGGAGGATTGGAGGGAGGAGAATGTTGTCCCCTTGTTCAAAAAAGGTAGTAGGGATAGTCCAGGTAATTATAGATCAGTGAGCCTTACATCTGTGGTGGGAAAGCTGTTGGAAAAGATTCTTAGAGATAGGATCTATGGGCACTTAGAGAATCATAGTCTGATCAGGGACAGTCAGCATGGCTTTGTGAAGGGCAGATCCTGTCTAA
Source organism: Hypanus sabinus (assembly GCF_030144855.1). NCBI lineage: Eukaryota > Metazoa > Chordata > Chondrichthyes > Myliobatiformes > Dasyatidae > Hypanus > Hypanus sabinus. The sequence goes on along the minus strand of NC_082716.1, from coordinate 35,616,637 downwards.
CAAGCCTGATAGAGTTCTTTGAGGAGGTGACCAGGCATATAGATGAGGGTAGTGCAGTGGATGTGATCTACATGGATTTTAGTAAGGCATTTGACAAGGTTCCACACTGTAGGCTTATTCAGAAAGTCAGAAGGCATGGGATCCAGGGAAGTGTGGCCAGGTGAATTCAGAATTGGCTTGCCTGCAGAAGGTCATAGTGGAGGGAGTACATTCAGATTGGAGGGTTGTGATGAGTGGTGTCCCACAAGGATCTGTTCTGGGACCTCTACTTTTTGTGATTTTTATTAACGACCTGGATGTGGGGGTAGAAGGGTGGGTTGGCAAGTTTGCAGATGACACAAAGGTTGGTGGTGTTGTAGATAGTATAGAGGATTGTCGAAGATTGCAGAGAGACATTGATAGGATGCAGAAGTGGGCTGAGAAGTGGCAGATGGAGTTCAACCCGGAGAAGTGTGAGGTGGTACACTTTGGAAGGACAAACTCCAAGGCAGAGTACAAAGTAAATGGCAGGATACTTGGTAGTGTGGAGGAGCACAGGGATCTGGGAGTACATGTAGATGAACTGAATGAGTATCTTGCATCAGTCTTCAATGTGGAAGACACTTGCAGTATGGTGGAAATTCCGGGTGTCAAGGGTCATGAAGTATGTGAAGTTACCATAACTAGAGAGAAGGTTCTTGGGGAAGTCAAGGTATGAAGTTAGATAAATCACCAGGACTATATGGTGCACACCCATTGGTTCTGAAAGAGGTGGTTAAAGAGATTGTGGAGGCATTAATAATAATCTTACAAGAATAACTAGATTCTGGAATGGTTCTGGAAGACTGAAAAATTGTAAGAAGGAAGAGAGGCAGAAAAAGAAAACTATAGGCTAGTTAGTCTGACCTCAGTGTTTGGGAAGATGTTGGAGTCAATTCCTAAGGATGAGCTCTTAAGGTACTTGGGAGCTCATGATAAAATAGCCCAAAGGCAGCATGGTTTCCTCAGGGGAAAATCTTGCCTGTCAGATCTGTTGGAATTCTTTGAAGAAATAACAAGCAGGATAGGCAAAGGAAAATCAGTGGATTTTGTGTACTTGGATATTCAGAAGGCCTTTGACAAGGTGCCACACATGAAGCTGTTTATCAAGCTATGAGCCCATGGAATTACAGGGAAGATTCTAGCATGGATAAAGCAGTGGCTGATTTGCATGAGGGAAAGAGTGGGAAGAAAGAGAGCCTTTTCTGGTTGGCTGCTGGTGACTTGTGGTGTTCCACAGGGGTCTGTGATGGGACCAATTGTTTAATGTTATACGTCAATGATTTGGATGATGGAATAGATGGCTTTGTTGCAAAGTTTGCAGATAATATGAGGGTAGGCAGAGGGGCAGATAGTTTTGAGGAAAGAGAAAAGCTACAGAAGGACAGACAGATTAGGAGAATGAGCAAAGAAATGTCAGCTGGAATACAGTGTCGGGAAGTGTATGGTCATGCACTTTAGTAGAAGAAATGAAAGAGTTGACTATGTTCTAAATGGAGAGAAAATACAAAAAAAAACTGAGGCGCCAAGGGACTTGAGAGTCCTTGTGCAAGATTCCCTAAAAGTTAATTTGCAGGTTGTGTCTGTGGTGAGGAAGACAAAAACAATGTTATTATTCATTTCAGAAGCACTAGAATATAAAAGCAAGGATGTAATATTGAGACTTTATAAAGCACTGGTGAGTCCTCACTTGGAGTATTGTGAAATTTTGGGCCCCTTATCTTAGAAAGGATGAGGTGAAACTGGAAGGGGTTCAAAGGAAGTTTTTGGATGGCTTGACATTTGAAGAATGCCTGTATTCACTAGAATTCAGAAGAATGAGGGGTGACCTCATTGAAACCTATTGAATGGTGAAAGGCCTTGATAGAGTGAATGTAGAGAGGATGTTCCCTATTGTGAGAGAGTCTGAGACCAGAAGACACAGCCTCAGAATAGAGGGCTGCCCTTTTAGGATGGAGATGAGGAGGAAATTCTTCATCCAGAGAGTGGTGACCTGTTTAATTCTTTGCCACAGGCAGTTATGGAAGCCAGATCTTTATGTATAGTTAAGGCAGAGGTTGATTGGTCAGAGTATGAAGGGATTTGGAAAGAACACAGGAAATTGGGGCTGAGAGGAAAATTGGATCAGCCAATGTAAAATGGCAGAGCAGACTCGATGCACCGAATGGCCTAATTCTGCTCCTATATCTTATGGTCTTATTGATCATTGGGGACTGTGGGTGTTTGTGATGGTTTATCCATGTTTTGATGGTCAAAGTGAGCATAGAAGGCATTGAGCTCATCTGGAAGTGAATCCCTGCTGTTGTTTGATTTTCCATTATAAGAGGTGATAGCATTTAAGCTCTGCACAACTGTCGAGCATCCTTCATTGATTCAAGTTTAGTCCAGAATTGCACCTTCACCCATGAAATGGCCTTCCACAGTTCGTACTGGGAGCTCTTGTAACCTTCTTGGTCACCAAACTCGAATGCCTCTGATCTCGCTCTCAGCAGGTTGTGGATCTTCTGCTTCATCCAGGGTTTCTAATTGGGAAAATACTGAATAATTTTGTGTGGATACACTTGTCTACAACTATTTTAATATAGCCCATTATGACCATGGTGTATTCATTCAAATCCACAGATGAATCCTTGGACATGTCCTATTTGACCAACTCAAAGCAATACTGTAGCCAGTCCACTGCCTCTCGTGACCACCTCTTTGTTGTCCATATCTCTGGAGCTCTGCTCTTTAGCCTCTGCCTGTCTGCAGGTAAGAGGAGGACAGCCAAATGATCCAATTTACCAAAATGTAGTCTGGGTGTGGAACAATAGGCATTCCATAGCTTACTATAAAGTTGACGAGGGTAAAGCAGTGGATGTTGTCTATGTGGACTTCAGTAAGGCCTTTGACAAGGTTCCACACAGAAGGTTTGTTGGGAAGGTTCAATCGTTAAGTACTAATATTGAAGTAGTAAAATGGATTCAACGGTGGCTGGATGGGAGATGTCAGAGAGTAGTGGTGGATAACTGTTTGTCATGTTGGAGGCTGGTGACTAGCGGTATGCCTCAGGGAACTGTACTGGGTCCAATGTTGTTTGTTATATACATTAATGATCTGGATGATGGGTGATAAATTGGATTAGTAAGTATGTAGATGATACTAAGATAGGTGGCGTTGTGGATAATGAAGTAGGTTTTCAAAGCTTGCAGAGAGATTTAGGCCAGTTAGAAGAGTGGGCTGAAAGATGGCAGATGGAGTTTAATGCTGATAAGTATGAGGTGCTACATTTTGGTAGGACTAATCAAAATAGGACATACATGGTAAATGGTAGCACATTGAGGAATGCAGTAGAACAGAGTGATCTAGGAATAATAGTGCATAGTTCCCTGAAGGTGGAATCTCACGTAAATAGGGTGGTGAAGAAAGCTTTTGGTATGCTGGCCTTTATAAATCAGAGCATTGACTATAGGAGTTCGGATGTAATGTAAAAATTGTACAAGGCATTGGTGAGGCCGAATTTGGAGTATTGTGTACAGTTCTGGTCACTGAATTATAGGAAAGATATCAACGAAATAGAGAGAGTACAGAGGAGATTTACTAGAATGTTATCTGGGTTCCAGCAACTAAGTTACAGAGAAAGGTTGAACAAGTTAGGTCTTTATTCTTTGGAGCGTAGAAAGTTGAAGGGGGACTTGATAGAGGTATTTAAAATTATGAGGGGGATAGAAAGAGTTGACGTGGATAGGCTTGTTCCATTGAGAGTAGGGGAGATTCAAACAAGAGGACGAGTTGAGAGAGAAGGGGCAAAAGTTTAGGGGTAACATGAGGAGGATCTTTTTTACTCAGAGAGTGGTAGCTATGTGGAACGAGCTTCCAGTAGAAGTGGTAGAGGCATTGTCATTTTAAAAAGAATTGGATAGGTATACGGACAGGAGAGGAGTGGAGGGTTATGGGCTGAGTGCAGGTTGGTGAGACTAGGTGAGAGTAAGTGTTCAGCACGAACTAGAAGGGCCGAGATGGCCTGTTTCCATGCTGTAATTGTTATATGGTTATAAAGTGGTTTAGTGCGTTGAGATCTCTGGTGCTACAGATTATATGCTTATTGGGCAGGATTTTCTTCAAGTAAGTCTGGTTGAAGTCCCTGACTATGATTTGAAATTGGTCAAGGTGGACTGTTTTTTGTTTGGATTTGGCATCATGTGGCATCTCAAGCACTTGGTTCTAGTTGGCCGCTGGTGGTGTCTAAACTGCAGTCAGGATTATGGAAGAGAACTCCCTAGGTAAACAGAACAGACAGACACAAGTTCAACAAAACCCCATTATTGGAGCATTGGATTAGTGATTCCAAGTACTGATTTTTTTTTAGGCATCTGTTAGTCTCGAGAGACCATGGATTTGTGCCTTGGAAAGTTTCCAGGGTGCAGGCCTGGGCAGGGTTGTACGGGGGACTGGCAGTTGCCTATGCTGCAAGTCTCCCCTCTCCAGGCCACCAATGTTGTCCAAGGGAAGGGCAAAGGCCGATACAGCTTGGCACCAGTGTCATCCCAGAGCAATGTGTGGTTAAGTGTCTTGCTGAAGGACACAACACACTGCCTTAGCTGAGGCTTGAACTAGCGACCTTCAGATCACTAGACCAATGCCCTAACTACTTAGCTACGCGCCAACACCAAGTACTGATTAGTCCACATGGTAATATCCACACTTTTGTTACTCAAGTTTTTTTTTGGTGACCTCGAAAACATTGATAGAAACATAGAAAAAAACCTACTGCACAATACAGGCCTTTCGGCCCACTAAGTTGTACTGAGCATATCCCTACCTTAGAAATTTCTAGTCTTACCCATAGTCCTCTACTTTTCTAAGCCCCATGTGTCTCTCCAAAAGTTTCTTAAAAGACCCTATCGTATCTGCCTCCACCACCGTTGCTGACAGCCCATTTCATGCACTCACCACTCTCTGCGTAAAGAAACTGACATCTCTGTACCTTCTGCCCAGCACCTTAAAACTGTGTCCTCTTGTGGCAACCAATTCAGCCCTGGGAAAAAGCCTCTAACTATCCACACAATCAATGCCTCTCATTATTTTGTACACCTCCATCAGGTCACCTCTCATCCACCATTGCTCCAAGGAGAAAAGGCCGAATTCACTCAACCTGTTTTCATAAGACATGCTCCCCAATCCAGGCAACATCCTTGCTAATCTCCTCTGCACCCTTTCTATGCTTGCTTAGCAAAAATAATGCCACTGAATGTAAAGGGAAGCTGGCTTGTCTGTCAGTTATCAGAGATGGTTATTACCCAGTTGAGTAACACACACAAAATGCTTGAGGAACTCAATCAGGTCAGGCAACATCTGTGGAAATGGTGAAGGGCCTCCATCGGAAACGGTGACAGCTTATTGGTTTCCATAAATGCTGCCTGACCTTCTGAATTCCTCTGGCATTTTGTCTGTGTTGTGCTGGATTTCCAGCATCTGCAGAATCTCGTGTTTACAGTTATTCCCTTGTGCTGCAAAAGCTGTTTACTACATCATCCTATACCTGAACAAAATTCAAAACTCATTGTTTGACTACTTCATTATATGATAAGTTGTAAATGGAAATGAATATTGCTGAACGTTGAACCAACATTTTCGCTTCTGAACTTATAATGCAGGGAAGGTTGCTAATTGATTAGTTAAAGGTGTTTGCGCCCTGAGGAACTCCTGTAGTCGTGCCCTTTAGCTAGATAATTGATTTCTCCACTATCCACAGGCGTCTTGCTTTGTGATAAGAATAATTCCCGGCAGTGGAAAGTTTACCCCTCAATTTTCAATGATTAAAGCAGATTTTCTCGGGATTGTTGATAATGTTCAGTCAAATAACCTTTTAATTTCAAATTTGAACAAAGGCTATTATGAAGGCACATGAGTCTGCAATTTCAGGAATCTGAAGGAAAACATATAGCTCTGGAGAAACTTAGCAGGTCTAATGAAGCCTGCAGGTACGTAGTCCACATGGAACCCAAATGAAGGACAATAGTATTGAGCAAGTACAGCTTGATGAAAGTTGTCATCAGCAGTGCTGTTTCTTTGCTGAGGAATGATTGTAGGTTGATATGGTAGCAATGAGCTGCATTGTATGTTTCCTGTATTCCTTTTTTTTTGTAGATGATTACAGTACTTTAATAGATTCTAGGGTATTTGCCACTGTTGTCGAAACTGGAACGGCTGGTCAGAGCCACAGCTACATTTGGAGCACCTCTAAATACAGGATGTTATCTTTTGTGTATTAAGCACCTGTACATATTTCTACTGATTAAAATTGTATAAACTCTGCAATCTGTGATACCCAGTCTCAGGAATTGCTAATGATGTGACTGAAAATAAATACAAATGCTTTAAACCTACTTTGTCAATATTTTGGGTCACCTCTTCCTACAATCTGCTTAGATGCCCACCACAAGATAGACTACAAGGCTTGAATAGATCTATTGCTTGTTGAATTGCTTAAACTTTGGCTTTGGTGGTCCATGAGCATCCTCGTTGGAGGATCTGAGTCAGCAACTTTAAATTCCTCAGTCTTTTTATTTCGGAGCCCAGCACATTGGTGCAATTATAAAGAAAACATGGCACTACCTCTACCTGCTAAAGAACTTGCAAAGATTCTGTGTGACATCTAAAACTTTGACAGACCTCTACTGATGTGCAATGGAGAGTATATTGACTGACAGCATCACAGAGAATCAAAAGAGCATGCCAGGAGCAGCAGCTCAGATAAAATGCTGAAACTGTTCTGAATATAACCAGATTCATAATGATGGTGTCATACAGATGAAGGATATCTTGGTGAAATTCCCTACTGAATTCTGACAAGTTTTTCTAGCTTTGCTTCTAATTTAGATAACATAACACAATATATGCCTTCTGCCCATCCTTACCCCATCATTTAACCTGCCTCTTTTCCTAATGCAGCCTCTGCATTCCTCTTTGAATAATCATTGATAAATCCCACACAATTTATTTAAAAATGATTGCAAATACTGTGGCTGTGGTGCAAACACTCAGCTATGCAAACACACAAAAAATGATAGCATAGATAACAAATCCTTGTGAAAGTTTTAGTCCCTTCTTGAATTTTACCATCAACTAATTTTGAGCTGATCTATCATCAACTTGTTAAACAGAGTTGAACCACGTTTTCTTGGAGTTGTTATTTCCCACATGAGTATCTGTTAAAGGTTATGAATCTTGTTCAGATGTTTGCCAAATGTTATTTATCTTCTTACATTTAAGTGATTTTCCAGCATACCCAAGGCCAACATATCCTCAATATCCATTTGTTTGTGTTTAAAACAATGGTTTCAACATGCACTAAACAAGCCTGTTTCCTTTTTTTTCCTTCCAAGAATCAGAATCATGTTTAATGACACCAGTATATGTCATGAAACTTCTTGTCTTTGCAGCAGCAGTACATTGAAATACATAATAGAAAAACATGAATGACAGTAAGTATATGTATTAAATAGTCAAGTTAGTGCAAAAATAAACAATAGTGAGGTAGTGTTCATGGGTTCAATGCCCATTCAGAAATTGGATTGCAGAGGGGAAGAAGTTGTTCCTAACTTATTGAGTGAAGGCTGTGCTTAGCCTTCATGTGTCTGATCCCTCTGCAAAGACTGGCTTGTATTTCCTTGTCTTACCCTTTCTGAAGTCCACAATCAGTTCTTTGGTCTTACTGATGTTGAGTGCAAGGTTGTTGCTGTGAAGCCACTCAACTAGCTGGCATTTCTCACTCCTGTATTTGCTGTCATTACCATCTGAAGTTCTGCCAACAAATTTGTCAGCAAATTTATAGATGGCATTTGAATGGTACCTAGCCAAACAGCCATATGTGTATAAAGATTAGAGCAGTGGGCTAAGCACAGATCCCCGAGGTGCACCAGTGTTGATAGTCAGCAAGGTAGATATATTATTTTTGAGCCACATGGATTGTTGTCTTCTGCTTAGAAAGTCGAGGATCCAGTAGTGGAGTCAGGTACAGAAGCCCAGGTTCTGGAGTTTTTTGATAATAACTTAAGGAATGATTGTACTAAACACTGAGCTATAGTCAATAAACAGCATCCTGATTTGGGTATTTGTATTGTCCAGGTGGTTGAAGACCACATGGAGCCAATGAGATCGCATCTGCTGTAGACCTATTGTGGTGATAATCAAATTGCAGTGTGTTCAGATCCTTAATTCTAGTCATAACCAACCTCCGAAAGCACTTCACCACTGTAGATGTGAATGCTACTGTAATTGTTAAGGCAGCTCATCCTGCTCTTCTTGGGCACTGGTATAATTGTTGCCTTTTTAAAGCTTCCACTTCCACCTGTATCAATGCGAGATCAAAAATGTCTTTGAACACCCCCAGCAGTTGGTTGGCATGGATTTTCAGAGGACTACCAGGTTCTCCATTGGGGAGTAGTTCACAAGGCGCAGGATAGATATGTCTTTTAGAGGAAGGAGTTCTCAAATGGCAACCATGGCTGACAAGGGAAGTAAAGGACTGCATAAAAGCCAAGGGAAGGGCATATAAGGCAACAAAAGTCAATGGGAAGTTAGATGATCGGGAAACTTTCAAAATCCAACAAAAGGCAACAAAAAAAGATGAAATATGAGGGCAGACGAGCCATATAAAGCAGGATACCATTAGTTTTTTTCAGTGATATAAAGAGTAAAAGGGAGATGAGAGTTGATATTGGACCACTGAAAAATGATTCTGGCGGGGTTGTAATGGGAGACAAAGAAATGGCAGATGAACTTAATAAGTAGCTGGCATCTGCCTTCACTGTGGAAGACACCAGCAGTGTGCCAGCAGTCCGTGAGTGTCAGGGAGCAGGAGTGAATGCCATTGCTATTACAAAGAAAAAAAAGTACTAGGCATACTCAAAGGTCTTAAGGTGGATAAGTCACCTGGGCCAGCTGGACTACATCCCAGAATACTGAGAGAGCTTGCTGAAGAGATAATGAATGCATTGGCATGATCTTCCAAAAATCACTTGATTCTGGCATGGTCCTGGAGCACTGGAAGATTGCAAACCTCACATTACTCTAAGAAGGGGGAGGGGGGGGAGAGAGAAGGGAAAAGAAAGGAAATTATAGGACAATTAACCTAAATTTAATGTTGGAGTGTTGGAAAATGTTGGAGCTTATTAATAAGGATGAGGTTTCAAGGTACTTGGCGACTAATGATAAAATAAGTCAAAGTCAGCATGGTTTCTGTAAAGGGAAATCTTGCCTGATAACTCTGTTAAAGTTCTTTGAGGAAGTAACAAGCAGGGTTAACAAAGGAGAGGCAGTGAATATCAATTACTTGTATTTTCAGAAGGCGTTTGATAAGGTTCCACACGAGGCTGCTTAACAAGATAAAATCCTATGGCATTACAGTAAAGATAGTGGCATGGATAGCAGAATGGCTGACAGGAGGCAGTGAATAGGAATAAAAGGGGCCTTTTCTGGTTGTCTGCCAGTGACTAGAGATCAGGGATCAGTACTGGAAGTGTTTCTTTTCACATTGTTTGTCAAATGTTTATTTATTTAACATTTATTAAACATTTATTTAAAGGGGAATAGAATATAAAAAGGAGATAATGTTGAACTTTTATAAGACACTAGTCAGGCTGCACTTGGAGTATTGTCAACAGTTTTAGGCCCCATATCTCAGAAAGGAAGTGATGTTATTGGGGAAGAGTCCAGAGGAGGTTCATGAGGATGATTCTGAAACAGAGGGATTAACATATGAGCAGCGTTTGGCAGTTTTAGGCCTGTACTCACTGGAATTTAGAAGAATGTGAGGGGGGAGGGTAATCTCATTGAAACTACTGAATGTTGAAAGGATGAAATAAGGTGGATGTGGAAAGAATGTTTCCTATGGTGGGAGTATCCAGAAGTAGAAGCCACAACCTCAAAATTGTGGGACAACCTTTTAGAACAGAGGTAAGAAAGAATTTTTTTAGCCTGAGTAGTAAATCTGTGGAATGCTCTGCTATAGACTGTAGTGGAGGCCAAGTCTGTGTATATATTTAAGGCGGAAGTTGATCATTTCCTGATCTGTCAGGTCATCAAAGGACATGGTGAGAAGGCAGTGTGTGGAGTTGAGTGGGTTCCGGATCAGCCATGATGGAATGGCATAGCAGACTCAATGGGCTGAATGGCCTAATTCTGCTCCTATATCTTACTTCCTGTCTCCCTGCATAAAAAGTGTTGAGCTCGAAAGGGAGTGAAGCTTCATTGACACTCATGATGCTCAGTTTTGCTTTGCAGGAAATAATGGCCTGGAAACCATGCCAGAGTTGACATGCATCCAATTCCACTCCCATCCTCGTTCAGAATTGTTCCTTTGTTCTTGAGATAGTCCTCCCCAAGCCATACCTGGTTTTCTTGTACAGACCTAGGGCTTGAATGTCACAGATCTGGCCCACAGCCAACTATGAACTTCCTAGCACATCCACAGCTTTTGATTTGTTTATGTACAGTATGTTCTCGTAGACTCACACTCATCCACACGTTTTAATGTAGTCAGTGACAGCTGTGGCGTACACATTCAGACTCGAAAATGAATCCTGAATACAGTCCAGCTTATCTATTCAAAGCAGTCCTGTAAGCACATCTGTGCCTCCCTTGACCATACATTCTTGGTCCTCACTTTTGGTGCTGCAGTCTTCAGTCTCCCCGAGTCTATACTTGGGGAGTAGAAGTACAGCCAAATGATCAGCCTCCTGAGAGTGTCGGTGTGGGATAGCATGGTAAGTGCTCTTGATGCTGGTGTAACAGTGATTCAATGTGTTGTTCCTCTTGAAGATCACCATCTTCAACACTTTCTATGTGCTCATCGCCAATGTTCTTACTGTAAATTTTGCCAAGTCTAACAGAAGATCAATAATCACCCATCTTATCCTCATTATATGTATCTCCAATTTTCTGACTTCCACAAAGCTGACACTATTAAGGAACTTATAAACAGTCAACAATTCTTTGTTTCTTCAAGATCATGGGTTAGCCTGTGTACAAAAGCCATCCAGCATGAAGGATTCACTCGTTGGACTCTAGACATTATTGGTTTATAAATTCAAGACATAGAACAAAATCCTTGACAAGGAAATCTACAATGAAGATAGCTACAGTCCACTACATGTGTGGACATTGACTTGATGTAGTAGAGGCAGACATTGATACCCACAATTGATACAATAGACCAGGGTTTCTCAACTGGGGTTCCACAGAACCCCAGGGCTCTGCGAGAGGTTGCTAGGGCTTCCGTGAGAGATCGTGATTTAAAAAAAAAATTAAATTGCTTTTTGAACCACGCAATGGTAGTGCTTTCAGTGGTGGAATGTGACCTAGCAGCCATTAAAAATCTCATTAGAGGTCTCTCACAAAGTGTGGGAGTGCGCAGTAAAACTGTGTTTATTTGGTTCAGTTTTTGATGCAAGATCAGAAAGAACATTGATAATTAGTGAGCACTGTATTGCATAGAGAGGAGGACAGTAGGCTGATGAAGAGTGTGAAGTGCATCTTCTGAGCATTGAATGGACTCGTGGAACTTGGACTGTGATGTCAGCCTCTCCCTCCCGAATTTCCTCCCTCAATTTCCCTTATGCATTGCCAACTGACTTATGACAGCAAACAAACTCTACCGCTGTAGAGTGAGGAAGGATATCAGTAAGTCTTGAGCCTTATTGAAAACCCCCTGGAAGAACTGCAGAACAAAATTGAACAGCATCTTTCCTCCCTTTCAAATAAGTGTATGACTGAGTTAGGGACCCTTTCTCTGAATCTCCTGCTCAGCCTGAGATCCTGACTTTGAGAGAAGAGGAGGAACTTTGTGAGCTGTAGTCTGATCGTGCACTCAAGATAGGATTTACTGACTAGTCCCTGGTCAAGTTCTGGATTTCTGTGAAAGAGTATCCTGCCATTCATAGGAAAGCAATGAACATTTTGCTGCAGTTTTCAACTTCTTACATGTGTGAGCAAGCTTTTTCTTGTTTTATAAGCATCAAGAGTATGGGTAAAAATCATTTCATTTCAGTTGAAGGTGAATTCTATGCGCGCTCATCTCAAGTTCAACCCAGAATCGAGTAATTGAATCTGAATCTGAATCTCGGTTTATTGTCATTTAGAAACCACAACTGCAATGCAGTTAAAAAATGAATGATATCACAAAAGCACACGGCAAAACAGACTACACCAGAAAATCCACATAATGTTTGGCAATCCCCAAATCCAGAGTCTGGAGAGGCTGCTGCGTATTAATATCACGCTACCATCTTAGCGCGTTCCCCGGAAAGGAGCTCCAAAGCTACCAGACAAGACTACCCAGACACACCAAGTCAGGAGACCAACTCTACCACCGAACAAACCAAAAACTAAAGCTACAAGACCGACATAAAACTACATTGTTACAACAGTGCAAACAATACCATGATTGATAAAAAAAACAGACCATGGACACAGTTAAAATAGTCTAAAGATGTTAAAAGACTATAAGTTCAAAAGAGACCACCACACAGTTTCCACAAGTCCTCAGGGTCCCGATAGATTTGTCATCCCACACCAGCGGTAGAAGGGAATACCCCCGCTATGGACTTCTACAGCGCCGCCAGACTCAGACTCACAGATGCAGCACACAATGAAAATGCTGCCGGACCCAGCCTCTCACGCAGCACACAGTGAAAGCGCCCCGACCACAGCAGACTCCGAGTCCGTCAAACCTCCGATCCTCTGACCATTCCCTCCAGCCCAGCCTCTCTGAGCACCATCCTCTGCTGAGCACACTACGATGCCCCGGCCACGCGACCCCAAGGACTGGGGGCCTGTTCTTCCCAGCAGAGACCCGGACCTCACAGCAGCAGCAGCAACGAAGAAGGCCTTCCTGGAGATTTCCAGATGTTCCTCCATGCCCCCACATCCATTTTTCATCAGATTAGGATTGTGCACAGTACCCCGCTTGACAAGTAACAGATATCAACTCCAGAGAGGCTGCTGCAAACTGAGTTGCACCGCCATCTTGAATCTGTTGAATTGTGCAGCAAGAACAAGCACAGGTTTCATATGCTAGGCCTATATTTGAACTTGATCATGCCACGTAGTACAAAAATGTTTTTTTCAAAGTCTTGTGTATAAAATTGTGTGTTAATTTATTCATATTGCTTTGGCTTATGGTTTTCAGTAATTTTATTATTTAGCATTATCAATAAATTTTCATGTTGTAAATAGCATTAATTAAAATCAATTTACAATCTTTATTTAAATTAAAACTACTGAGCCTACCTATAGAAATATTAAATCCTATTTTGGCTTAAGCCAGTTATTTAACAGAAATTTATTATGTTTTCCTTTATAGTTTTTAAAATTTATTAAGTGGAAAGAGATTACTTTCAAGAAAGGCAAGCAAAGCTTAACTATCTGTTCCCACCCCCAAAGAAAGGCTGTCTCAAAGCATTGACAATTATTTTTGATTACATCTGCAACTTACTGATCACACTCTCATACTGTGAGCTGTGTGTGTTATTTTATATTTAAACACAAGGGTGCCCAGAGACTTGAAACTTATTTCAAGGTGTCCTCCAGGGCAAAAAGCTTGAGAAAGGCCGTGGTGAACGCACACAAAGATACACACACACACTTGTCCACACCTTCCTTCTACAGCATACCTCCTTTTTAATAAATTATTTCTCATCTCATCTATCTCAGCTCCTTTCGTCTTCCCACATCCTCCCCCACCCACCCCACCAATGCATCATGTTCTCCTACCCACAGTGCTAACTGTTGCTCACTTTTGCCTAGTTTGAGACTGCCCACCTCTCCACAGTCACTGCTCATCTTCTCTAGTACTCCTCTCAAATTGCATTGCCCATCTCAAAATCCCCTGACTCGTTTGCCACTCAAGATCTGTAAAGCCCGTGAAAAACATCCCCAGAAAACAACAAAGCCAATATTTTCCAGCATTGACAAATTCACCACTTCTCTCATTCCACCATCTATCTTCCTTTTATTCACCTTCCTTTCCCTCTCCACTAACCCTATTGACCGACCTCCATAGGGCACCACTCTAACCCAGGGCAAAGTCGTCCACTCCCTGTCGCCACTCACCCTCTTCAGGACCGTTCCTCACTTGATCTTTCTACCAGTGCCTACTCCCAGCTCAGATCCCACCTCAGACCTATCACATAAGACTTAAACAAAACAGGTAAATGGTCTTCACCCAAAACACCAACTGTCCATTTCCCTCCACAGATGTTGCCTGATGCATTGAGTTCTTCCAGCAGTATTTCTTGTGGTTTTCTTCTCTCTTTAAAGAAACTGGGAAGACACAATATGTAGTACTGTACAAGTCTTGGGTATCCTACCTATATACATATGTATCTAAGATTTTCACACAGTACTGTATTTTTTCCAAACCCTTTGGGCAACTCATTCCAAATTGTTTGAATATTTTTTCTCAATGATTGTAAGGAACAATTCATTGAATTTGCTGCATCATTCAATATCAAGGCAGGTCCCTTACCCAAGATGTCTTTCAACTCCATTTTCTGTGCCTTGCCTCTCCCCAGCTAATCCCCTCCTACCTCAATCCAATCCAATAATGTTTAAAGCAATTAACCATTCATTCCTAAATATTCAGACTGAGCATTCGCAGCCCCCTCTCACACAAAAAAATCACTAATTGCCAAACCACTTTCTAAAACCATTGGCCTGCTTGTGGAAACCCCTTTAGCATCTTTCATGTCAAACCCTCCCCAAAAATTGTTTCAATGAGATCATTGTTTATTCTTCTAAAGTACAGTAGGTGCAAATCAATCTTAGTCGTACATTGCCTGATTGCATGTAGGTAAGGTGATACTAGGTGATGTGTACGTAGTCGTGGTGGGGGCGTTGATTGGCCTGATGGCTTCGGGGAAATAATTTTTGAGTCCAGTGGTCCTGGTGTGGATGCTGGGTAGTTTACAATACTACACAAGTTGACACAACTGTCTACCACAATTTGAGGGGTCCAGGACTAAAACAATTTGCCCATTTTCATGAAAAATGAGGAATGCAATGTACAAGATGTAACAAATAATTTACTTCCTGAACTTTTCCAGCAATGTTTAAACTTAGCAAAAGTTCTGAAAAATAAGTCATTATGAAAATGCAGCACACAGCAATGAAATTCCTTAACAGTTTAAGCCTTAAGTAAATAATAATTTGTGAAAAAATAAACAATAGACTGAAAAATTTAAACAACTCACTGCATAAAACAATTGCCTTGAAGCTAATAAATACTTAATTCACTACCTGGAATAAATAAATTTCTAGTTGTATTAAATGAATTACTTTCTAAATGCAAACAAAAGAATCATTTTTCTCACTGAATCCAATTTAGTTCACTAAATAATTAATCAATCTTGACCTTGCCTCCAGAAACAGGATTATATTAATAGATATTCTTCTCAATTGCCAGGTCATGTTTAGGTTAATACCTATGACAACACCATGCCATGTTCAAATATACAGTGCCTATAAAAAGTATTCACCTCCCTTTGGAAGTTTTGGTTATTATTTTACAACATTGAATCACAGTGTATTTAATTTGTTTTTCTAAAACACTGATCAACAGAAAGAAGTGTCAAAGTGAAAACAGATCTCTACAAAGTAATCTAAATTAATTTCAAATACAAAGCAAAATAATTGATTGCATAAGTATTCATCCCCTTTAATATGACACCAAATCATCCCAGGTGCAGCCAATTGGTTTTAGAAGTCACATAATGGAGATCAGTGTGTCCAATCAAGATGTTTTAATTGATTGTAGTAAAAATACACCTGTATCTGGAAGTGAGTCAGTACCCTAGAAAAAGACTACACCACGAAGACAAAAGGACACTCCACGCAACTGTGAAGAAGGTTATTGAAAAGCACAAGCCAAGAGATGGAGACAAGAAAATTTCCATGACACTGAATATCCCTTGGAGTACAGTTAAGCTAATCATAAAGAAATGGAAAGAATATGGCACATCTGTAAATCTGGCCAGAGCAGGCTATCCTCAGAAATCCGAGTGACCATGCAAGAAAGGGACTGGTGAGGAAGGTCACCAAGAGACCTGTGACAACTCTGGAGGAGTTGCACGCTTCTGTGGCTGAGATGGAAAAGTAGCAAAGAGAAAGCCACTGTTGAAAAGAAAACTCATGAAATCTTGGCTAGAGTTTGCCAGCAGGCATGAGGGAGAAACTGAAGTCAGTTAGAAATGGACTGTTTAGTCTGAAGGCCAAAAAAGCTATGTTCAGCACAAGCCAAACACCACAGATCATCAAAAACACACCGTCCCTATTGTGAAGCTGGACTCACTCAGGATCCCCATGCAATCTGACAGAGCCTGAGCAGTTTTGGGGAAAAATTGCAGTGTTCAGATGTGCAAAGCTGATGGAGACCGATCCACAGACTAAAGGCTGTAATTGCCACCAAAGATGCATCTACTAAACACTGACTTGAAGGGGGTGAATACTTATGCAATCAATTATTGCTTATACTTGTAATTGCTTAGGTCACTTCGTAGAGATCTGTTTTCACTTTGACACAGAAAAGTCTGTTTATTGGTGTCAAAAAAAAGCCAAATTAAATGCATTGTGATTCAATGTTGTAAAACAATAAAACATGTAAATTTCCAGGGGTGGGGGTGAATACTTCTTATAGGCACTGTATCTGAGCAAATAGGTTTCTAAAATGCTATTGGAATTAAAAATCTCCAAGGTAGTTTTGTCATCCATTTGCATATGAATGTGGAACAGAGGGAACTGGGAGCACAAGTGCAGTTTTCTGAGAACTATCACACAAGTAGACAGGGTGGTGAAGAAGGCATTTAGTATGTTTCGCATTCAGTCAGGGCTTCAAGTTTTAGAGATATCATGTTGCAGTTATTCGTGTCATTGGTGAGACCACACTTCTAGTATTGTATAGAATTTTGGTCACCCTGTTACAGATGTCATCAAACTGAGAGGTTGCAGAAGGTATTTAGAAAGAGAGATTAGCTTCTAGATCATTATTCCCTAGAGTGTAGGAAACATCTGAAGTTTATAAAATCTTGAGGGGTATGGAAAATGTGGACAGTTAGTCTTTTCCCCAAGGTTGGAGAGTTCAAACTGAGACAGCACAGATACAGTAAGAGGGGAGAGATTGAAAAGAAACCTAAAAAGGTACATACTGACAGTATCCTGAGCAGCTACATCACTGCCTGGTTCGGAAATTGCACCACCTCAGATCACAAGACCCTGCAGTGGATAGTGAGGTCAGTTCAGAAGATCATCGGGGTCTCTCTTCCCTCCATTATGGACATTTATGCTACACGCTGTATCCGCAAAGCAAACAGCATTATGAAGGACACCATGCACCCCTCATACAAACTCTTCTCCCTCCTGCCATCTGGGAAAAGGCACCAAACCATTCAGGCTCTCACAACCAGACTAGAACAGTTTCTTCCCCCAAGCTATCAGACTCCTCAATACCCAGAACCTGGACTGACACCTCACTGCCCTATAGTCTTGTTTATTATTTATTGTAATGCCTGCACTGTTTTGTGCACTTTATGCAGTCCTGGGTAGGTCTGTAGTCTAGTGTAGTTTTTTTCTGTTTTTTTTAATGTAGTTCAGTCTAGTTTTTGTACTGTGTCATATAACACCATGGTCCTGAAAAAAACATTCTCATTTTTACTATGTACTGTACCAGCAGTTATGGTCAAAATGACAATAAAAGTGATTTGACTTAAGAAGATTGTACCTGGAATAAGCTACCAGAAAAAGTGGTTGGGGTAGGTACAATTGCAAGAATGCCTGAAAAATTCTGATGTTACCCCTCATTCTCCTACGCACCAGGGAATAATGATCCACTGTGGCTAATCTCTCTTTATAATTCTGTTTTTATAAACCAGGCAAGTTCCTGGATTTAAGAGACAGTTGGATATGTTCACGGAGGGGAAGAGCCAAATGTATTCAACATGGACCAAGTTGGGCCTCAGGCTCTGTTTCTATACTCTACACTACACTCTGGGTTCCCAAACCAGAGTCCACAGACACCTTGCTTAATGGTATTGGTCCATGGCATTAAAAAAGGATGGGAAACTCTGCTCTCTATTGATCACATATACACAGGCATGCCTGAAGCAATTATTTCAGTACCACTCATATCTACTGAAGTAACTTTGGAATAAAATGTTATCATTTTTCTATCATAAATCTAACAATGAAAAGATTTGCATTTATATTGTGCTTCTCATCACCTCAGGTGTTTAATTGCCAGTTAAGTATTTCAGATAAATGAGAAATATGGCAACCAAATTTCCTGAACTCATAAATTGTTACTACTTGGCTTGAAAGACAGCACTGTTAGCATATCGTAGATATGCAAAATTGCTATCACCTTTCTGATTGTATGCTATGCTGCAATGTAACGTCTCCCTAAATGTCAGTGATCTACAAATTACCACTAAACTTCAGGGGATTCAAGAAGTGCTGGGTGTGCAATCAGTTTGATGGTAGAATTGCAGAGAGTGATGGTGGAAATTTGCTCCTTGAACTGGAGGCTTATGACTACTGATGTGCCTTAGGTGTCATTGTTATTCAATAATTTGGATATGAATGTAGAAGACAATGTTTAGTAAATTTGAAGATAGCTCCGAACAGGTGACAATGAAGGTTGTCAGGAGGGTCTTGATCAACTAAGTAGGCCGAGGAAGGACGAATGGAGTTTAATTCCTCTTCAATAAGAAGTGTACCATTTTGGAAAGTCAAATCCAGGTAGGACTTTTAGAGTGATGACAGGCGCTTGGGGAGTGTTGTAGAACAAAGGGTCATTGAAGTACAGGTACATTGTTCACAAATAAGTTACAAGTAGTTAGAGTGGGGAAAGTAGCTTTTGGCACACTGACCTTCATAATTCAGTGCAATGAACATTACAATTGGGAGGTCATATGCAAGTCATAGTTCAGAATTCTTGTTAAGCCAGAACTAGAGAATTCCATTTTCGTCACTCTGCAGAAAAGACGTTATGCAACTGGTTAAGAGTTTAGGAAGGATTTGAAAGGAAGTTGCTGGGACTTGAGTAAATGAGTTACAGGGACAGACTAGACAGGACAGGCTGATTAACAAGCTGAAATCCTATGGCATTACAGGAAAGATAGTGGAATGGATAGGGGAATGGCTGAGAGGCAGGAGGCAGCAAGTGGGCCATTTCTGGTTGGCTGCTTATGACTACTGGTGTTCCTCAGGACCACTCCTTTTCACATTGTTCCTCAATGATTTGGATAATGGAATTGACGGCTTTGTGCCAAAGTTTGCAGATGATACAAAGATAGGTGTAGGTAGTGCAGAGGAATAATCTGACTGCAGCATGACTTAGTCAAATTGGCAAAATGGCCAAAAGTGGCAGATGAAATCGCATTGGGAAATGTATAATGCAGCTTGGTAAAAAAGGATCAATAGTGCGGACTATTATCTAAGCGGGGAGAAGGTTCAAACTTCAGAGATGCCGAGGGACTTAGGAGATCTCGTGCAAGACTCACAGGAGGTTAAATTACAAGTCACATCTGTGGTAAACAAGGCAAATGCAATGTTGGCATTTATTTCAAGGGACTGGAATATAAAAGCAAGGAGACAATGCTGAGACTTTATAAGACACGAGTCAGGCCGCACAAAGAGTATTGTCAACAGTTTAGGGCCCCATATCACAGAAGGGATGTGTTGTCATTGGAGAGAGTCCAGAGGAGGTTCACGAGGTTGATTCCAGGAATGAAGGGTGTTTATGAGGAGCTTTTGGCAGCACTGGGCCTGTGCTCACTGGAATTTAGAACAATGTGGGGCTGGGATCTCATTGAAACTTACTGAATGTTGAAAAGACTAGATAGAGTGGATGTGGGGAGGATGGTTCTCCTAGGGTGGGGTTTTCCAGAATTAGAGGGCAGAGACTCAAAATTGAGAGGCAACATTTTAGAACAGAGGTAAGGAGGATTTTTTAATTTTTTTTTAGCCAGAGTGGTAAATTTGTGGAATAGTCTGCCACAGACTGCAGTGGAGGCCAAGTCCATAGGTATATTTTAGGCAGAAGTTGATTGTTCCCCAATTAGTCAGGGCATCAAAGGATATGGTGAGTAGGCAGGTGTATGGGGTTGAGTGGGAGCTGGTATCTGGCCTAATTCTGCTCCGTTGTCTTACGGACTTCATTCCTTGAAGTGTACAAGACAGACGTCTCTTAGAAAAATGTATAAAATCATGAGGGGGGACAGACAGAGTGAATGCACTCAGTCTAGATGCCAGAGTTGTGGCATCAGGTTTAAAGTAAGAGGAACTCAAAGGGATTTTTTTTTTTTTGTTACTCACAGGATGGTATTTGTGTGGAATAACCTTCCAGAGGAAGTGTTGTAGTTGTGCTGTACTGTTCTGTCTGGGGCACATATAGTGACACCTGACAGTTGGACAGGTGCATGGATTGAAAGGGTATACGTTATTGGCCAAACAGTGGCAAATGGGTCCAGCTTGGATAGGGTAAATTGGTTGGCTTGGAACAGTTAGACTGAAGGGCCTTTTTCTGTACTCCATTTTCAAGACAAAAATCAATATGAATTAGCATTGGTGGAGTTAATAGTTAAGGTGGTGATCATTTTGTACAAAATTAATGGATTAATGAGGATCCCTACTGAAGAGTGTCTTTCCATTCATTAGAATGCATGATACCCATCTAAGGACATCACATACTTGGTGCCACAATAAAGTGCAAATCTGCTGCTATTGAAATGTAGTTTTGGAGTAACAAATCAAACATGAGAAAATCTACAAATGCTGGAAATCCAAAGCAACACACACACACAACACTCAGCAGGTCAGGCAGTATCTATGGAAGTGAATGAACAGTTGACAGTTTGGGTCGTGATCCTTCCTGAAGAACCCTTGGCCTGACAACTGTTTACGAATTTCTATGGACCCGAGGTCCTGCAGCACTTTGTGTGTGTTGCAATGGAGCTACAAAGCTATTCTATATCCAGATGGTCTTGTATAACCACACAGTAGAGATGTACAGTGGAAAATGTTAAAGGCTGGTGAATAGTGTGGTTAGTACAATATGGAGGGAATAGTTGTGGAAATTAATGTTACTTCCCAAACCAATTTTAGTTTAAAGATACAAGAAACTTAATACACAGAATAGCTGTTTCTCTTGACTTTTCTTTGCAATCTATCATACTGGGTACATTTTGGAGTACCAGAACAGTAAATGCACATAGAAACTGACAGACTGAATAGAAATCAAATATCTATTTGCAAAACAGTAAAAGAATCCAGACTATTTTAGAATAATCACTATAATGGTACAACACTTTTGCATGAAAAAGGGCTACAGGCAACTAAGAGCAAATGCCAAGGGTCACATTGAGGCCTGTTGAATCAAGACTAAAATCAAATAATTATTTGACCTGATACAGAACTGCCTAAATATCAGAAATATTTGAAGTGAACAATAAGGTACTTTCTGGGAGCTTCCAGGATGATATCTGACCAACACCATCATGTCTTTTTGTCAGTGGCTCAAAAAAAGAGAGATGGCCTTTAACTCCAGACCCACAAATTTAATTAAAACCCGTAATATTCTCTGAAATGGACAAAGGGGCTACTGTGGACTTCAGTGGAGCAACCAACAGCCACATCCTGTAAATAATTAACAAAGATGGCAACTCAGTCTCCATCTGTTATAAACATTGGATAAATCCCACATCTGCCTTTCAAAAGCAGAAATTCATTTATTATTGTACATGTAGCGTTACCTTTGAACTGTCACATTTTCTCAGTTATAATGCATGTAATTTGTGAAATCTGGTTGCTGCACGTGCTCCATGTAAAATAGATAAAAATTGCAATTCCTCCCAAAATCCTGCAGAGGGCAACAACGCTAAGTATGACTAAGATTTTCACAGCATTAAGATCAGTTTTCTCTGCTCACTGTCCACTCCATGTTCTCTGGAAAAAAATAAACACTCAATATCTAAACTAGCTCCCCAACTATTTAGTTAACTGTCACAAAACCCCACATGGGTTATTTATTAAGATCCTTTACAGAAGTAAATCTGCCATGTTTGCCCAGTCTGGCCTACATGCAATTCCAGACACAGCAAATGTGATGAATCCTTAACTGCCCTCTGAACAAGCTCAAAGTACTAAGGTCAATGAGGCAAATGGAAACGGCCAATAATACTTTTTTCAAGTCTCAACTACTCTGTGAATGAATAATCTCTATTATTTAGTACAAACCTTGCATTCATGCCTCGATGCCCCTCAAAGTGTAGAGATCAAGTCCTTTTATACATCTTTGATACTATTGAACAGAAAAATGATCCAATAATGTAGCTGTATAATGACAAGGTTCTATGGTTGATAATTTGAACTGAGCTGGGAAAACAACTGTTACATACAGTGGCATGCAAAAGTTTGGGCACCCTGTCAAAATTTCTGTAACTGCGAATAGCTAAATGAGTAAAAGATGACCCGATTTCCAAAAGGCATGAAGATGATAAATTTCTTTAATACTTTATTATTTTATTATTTCCATCTTTTACAGTTTCAAAATAACAGAAGAGGAAAAGGGTCCGAAACAAAAGTCTGGGCATCTTGCATGGTCAGTACAGGTCCATAATCCCTTATCCCAAATCCTTGGGGCCAGTTGCATTTTGGAATTCAAAATTTTTCAGATTTTAGAATCCCTCCTTGTTGGTTCCAGGACCACCCTCCACCCCGCTCACCCCCGGCAGATAAAAAAAAAACCCCACATATGCTCAAGTCCCTTATTTAACCTCGGTGCAGATGGACTTGGCGAAGCTCCAGACCTATGCATATCCCCCCGTATACTTTAAATCATCTCCAGATTACTTATAATACCTAATACAATGTAAAGCTGTTATACTGCATTGTTTAGGGAATAATGACAGAAAAATATTTTACAGTATTTCCAAAAACAAAAATATACAGCTTTATATGAACCAAATCAAACACATGGTAAATGACTTATTGGAATAAAAGTAGAATGTCACTGTCACTATAAAACTTCAGTAACTTGTCTGTTTCTTTAAATCATATACAGTGGTAGTTCCGACACCAGCGTAAGATGCTGCACAAATACACCACGATCAAGCTTCTGCAATAACTCCACTTTCTGCATTATTGATAATGATGCTTCCTTCTCATTTTCTCTTTGTTATCCATAGGGGTATCTGCAGCTCTTTCTCACATTTTCACAGTGAAATTAAACAAAGTCAACAGTGAACACGAAGTATCAGCGAACAGCAAATGCAAGTGTAACCAGTACGAGCACTGAGCCACAACTGACATCTGGCAGCCTCTGCTAGTGCTGCCACGTCACACCTGAGTGACGTCAGTTGTTGGTAATAAAAACTTCTGTTTTTGGAGCTTTTTGGATTTCAGCTAAGGGGATTGTGACCTGTACTTAGTAAAATCCCCTTTGGCAAGTTTCACAGCTTGTAAACACTTTCTGTAGCCAGCTAAGAGTCTTTCATTTCTTGTTTGGGGGATTTTTGTCCATTCTTCCTTGCAAAAGGCTTCCAGTTTGAGATTCTTGGGCCATCTTGCATGCACTACTCTTTTGAGGTCTATCCACGGATTTTCGATAACGTTTAGATCAGGGGACATGGCAAAACCTTCAAGCTTGCACCTCTTGAGGTAGTCCATTGTGGATTTTGAGGTGGGTTTAGGATAACTATCCTGTTGTAGAAGCCATCCTCTTTTCATCTTCAGCTTTTTAAAAAAAACTGTGATGCTTGCTTCCAGAATTTGCTGGTATCTAATTAAATTCATTCTTCTCTCTACCAGTGAAATGTTCCCCGTGCCACTGGCTGCAACACAAGCCCAAAGCATGATCCATCTACCCGTGCTTCAGTTGGAGAGGTGTTCTTTTCATGAAATTCTGCATCCTTTTTTCTCCAAACATACCTTTGCTCATTGTGGCCAAAAAGTTCTATTTTAATTTCATCAGTCTACAGGACTTGTTTCCAAAATGCATCAGGCTTATTTAGATAAACACAAAGTACATTGCAGATGCTGTGGTCAAATCAAGACGTACAAAAAAGCTGGATGAACTCAGCAGGTCAGGACGAAGGGTCTTGACCCGAAACGTTGACTGCTTCTTTCAACGGATGCTGCCCGACCTGCTGAGTTCATCCAGCTTTTTTGTAGGCTTGTTTAGATGTTCCTTTGCAAACTTCTGATGTTGAATTTTGTGGTGAGGACACAGAAAAGGTTTTCTTCTGATGACTCATGAAGGTCATATTTGTGCAGGTGTCACTGCACAGTAGAACAGTGCATCACCACTCCAGAGTCTGCTTAAGTCTTCCTGAAGGTCTTTTGCTGTCAAACGGGGGTTTTGATTTGCCTTTCTAGCAACCGTACTAACAGTTCTCTCGGAAAGTTTTCTTGGTCCTCCAGACCTTAACTTGACCTCCACCATTCCTGTTAACTGCCATTTCTTAATTACATTACGAACTGAGGAAACGGCTACCTGAAAACACTTGCTATCTTATAGCCTTCTGCTTTGTGGCCATCATTTATTTTGATTTTCTGAGTGCAAGGCAGCTGCATAGAGGAGCCAATGGCTGCTGATTGTTGGAACAAGGTTTGAGGAGTCAGGGTATTTATAAAGCTTTGAAATTTCCATCACCTGGCCTTTCCTAATGATGACTGTGAACAAGCCATAGCCCTAACAAGCTAATTAAGTTCTGAGAGCTCAAATCTCCTGGGGTGCCGAAACTTGTGCATGGTGCTCCTTTCCTTTTATTCATCTTTAACTTTGACTTTTGGAGATCAGTTCATCTTCTACTCACTTAACTATTCACAGTAAAAGGAATTTTGACCAGGGATGCCCAAACTTCTGCAAGCCACTGTATATACTGCCCTTTATATTGGTCTCCTTGTTTTTCGGCATTTTCTTTCTTGTGGCCAATTGACAGGTAGTTGATCTGCAGATTCTTTGTGTTTGGGGGTGGAGGGGGAGATAGGGTTCTTTGATGCTACTCACTGTTATTTCTAGGGAGAGAGGGGGTTGGTCACTTTTTTCTGTGGGGGGGGTCAGAGAATGTTATTGTTGCCTTTTCTGTGGGGGAGGGTGGAATATTCTGGGGTCTGAGTTTTGTTTTACTTTTCCATGTGTGTTTCATAGCTATCTGGATAAGACAAATATCAGTTGTACTGTACATGCATATTTTAACAATAAAATGAACCTTGATACAAAATAAAGCACAGATGTCAGATACTGGACAGAAGCAGAAATGGTGGAAGCAACTCAAATAGCAACTGAACAATGCAATGGGGAAAGAAGTTCAACTATCTCCTCTGGTTGAATAAATTCAAAAGAACCCAGCAGCTAAATTCAAATTTTCTAATCATTCATTTGTCTTGTATCAATTTTTACCAGACACGAGGAAAAGCAACTGGAGTACCATCTTCAAAGTCCATCTTGAATCAGTAAAAAAAAAATCAAAAGAAAATTACAGCAATTAACCAGCCTTGACAAAACAAACTATGGCAGTTTTTTTCCAATACAAGTTTAATTTATCTATGCCTTTATCAAGTCAAATTTTGTAATGGAGTCCACAGAGAACATATTCTCAAAAGGCTTTTCACAAAGATAACCACTCATACATTCAACAGGATCACAAAGTGTCTGAAGTAGCTGTCGATTGCAAAGAAGCCAGATATCATTTCAGAGCAACTTTTACACAAATACAGCAAAATAAAAATGGAAAACACAATCTCAAATAAGCACTTAATGATCTGTAAGAACCTATTAAAGGATCCATGAGAAAGTCACCATACTGACACCCAAGATCTTCTGTTGCATGTCTGCAGAAACAAGTTGATAAATTTCCTATTATTGACGGAGACTGTTTTCTTCAAATTTAACTGAATTTTGGTGTAGTATATCTACCAGAGAAGTTCTCAGTACTTTAATACATACCATTAAACCAGGGTGTTGTACAATAGAGTATTGTTCATTCATAAATATTGGATTTAACTAACATTTTATGCCAATTTCACATGGTGGCAAGTATGCCCATGCAGAGTTCCATCACAAGACTGAAAATACAGTTGAACTGATCTTAGAATACAAATTGTAAATATTTGCTTAAAAAAATTGTTGAAGACCAGGCTTGTGAAATGCTGTAAAAGTCAATTTCCCCACTCCCCTAGAAAGCTCTCTTTGAATTATTTTGTCTTATCTAGTGTAGAACAGCAGCTCTGGATTTCAAATACCCCAGAAATTCATTTAAACACAAAAACTCAATGTACTGTGATTATCACTATTTTGTCATCAAATATTCTTGAGCCAAAGTAGGAAAGACTTCAAGTATTCAATTACACCAAACTACAATTAAAACAAAACTAAAGAGTCCTACAGCTGACCAGCACTTTTATTTCAAGTGAATATTTCAACGAAAGACCACAAGTCAAATTGTGTGCAAAGATTAAGATAGTTTGAACTACAATTTTACCTTACAGTCCAGCTACCTGTGCAAATATAACATTAACAATACAGATCTCAATTTGAAAACAATTTGAACAGTTATGTGTACTTAAATGTAGCACTAATCAATAAATTCCCCTCTCCCTTTTCAAGTAGTATAAACTTCAACTAA
Organism: Hypanus sabinus; assembly: GCF_030144855.1. Classification (NCBI taxonomy): domain Eukaryota; kingdom Metazoa; phylum Chordata; class Chondrichthyes; order Myliobatiformes; family Dasyatidae; genus Hypanus; species Hypanus sabinus. The sequence continues at coordinate 35,589,959 of NC_082716.1, read as the reverse complement.
CGTGCACTAAACATGGGATTTCACGATGACAGTATTTTGATCTACTTTTTCTTTGAATTATTTATATTAAATAATTGCAGCACCCATTTACAAATTTTCCATTCACTTCATGATTCGTGAAGATAATTCCAAAGTTTGTTCAAATGTTTTGGCCCACTGGAAATGACCCAAACTCATTTCAATTAATACATTTCTGTGAAAGATGCATTTTATCAAACTATTCAGAGTCAAATTCAACTTCAAATATGTTGGCAAATGACAAAGGCTGTAACCCAAAAAGGTATACCACTAAACACCATGTTCCACTGTTTCAATTCTTTTCCACAAAAGAAAAAGTAAAACTAGAAATAAAGTTACCTCATATTCATAATAATGAAATATTTTCAACCTTAAAAGAGATCAGTATATAGTAACCCTGCAAGTTAAATAGGATACTTAATATAATTCCAGTTGATCTGTGTTAGAGTATTGTAATGGTTGTAATAGCCATTATCTTGAAATTACCTCAATATTTAAAGTTAAGACAGCATGAAATATGAATATTCTCAGGCTTCCAGCCAGGTATAAATATCAATTATAACCAATGTTTTGATGACAATTGATAACTTGTACCCGGCTGGAAGCCAGAGAAGAATTTATTTGCTGGGTAAGCACTACTCAGACTTTTATCAGCATAAAATACATTTGGAAATCACATTCTAAATGGATTGATAGGTGACCATTTAGCATTCAGCATGTAAAGCTGAAATTAAAATACAATTACTTTTCAATATTTAGTTAAGAAAGCAGTGAAACATCTTTAATCTGCTTGTATGTTTACTTTCCAGCAAGCTTTTTAATTTCTATCTTATTATATACACAAGCAGATATATTCAAAATCAGGTCTTGAAGCAAATCAAGTTATTTCAAACCAATGCGTCTTAATGGCAGGCATTAAAAAATCAGTAGCTCACAGTTTACAGTTAATGTACACCAAACAATAATAAATAACTATGTCCAAGCATGATTAACTCAATGTATAATCAATATTTGACTTTAAATTTCTACATTTAAAAATGCAGTGTTGTAAAATTTGTTTCCATTCATTACCATCAAGTCCAAACTGCATGCCAAATTCTGTCTGAAGTTCCCAGTTTATGATCAATTCCTCAAATATTCAGCTTTTAATATTAGAATCAAATCAGAAAGCATGGAAATGGTCTCTTCAGAGCATGGAAATGGTCTCTTCAGCTCACTTAGTCCTACTGACCATCAAATGATTTTTTTTTTAATAAAAAATCTCACTTTATTTTTCTCCACTTTCACATTAATTCCCTCCATCCCTACATTCTACCACTCACTATGGTTATAGAAGCCATTGACCTGCATGCCTTTGAGATATGGGAGGAAGTCCAGGCAGTCTTTGTGATGCGTTTTCCCACTATTCAACCTCCTGCTCTGACACAACTTAGTGACAAATCTTCAAGCAATAATTTTGCATTATGAGGAATTAGATTCCCCCCCCCCCACACACAAAAATTCCATTTCATAACATTCAAACTTGGGTCATGACAGCACTTTAACCTGCATATTTTCAACTTCACTCTGTATAACAACTTTGGAAAAAAGATCTAGTTGCTTTCTCGGCATCTATGATGAACAAACTCTCAGGCTTCCAGCCAGTAAAGGTATAGTACAGATATAGATTTTAACTGACATTTTAATGACAACTCTGCCATCTCATCAGGGATAATGCCGAGGCAGGTCTTGTCTGGTGGTACTAACACCACCGTCATCCATCCCTCCTTTGCTGTGCTGGATCTTTGGACTGCCTGGTGAAGGAAGCCATTGAAATAAAACCAGACGTAAAGAATTTTAACAAAGATGAAGTCTCGCTCCAAGTAAGAGCTGGAATTCAATTTCAAACAAGGTGGGACAGCGGAAACCTGATTGGATGAGGACTAACCAATCAGGAGGGACAACGAGAACATATACCACTGGACCAGATGTGACTTGGCATCATCCCCAAAGAAGATTGCAGAGTTTGACATCAAAACATTGGTTAAAAATCAATACCTGCACCTGGCTGTAAACCCAAAAAGTTTATATAACATTACAAGGAAACCAAGTTAAAATAATAAAATCATTTATTTGTACCACTATATGCACCATGTTTCTCAAGTCACATCCAGTTGATCACCCACCTGAATAAAACTAATTTTGTGTCAAAATTCCTTTGCTTAATTTGTTGCTATAGTACTTAAAGCAGATTATGGGGACAACAATTTAAACACTGAACTTTTGTAGCCTACTCAACAACAGCATTACAAAGCTCAATAAGGACAGAATTTTAACCAAATGTTCCAATTCAGCCAACTAACTGGCACTTTGGAAGAAAATGAATCTATGATTTTCTGTATAATCTATAATTTTATGTTCTGCCCAACAGTTAGCATAGCATCTAATAACTATTATCAGAAATATGAAGGCTTGCACACATGGCATAGTACTAGTGAAAGACCATCAATTAAACTAAAGCAATTTAGGAACTTCCTTTGATTATTCAAACTATTTCCAAACAAAGATGACTTTATGGATGTAATTTATCTTTTACTTTAGTTAACATGGAAAAATGTGACTCAAATTTTGTAACTAATCTGCAAAGAATGAATCATTTTACAGTTAAATCTCAGTGTGCAAAATAAAAAAAAAAATTCAAACTGGCTGTGAATGCAACTCATTCAACCAATATTGATCATATCTTATTGCAATTTTAAAATGCTTTTTGAACAAAACACCTCCAGTTACTCGCTCATTGCTCAAGGAGGGGAGAGAGAAAAAAAACAAGAATTATTATTAAAACCAGTACAAGTTAGCCATCCAATGCACTTTTGATTACCTCAGGGAGCCAGAGGTAACTTGTATTGAAACTTTCACTTTTGTTACATTAATTACACTACTGTGCACTGAAGATGAATAAAGATCAAGCAATTTTTAAAAAAAAATATATATTTTTTTAAATAAACAGTTGCAGCCTGAAGAACCAAAATGACAATTCTCATCATGTTGCATTTTAATAAGGCCTAAAATACTGTCAGGGAATGAGATATTTAAATTGCATTTGCTAGAGTAACTCAATCTCAACTGGTGTAGGTACATCAATGATAAACTTTCCAATGCAAGTACAAACTAACATGCACAATACTTTTTAAAAATTGCATTGGGTAAAATGTGTACAAAATGGTGTGTATGAGAAGAGATGGTTTGCTGAAGACCCATATGCAAATTCTTTATTTCTAAATTTGTAATTTTGATGTAACATTCATTTTCTCCACTACATTTACAAGAAAAACACAGTTCAGTTGAGGTACACAACAGTTGATTTTTGTATGTCTCATTCATTAGAGGTTTAGTATGATCTCCACAAGCCTCACAGGCCTAATATTAAAATCATAGTGATGTTACATCAATATTTTCAGCTCTTGCGTATACCAGTCAAAAAAAGGCTCAACTTCACCATTTGAACATGATAATGAAAGAAGTCTTCAACATTCAGTCTCACAGATCCATTCCAATTGCAAAATCCAAGTGGGCAATAAACTGTCACATTAAACTACAGACTAAACTATGGAATACTGTTGGACAGCACCTGGCCTGTTTTGCAGAATTGATCAGAAATTGCATCCAAATATATCACAAATCATTCTTGAAGCAAATGATGTTTAAAAACCACAAACAATATATTGGGAAAATATACACTTAAATAAATTATTTACAACAAATCTTGGTCTCATTTCCACAACTTTAGACTCCCCATGTCTTCATGAAGTCTAGTCTCCCATTTTCACTTTGGATGTCTGCAGAAATGAAGGTAACATTCATATTTATTAACAGCAATTTTTTTTTAAGCAGGTGCAAGCATCAACTGTAAGGGATAACTAGAATTCCCCCCCCCCCACCCACAAATAACCTATTAGCTAATGATGCTTAGCATCTTCATTCTGCACTGTTACACCAAGTACAGCGATTAGTATTCAAGGATGTATTCTACTCTTAATTGCAAACAATATTAAAAGTATATTCATGAATGCTTGACAATTTCCACCTCATCTGCTGAGCATCTCCAGCAATTTGTTTACTAACGAGGGGTCAATTACAATGTTGTTGGATCGGCTGCAAGTTTAAAATAAAGGATATAAGAATGATCAAAAATGTTTAGTAGTCTTACGTTAGTTAGAATGAAAGGAAATATAATATGGAAACTTAAATTTTTAAGTCAAGGAAGCAAAACTACAGTGAAAATTGGGAATGGAACACTAGAATGACAACTGTATTCAGCTAAGGGATAGTGAACTAACAGAAATTCTTGTGGAATAAGAAGTTCCCAGCAAAGATCGAAAAGAGCTAGAATTTCACGTTTTGAGGATGAAAGGCATAATGGGAAGTTTTTATAATATTAGGACCTGCAGGCTTTGCAAGGTTCCAATGGCAGGTGAAAGCAGTCAGTCCTTAGATGGGGCAATGCAGATTTTTAAAGAGGGTGATGATGGCAATGACAATGGATGTCAGAATACAGTACCACAGGAGAAAATTGTAGCACTGATATTGTACAGGATCCAAAAAAAATATTTTGAACATTGAAATGATGGTTAGTTTGAATTCAGAAGGGCAGAAGTTACTGACATCAAAAGCATGACTACAAAAGTGACAACAACTAGCACATCTGGTGATTATTCAGTCATAAGGTTGAGAATTATCATAGGTACAATCATCCAATGCAATCTGATGGGACAGGCTTAAAGAATCAGCAAGTCGCTTCAGCTCTTGTAAAGTAATATTGAAACTTTAAACAAAAACATCATTCACTGAGTAAGAGACTAGTTTTTTGTGCCAAGTCTCATCAGCAAAACTATACGTATTGGGTTACCACTTTGTGAGCACACCAAACTCTCAAATTAATTCAGCAGACTGACCATGTGATAAATTCCATACCAATCACTGCCACACAAATCAAATACACTGATGCCAATGTAAGAATCAAAAAAAATCAATGTAAAAATCAAAGAATCAAAAAAGTTTCCAAGTTCCTTAACATTTAGATTGGAAATTTGCCTTTTATTTCCACTCCAATGAATTTATTTCACCAATCCAGATTAAAAAGTTGGACTGACTTGTTAGTTCTTTGAGGAACAGTCTGGCAGAGAGCTAGCGTATATATAGCAAGGATGTCGGCGTAGGGGAAACTGAAGGGATGGGTGGGGAGGGGAAACCTCAGCAGCATCCACAAAGAGCATGATGAAAAGTTACATTCATTTATACATTTAAACACTCAAATACACGAAATAATCAATAAAAACGGATTACAACGCACAGCTGCACACTCACACTGCTCACAAGAAACTTGATAATTGAGGATAAAAATTGTCTGTCCTACAGACTACCTTGACTCTTTCTATCTTGTAGTCAGAAAATTTATGACATTCTGGGTGGGAATTTGCTGCTAAAATACTTCATACTGCAGATCAAATATCCAATTTTATATGTTTTTTGCACTGTTGAAAAGAATTCTGTTCTGAAGTCTTAAACCTTTAGTGTTAACTCTTTCCTTGCCACAAATACACCTTCCAAGCCTCAAATATAAATATTCCATGTAAAATTTAAGAACAATGAATAAACGCATAATAGGGTGACATAAACAATTCATTACTCCTCCTGTAGCAACTTATTTAATCCGTCTTTCCCAACTAGGATCCACACTGAACCAGAGATCCTGCTCCTTCCAAGGATGTCACTCAGCCAGATACCTCTGACATTTTGAGATCCAGCTGTGGCACAAAACAAAAAAAAAAGCTATGCAGCTTGGATCATTGTACAAAGCTGCCCACTGCAAAGACCGAAAAATTCCAGTCCCAACTGTTTTACCAAGCTGTTGGGAAGATGCCAATCCATCCGAAGTACATGAAGTGGCAATAAATGTCAATGTCAGATGCTGCAGCTTGACAATGTTTAAATTTTTCATTGAGGAACTACATTAACAACTAAACATCTGCTTTAAAATAAGTTTTGGTATCTTACTATCAGTATGTAGAGGACAGCGAGGAAGGCTGTCAAAGTTTGCAGCAGAATGTGGAGCTGGAAAAATGGCAGATGGAATTTAATGCAGACAGGTGTGAGGTGTTATGTTTGAGAACTTAAATGGAAGGGCACAGAGGAGCACAGAAGAAAATTTACAAGGACGCTGCTACCATTTGAGGAACCGAGTTTCAGGGAAAGGTTGAATAGGTTATGAGTTTATTCCCAGGAGGGAGGAGAATGAGGGAAGATTTAATAGAGGTATACAAAATCATGAGGGGTATAGATAGGGGAATGCAAGCAGGCTTCTTCCACAGAGGTTGGGAAAGATGAGAACTAAAGGTCATAGGTTAAGGGTGAAAGGTGAAATGTTTAAGGGGAACATGAGAAACTTCACTTGAGTGTGATGAGTGTGGAATAAGCTGCCAGTGGAAAGGGTGCACTTGGGTTCAACGGCAACATTTAAGAGCAGTTTCGATAAGTATGCGGATGGAAAGGAAATGAAGGGCTATGGTTCCAAGTGCAGACCAATGGAACCAAGTAGAATAATAGTTCAGCACAGACTAGATGGGCTGAAGGGCCAATTTCTGTGGTGTAGTGCTCTGTGACTATCACTATTATTAAATCTGAACCCATGTTTGGAGTGTACATATCCATCTCCTTACCAACACATCTCTTGAAATATATAGTTGCTTACCTGTAGAATAGCCACAATGACTCCAAACAACCCAATGGCACTGCCAAAAATTTCAACTATTAGAATCTTAACAAACAAGCTGGCATTCTGGGCATCTGCAAGGGCAGCACCGCTACCCACAATACCAACGCAGATTCCACAGAAGAGATTAGAAAATCCAACAGTTAGACCTGCCCCAAACATAGAGAACCCTAGAGGGAAAAAAAAAAGGAGAAATAAGAGAACTACTGAAGTGGAAGTGAAACAGTAAAACCATACAACCATTCCCCCTCCAAAATGCACAAGTATCAACGTGCATCCATTCTTTCAGAAAGCAGAGATTGCATGTCATCTGAATACAATTATTTCTAACCACCAAAGTAAATTGAAGAAACAAAAATATCCACCCAATATACTGTGAAGCAACAAACTGGCAGTTATTACAATTGCTTTATCTCAATGTACATGGCTAGCACGTCTTAAAGCACAGTGAGATCAGGAATTGTTAATCCATTGAAATGTTGGCTGAAATTCCCACCCATAAACAAAGACTGCAAAAATAGATCAGGTATTTCAACTAGATGATTATTAAATAGTATGAAAAATGCAGATAAATGCAGATGAGGAAAATATTAGACTTAAATTAACCATGTTTAAAATAGAACGTTTGAAATAAGAGCAGGAGTAGACCAACTGTCCTGTCGATCCTGCTCTGTCATTCAATAAAGATTATGGCTGATCTGAACATGCACTCATCACCACCTACCTGCCTTTTCTCCATAACCCTCAATTTTCCCTGCTATGCAAAAATCTATCCATCCTTTTCTTAAATATTTACTGAGGTAGCCTCCACTGTTTCATTAGACAGAATTTCACAGACTCACCATTCTTTTGGAGACTTAATAGTTACTTGTAGCAACTTTTCTAAAGACACCAGTTACAAAGTGTAATTTTGGCAATATTATAATCAATGAATTAAAAACAAAAACAAAAAAAAATTAAATGATAAAAGCACTCCTAGACTTTATATTAAACATATAATCATGTTACCAAGCTTTAAGAACAGCCTGGATACCTTCTTCTGGCAGCTGCACCTAGTGCCATTCCAAGTAAACCAGGTGTTTGAGCTCCAGAGACACAGGATTGACTGAGCTGATTGATTGATTGAACACTAAAGTGTTCTCTGGACTTGTAGGTTCTCCTCATCGCTGTTTGGACATTCCCTCAGGTAGCAGTTTCCTCCAAAATCCCAAAAATTAATTGCACATTGGGCAGTAACTTCACCATTTCCTTAGCTTTTTTCTTTTTTTAAAAAAAAACGAGGCAGAGTTGCTAGCTTGACACTTAACCTAGCCCAAATGGAAAGCATGCAAGGAGCCGACTGGATTCAAACCCAGGACCACTTGCCTCGAAGTCCAGTGTGGATGCCACACCACCACCATTTGGCATACTGCAAGTTAACTCCAGTTTAAAATAGCCCATGGGATGACCAGGAGAATGATAATGGGCATGAAAGAGAGAAAATAAGATATGTAGAAAAAACATCCACAAAGATTTACTTTTGCAGATCTGGAATAATAGCTCCCTGAAACAAGTCATCCATTTCAAAGAATTACATAAAATATTCAAATTTTAAAATTTGTAAAAGAGAAAACCAAACAAACCTGCTTGATAATTCCTAGCTCCAATTGTCTGAGGTGTAGTACCACTGAATGGCTGTGGGGAGAAAAACAGATTTAAATTGAACTTAGCAGCTCATCATCTGACACCACTCATCTAAGCATAGCTTTTTGTTACACAGTTGAATCAATTTTCACAGGCTTCAACCATTTCAGTTCATTTTGCAGATACTTCCCACAATTCCTTAAAATAACCTGGTTCTACAATCAAATAGTCAGAAACCAGAATGCAAGGAGTGCCTTCTGCAGTCACATCTAAAGATTTTAAAGATTAGTTTTGCCACATAAACATACAGTGGAAGACACTGTATCAAAACATCTGTGATGATTATGCTGGGGCAGCCTGCAAATGTCACATTTTCCAGTGTCATCAGGGCATGCCCACAACAAACTTAACCATACATCTTTGGAGTGTGGGAACAAACCAGAGCATCTGGAGGAAACCCATATGGTCACGTGTAGAATATACAAACTATGAACTAGTTGATATAGAAAAATATTATGAGAAGTTCTAGAAAGTTAAGAAATTAAATCCAAAGTCTACTTTGTGATTTCTATTCTACTTCCATTTCAAGACAATATAGATTTTAAACCACAAGAATGAAGGAAGACAAATTGCCCAACAACTCTGATAGCTGAAACTGATTTTTAAGAAACTCAAGAAATGGACTTGCATTACATGCAGAATTGTGTAAGCAAATCCAGGATCTACTAACACTTTGAAAATACCACTAAATAATCACCCATTCTTGGAGATGATAACCTAGTATGATCTACACAAACATCAAGAGCTTCCATCTGTAGGACTTAATAGCCATTGCCATCGTGTTACATAGCTTGCATCCATTCAATGTTTTAAGGAGCTAAAGGGAAAGCATTGCATTAAATAATGAATAATTTACACAAATTGATAAGTTATCAATGAGATATTTATAGAAATTGACTTATTATAGTTTTGATTATTTTCGACATGGTTTATTCTACCCCAACAATTTTGCATTTCAGTTGATATTTTGACACCAACTACATAATGGGCTGCATGGGAAGTGTGCACTTATATTCAAAACTCACATACATACCTCTGCCATATTACTGATGACAATAGCCATGATGATTCCATAAATTGCCACAGCTTCACAGAAAATTATGCTGCAATACAAAATATTAAGATTATTCTTTTTTTAATAGCCTACTAACTAATTTCCCATCAGTTCATTATTGCTTCTCTTATGATAGCTCTCTGACATGGCCCATACTCAAGATTTTTTTCTTATCCTCATTTCTATTACCAAGTTACTTCAAACAGATTACAGTATTAAAGTTCTGGTCTGCTTTTCAAAATTATTCTTACTATTTCAGTTTCTAAAGGCAAGTGTCCAGATTCTTAGCATGTATTCATTTAGAATAATTTGATGGGGATTATTACACTGAAGCTACAGTGCAAAACAAGCCATTCAGCTTCATAGCTCATGTGGTGCTTGTGTTTCATATGCACTAGGTTATTTCTAATAGAAACATTCACATCTACTCTATTAAGCTTTTTTGTACATTTTAAATCTTAGTTGTTCCTTTGTTCAAGAAAGGAAATTGGGATAATTCTGAAAAATCATAGCCTGATTAGCTCATCAGTTGTAGGGAAACAAATGGAGGGTAGGATTTACATGCATTCGGAAAGTCATGGCCTGATTAGGGACAGTCAGCATGGCTTTGTGCAGGACATGTCATGTCTTACAAACTTGACTGACCTTTTTGAGGTGGTGGGAGGAGTAGGGCAATGCATGTTGTCTACATACATCTTAAGCTATTTGACAAGACCCCTTATGGTCACCCCTTATAAATTCAGAAGATTAAGTTGCATGGACCAAGGTGACTTCATCCACTGGATTCAGAATTGTCTTTCCCAGAGAAGACAGAGGGGAGTAGTGGAAGGGTGGAATTCTAGTGGAGGTCCATTTGCAAATGACAAGATTGGAATTTTGGAAAGTGCATAGCAAAATGTAAATCAAGTACAGTTGTCTGGTGTGTTGGAAGCTGAGGCCTGATGGAAGTTCATTAAATTATGAGAAATAAAGATAGGGTTATCAGTTAGAATTTTGTCTCAAGGTAGAAATGTCAAGTACTAGAGGTTGTTGTTTTGGGGGGTGGTGGTGAGTTTAAAGGAAATATGTGGAACAAGCTGTTTGTTTCTCTGCCCCTCCCTCTTTTTTGGTAGGTGCTGCAACAAGCTGTCAAGGGTAACAGAAGCAAGCATGCCATTTAAAAGACTGCCAGACAGATACAGGGAATGGAAGGACATAGATAACTAAAGATGTATGAGACTTAGTTTAATTCAAAATAGTGCTTAGCACAGATATTGAGAGCTGAAGAGCCTGTTCCTGTGTCACATTGTTCTTGCTCCATGTATTAAGTCAATACCGATTTCTTTCAGATGATGCATTTCAAAACTTTGGAAATTGACCATATCTAGAGATATGCATTAAAAGGCAAGCAGTGAAATGCAAATTGTACAACATCTGTGGAATTCTATAAGCTTTAAAGTTCTTCATTCAAACTGGATAAAAAAGTTTAAATTTTAAAACTCAAATTTCTATTTAGAACAGCAGTACAGCACAAGAACAGATACTTGTTGTGCCACAATGTTGTGCTGAATTAATTTAATTAGTGATCAAATATCCAACTAAACTAACCCCTTATGTCTACACAATATCCACATCATTCCATTTTCTCCATTCAAGTACTAAAAGTCTCCATCATTGATAGGCACCCACTTGTGTGGAAAAAAACTTGCTCTGCACATCTCCTTTGAACTTACCACCTCCCCTTACAATTTGAAGTTCATTTATCGAAGTATTATACAATACACAACCTTGGGATTCTTACCCCATCCAGGCAGCCACAAAATAAAGAAACCCAATAGGACCAGCTAACACCCATTGTGCAGGGAAAAAAAAATCAAATTGAGCAAAAAAAAGCAAGGAATAACATTCAGAACTGAAGTTCTCACAAGCGAGTCCCAAGCCATAAAGGCTGTCATCACTGCAGGCCATTGCCTCAGTTCAGTGCAGAGGCGAGTAAACCTCATGGAGTAGTGAGATGAACCCCAGCCAGTGCCTCACCTCTGGGCCCAACACCCTGACCTTTTCAATCTAACCCGGTGCTTAAATCAGCCAAACCTCGGGTTGTTATGCATACCTTCTGGTATTATAGACATTTCAATCCTAGGAAAAAGATGCTGGCTGTGTACTCCATTAAAGCCTCAAATGATTATCACATTTTCCTCCGTCTCCATGGCTCCAAAGAATACCTAATAAAAGTAAGCATGACTTATGGCTTCATATTACCTCATCAACCTGTACAGCCACTTTCAGTGAGGTATGCACTTAGACCTCGAGATCCCCCTGCTAATCAACACTGTTAAGGGCCTTGCTATTATCAATGCACTGACTTTTTACATTTTTTTCTCTCGAAGTGAAAAACATCACATTCAGCTGGGATGCTGCCACTGCTCCACCCTACAAATGATCTATATTCTGCTGTATTCTTTACCCACCTTCTATGCTTGCTATTAACACCAATCATCTGCAAACTTACTAACCCATCTACCTTTTCATCCAGATCACTTACATATATCACTAACAACTGAGGTTCCACTATGGATCCCAACCCAACATCACCAGTCACCATTCTCCATGCAAAACAAGTCCCATTGACCATTGCCCTGTTTTCCACAGACAAGCCAATTCTAAATCCAAACAGCTAATTCACCACTGATTCCAAGTCTTTTAATCTTCTGGATGAGATTCCCATGACAGACCTTGTCAAAGACCTTACTAAATTCCATGCAGACAACATCCACAACTCCACCTTGGTCACTTCCTCAGAAAAAATCAATTAAGTTGTTAAGACACAACTTACCTTAGAGGTCATGCTTACTGTCCCTAATTAGACCATGGTTTTTCAAATGCACAAATCCTGCCACATCCCGCCCACTGACATGAGACTCGCCAGTCTTGTTTTCAAGATTATCCCCATTTTCCTTCTTGAAAAAAGAATAAGCTACTTTCCAATCTTCCAGAACCTCGCCTTGCCTATTTTAATCGCTCTCCCTTTCTTAATGTCATGAATTTACATCCAGTTGTAAGATAACATCTGTTTAACAGAAATCAGAAATACAGATTAACACCTCTAATTCCTTATATTTACCTCAACTGTGAGGAAATGCAGGAAGAAACTTCCCTCTAGAGGTGCTTTCAATTGACTAATATGGAATTCTTTGTACTTAAGATGTTGGAAAAGATTTACAGCTCAGGTTGAGGATGTTGTTGAGTGGCTTAGCAAGCTGGCTTGTTAGCTTGCAGACATTTTGTTTCCCATCATCAATACAACTTCAAATGAAACGTTGGTGATCTACATTTTTTGTCTTTTATGTGTCCTGTGATTAGTCCATTTGTGTGTGTGTGTGTGTGGGTACGTGCCATTTCTATTGGTTACTGATTATGAAATCTGCAATTGATTTGCTACAATCCGACTAGGTGATAATGGGCACATATACCAACACACACATGCAAACAGATTAATCACAGGACACAAAAGATGAACAATGCAGATCATCAACATTTCATTTGAAGTTGAACCGATGATGTTGCCTAACTGGGTAACGAAACGCCTGCATGCTAAAAAGTCAGCTTGGCAAGCCACTCAACAACAAATTATTTTTATTACTACCAAAACTGGATTAAGATACAGTATTTCAAAAATATTACCTGACAAGATTTTTTGTTTTAATCCTGGGAGCTTTTACACCCCCACCAAGAATGCTTGAACCAGTGATGTAGATACCCCTAAATAACAAAAGGAAAATGAAAACAGTTACCTGTGCATTTTTTTCTTTCTCTTTCCAGCAAATTTCCTTTTTCTGTTGCTGGGAAGGCAGCAATAAAAACTGCAAAAATGAGTAAGTGGGCTACCTTGCACAAAATATTTGCCCTATGACTTACTGTGGGAGCCATAACATCTACTGATTGGTACAAAAGAGATTGATAAATGTAATATTAATAAAGGAAGGGCTAGTGATGGTACTGTGTTTAAACATTAAGAAGTGCTTACTCTTGTTCATTGCTAGTCTCTAGTGTGGTACAAAATCTGTCTGCCACAATTATCAGGGCAAGCATAAATGTTCTTCTCGTCTTGAATGCACTGTTTAATTATCAAACAAATACCAGTAGCTCCTGAAAGGACATCTGAGGAGACGCTTAATTTAAAACTTCACAATTCAAAAGAAATACATTTAAAACAAAAGCTGGTTAATAAACCAAACAAAATTTTAACTATTTATTCAACTACACTAATAATAAAGAAACTCATACCATGCAGCTCCCACAACAGATAAAGAGATGGCCAATCCAATTCCAAGGTTTGCCCACATAAAAGGAGAGGTTTCTGTTAAAAACCTATGATAAAATACATTTGCATGAAAAGATGTATTGCTCACTTTGCAATCAAAATTCAATGTGTACATAGTCATGTTGTGAAAGTTTTCAAAATGTTTACGTACATAAAACTGTTCCCAAGAAAGGTTTCAAGCAAATATAGCTAAGTGGTCCACCTTCAGATATTGCACCAAAATTGCCAGTGTACAACTCTGCAATTAGGCAGCACATTAAAGAATCACACCATGGAAAATAATTCTTAATAAAGTGAAAACCTGGAAGATTTATCTGGGCAACTCAAACCGCAAGGTCACTGTTCAGCATATGCTTAGACCACAAATATTAAGAGCAAGTTTACAAAAACACAGTCAGCAAAAACAAGATTTAAGCAGGATTCTGCCACAAAGATCAGGGTATTTCAGACCTGGGAGCAGCTGCAGGATAATTACTCAACATGAAAACTGAATATTTTGCTATCAACAGGATTTTTTTTTGCCTCTTTGAAAGCAACTTGATATTGCTTTCATAGAGTATGTACCTATTATGCCTAATATTGAGCAAGTGGTCAAAATTTTATCCTTAAAAAAAAATCCTTGGTAGTTAATGCAGTTAATTTTGCAATAGTAAACCTAATTAATTTACATACAGTATACAAAGACTGCTAGCTAGATGCCAGGAAAGTAAATCTTTCTCAATTGTCTTCTCCAAAGCTCATCCGGTTATGTTTAAATAAGCACAGAAAAACATGTATGTGAAAAATAGCATGCAAGAAGGGAACAGGAAGAATTAGTGAATCAGATCTTTTGGTTAACTGAAAATTTAATTTAACACTTTGTGCTTTCCCCAAGCTCCACTTCTACAACTCAATGATCTGAAGACATAGGCCTTAAAATGGAAAGTTGTGAACATCTTGCTGGTAAATCAAAATCTTCACACCATCTGTCAAATATGCATAAACTCCAAGTACAGGCGCTGCAATACTTCCTTCGTAACTGCATTTACTTGCTGGCATTCACCAGCACCAAGCTAGTGATTCAAGAGTGTCGGGGTTGAACTGAGTGTAGTCACTATTAGTAAGGGGAAGATGCTTGGGAAATCAAAAGGTCTAAAGACCATAAGACACAGGAGCAGAAATAGGCCATTCAGCCCACCGAGTCTGCTCCGCCATTCCACAACCCCATATATCTACCTTCTCGCCATATCCTTTGATGCCCTGACTGATCAGGAAACAATCAACTTCTACCTTAAATATAACCACGAACTTTGCCTCCACTGCAGTCTGTGGCAGAGCATTCCACAGATTCACTACTCTCTGGCTAAAAAATTCCTCCTTTCCTCCATTCCAAAAGGTTGCCCCTCAATTTTGAGGCTGTGTCCTCTAGTTCCAGATGTCCCACCATAAGAACCATCCTCTCCACATTCACTCTATCTGGTCCTTTCAACATTTGGTAGGTTTCAATGAGATCCCCCTGCATTCTTCTAAATTCCAGTGAGTACAGGCCCAAAGCAGCCAATCACTCCTCACATGTTAACCCGTTCTTACCCAGAATCATCCACGTGAACGTCTTCTGGACTCTCTCTAATGACAAAACATCCTTTCTGAGAGATGGGGCCTAAAGTGGTTGACAATACTCTAAATGTGACCTGACTAGTGTCTAAAAAGGCTTAGCATTACCTCCTTGCTTGTATATTCTATTCCCCTTGAAATAAATGTCAACATTGCATCTGCCTTCTTTACACAGACTCAACCTAAAAATTAACCTTCTGGCAAGTTTTGCTCGAGGTGGTCCCAAATCCCTCTGCACCTCTGATGTTTGACCTTCTCCCTATTTAGTTAATAGCTCACACATAGTTCCTTTTATCAAAATGCATTATCATACATTTCCCAACACTGTCACTTTTTTGCCCATTCTTCCAATTTTCCAAGTCCTGCTGCAATTGCTTCCTCAGCACTACCTACCCCTCCACCTAGTTTTGTATCAACTGTAAATTTTGCCACAAAGCCACCAATTTCATTATCCAAATCACTGACAAACACTGTGTGAAAAGTAGCGATCCCAATACTGACCAGGGGAACACCACAAGTCACTGGCAGCCAACCAGAAAAGGCTCCTTTTGGTGGATAAGTATCACTTGGACTGAACTGACTACCCCCACATGGTTTTAAGATGTAGATGAAGAGTTTGTGCAGGCATTAATGACTTTTCAAGGCTCACAAGTCAGGAATGGCTCCAGAGTACTGGAAAATCCACAAGCATCGCTTCACTCTTTAAAAGGAAAGGAGGCAAGAGAGTGGAAATGATAGGACAGTTATCCCGACTTTAGTGGCTGGTAAGATTTTATTTTATTTCATTTCATAACTTCAAGGGAAAATCTTGCCTGACAAATCAGTTGGAATTCTTTGAAGACATCATAGATTGGATAGACAAAGGTGAGTCAGCTGACATTTACTTGAATTTTCAGTGGGCCTTTGATAAGGTGTTGCACATGAGACTGCTGAAAAGATTGCCTTTGGCATTACAGAAAAGGAGCTAGCATGGACTGAAGATTGGCTGACTGGTAAAAAGGAAAGAGTGAAAATAAAGGGGGCCTTTTCTGCTTGGCTTAGTGACTAGTGATGTTCCACTGGGTTCAGTACTTTTCACATTTTATGTTAATAATCTGGATAAATGAACTGATGGCTTTGTGGCCAAGTTTGCAGATGATCCAAAGATAAGTGGAGAGGCAGGCAGTGCTGAGGAAGCAGGGAGTCTGCCCAAGGACTTGGCGGGTTGGGTGAATGGGTAAAGTCACTAATGGTGTACTGTATGCATGGTCATGTTGCACAAGATTAAAAATTGCAATGGAAAATTGTATCTTCACTAGTTCTGATGTAACTATTAACACAAGTTCTTGATGTTTTGTTCAAGTTGATTAGCACAAACAGAACAACAAATGTTTATTTCACCTCTAACTTTGATCCGCAAGCAGCGAAAACAAGTCCAAAGTATTACACAATGGTTGGAAGGGGGATTGAAGAGAGATGTATAATAGTAAGGATCTACTGATCACCTTTGTATCCTATGTATTTAAAATAGGGTGCCCAGGTTCCTTTTAATAGGACAAAACCATTTTTAAAGGATCAGCCTTCAAACCCACAATTGGGTTTCAATATTAGAGCAAAATAGGAAAGGAAAAGTGAACAGAAAAAAAAATCCCATTATTTAAAATGGGGTTCAAATGAGGTAACATTTAGTTCCAAACAAGAAATAAAACAAGGAATTTGATCCTTTGAACAGTGCTAAGTAGAGCATTCAGGAAGTAAGAGACCAGTACAGTATACTTGAATTCTATACATTTGGAGAATAATGATTGTCCCTCTGGAGGAGACTTGTACAGTTTTTCTATTACTCTGTGATGCTGATGCATGTTGTTTGTAGAAGAAGTTAAGAAACATTATTATAGTGAACACAGACACAAAATGGAAAAGAGAATTTCTGTGTTTGCAGGTTTACCAAATTCTAACAAAATACACTGGATTTAATTTGCCTGCCAAATTGGCCTTGGTAGTTTCAAGTTCATTGTGTCACTTCATTTTTCTTTAAATCTGTCTGAATTTTAAAAGCTTGGAACATTCTACATTCTCAACCCAGTGAAGACACAATTGTAGCAATATATGTATTTGCCAATGCAAATCAGCATACAAGGAGACTGAAAATCTGAGTGGTCCCATAACAACCACCTCACACTCCATGCAGCAAGACCAAGGAACTGATTACTGACTTCAGAAGGAGGAATCCGTAGGTCTGTGAGCCAGTCCTCACTGGGGGGGGGGATTTGAGCTAGAGACGGTTAGCAACTTTAAATTCCTCAGTGTTATTTCAGAGGATCTGTCCTGGGCCCAGCATGCAAATACCATGACGAAGAAAGCATAGCAGTGCCTCTACTTATAAGTTTGCAAAGGTTCAACAAGTCATCTAAAACTTTGATAAACTTCTATAGATGTGTGGTGGAGAGTACATTAATTGGTATGGAAACACCAATGCCCTTGAAAGGAAACTGCTACAAGAAGTAGTGATATGGCCCAGCTTATCTTGGCTAAAGCCATCCCACTATGGAGCCCATCTACACAGAGTGTTGTTGCAGAAAAGCAGCATCCATTATGACCCCCCCCCCACCCCCCACCGAGGTCATGCTCTCTTCTCGCTGCTGCCAGCAGGAAGATGGTGCAGAAGCCTCAGGACTCGCACCACCAGGTTCAGGAACCATTATTACCCCTCAACCATCAGGTTCTTAAACTAAAAGGTATAACTTAACTCAATCACAAACAAGAGAAAATCTGCAAATGCTGGAAATCCAAGCAACACACACAAAATGCTGGAGGAACTCAGCAGGGCAGGCAGCATTTATAGCAAAGAGTACAGTCAACGTTTCAGGCAGAGATCTTTCAGCAGGCCTGGAGAGAAGATGAGTTGAAAGTGGGGGGAGGGTAGAGAGAAACACAGTCAAGGTCAACGTTGATGGTGGAGGAAGAGAAGCCATTTTCTTTGGAGGAGGACACCCTCCTTCTTTCTGGAATGAAAAGTCTCATTCTAAGAGCAGATATGGCGGAGATGGAGGAACTCAGAGAAGGGGATAGTGTTTTTACGATGCAGTCCAGGCAGTTATGAGAGTCCATGGGTTTATAAGATATCAGTACATAAGTCGTTTCCAGGGGTAGAGACAAAGAGAGATTGAGAAAGGGGAGGGAGGTGTTGGAAATGAACCAGGTAAATTTGAGGGCAAGGTGGAAGCAGGAAGCAACATAAATGAAGTCGATGAGCTCCGCATGGATGGAAGCAGCAGCACCAATGCAGTCGAAGTAGCATAGGGAAAGTGGGAGATGGACACCAGTGTAGGCTTGGAACATGGACTGTTCCACGTTGCCAATAAAAAGGCAGATACAGCTGGGACCCATGCAAGTGCCCACAGCTACACATTTAGTTTGAAATGGGAGGAGCCAAAGGAAAAACTTAAGAGTGAGGATAAGTTCTGCTAAACAGAAAGAGGAGTGGTGGTGGAGGGGGAGGAGGGATGGAGTTGTATAGAGACTGGACGTCCATAGTGAAATAAGATGTGGACAGATGTGAAATCATTGAAGAGATCCGGAGTGAGAGCTCCAGTTTTACCCATCACCTTGTGTTTCTCCCTCCCCTCCTCCCACTTTTCAAATCTACTGATCTTTTTTCTCCAGTCTTCAAGAGTCTTGGCTTGAAACATCAACCGTACTCTTTTCTACAGATGCTGCCTCACCTGCAGAGTTCCTCCAGAATTTTAGGTGTATAACTTAACTCAACTTCACTTGCCCCATCAATGAAATGTTACCACAATCTATGAACTCACTTTCAAGGACTCATCTCGTTCTCGATATTTATGGCTTTTTTATTAACCTGTACTTGCAGAGTTGTCTTTTGCACACTGGACGAACACCCAAATTGGTGTAGTCTTTCTTTATTCTATTATGGATTTAATGAGTATGCCTGCAAGAAAACGAATCTCAGGATTGTATATGGTTACATACGTATGTTGATAATAAATTTACTTTGAACTTGTAGTCCAAAGTAACTCAGAGTCCAGAGCAATAGCAAAATCTCCAAGAACACTAAAATCTTTACTATATGAAACGATGGTAAGCTTTTTTTATCTGACAAATCTGACAGTAGTTTAATTGTTGCTTAGGTTTCCACTATAAAAATTCATCATTATGTGCCCTGTCATATGACATAAATGATCATGGTCTTTGATCATGACTGTTCTTGACATTTTTGTCTACAGAAGTTATTTATCATTGTCTTCTTTTGGGCAGTGTCTTTACAAGATGGGTGACCCCAGCCATTACCAAAAATCTTCAGAGACTATCTGATTTGTGATATGCACCAGCTGCTCATATGACCATGCACCACTTGCTCTCATGTCTTCACGTGATCCTGATTGGGGGCTAAACTGGTGCTACACCTTGTCCAAGGGTGACCTGCAGGCAGGCGGAGGGATGGTGTTCTTACACCTCCTATGACAGAGACGCAGCTACACCCCGCCAAACTAAAATTCACTACAAAAATTAGTGACTTAAAAAAAGCCAAAAATAGTTATTAAAAACTTAACTACTTTGGAATAATTTTAATAAAAGAAATTAACCTAAAGTTCTCAAGTGGGCTCTGGTCCTGAGCAAAATCCAATCCAGCAAAGAAAGTGATAAGCAACTTCCTAACTCCAATGCTGGTGAAATCACAGTGGAAAGTTGAAATTTGATCAGAGCATTTAAACTTCTATAAATGCCAGAATTTTAATATGTGGGGCAATTAAACACAACTGAACATCACATCTGAATCAAAATGCAGAAGGAACTCAGAGGCTGAGGCAAAATCTACGGTGGGAAAGGGACAGACAAAATTTCAGGTCGAGTCTCCTCATCTGGAATGATGAAATGTAGGTGAAGGGTCATTGACTGCCCATTTCCCTCCATTGGCACTGTCTCACCTGTTGAGTTCTTCCAGTGTCTGAACTGCTCTGGATTCTAGCACCTGTAGTCTCGTGTTTTGTGAGTGTGAATGGCAATCATACAATAGATTGGAAACATTTTGATATGGAATTTACTTTATAAAGTGTTAATATCACAAGGATAGTGGCCAGAAATTGCCAATTCTGTACCAAATTAAAGAGAATATTTAGACTACGCCCATAATCTGGAATGTAGTTAGAAGAACATAAAAATTTCCCATTTCAATTTCATTATCACCGTGCCATACTTTGTCTTGATCATGCTGTAGGGTTCAGCAAACCAAGTAAATGTGGAAAGAAGCAAAATTCTGATTTTAACTATAAATTTTTGCCAATCTACCCATTGCTCCAACACGGAAGACACAGGTCTTAAAGTTTCTTATCTACAGCAAAGGTTTCAGATCTAACTGACAGATTTTTGCTATCAATGTCTAGCTCTATATTTTTCATGAAAATTAAACGTGGCCACAAAATACAATACTATGTTGTCATTGAATCACATGAAACAAGAAAACTTGGAACTCATTCAGAAATAGACCACGAACAAAGGAAAAGTTCCAGATTTATCCATGTGTTAGACTTGAAGAAAAGTCTTAAGAGGAATAGAAGTGTTGTTTACAGATTAATTCCAAAAGGGAAATTAATTTCTGTAGGATTTGACTTTTAGTGTTTTTGTTAAATTTTCAAGGAAACTGGCATTGCTAGAACAGAGTAGTCCTGATAAAGTCCAAACTGGAGATGAGTGAAAAGTGTGGCCACACAACCAAGCAAAGGAGTGACTTGAATTTACTTTTTTTGTAACTGCATTGGTAAACTACGGTCAAATACATAAGAATTCTGAAAGAAGGCCCTTAAAAAATTCTGCTATTCTACAATATAATTCTTTTTCTGTGCATTATCGTACCCTGAATTTGTGAAAATAAGTTTTTACTATTTAACAGTGACAAATTTAAACATATATCTGCATACAAACACACAAGTATTAGGAGTTGATGAGATTGTCACAAGAGTTTATTGGATCTAAGTTACTACATACCAGTTTAAAAATAAAGGGTCCAATTAAATAATAAAAATTACATACCATCCTATATCGAAACGAAATCCCAGGTCAAATATTGTATAACAAATGCCTGCAATAGAAAAAAATTCATTTCAGAACATCTCATATACAAAATGATTCTGGTTTCACTACTAAATAATCACAACTCAGTCCTTTTCAGTATGTGGATTACAGGTGCTACTCTCCTTTTGCCGCTTATATAGGGCTCAAAGTGCATCAATAAATAGTCCCATGGCTTTCACTTCCCTCGTCTATATCTACTCCAAACCAGTTCACTGAAATAGAGTTTTGTTTCATTATTTATTTTAACACATTGATCCACACAACTTGCATGTAGTCTTTCCCCAGTGACCATACCTCAGATATTACTCCATTGACTAAAATACTTTGGTATGTCTTTGAAAAAGACTTCGAAAAACAGTATGTAAATACGGATTACTTCCAGTTAAATACTCTGATCAGCTTTACACATTTATATATTAGTAAAAGAAAAATGAAAGCTGATTTATTCTGAAAGTAGAACTCCTGAGAGAAAGTATCTCCTCTAAAGAATTTCTGAAGATGCAGCCTGTAGTGAGTGAATGTCATTTCACAAATGCAAATCTTCACTATTTAAGCCCAATATAATTTATACAATATCTAAAAGTAAAAATTTTGCACCCACTACCCAAGTGTACTTGAGCAATCTCTGGAGTTACAACAGCCTGAAATTACTAAGATAATTATTTCATGACATTCAGTATTCAGGTGCATTTACGTGACATCTGCTACACCATCTTCATCAACCATTTTAGTTGAAAACAAAATCTAATTTTGTCAAATTACAGGTGCCAGTAATCCATACCGGCATCATAATTGCATTATTGTAAATTTTATTCTTGGCTATAGCTTCTATTTATTTTCCTTCCAATTAATTGATTGGCTAGTTTATCCTTCTTTCATTTTCTAAAGAATCAGAATTGCAATAGGATTCCACGAGAATCATTCTGCAATCCATAAATTGAAAATGGATGTTCTGCCATCACTAATCTAGTTTCCACTTCCAGATATTGCACCTTACCCAGTTTCATAAAAGCAAATTGCTAAAATAGCTTAATTTACAGCCTCCATTACTGGAACAATAACGTTTTCTTCTTTTATGACAACTAATTCAAAGAGCTCATTTGATACCTGCATTATTGTGTGAATCGTCCAACTTCCATTATGCACCCATCATTTTTATATATGGGTGCTCCACTACTGCCACCCCACAGAGCAGTGTTTTATTGTAGACATCCGGTCCTCAAAACACCCAGGAAGTACACATTTCACTGCAGCTTCCTTAAAAAAATTTGCATAGATTGAACACTCCAGTGCTGGGAACTTAGTGCCAACTCTAACACTCCCAGTGCTGTGCATTGCAATGTCAGGAATCTGGCACAGCCCACAGCTCCCCCAAAGCTGCACCCGGTTATACTGGAAACCTGACAAATTCCTCCCAACTGCAGCATTCTCACACAAATTGCACAGATTTCAGTGGAGTTAACTTGCTATGGTTGTTTGAGTGGGCTGTGATGAGAAGTCTTGAGACACTGGGCACAAGGCTGTACCCTAATAGATTCTCCTCTATAACACACACACAACTGTTCTGTCAAACTAAAGAGCTTGAAGTTTTGCTTATATTCTGCTAAAGATTTTTGTAAAGGTTGCCTGCAGATTTGCTGCTCTATAACTTCTACATTGTTTTTTGGTAGTTCGAGAGAAGCCCAATGTAACTTCTCATTCTGTTACCTAATTTTAACCAATTTTTTTTTTAAATGGTTTTTTAACCACTTAATATATTCCCGCTCTTCTGAAGTAAATTGTTGATCAACAAATTCACCCTTGTATTTAATTTGAAACTGCACAATCCAGCTCTGTAGTTAAAAATAGTCAACAAATGTATTTCTCAGTATCACACGCCCAAAAACTGCATCTACTGCTCACAAATTTGGCATACAGGTATGCAATTTTCCATATATATTACTCCAAAATGTCTTATTGTAAGTTACTAGTGTGGAAGCATTATTTAAACATCTCTGGTCCAGATTACTTTCTTTGTTTCCTGTTGGAGTATAACATTATAAAAATATTTCTCAAGTTACTTTTTAACAGTCAGTGGTAAACCATAACAGAATAACTTGGGCCCCTACTTACTATTTTAAAACTGCATTCGTTTATGATCATGAAACAGATCTGCACATTTTTTTTTAAAAAAAGAGTACAACTACTGATGAAAAGTGTTTTTGTTTTAAATCTCATTTCTTCATTTTTGATAAAAGGTGGTACTGCAATGCTTGCAGCGTAGAACAATTTTGTGACTACAGAGTGCTCTCCATTGCTCTCCATTGTTCAAAAGCAAACTCCTTCACCTACTCATCCCACTTCAGCTCCACACTTAGAACTTGAAACCTGTCAAATATTGAAAGCCTAAATAGAGTCGATGTGGAGAGGATGTTTCCTAAGATGGGAGAATCTAGGACCAGAAGGCACAGCCTCAGAATAGAAGGACACCTCTTTGAAATAAAGATGAGGAGGAATTTCTTTAGTCCAAGGGAGGTGAATCTGTGGAACTCAGACAGCTGCAGAGGCCAAGTCACTGAATATATTTAAAACAGAGGTTGACAGGTTCATGATTAGTACAGGTGTCAAAGGTTACAGGGAGAGGTAGGAGAATGAGGTTGCAAGGACTAATAAATCAGTCATGATTGAATGGCAGAGCACACTCAATAGGGTAAATTGCTTAATTCTTCTCTTATGTCTTGTGGCTTAAATATAGCAAAAGTACTTGCACAAAACTATCTTGCATAGTTTATGGAATTTCCAATTCTATACAAAACATTTCACTTGACAACATTTTTAAATACACTTGTGTGTAGTTAGCAGGCTTTTGCAATTTCTGAATACTACACTTTTAACACATGGATATACACTTAAATTACAAAATCGAAATTACTCAGTCTATTTTAACACACACTTTTGGGTAACCTGCAGTGAGTAAGCTGCTTCATAAAAATAGCTGCTTAATATTGTTGCTCCTCACACACCACACAACGTCACATTTTCAACTCTATAGTCAAGACACTTTTTAATTGTCATTTCAACCATAACTGCTGGTACATTACACAGTAAAAGCGAGACGTTTTTCAGGACCATGGTTCTTCATGAAACAGTACAAAAACTACACTGAACTACGTGAAAACAACACAGTAAAACACTAGACTACAGACCTACCCAGGACTGCATAAAGTACACAAAACAGTGCAGGCATTATAATAATAAACAAGACAATAGGCACAGTACAGGGCAGTAAGTTGGTGCCAGTCCAGTCTCTGGGTATTGAGGAGTCTGATGGCTTGGGGGAAGAAACTGTTACATAGTCTGGTCGTGAGAGCCCGAATGCTCTGGTGCCTTTTCCCAGATGGCAGGAGGGAGAAGAGTTTGTATGAGTGTGCATGGGGTCCTTCATAATGCTGTTTGCTTTGCGGATGCAGCGTGTAGTGTAAACATCTGTAATGGCGGAAAGAGGGACCGCGATGATCTTCACAGCTGACCTCACTGTCCGCTGCAGGGTCTAAGCAAATAGCCTAGAAAGTTCTAGGCAATTTGAAGAAGCACCATCTTCTCTATATACCAATATAGCTATTACCAAATGATTTAATCAGAAGTTCATTAAGAGCACCATATATTCTTTTAGTTCCCTCTTGCTTCATAATGTCTGTCTTTTTTAGGAGGTGCTAAAAACTCTCTGCAGTGCAGTAGACATTGGCACAATGTGATAATGGCCAAATAATGTACCTTACTCACTGAGTTGAGGAATAAATGCCAAGTAATCCATTTTGCTCAGTAGGTTAAGGCATGAATGTTGTCCAACGGTATTAACAGGTCATGGTCAACAGATGGTGTTATGATATAAGTATGTCATTCTCACTCAATGATTAAAACAAACTAAGGTTTCTTTCCTAATGTCTTTTCATCCCACTTCAAAACTTAAAGTTAACCTTAAAATTGGCTCACAAACAACACACAAGATAGTGGAGCAGAATTAGACCATTTAGCCCATCGAGTCTGCTCTGCCATTCAATCATGACTGATTCCCCCCCCCCCCCCCGCCCCCACTGGCTCAGACCAACTCCTCAGCCTTTTCCCTGCAATCTTTGATACCATGTCCAATCAAGCACCGATCAAGCTCTGCCTTAAGACCTGGCCTCCATAGCTGCCTGTGGTAATAAATTCTACAAATATATCACGCCCTGGCTAAAGAAATATCCCCGTATCCCTGTTTTAAATGGGTGGCCTTTAATCCTGACTATACTCTCTAGACCTATGCTCCCCCACCATAGGGAACATCCTTTCCACATCTACTCTACCTAGGCCTTTCAATGTTGAAAAGGTTTCAATGAGATCTCTCCACAGCCACCACCCCCCCCCCCCACCATTTCTCGAAATTCCAGTGAGCACAGACCCAGAGCTATCAAGCATTCCTCGTATGATAACCCTTTCGTTCTTGGAATCATCCTTGTGAACCTCCTCTGAACTCTCTCCAATGCCGGCACATCGTTTCTCAGATGAGGAGCCCAAAACTGTTCACAATACTCAAGGTGAGGCCTCACCAGTGCCTTATAAAGCCTCAGCATCATATCCCTGCTTTTGTATTCTAGGCCTCTTGAAATAAATGCTAACATTGCATTTCCCTTCACCATCAACTCTACCCGCGTTAACTTTTAGGGTGTTCTGCACAAAGACTCCCAAGTCCCTTTGCATCTCAGACTTTTGGATTTTCTCCCCATTTAGAAAATAGTCTGCACATTTATTTCTACTACCAAAGTGCATGACCATGCATTTTCCAACATTGTATTTCATTTGCAACTCTCTTGCCCATTCTCCAAAGTGTCAAAGTCTTTCTGCAGCCTACCCATTTTATCAACACTACCTGCCCCTCCATATACCTATGATCTTGGCCACCACCACAGTGTGTGACAGAGCATTCCAGATTCCACTCTCTGGCGAAAAAGATTCTTCCTTACCTCTGTTCTAAAAGGTCACCCCTCAGTTTTGAGGCTGTGCTCTCTAGTTCTGGAAACCCCCACAATAGAAAACATCCTCTCCATATCCACCCAATCTAGTCCTTTCAACATACAGTAGGGTTCAATCAGTTGCCTCTACATTCTTCCAGTGAGTATGGGCACAAAGCTGCCAATCACCCCCATATGTTAACTGCTTCATTCCCAGAATCATCATGAACTCTCTCCAATGACAACCCATCCTTTCTGAGATATGGGGCCCAAAACTGTTGACAATACTCCAAGTACATAAATCAATTCATCTGCTCCTGCTCATTGGATCTCAATTTCATAGAAGCAATTGGGTGCCAAGTTAGTCTCTCATTTTGTACACCAATGTGATGATCTAAATTTTGTACACAAACTTCTGGATGAGGGCAGCTCCAACAAGGCCCAATTTTAATACCAGCCAGAACAAAACAGCTTACTTGAATATGCTTCATAAAACAACTTAAATTACATAGTAAACATGGCTAGAATGAGTACCGACAGGATGTTTTTTTAAACAATTCATCAAGGCTTCTACAGCTGTATCTTCCAAACTCATGACCTCTAATATCCAGAAGGTCAAGAAAGCACTTGAGACTTCAAACAACTTGCAAGTTCCCCTTTAAGTCACATGTCATTTTACTGGAAATAATTGTGTGAGAGTTGATGCCCTCATACATTTTGAGAGATCTCCCTAACGCCTTTGTTCATGAGAGCTGCTGACTTTATAGGAATGTTTTTTGCTAATTTCCCATAAGCAGTGATAATCTACTTTTATTCCACCCATTTTCAAAAATGTTAGATCTATTAGTCCGGCGTATGAATTCTCCACACAAAATAACCCTTGAAACACGCCACTCCACAAACAAATTGAACCACAATTACAACGAAAATATGAGAGAAAAATGGGTAGAACTGGACAGGAGTCATTAGAAATATACAAAAGTGACAACTATGCGCCTAACAGACCCCTGACAAATTCTCGCTTAGATTCACAGTGGTGACACGAAAGGGGTTTTAAAAAGAAATTGCCAAAACCTTTCCTACAACACATTAATAGTTAAATCTCATCTTATGAAAATTTTGTCTTCGAGTTTAATCATAAAACAGCACGATATTTAGAAACAACATTTTCAGGAAGATGGCCATCTCTGGGTGAATTTCGTAACTTAATTTTAACCCATGATTTTTTTTGGGAAAAGGGCGAGGGACATAATTCATTCAAATAAAATCATCAAGGTGAGACAGAAGGCGACGATCTAACGTCACAGACTTCCCCATAATTTGTACACTGCAGGCATCCCACAGTGGGTAACGTAGGGCCAGTACAGGAACATCAATGCCCCAAAGCTCCGGGCTCCCAACACCAGAGCAGCCGCGCTAGGCCCCACACCCGGCTCGACGCACCATTCAAGAAGCCGGCCTCCACTCCAACAGCTCCTTACCTACAACAACAATGGTGGACCAGAAGGCCACGGTAATGCCGGTGTAAAGTAAAGTGTAGCCGTTCATTTTCCGCGACTCCACTCACACCTCGGTCACCGTAATCTTCTCGTCGGGGGCGGTGACAAGCCGGCCGGTCACGTGAAGCAAAAGTACTCGATCACGTGATCGACATCACGCAGATGGACGAGGAGTCGCGGGAGTAGAAGGCTTTGACTCAGTTGGACTACATTTCCCAGCAGGCCTCACGACAGAGCCTCCTAAACCATTGAATACATTTTAATTTTACCAGAGCCTATTTCCCTGTCCATTCCTGTAACTCCCACTGACCAAAATCTGTATGTATTCAATGACTCAGCATTCACGCGGTCTGGGGTGGAGAATTTGAAAGATTCACTTCCCTCTCTCAGAGACTTCCTCTTATCACGGTCTAAATGGCTAAATTCCTATTCTTGTTTTGAATTTCACCCAAAGGAGAAACTCCTCGGAGCATCTACACTGTCACATTCTCATTAATCTAATAATTGATTAAATGCCATCTGTTTGCAGACACTTGAGTCTTAAACTAAGTGATCATAAAATGTAAACCAAAAATATGAATTTATTGAGATATGTTTGCATTTTGTTTGGCTAACTATTTAAAGTTTGAAGTAAATTTATTATCAAAGTACATATATGTCACCATTTTCTTGTGGACATACTCAATAAATCCAAGGAACATAATATAATCAATGAAGGACGGCATCCAGCAGGACAGACATGCAACCTAGGTGTAAAAAACAACAAACTGCAAATACAAAATAAGAATTAATCAATCAATTAATTAATTAATTAATTAATCAATCATCATTATGTGCCATGTCATATGATGTGGGTGATCAGGGTCTTTGACTATGATTGTTCTTGGCAAATTTTTCTACATAATTGGTTTGCCATTGCCTTTTTTCTGGGCTGTGTCTTTCCAAGAAGGGTGACCCCAGCCATTATCAATAATTTCAGAGATTGTGTGCCTGGCATCAGTAGTCACGTTATCAAACATGATATGCACCAGCTGTTCATACGACCATCCTCCACCTGCTCCCATATCTTTACCTGACCCTGATTGTTGGGGGGGGGGGGGAGGGAGAGGGTGGTTGGAGCTAAGCAGGTGCTACACCTTTCCCAAGGGTGAACTGCTAGTGGAGGGAATGGAGTGCTTTACACCTTTCATAGAGACGTATTTCTATCCTGCCACCCAAAATAAAGACATTAGCAATAAATTTTGGGTTTTGTGGAGAATGCTACCATAAAAACTTTACAATAGTTACATGGGCCAGTGGTGGAAATCATGCTGGGCTCTAAAGAGATTATCCCAAAAATTCAACTCTGAGGAAGTAATGATATTAGTGATGCCACATTTTGAATGAGAATGAGTAAAAACAATCTGCTTTTATTAGCTTTAATTCAGTAAGCTAAAACAGATATGATAGAGCCATGTATGGGATATTTGGCTAGAATTTCCTCTTTACTGGGTTTTATTGTTAAAGCAGCATTGTGGATTACTCTGACTTCTTGTGTTTTAAGTTGCTTAAAATATAAGAAATTCAACTTCCAGATTCACAGATCAGCATTAATTGGTTTCCCTGTGTACACTGACCTAAAACTGACATTATTAATATCTTTGCAGTTCCCAAGGTGTACTTATGCAGCTTTTAAAGCAACATGCCACAATGCAAGCAACATTCTTCCAACAACTCCTATTCTTCTGTGAGCATTACTATAGATGCTGCAATGATAGGAAGAATTGGAAGAGTTTTCCCTGATAGGCTCAGGGACCTGGACAAGCTGGTGAACAACAATGGTGACAAAGAAATTTTATTTTTGCAACAGTTCCACAGAGATGCTCCAGACTCCATAAACACTTGTGTGCAATCTGTAAGTGCTTGTAGTTTGGGGGAAGTCTGCATTACAGATAAATACATGTTCCTTTTGGTTAGAGGAAAAGTATGAGGTTTCTTCTCCTTGAGTTTTGAGCTGAGATAACCTCACATGTGCAATGGTTGGCAGCAAACTATAATGTGCTGTTTAAAATGGCAGCAGCAGTTTGGGATGACTCTGAACTGAGGAAGCTGAGAGTGATCATGACCCTGGCCTCCTTGGGAAAGCAGGTCACAGTTCATGGGAGATTGTATTTGAGGTCAAAGGAAGGTACAAGTTTGTGTGAGCACAAATAATGAAATTCCAGTGTTAGTCCTTCAGAAGGCACATTCTTACAGAAGTGCAAAAGTAAAATCTTATTTTTCTGTGAGTAAATAACAAATCTTATATTTCAGACCAACCAATGAGTTTGAAAATCTCATTGTAGGTGAATTATCCATATTGCTCTACTTCTGATATCATTTGGGGGAATTTAACACCAGAAAAATAATTATTATACAGAACAATAATCCTACTGTGAAAGGAGGAGTCAATTTCTGCCATGTGCTAATTGCCTTCAGAAATGCTCGCAAAATACCTTTGTTCCATATTAATGGGACTTGCAACGGTGCAGCACCATTTATTGATTTTTTTTTTAGCTACGTGAATGATTGATCAAATACTTTATCCCAAGGGTGTGAATCAGAATTGCCATAGGTTCCCTCACTAATCATTAAATACATCAT
Source organism: Hypanus sabinus (assembly GCF_030144855.1). Taxonomy (NCBI): domain Eukaryota; kingdom Metazoa; phylum Chordata; class Chondrichthyes; order Myliobatiformes; family Dasyatidae; genus Hypanus; species Hypanus sabinus. The sequence goes on along the minus strand of NC_082716.1, from coordinate 35,559,394 downwards.
GGACGAGCGTACGTGAGTGCACATGAATAACACATGACTGTTTAAATTGTCCTTCCAAAAACAGTCAAATTTAGTGTTTGGTCAATGAAACAGCTTTAAGAAGCAACTTCAAGGAGAATGTGTTAAGAAGGAGTCCCAGAGTTCAGGGTCTAAGCAACAGAAAGGTGCAGTTGCCAGTTGCAGATTCACTAAAATCCAGATGCTTATTAAGTTTGATGTGGAGAAATGACATGGATATTACAATTCATCTATGATCTCAGGACCTCAGTCTCTATGAACAACTTGGGCCCAAAGTTTTGTTCTCATGATTAATAGCTGGATGACACGATCTTACAATGCAATTCAGTGGGCTTCCACTTCTTAATCTATTTTTCAGAAGAGAAAACGGTGGTTGGCAAGAATTTATCATTTGAGGATTATGGAGGCAAATATGCAGATTTCATGATGAAAGCCACTGCGAACAATCTCTGGGTTTGATAGAACAGGAAAAAATGAAAACATACAAATACAGGCAACACACACAAAATGCTGGTGGAACGCAGCAGGCCAGGCAGCATCTATAGGAAGAAGTACAGTTGACGTTTTGGGCCGAGACCCTTCCTGTTCCCATTTCGGGCCCGAAACGTCGACTGTACTTCCTATAGATGCTGCCTGGCCTGCTGCGTTCCACCAGCACTTTGTGTGCGTTGCTTGAATCCCCAGCATCTGTAGATTTCCTCGTGTTTGCGTCATACAAATACAGTCATTGATTTAAATTGGTAACTCTGCTTCTCTCTCCATATTGGCTTATCCATTCGGTATCACTAGTATTTTCTGTTTTTATGACAGTGCACTCCCATCTGGCTAGACATTGGAAAAGAGGTATGGTCATGCTTGTAAAAGGCAATGGACAGATTGAGAAAGATGAAGATATCAATCTTACCACATCCCAAATGGAATATCTGTGATGCTATTAGTGAACTGATTAATCAATTCATTGCTTTCTGTGAAATTTTAGAGGGAAAAATTAACTTAAGCACTTCGTGCATTATGATTCTATAGTACCAGTAGTACAATACCTTATTAGCAGACCCAATCGGCCAAATGGCCTAATTCTGTTCCTATATCCAATTATATCTGTCATGAATACTTATCTCAGGACAGCGGGGAGCAACCACTCCCCGCTGAACATCAATGGCTCCTTGGTAGAGATGGTAAAGAGCACCAAATTTCTTCGTGTTCACCTGGCGGAGAATCTCACCTGATCCCTCAACACCAGCTCCATAGCAAAGAAAGCCCAGTAGCGTCTCTACCTTCTGCGAAGGCTGAGGAAAGTCCATCTCCCACACCCCATCCTCATCACATTCTACAGGGGTTGTATTGAGAGCATCCTGAACAGCTGCATCACTGCCTGGTTTGGAAATTGCACCATCTCGGATCGCAAGACCCTGCAGTGGATAGTGAGGTCAACTGAGAAGATCATCGGGTCTCTCTTCCCGTCATCACGGACATTTACACTACACACTGCATCCGCAAAGCAAACAGCATTATGAAGGACCTCATGCACCCCTCGTACAATCTCTTCTCCCTCCTGCCGCCTGGGAAAAGGCTCCAAAGCATTCGGGCTCTCACGGCCAGACTATGTAACAGTTTCTTCCCCCAAGCTATCAGACTCCTCAATACCTGAAGCCTGGACTGACACCCTGTCCTATTGTCCTGTTTATTATTTTTGTAATGCCTGCACTGTTTTTGTGCACTTTTTGCAGTCCAGTGTAGGTCTGTAGTCTAGTGTAGCTTTCTCTGTGTTGTTTTTTTTGACGGAGTTCAGTCTAGTTTTTGTACTGTGTCATGTAACACCATGGTCCTGAAAAATGTTGTCTCATTTTTTCTATGAACTGTACCAGCAGTTATGGACTTGACTTGACTTGATTTATATAACTCCCTCAGTGTGCTTCATAACCAATTAAACTTGTCACAACAAGTGTGCAGGCTGGCTGCTATTGCAACAAGAGTTGGAGTTTAACTATGAGGACATATTGCTACAGTTATGCAGGGTACTAATGAGACTATACTTGGTGCCCTGTGCACAGTTTTCAAACCCCCTTAAATAAGAAAAAATATAAGGGCATTGGATATAGTCCAAAAGAGATTTATCAAGCTAATCCTTGGATGAGAGGACTGTCCTATCATGAACGGTTATAATCTGTTGGTGTTGAGAAAAATGAGAAGCAATCTTACTGAAATATATTAGTTCCTTGGAGAGCATTACAACGTAGATGTCAAGATGTTTTCACTACAAGAAGAATCTTTAATTAGCTGCCATGGTTACAAGATTAGGGACTTGAAAACATAATTACAAAACAATATTATTAAATTTATCTATTGAATTTTACTTCTATTCTGATCTTGGAACCTGACCGCCATAAATCAATTTGTATCTAGGCAAATCTAATACAACAAAGTTAATAGTATATTCAATAACATTACTGAATTGTTTGGATATTATTTTCCCTCGTTCTAGCAGTAACTTGTTTAGCCTGCTCCAGTCATGCCACAATTTGTTGAAAGTATTATTCACAAAGACAAACTTGGCGTGGGTTTAACGCTAGAATATTTTACTCAGAACACTCCAGCACAACACGACCAGCTCACTGGGAATGGAAATTTTCACTATAAGCATACATGGTTCTGGTTTATTTTTTAAAATTAGCTATGCCTACTTACTAACTGGGAACAGAACATACCGTCCATCCTTTTCTGTATTCGTACTGTATTCCATGCTCTTTCTATCCAAAACAGGTTCTTATGTATTCTTTAGCCCTCCTGGATGTCACTTGAATTTCTCTTTTATTATTTTGAACTGGACATATAACCATATACCAACTACAGCACGGAAACAGGTCATCTCGGCCCTTCTAGTCAATGCCAAACACTTACTCTCACCTAATCCCACTAACCTGCACTCAGCCCACAACCCTCCATTCCTTTCCTGTCCATATACCTATCCAATTTTGCTTTAAATGACAATACTGAACCTGCCTCTACCACTTCTACTGGACATGCCACTTGTTTTCCACATCCTCTGTTCCTAAACAAGTGATCAACCTTTCGTGACTTTTTCCCCCAGTGAAAATGTTGCAACTTTGCACATTGTCTATTTATTTCTAAATAGTACATGTGCCTGGTGTTTGACTGAAATCTACACTGTAAATATGTTCCATTGGGAATTTCAAGGGAAGGATTTAAAGACCACAACACTGTGTGGTGCTATTGCCTTTGTAGCAAATTTTTTAAAAATGTGCATGTCAGTGTTGTTTCTTTGCTGAACAATGTAAATGTTCGTTTGTTTTTGAAGACCAAAACTAGTTTGGTAGCTGTTAAACATCTTACCCAGATTACCCAGTTAGAAGTGCAATTGCATCACATCTCTGGTGATTTGGGTTTGATCCAATGATCTTTCTGTGAAGTTTACAAAACCTCTTTGTCACCGTTGCTTCAGTTTCCTCCCACATTCTAAAGACATCCAGATTGGCAGGTTAATAGACCACTGTAAATTGCCCCCAAGTTTGTAAGTGAGTGATCAAATTTGCAGGGGGGTTTATGAAAGCATTGGGAAAATATTGCGGTATTAATATAGGATTTTGTGGACAGGTGGATGATTATCAGCATGGCCTCTAGGGGCTGTGGCCTGTTTCCATGCTGTCCCTTCCTAAGACTCTATTTCCTTCATTCTACCTTGAGTTGGTTCTTGCTCACTATAAAATTGATTATGGTGGGTGAGAAGATCGTTTGATAGACTTACAGGCTAACGCATCCGAGGTCTCTTCTTTAAATATTGTTATCTCGCTTCCAATCAGTCCATTTGTCCATTTCAAAAGATTAGAAAAGTCCATTTTGAACTCATCCCATTACAATGCTAGAGGCGTATAAGATGATAAGGGGCATTAATCATGTGGATAGCCAGAGGCTTTTTCCCAGGACTGAAGTGGCTAACACGAAGGGGGCAGAGTTTTAAGGTGCTTGGAAATGGGTACCAAGGGGATGTTAGGGGTAAGTTTTTCACACACAGAGGGGTGGGTGTGTGGAATGCACTGCTGGCAGCGGTGGTGGAAGCAGATACAATAGGGTCTTTTAAGAGCCTCTTAGATAGGCACATGGAGCTTAAAAAAGAGGGGTACGTTCTAGGGAAATTCTAAGCAGTTTCTAGAGTAGGTTACATGGTCAGCACAACGTTGTGGACCAAAGGGCCTGTAATGTGCTGTAAGTTTCTACGTTCTGAGGAAGTCTGAATGTGATTAAATTGATCCAATACTCCTGCACTTCATGCGGTCTCCCTGAGCATTTTTAAGTTGTTTGCAATTGCTCCATCTTGTGGGTTTGCCCCTGAATGTAATGAATGTAGTTTCAGCTTTAAACATTCGGGAAATCCAAAGAATCAAAATATTCATAGGAATATTCATTGGATATTGCAGATTAGCCTCTCAAATAAAAAAGGTTTTCTCTAAAGTCCAACGGAAGGGCTTAATTTATCTTTTGCTATTTTAATATTCATAAAGAAAGGAAATATATTACTGAAAAGGTGAGTGGTAGCAAATGGGCTAACTTTACAAAATCATACTATTTGGTTCAATGCAGCTTCAGGGCTCTAATTAGTGCAGCATTCTGTTCTACTCTGACTTCTAAGTTTCAATGGTGAATATACAGTATACTTAAGTGAAAAGACAGTCTTTGGTTAATAAGACATTTGAGTTGGGATTCTTTTGCATAGCAAAAAAAAACTATTTAAGACTAAGTTGCAGTAGACTGAAAAGCTTGAGCATGTAGATGTTAAGAAAGAGGATGTGCTGAAGCCTTTGGAAGGCATCAAGTTGGATAAGTCGCCGGGACCATGTGAGATGTACCCCAGGTACTGGGGAGGCAAGGGAGGAGGTTGCTGAGCCTCTGGCAATGATCTTTGCATCATCAATGGGGAAGGGAGAGGTTCCGGAGGATTGGTGGGTTGCAGATGTTGTTCCATTATTCAAGAAAGGGAGGAGGGATAGCCCAGGAAATTATAGACCAGTGAGTCTTACATTAGTGGTTGGCAAGTTGATGGAGAAGTTCCTGAGAGGCAGGATTTATGAACACTTGGAGAGGTGTAATATGATTAGAAATAGCCAGGGCAGGTGACTATTGTCACCTGTGACAAGGTGTCAAGGGCAGGTGGTGCCTTACAAGCCTGATTGAATTTTTTGAGGATGTGAGTAAACACATTGATGAAGGAAGAGCATTAGATGTAGTGTATATGGATTTCAGCAAGGCATTTGACAAGGTACCCCATGCAAGGTTTATTGAGAAAGTAAGGAGGCATGGGATCCAAGGGGACATGCTTTGTGGATCCAGAACTGGCTTGCCCACAGAAGGCCAAGAGTGGATGTAGGCGGGTCATATTCTGCATGGAGGTCAGTCACCAGTGGAGTGCCTCAGGGATCTGGTCTGGGACCCTTATTCTTCGTGATTTTTATAAATGACTTGGATGAGGAAGTGGACGGATGGGTTAGTAAGTTTGCTGATGACACAAAGGTTGGAGGTGTTGTGGATAGTGTGGAGGGCTGTCAGAGGCTACAGCGGGATATTGATAGGATGCAAAACTGGGCTGAGAACTGGCAGATGGAGTTCAACCCAGGTAAGTGTGAAGTGGCTCATTTTGGTAGGTCAAATATGATGGCAGAATATAGTATTAATGGTAAGACTCTTGGCAGTGTGGAGGATCAGAGGGATGTTGGGTTCCGAGTCCATAGGACACTCAAAGCAGCTGCGCAGGTTGACTCTGTGGTTAAAAAGGTGTATTGTCTATGGGCCTTCATCAATCGTTGAATTGAATTTAGGAGTCGAGAAGTAATGTTGCAGCTATATAGGACCCTGGTCAGATCCCACTTGGAATACTGTACTCAGTTCTGGTCGCCTCACTAGGAAGGATGTGGAAGCCATAGAAAGGGTGCAGAGGAGATTTACAAGGATGTTGCCTGGATTGGGGAGCATGCCTCACGAGAATAGATTGCGTGAACTCGGCCTTTTCTTCTTGGAGCAACAGAGGATGAGAGGTGACCTGATAGAGGCGTATAAGATGATGAGAGGCATTGATCGTGTGGATAGTCAGAGGCTTTTTCCCAGGGCTGAAATAGTTGACACTAGAAGACACAGGTTTAAGGTGTTGGGGAGTAGGTACAGAGAAGATGTCAGGGGTAAGTTTTTTTACTCAGAGAGCAATGAGTGCATGGTATAGGCTGCCAGCAACGGTGGTGGAGGTGGATACAATAGGGCCTTTTAAGAGTAAGTACATGGAGCTTAGCAAAATAGAGGGCTATAGGTAAGCCTAGTAATTTCGGCACAACTTTGTGGGCTGAAGGGCCTGCATTATGCTGTAGGTTTTCTATGTTTCTAAATTCTATTCATCATAGCTGTTTGTTGTTTTATGAGGTCTGCAGTTCAAGGCATTTAATCTTCCAAGTTTTAAGCACTTCACAAAATCAATTAAAGAAGGTACAGCATGGTTTAGTTCATCTAAAAAGTACATAATATTAGAAGTGCCAGAAAAGAAGCCCAAGAAAGGCTTGTCAAAAATGGAAGATTCAGGATTAACGCAAAATTAGAGCTTTTTTAAAAATGTTTTTATCATTAAATAACTGAGGCAATATTTTTGCTTCATTGTAAAATGTGAGAAAGCTTCAGGAAGTTGAAAGGGTTTTTAAGAAACAAGTCTCCAGAGATAGTCAGCATTGATCACAGATTAATCAGAGTTTTCAGTTAGAGGGTTTTATAAAAAAAATTAACACCCATTTTGAGGAAATCATTGGGTAATGCAATGATATTAATTGATTAAAAAATGGTTAATATGGTGTCCAGAGACAAAAATATCAACAAAATTGGTACGGCACTTAAAGAACTTTTGAATTAACTCCCATTTAATACAAAATAATGGAATCCATTATTAGACAAAACATGACAATTGTTCATGTTGTGTTTTTCAGTAATATTTGTGTAATGATGTAAATATAATGTTGATTATGAATTTGTTGTTGTTAAGTAAAGCATCGTCGTCATCCAAACCCTTAGTGCCTAGTTGACATATGGGGCCTCAAAATAAAGCACTTTGGGTTATATGTAAATAACCCATAATCCTCATATGTTATATGTAAATGTATATGAATGGCATACATTATTATGCCACCACATCATTAGTGTGCGTGCTTCACTAAAAGTAAAACAAAACTGCTGTCACACATCTCTCAGCTCCTTGTTTTCCTTTCAATTAGTTTCTATATTTTGGAGTCACAAAACATATGTTAATCTATTGATAATCAGTAATCAACATGGTCTCTGAAAGGGATTATTAGGACTGAACAAAGGAAGAAATAGAAGAATAAATCCACAGTATGAAGAATAAAAATGAGTTCTGAGAAACTAATAGTTAGGAATAAGAATTTTCAAAATTAGATTTTCAGAGTTAATTTACATTCTGTTGCAGAACTGTGCAAATTCATAAAATGAAATTGCTCTTTCAAGTTTATAAAGTGGCTTCGCTTGAAGGACATAAGTTCTTGTCAAAACAATTTGTGTATTGGAGGCCTTTCACTACAGCCTTAATCTCTCTTCAAAACTACTCAAGTTCTTCTTTTCTAACACTTGTACTGGCTTTACATCCCAGGATAAACTTGGATAATTTTCTCCTAAAGAAGATTATTCTGAATCTCTCTGGGCAAAGAAGGAAAGAGCCAAGGAGTTATCTGCCTCATGATGTGGAAAAGGGTTGGGATTTTGTGGGATAGGCCCAAAAAATGATAACTAGGAGCTACAAAGGGACTGGCAAGGCTTCATTTATTGCTGCATTGTCGAGAAAAGTATAATTAAATTCCTTCCTCTGTCATAATTTTGGTCCTTTAAAAACTGGCATTGCTCACAGAGATAGAAGCCTTGTCTTTACATTTTCTAAATATTAATGTTTGCCTAAAGCTTTCTTTTTGGGTATTCATTAACATAGAGTAACTTGCACTGAGAAACTTTCCACTTCACTGGATACCAAAATGAATTAAGGCCAGAAAGTTAAACTTAATCACTGACAGGTGACACAATTCCGATGGGAGGATGGTTCAATAATTTCCTTGAGTATCGCACTGGCTTCACCTTGTGATCGTTCCAAACAAAACAGTATGTATTAGACAAAATCAATAGAAAAAAGAGTATGTGTTTAGTTTTGGTGGTTTTAGGAGGCAGGGTTTAAATCGAGGACCATTTTGCTTTCACAAAATATAAAACTAAATGGTATACAAGTCTTGTTTTGATTATGGGAAATGATGCGTTAAACTGAATTGATTTCAATATTTTTCAGAGAAATGTATAATTCAAAGGGAGTTGGATGTGTGATGACTATACATCTGACCCTCCTGCTCTGGTGACAGGTTCAGTTCACTCTCAAATAATGTACTTTATTCATAAAACCCTGCAGTTATACATAATAGGACATTCATGTGTTATCATTTTCTCTATCCACATGTATATTTGCTTACAACATTTAAATTATGTTATCAATGGCATACAGGTTATACTTCCCCTAATGGTCCATCAGTGAGATGTTTGAAAGTATATCTTTTCACACAGGGCCGACCACTCTGTGTTCAACGGATCCATCTTGGAGGCTGGTTGTGGAGGAGTCACATGTTGCAATGTAAGTTTCACACCAAGGAGGGCAGAGAATAGCTCACCTGTTCAAATGAGCAGGGTTGTGGACCATGTAATTAAAAACATCAGTGTAGGTAAGTGCTTGAATGATTTTACTTTTAATATTTTTAATTTATAAGTTCAATTAAATTTCTTGTTCAATATAATTTACTTAGTAATTTGAAATTTTAGCCTTTTTTTCAGCTGTTTAGACAGCTTGAATAGTTTTTTTAAGATGTCACCAATAGAGACATTTGTAAAGTTAAAAGCCTTTGATAGTGGACAGATGGGCATTGCAGAACAGGACATAAGGAATACTACCTGGGGAATTTTTGCCTCATGGAGCTAAGCATCGTCTTGGTGGATTGGCTTGTATGGACTTCTGCTTCAGTATAATTAACATTTGGGGAAGTCACTGCGGACGACAGGTCCAGGATGATCTGTCCTTATATTTATTGTATCATGGAAAAATTATTTCTACTTTTTTTGATATCACCGATCTCTACCTCATCCCAGTCTGATGATGGCAGAAATTCTCATTTTGCCCTCTGTTTAGCAACTCTGTCATATGGATTTCTTTGATCAAGTTATAAATTTCATTGTGTGCTATAGTGGACCTCTGGTGTCTGGCCAGTAATGTAAACAATCAGGTTTAGCAGTCACTCACACTGAGTAATTAGCACAGACAGCAGCTGCAGGAAATGAATTTTAACAGTTTTAAAAAAATATTTTATAGAGGTCAAAAATAAATAGGCAGCTTTATTGCTAGTCATAACACAACAAGGTCAAAAATTGGGTTTCAAAGTTCAAAGCCAATTTATATTTTAAGTCTGTTATCTTGAGGTTCATTTTCTTGCAGGCATTTTTGGGAAAAAGGAAATACAATTGAATTTTACAAAACAAAACTACATATAAATAGATAAAGCGTACATACACACGATTCAGCAGATGCTGGAAGTTTTGAGCAACACACACAAAACTCTGCAATTCAGGCAGCATCTATGGAGAGGAGTGAACAGTAGACATTTCGGCCCAAGACCCTTCCTTGGACAAAGACTGATTAACACCAATGAGCAAAAGAAGAACATGGAGCACATGATAAACATAAGAGATTCTGCAAATGCTGGAAATCTAGGGGAACACGCACAAACTGCTGCAGGAACTCGGCAGGTCAGGCAGATTCTACAGAAATGAATCACCAGTCAACGTTTTGGGCTAAGACTCTTCAGCAGGACTGGAAAGGAAGGGGGGAAATGCCAGAATAAAAAGGTGGGGGAAGGGATGGAGGACAAGCTGGAAGGTAATAAGTGAAGCCAGGTTTGGGGGGGTGGGGTGCGAGGAACGGAGGGTGAAGTAAAGAGCTGAGAAGTGATCATTAGAAAAGAGAAGGGTTGGAGAACAAGGTCTCAGGAAGAAATGGTAGGAACCTGGTGTGGTGAACTACATATACCTGTCTGGACACGCCCCCTGCTGACTGCTCCTGTGGCTCCTCCCACGGACCCCGGTATAAAGGTGATTGAGTCCTGAGCCCGGCCCTCAGTCTCCAGGATGTAGTATGGTGGTCAACTACTGCTTGTTCTTTCTTCCAGTCAATAAAAGCCGATATCTCGCGTCACATCTCAAAGAATTATTGATGGTGCATCACCTGGGTATGCACATGGTCAAACATGCAGATGGCAGCAGAGATTACAGAGGGAGAGCAGTGAGAGAGGGACTCACTGACCTTCCATTAAAGAGAAGATTTAAATTTCTTCAGGGTAGGTAGACCTTGAAGAGACTTCACAGTGGAGCAGCAAATCATGAGCACAAGAGAGTCTGCAGATTCTGGAAATCCAGAGTAACACACACAAACTGTTGGAGGAACTGGACAGGTCAGGTGGTATCTATAGAAAAGAATCAACAGTTGACGTTTTGAGCTGAGCCCTTTCAACAGGATTGGAAAGGAAGGAGGAGGATGCCAGAATAAGAAGGTGAGGAGAGGGAAAGGAGGACAAGCTAGAAGATGATAGGCGAGGCCAGGAGGGGGAGGGGGTATGGTATGAAGCTGGGAGGTGATAATTAGAAAAAACAAAGGGCTAGAGAACAAGGTCCCAGGAGGGATACATGGGAGAACATGAATTGTAAAGGATCTTTGAAAACGAGTCTGCAGATTGTAGATTCATTTCAGAGGAGGGTAAATGAGGTTTTCTACGCTGGTGGGATGGATAACTGATTATTTTACAGCAATAACTGTTCCTGAATCTGGTAGAGAGGGACCTAAGGCTTCTGTACCTCATGTCCAATGGTAGCACTGATAAGAGGGCATGACTTGGATGGTGGGGGTCTTTAATGAAGGATACTGCTTTCTTAGGGGCAGCACTCCATGTAAGTATACTCAGTGGTGGGGAGGGCTTTGGCTGTGATGGTTTGGGCTGCACCTACCACTTTCAGAAGACTTTTCCATTCCTAAGCTTTGGTGTTGCTATACAGGCGGTGATTTAAGCAGTTAGGATACCCTCCACTGCATCTAGAGAAGTTTTACAAAGGTTTAGTTAACATGCTGAATTTACGCAAACTCCAAAGAAAGTAGAAGTACTGTTGCGCCTTCTTTGTGGTCCCAGGACATATCCTCTGATATGTTGATGCCAAGAAGTTTAAAGTTCCTAAGCTTCTCCACCCCTAATGAGGACTTCTGGCTTCTTCCTCATGTAGTTGTTTGGTTTTCTGACATTCTTTAGGTGGCACCCTTCAACCAGACTTTCAATCTCTCTCCTATATACCGATTCATTGCCACATTGATTTGGCCAACAACAATTGTGTTGTCAGGAAAGTTAAATGTGGTATCGGAGCTGTACTTGGCCACACAATCATAAATATAATGTGAATATATTTTGAAGAAATTTTGACTTCATATATCTTAATGAACTACATGAATCTGGCCAATCCCGGTGATATTTGCAGTCTGGTTTGACAGGACCAAAAGTTGCTCTCATCACTTTTGGAAGTGTTACTCAAGTTGGTGCGTAAATAACAGGACTAAACTGATGAAGAGAACTATTCCTTGTTTCCTCTTTTCTGTGTTCCAACCAATACTTTCCATGTTGCAAATTTAGTTTTATAAAGCAACCATTTAATCAAAGGATTAAATACCATCACCAGTGTAGAGATAAATAAAAATGTTGAATTTCAGACAAATTCATGAAAACACTGCATCAAAGGAATGATTAATATGTTTGTCAGGGGCCAAATTACCTTGTTTTGCACCAGAGGTTTCTTTGAACATCATTGTTTTGAAAGTCACTACCATGGTCTTAAAAATACCATATGCAATATATCCACTAAATTCATATTAAAAACATGTATTTTTATGATTTTATTTTCTCAAGGTCAAAATTGAATATTAACTAAAGGATAATTATTTTTATAAAGAAGGGAATAGAGAAGAATGCTGTCCGAGCACTAACTGCTGCCACGTGAATTGATATAATTTCAAAGGAAATTCAGAATCAGAGTCAACTTTATTATCACCAGAATGTGTTGTGAAATTTGTTAACTTAGCAGCAGCAGTTCAATGCAATACATAATATAGAGGAAAAAAATAATAATAAAAAATAAGTAAATCAATTAAAGTATACATATATTGAATAGATTAAAAATTGTGCAAAAAAACCAGAAATAATATATATTAAAAAAGTGAGGTACAGTTCACGGGTTCAATGTCCACTTAGGAATTGGATGGCAGAGGGGAAGAAGCTGTTTCTGAATCGCTGAGTGTGTGCCTTCAGGTTCCTGTACCTCCTACCTGATGGTAACAGTGAGAAAAGTGCATGCCCTGGGTGCTGGAGGTCCTTAATAATGGACGCTGCCTTTCTGAGACACCGCTCCCTAAAGATGTCCTGGGTACTTTGTAGGCTAGTACCCAAGATGGAGCCAACTAAACTAACAGCCCTCTGCAGCTTCTTTCAATCCTGTGCAATAGCCCCCCCATACCAGACAGTGAAGCAGCCTGTCAGAATGCTCTCCATCATACATCTATAGAAGCTTTTGAGTGAATCTATTGACGTGCCAAATCTCTTCAAACTCCTAATGAAGTAAGTCGCTGTTTTGCCTTCTTTATAACTGCATTGATATGTTGGGACCAGATTAGGTCCTCAGAGATCTTGAGACCCAGGAACTTGAAGCTGCTCAATCTCTTCACTTCTGATCCCTCTACGAGGATTGGTATGTGTTCCTTCGTCTTGCCCTTCCTGAATTACACAATCAGCACTTGTCTTACTGATGTTGAGTGCCAGTTTGTTTTTATGCTGCACCAGTGCACTAAATGGCAGATCTTGCTCCTTGCACCCTCTCATCACCATCTGAGATTCTACCAACAATGGTTGTATCATCAGTAAATTTATAGGTGGTATTTGTATTATCAGTGTCTTATTAAAAAAAACACAAATTTTGCATCCTTGGACAGGATACCTGAATTAGAATGATAACCTTTACTGGCCAATTACAAATGGATATTAGGATAGTGCACAGAAGTGCAGAAATTTCTACAGAAATCATGGACTAGAATTGGAAACTATTGTACTGAATTAAAATCAAATATAGATTAAAAAAAAGTAAGAAATTCTGCAGATGCTGGAAATCCTGAGTAACACACAAAAATGCTGGAGGAACTCAGCAGGTCAGGCGGCATCTACTGTATGTGGAAGATAAACAGTTGATATTTTGGTAAATTGGACCAGCAGTCTGTGTTCCTTCCTGCATACAAACAGAAGCTGAAACATGAGGATTCAGTACAGAAAGTCATTTTGTGCTTGTCTGAGGAAATAGATGAGCTTCTGTGTGACTAATTTGAGTCAGTAGATGAGTCATGTTCAAAGAATCAGCACTCAGCCTAGATGAATATGTCATCACCTTCATGGACTTTATCAGCAAGTGTGTTGATAACCATGTACCAAAGAGGACATCTCAGGTGTTAGAAACCAGAAACCTTACATAAACCAGGAGATCCACTCCTTTCTGGTCTAGAACTGCAGCATTCACACCAGATGACCCTGACCTTTACAAGAAATTGAGACATGACCTTTGTAAAGCTATCAGGGATGCCAAGAGACAAAACCAGTTCAAAATCAAGTTCCAGACCAGCTGTTAGTTGTGTCAGTGCTTACGTGCTATAACAGCCTACAAAACAAAGTCAGGCAGCATTTCTGACAACAGCATATTCCTTCCCACTGAGCTTAATGCATTCTTTAAAACATTTTGAACAGAAGGAGATTGGAATGTCACCACCACCCCGACAAGATCAGTCTACTAGAGAGTGAACCCATAGAAAGCAACTGGCTCAGTGTTGTCCCTGGCAGTGTCCTTGGATCCTGTGATCAGCTGGGGAGTTACTTGCAAAAATGTATAACCTCTCCTTGCTTCAGTGACTGGTTCCCACCTGCTTTAAACAGATCACTATCATCCAGGTACCTTAAAAATACAAGTGATGTGCTTTACTGACTATTGCCCTGTGGTTCTGATACCCACAATCATGAAGTACTTTGTCAGGTTGGTCATATCAGACGACCGCAATCACCTAACACCAAAACAGGTCTCTGGTGGATGGCATCACCCTGGCTCTACGTTAATCTCTGGAGCAACTGGAGAGTAAAGATAGCTACATTACACTATTGTTTATTCATCAAATTCACCTCCCAACTCCTGGACCTAGGACTCAACTGTATCATTGACTTTCCAACCAACAGACTGCAGCGACACTAATACAATAATGACATTTAAGAAACTCTTAGATAGGCAGAAGGATGTAGGTAAGAATATTGAAGGGTTATGGGCTGTGTAGGAGGGAAGGGTTACATTGACCATGGTGTACATTTATATAGCTTGGCACAACATTGGAGGCCGAAGGCCCCACACTGTGCTGTAATATTCTATGTTCTAACACCTCCACCATGATTATCCTCAATACTAGTGCCCCACAAGGCTGCATTCCCATTCCCCTAATCTACTCCCTGTACACTCACGACTGTGCAGCTACATTTTGCTTTAGCCTCATCTACACATTTGCAGATGATACCAACACAGTGTCCTGCGTCTCAAATTGTCAAGAATACAGGAAGGAAAAATACAGTTTAACAACATGACATTATGAAGACAAACTTTCCCCCAATGTCAACAAGACAAAAGAGCTGGTCATTGTCTTCAGGAAGTGGGGCAGTGCACATGCGGTTGAGGGAGTTGAATGTTTCAAGTTCCTACAAGTGAACATCACCAATAGCCCTTCCTGGACAACACAACCAAGAAATCTCAACAGCATCTCCACTTCTTCAGGAGGCTAATGAAATTTGGCATGTCTCCTTTAACCATCACCAATTTTTACTCACCCACCACAGAACACATCCTACCCAGATGTATCATGGCTTAGCGTGGTAAGCGCTTTGCCGCTGATTGTGTGAAACTCTGGAGAATTATGGACATCATGAGAAGAAGCTTCCCCTCCGTGTACTCTGTCCATACTTATTGCTGCCTTAGTAAAGAAGCCAAAATAATGCAAGAATCGAGCCGTTCACTTCCATCTGGCAGAAGATACAAAAGCCTGAAAGCAAGTACCACCAGGTACAAAGGCAGCTTTATCCTACTGTTATAAGACTGTAGAACATTTCCCTAGTATGTCAAAATGAATTCTTGATCTCACAATCTAACTCATTATGACCTTGCACGTTAGCATTTGCAGTTTAGTATTTACCTGCACTGCAATTGTAATACTTTATTCCATATTTTGTTATTCTTTTAGCTTGTACTACCTCAAGGCATTGCTGTACTGAATGATCAGAATGGTATTCAAGATAAGTTCTTTAATTGTGTGTCACTAAATGTGACAGTAATAAACCAATTTATCAATTTACAATCCATCAGTTGTCATACTAACACTCTCTTCAGCATCCCTACTGGCGTACTCCCAATGACAGTTGTAAACTAAGCCAACCTATTAAGTTTTTTGGACTGGCATAACCCATCAAAAAGCCTGCTAGTAATCAATAGCAGTAAAATGCATTTTTATAGTATTTATTAGATTGCTTCTCCGAGACAGTACATCCCATTTATTGTGTTGTTTAAATATGATGAAAATAAAGACCAACTTTAATTACCTTGGTGGCTTTATATCACAAGATGCTAGAAGTAAAGTAGAAATAAAAAGAAGAATTGCCATTGCCAAAACCAACTTTCAAAAAATGAAAACACAAGGAAATCTGCAGATGCTGGAAATTCAAGCAACACACACAAAATGCTGGTGGAAGACAGCAGGCCAGGCAGCTGACGTTTCGGGCCACGTTGACAGTGCTTCTCCCTATAGATGCTGCCTGGCCTGCTGCATTCCACCAGCATTTTGTGTGTGTTCCAAAAAATGAAACCCATTTTTAATCAACATTTCTACGACAACAAGGCTTAGGCTACTAAAATGTTACATCTGGTCAACCTTGCTGTATGCTTCCGAAACATGGACTAAAACACCAGAACAAAGAAACTTGGAAGCAACAGAAATGTGGTTTCTTAGAAGAATGTTGAAAATATCGTATAGAGTTAGGGTAACTAATGAGACAGTACTCCAATGTGCCCATATAAAAAGATCTTCAATGAGAACATTAAATGAGTGGAAACTTAATTTCCCGGGCCATGTCATCAGAAGGGGAGAAATAGAATGCCTTACATTACAAGCCCATATGCCTGGGATATGAGTAAGAGGAAGGCAAAGGAGAAAATATATGGACACTGTGAAAGAACTAACAAATCTAAATGTGCGAGATATCATTGACGCTGCGAGGGATCGTTCGATGTGGAGAGCCGTGATCACCCAAGCATGTAACGCGCAAGGCACATGAAGAAGAAATACGATAAAACATGGAAATATTTTTTTGGGAAGTAGCTGTAGTGCTGTATAGCAGAGGATTTTGCAATAGGAAGGTAAGTCTATCAAGGAAAATATTTTTTGGTTTGTCTTTTCAGTGAAACATAGAAAATCTACAGCACATTACAAGCCCTTCAGCCCACAATGTTGTGTCAGCCATGTACCCTACTCTAGAAACTGCCTAGAATTTCCCAACTGCATAGCTCTCTATTTTTCTAAGCTCCATGTACCTATCTAAGAGTCTCTTAAAAGACCCTATCGTATCCATCTCCACCACCGTTGCCGACAGCCCATTCCACGCACTCACCACTCTCTGCATTAAAAAAAACTTACCTCTGATATCTCCTCTGTACCTACTTCCAGGCACCTTAAAACTGAGCCCTCTTGTGTTAGCCATTTCAGCCCTGGGAAAAAGCATCTGACTATCCACACGATCAATGCCTCTCGTTATTTTATACACCTCTGTCAGGTCACCTCTCATCCTCCGTCGCTCCAAAGAGAAAAGGCCAAGTTCACTCAACCCATTCTCATAAGGCATGCTCTCCAATCCAAGCACCATCCTTGTAAGTCTCCTCTGCACTCTCTCTATAGCATCCACATCTGTCCTGTAATGAAGCAACCAGAACTGAACACAATACTCCAAATGGAGGCTAACTAAGCTATAACATTACCTTCCGGCTCTTAAACTCAATCCCATGGTTGATGAAGGCCAACACACCATATGCCATATGCAGCAGTTTTGGATGTCCTATGAACACGGACCCCAAGATCTCGCTGATCCTCCACACTGCCAAGAGTCTTACCATTAACTTATTTTGTCTTAGCCCAGTTCTGCATCCAATTGATATTCTGCTGTAACCTTTGACAACTTTCCAGATTATCTACACCATCTCTAACTTTTGTATCATCAGTAAACTTACTAACCCACCCTTCTACTTCCTCATCCAGGTCATTTATAAAAATCACAAAGAGGAGGCATCCCAAAACAGATCCCTGCAGAACACCACTTGTCATCATCCTCCATGCAGAATATGTATCATCCACAACCACCCTTTTCCTTCTGTGGGCAAGCTTCTGGATCCAAAAGCAAGATCACTTTGGATCCCATGCCTCATTACTTTCTGAATGAGCCTCACATGGGGAACCTTATCAAATGCTTTACTGAAATCCATATACACCATATCCACTGCTCTACCTTCATCTACTGCTCCACCTTTCCTGGAAATAATTTTTTTTTTATCCAATGAGAAAATGGATAGACAAATGTCCCCAGAATTTTGCTCAGAATCTGGTGGTAAAAATGCATTCAGCCTGAGCATATAAGCACATTCATGCTCCCCATGAAAAATCTTATTTGCACTTGCCTGTTTTGGGAAGATTATTGAGACCCTGATATACAGCAAGATTTAGAAGGAAGCAGCTTTGGAAATGGTAGATTTCCTGGTTTCCACCTTCCACACAAGCACAGATTTTAGAATACTGTAGATTTGAATATAACCACATAAATTACGGAAGGTGAGTGAAAACAGGAAACCATAGACCCATTTACTTGACATCAGAATGAGGAAATTGCTAAAATCACTTGCCAAGGCAATAAGGATAGAACACTTAGAAAACAAGAATAGGATTCTTGGGCATCTACATGGACATATGAAAGTGAAATATGGTTTGATAAATCTGTTGGAGACTTTTGAGGCTGTAACCAATAAAATAGATAAGAGGTTATGGTGCATTTGGACATTCAGAAAGCCTTTGATAAGGTGTCATGCAAAAGTAATTAAATAAATGTGGATTGCACTGGATTTGGGGGGAGTTAATATACTGTTTTGGATTGAAGAGTAGTTGAACAGAAACAGAGAAAGAAGTAAAATAACAACACACACAAAATGCTGGTAGAACACAGCAGGCCAGGCAGCATCTATAGGAGAAGCACTGTCGATGTTTCGGGCCGAGACCCTTCGTCAGGACTCACCGAAAGGAAAGATAGTAAGAGATTTGAAAGTAGTGGACGGAGGGGGAAAATACGAAATGATAGGGGAAGACCAGAGGTGGTGGGATGAAGCTAAGAGCTGGAAAGGTGATTGGCGAAAGTGATACAGAGCTGGAAAGGGAAAGGATCATGGGATGGGAGGCCTCAGGAGAAAGAAAGGGGGGGGGGGAAGCACCAGAGGGAGATGGAGAACAGGCAAACAACTAAATATGTCAGAGATGGGGTAAGAAGGGGAAGGGGGCATTAACAGAAGTTAGAGAAGTCAATGTTCATGCTATCAGGTTGGAGGCTACCCAGCCGGTATATAAGGTGTTGTTCCTCCAACCTGAGTTTGAATTCATTTTGACTGTAGAGGAGGCCATGGATAGACATATCAGAATGGGAATGGGACGTGGAATTAAAATGTGTGGCCACAGGGAGATCCTGCTTTTTCTGGCAGACC
Source organism: Hypanus sabinus (assembly GCF_030144855.1). Classification (NCBI taxonomy): domain Eukaryota; kingdom Metazoa; phylum Chordata; class Chondrichthyes; order Myliobatiformes; family Dasyatidae; genus Hypanus; species Hypanus sabinus. Next base: position 35,540,407 of record NC_082716.1, on the reverse strand, counting down.
GAGCGTCAGTGTTCAGCGAAATGGTCTCCCAGTCTGCGTTGGGTCTCACCAATATATAAAAGGCCACACCAGGAGCACTGGACACAGTATACCACACAAGCTGACTCACAGGTGAAGTGTCACCTCACCTGGAAGGACTGTTTGGGGCCCTGAATGGTGGTGAGGGAGGAGGTTTAAGGGCAGGTGTAGCACTTGTTCCGTTTACAAGGATAAGTGCTAGGAGGGAGATCAGTGGGAAGGGATGGGGGGGGGGTACGAGTGGACAAGGGAGTCACATAGGGAGCGATCCCTGTGAAAAGCAGAAAGAGGGAGGGAGAGAAAGCTGTGCTTAGTAGTGGGATCCCATTGGAGGTGGCGGAAGTTACGGAGAATTATATGTTGGAGGTGGCAGAAGTTATGGAGAATTATACGTTGGACCTGGAGGCTGGTGGGATGGTAGGTAAGGACAAGGGGAACCCTATCCCGAGTGGGGTGGTGGGTGGATGGGGTGAGGGCAGATGTGCGGGAAATGGGAGAGATGCTTTTGAGAGCAGAGTTGATGGTGGACGAAGGGAAGCCCCTTTATTTAAAAAAGGAAGACATCTCCTTCGTCCTGGAATGAAAAGCCTCATCCTGAGAGCAGATAGGGTGGAGATGGAGGAATTGTGAGAAAGGGATAGCATTTTTGCAAGAGACAGGATGGGAAGAGGAATAGTCCAGGTAGCTGTGAGAGTCTGTAGGCTTATAGTAGATATCAGTAGATAGGCCATCTCCAGAGATGGAGACAGAAAGATCAAGAAAAGGGAGGGAGGTGTCAGAAATGGACCAGGTAAATTTGAGGGCAGGGTGAAAGTTGGAGGCAAAGTTAATGAAGTCAACAAGCTCAGCATGCGTGCAGGAGGCAGCGCCAATGCAGTCGTCGATGTAGCGAAGGAAAAGAGGGGGATGGATACCCGTATAGACTTGGAACATGGACTGTTCCACAAAGCCAACAAAAAGGCAGGCATAACTGGGACACATATGGGTGCCCATGGCTGCACCCTTGGTTTGGGAGGAGCCAAAGGAGAAATTATTGAGAGTAAGAACTAATTCTGCTAGACAGAGGAGAGTAGTGGTAGACGGGAATTGGTTAGGTCTGGAATCCAAAAAAAAGCAAAGAGCTTCGAGACCATCTTGGTGGGGGATGGAGGTATATAGGGCCTGGACATCCATGGTGAAAATAAGATGGTGGGGGCCAGGGAACTTAAAATCATTGAAAAAATTCAAAGCGTGAGAAGTGTCACGAACATAGGTGGGAAGAGATTGAACAAGAGGGGATAAGAAAGTGTCAAGGTATGCAGAAATGAGTTCAGTGGGGCAGGAGCAAGCTGAGACTATAGGTCTACCTGGACAGGCAGGTTTGTGGATCTTGGGTAGGATGTAGAAACGGGAAGTGCGGGGTGTAGTAACTATGAGGTTGGTGGCAGTGGATGGGAGATCCCCAGAGCTAATAAGGTTGGTGATAGATTAGGAGACAATGTCCTGGTGCTCCTTCATGCGGTCATGATCAAGGGGTAAATAAGAGGAGGTATCAGAGAGTTGTCGCTGTGCCTCGGCCAGGTAGAGGTCAGTACGCCAGACAACAACAGCTCCCCCTTATCAGCAGGTTTTATAGTGAGGTTGGGATTGGTGCGGAGGGAACGGAGAGCAGAGTGTTTGGAAGGAGTGAGGTTGGAATTGGAATAGGGTGTGGTGAAGTTGAGACGGTTGATGTCCCGTCGGCAATTAGCAATAAAGAGATCCAGAGCAGGCAGAAGACCAGAGTGGGGCATCCATGAAGAGGAGGAGGGTTGAAGACGGGAAAAGGGGTCATCGGTGGGGGTAGGAGAGTCCTTGTCAAAGAAGTAAGCTCGGAGACGGAGCCGGGGGAAGAAGAGTTCAGCATCATGGCATACGTGGAACTCACTGAGGTGTGGGCAAAGGGGGACAAAGCTGAGGCCCTTACTGAGGACAGAGCACTCTACCTCAGGGAGTTGAAGGTCGGAGGGAATGGTAAAGACCCGGCATGGATGAGAGATGGGATCAGAGGGGGGAGGGAGGCCGGTAGTGTCAGTGGAGAAATAAAATAGTAATTTTTGGATTGGGAGTCTATAATCAGTGGGGTGCTGAAAGCAGCTGTATCAATAATTTGGATGAGATAGACTGGAACAATATGCCCAAGTTTGCAAATGATAATAATTTGGGTGGCAGTGGTGGTTATGAGAAATATGCAGAAAGGTTTCAGACAGCTATCAACAGCCCAACTGCATTGGTTAGTGGACACTGCAGATGGAAGATGATGATAAATCATCCATGATGGAATGATGGAGAAGACTCGAGTTGGCCAAATAGCCTAATACTGCTCCTATATCTTGTGGACACCATTACTAATCAAAAATTTACAAACCACCATTTTAAATTATCTAATATCTTGGCTTCTATAGCTGTCTGTGGCAAAGAATTCCACATATTCACCAGCTTTTGCTTAAGAAATTCCTTCTCATCTCTGTTCTAAAGGGACATTTATCTACTCTGAGGTGTGTCCTCTGGTCTTAGATTCCCCTACTTTAAGAAACATCCTCTCTAAATCCACTCTATCTAGGCCTTTCAATATCCAATAGTTTCCAATGAGATTCCCCCCTCACTCTTCTAAACTCGACTGAAAATAGGCCCAGAGCCTTCACAACCTCCTCACATAATAGCCTTTTCATTCCCAAGATCATTCTCGTGAACCTCCTCTGGGATCTTCTACAATGCCATCACATACTTTTTTCAGATAAGGGACCCAAAACTTTTCATAATACTACGAGTGCAGTCTGACCAATGCATTATAAGCCCTCAGCTTTATAGCCTTGCATGCACAGACAACAGATCAATGTGCGTGAACAGACAACACTTCAATACGTGGTTTTAAGAGGGGGAGAGGTCATTTCTCTAAAATAAATAGATTTATACATTACACTTCCTCCCCCTTTAGATTGATGCCCAATAAAACTGTATATGTACAAAACATACAATTTCCCTTTCATAAACCCATATTCCAAATAAACATGCTTTCACAATAACAGTCTACAACAACTCCACAGTTCTAAAAGTTCAGTTTTAGATGGCGCTCTGTTTCTTTCAGAATAGCGCCTTTGGACCCATGGAGTGGCCTCAAGTTCGGCAGGTGTCTTGTCACACATAACGTTTTCGTTGTGCCTCTGGACTCGTGGAGTGGCAAAAGGTTGGTAGGTATCTTGTCTAAGACAATGTTCTCGGTTTCCGGTGTCATATTCTGTCAGTGATATCATCATTGAGAAACAAGTCTGGTGACTGTGATGTGTCTGTCTTGTTGGATGCGGTAGACTCAGGTGTGTTCTTCAGTTGAGCATTCAGTATCTGGTTCACATGACGTCCCCATGTCTGATCTTCATGTTTACATCAGTGGTTCAATTCTTGTAGCTATCCTGCCGGGTGTCCACTTGTCTTCTCAGTAATCATGCCTGGGATTTCCTGTCCAATCCCAAAGCTCCTTGCTGTTAGGTGTTGCTCCTCCAATCTGAGATTGGTCTCATCATGTCAATAGAGGAGGCGATGGACCGACATGTCGCAATGGAATGGGGACTGGAATTAAAATGGCTGGCCATCGTCAATCCTGCTTGTTGCAGAGAGCCGAAGTGCTCGACAAAGTTGTCCCCCAAATCTATGCCAGGTTTCACCGATGTCAGGGATGCTGCATCAGGAGCACTGGATATAGTATGTGACCCCAACAAACTTGCAGGTGAAGCGTTGCCTCACTTTGAAGGACTGCTTGGGGCCTTGAACATTGGTGAGGGAGGAAGTGTAGCACTTCTTCCTCTTGCAGGGATAAGTGCCTGGTGGGAGAGCTGTGGGAAGGAATAAAAGGACAAGGGGATCTCAGAGAGCGTGATCTCTGTTATTTCCTCAATGTATTCCATCAGATTTGTCAGGCTCCTGTCTTTGGTTTCCCTCCCAATTGCAATTTTCCAGTCTTCTGGAACAATTCCATAATCAAGTGATTCTTGAAAGAAAATCTCAAAATCTTGGTCATTATGTAATTCAGTACAGAAATGAAGAAATGTTTTGAATAGCAAAAGGGATCAAGGAGTATGGGATTATTTCAGGAAACTGTTGCTGAGTGAAAGATCAGCCATGACATTACTGAATGGTGGAGCAGGCATGAGGGCCTGGATAATCTGTTTCCTCTTCTATATCATATAGTTATTTTCAAATATATCAAACGTATCTCCTGCACAACAGGAGTCCCAATACACTCAACCACTGTTATACTAATAGGAATGACTACCGTTCCATGGCTGGACTGCACTTCAGGAAGTCTAATAACCTGTCAGCCCTCCTCCTATCTGCATATAGGCAGAGACTAAGAGCAAGACTCAAGAGGTAAGGATAAAAGAGTTGGTCGCAGGAGGCAGAGGAAAGTTGATGAAGGGAAGGCAGTGGATACTGTCTGCATGGACTTCAGCAAGGCCTTTGACAAGGTCCCACATGGGAGGCTGGTCGAGAAGGTTCAGTTACTCGGCCTTCAAGATGAGGTAGTAAATTGTATTAGAAACTGGTATTGTGGGAGAAGACAGAAAGCGGTAGTAGATGGTTGCCTCTCTGACTGGAGGCCGTTAACTAGTGTTATGCCACAGGAATTGGTGCTGGGTCCGTTGCTGTTTGTCTTCTATATCAATGATCTGGTTGATAATGTGGCAAACTGATGGGGACAACGAGGAAGGCTAACAAAGCTTGCAGTGAAATCTGGACCTGCTGGAAAAAAAAGAGCTGAAAAATGGTAGTTAGAAGTTTATGCAGCCAACTGTGAGGGGTTGCACTTTGTGAGGACAAACCAGAGTAGGATTTACATGGTGACTGGTAAAACACTTGGGAGTGTGATAGAGTTAAGGGACCTGGGCATACAGATCCATAATTCCTTGAAAGTGGTGCCTCAGGTAGATAGGGTCCTAAAGAAAGCTTTTGGCACTTTGGGCTTCATATATCAAACCATTGTGTACAGGAAATGGGATGTTCTTTTGAAATTGTAAAATACATTGATGAGGCCTAATTTGGAGTATTGTGTGCGGATTTGGTTGCCTACCTACAAGAAAGATAAAAAGAAGATTGAAAAAGTACAGAGAAAATTTACAAAGATTTTGCCAGAACTTGAGGACATGAATTTTATGGAAAGGTTGAATAGGTTAGGACTTTATTCCCCTGGAGCATAGAAGAATGAGGGGAGATTTGAGAGATATACACAAAATTATGATGACTGTAGATGAGGTAAATGCAGGTGAGCTTTTTCCACTGAGGTTGGGTGAGACTAGAACTAGGGGTCGTGGGTTAAGTGTGAAAAGTGAAAAGTTTAAGGGAAACATGAGGTGGAATGTCTTCACTCAAAAGGTGGTGAGCATGTGGAATAAGCTGTCTGTAGAAGTGGTGAATGAGAGTTCAATTTCAACATTTAAGAGATATTTAGATAGGTACATGGATGGGAGGGGTATGGAAAGCTATGATCCAGATGAAGGTCAATGGAACTAGGCAGAATAATAGTTTGGCATGCACTAGATGCGCCGAAGAGCCTACTTCTGAGCTGTAATGTTCTATGACTCTATGAGTGGCTATGAGATTGCTTCAATTTGCTGGACTGCGCCAAGTTCAAAGACTCAATGTATCTGAATGAATATGCCATGGTTGTCAAGGACTTTATAAAGTCAGTTACGTCCCCACAAAATCATTCAGAGTCTACCAAACCAGAAGCCTTGGATAAACCAACAGATTTGCAATCTGCTGAGGGCCAGATAGATGGTATTCAGGTGAGCCGACCAAGTAAAATATACGAGGTCTAGGTGTGACCTCCAGAAAGCTATCTCACATGTGAACCAGCAATTCCAGACCAAACGAGTCACAGAAGAATGCTCAACAGCTGTGGAAGGGCTTTAATGCTGTCACCTCCTACAAAGTAAAACCAAGTGACGTATACATCAGCAAGGTTTCGCTCCCAGATGAGCTCAATGCCTTTTATGCTCACTCTAACCAATAAAACTGGAGTCATCTTCAGAAACCCCCACAGCCCCCAACAGCCTTGTGGGCTGATATGAGAAAATCCTTCAGGGGTTGGAAAGGCATGGAAAGCACCTGGCCCAGAAGTGGTACCTGGCTGAGCAGACCATAAGTCCATAAGACAAAAGAGCAGAATTAGGGCATCTGGCCATTTGAGTCTGCTCTGCCATTCAATCATGGCTGATCCTTTATTTTTTAATCTTCTCCTCAACCGCAGTTCCCAGCATTCTCCCCGTAACCTTTGATGCCATGTCCAACTGAGAACCTATCGAGTACTGAATACCTGTGCTGATCAACTGACTTAACCTCTTGCTTCAGCAGTTTTTGATACCCACTTGCTTCAAGCAGCATTCAATACTATTAGCGTCCAAGAAAAACATGGTAACCTGCCTCAATGACTATCATCCAGCAGCACTTGCATCCACAGTGATGAATTGTTTGAGAGGATGGTGATGAAACATATCTACTCCTGCCAGAGGAGTAACTTGGATCCACTCCAGTTTGCCTATTGGCACTACAGGTCAACAGCAGATGCCATGTCATTGGCTCTTCATGCAATGCTGGAACATCTGGGCAGTGAAGATGCATACATCAGGATGCTCTTCATTGCCCACAGCTCTGCATTTAACACTATCATACCCTCAAAACTAATCAAGAAGCTCCAAGACTTTGACCTTAATACCTCCATGTGTAAATGGATCCTCAATTTCCTCACTTGAAGGTCACAGTCAGTTCGGATTCGCAACAACATCTCCTCCACAATCACAATCAACACAAGTGCATCATAAGGCTGGGTGCTTAGCCCCCTGTTCTCCTTGTTTTATATTTATGATTGCTAGCACAGCTCCAATGTCATATTTAAGTTTGGTGATGACATCACTATCATTGGCCAAAATAAAGGTTGTTTAAAATAAAGGTTGTGACAAATCAGCATATTGGAGGGAGACTGATAGTCAGGCTGAATGGTGCCAGTACACCAACTTCACACTTTAATGACAGCAAAATTGAAGAGCTGATTATGGACAAGAGGAGGAGGATACGGGTCTTTGAGCCAGTCCTCATCAGGGGATCAGAGCTGGAGAGGGTTAACAACTTTAAATTCCTTGGTGTTACTTGTTTAGAGGATCTGCCCTGGATCAAGATATAACCATTACAAAAGAAGTCATGGCAGTTTCTCTACTTTCTTAGAAGTTTGCAAAGGTTCAGAATGCCATTTTAAACTTTGATAAACTTCTATTGATGTGCGGTGGAGAGCATACTGACAAGTTACATCACAGCCTAGTATGGAAACACCAACACCCTTGAACAGAAACAGAACTACAAAAATTGTGGATACAACCAGTTCATCATGGGAAAAGCCCTCCTCAGCACATAACATATCTAAAAGGAGCCCTGTTGCAGGAAAGCAACATCCATCATCAAGGACCCCCACCTCCAGGCCATTCTCTCTTATTGCTGCTACCATCATGAAGAGGGTACAGGAGTCTCAGGTCCCACACCACCTGTTTCAGGAACAGTTCTTTCCCCTGAACAACCGGGGGGGGGATAACTTTACTCACCCCATCACTAAACTGTTCCCACAACCTATGAACATGTTTTCAAGGACGCTACAACTCATGTTTTCGATATTTATTTTTATTTATTTATTATCATTTTGTATTTTTGTTTCTTTTATATTTGCATAGTTTGTTGTCTTTTGCTCATGGGTTTTTGTTATGTGCGTTTCTTCATTGACTCTATTGCGTTTCTTTGCAGTTACTGTGAATGCCCGTATTCTCAGGGTAGTCTATGGTGATGTATATGTACTTTGATAATAAATTTATCTTGAAATGTCCAAGATCGAGAACTTTAATGAAAATAAATTAAAGCACGGATCATCAGCTGAATGCAATTAATCAAGGCCATCTAAAAACAACTATAATGAATAAAGCACTTCAGGAAGTGAGAAGATTCCAAACATTTCCTAAGCTTGTCTGAAATATATAAACACACACACAAACAGATCAAGCAAGCAGATCTTTCCTTATTGAGCATCACGAGGTTGATGAAGGGGCCAGCGAATAAACAAAGTTAATGCTATTTTAGCAAACTGACGAATCAATTTGACAGACATATTTTTCATTTGAAGCTGGAAGCCGGTTTAACCATGCATTCTTCTTGTTATTTCCTTGAATACAAGTTAAATTTTGAATCTGAATCTGAATCAGGTTTATTATTACTGGCATGTGATGTGAAATTTGTTAACTTAGCAGCAGCAGTTCAATGCAATACATAACCTAGCAGAGAGAGAAAAATAATAATACATAAAACATAATAATAAATAAACCAGTAAATCAATTATGCATTTTGAATAGATTTTTTAAAATGTGCAAAAAACAGAAATACTATATATTAAAAAAAGTGAGGTAGTGTCCAAGGCTTTAATGTCAATTTAGGAATCGGATGGCAGAGGGGAAGAAGCTGTTCCTGAATCGCTGAGTGTGTGCCTTCAGACTTCTGTATCTCCTACCTGATGGTAACAGTAAGAACAGGGCATGCCCTGGGTGCTGGATGTCCTTAATAATGGACGATGCTTTTCTGAGACACCGCTCAGAATGTGATACTTGTTTATGATTTGTAACTCCAAAACTTAAAAACTAATTGAAAGGAAAACGAAAGTTGGGAGTAAAGTCGTGTACTTCAGGTTTCCTTCAAGCGAGGCGTGCATGTATCACGCGGTAGTGTCACGATGTAAGCAATTCATTTACCTTTACATTTAACCCATAATGAATTATTTAAATGAACTAGAATATATACACACACACAAAATATTACCGAAATACTCCTGCAACGCACCTCCCTGCTTAGCTATAAACTCTAACTCAAAAGAGAATGCAACTCAAATTATATACACGGAGTACTGTATAATACAACTATTACATAGACATCCACAGCATAGTAAGTTTTAAATTGTGCCATTCAGGCCCAAAGGTTTAATCCTGATGCACCATCAATAACTCTCTCTGAGACGTAAAGGCGAGATATTGGCTTTTATTGACTGGAAGAAAGAACAAGCAGTGGTTGACCACCATACTACATCCTGGAGACAGAGGGGGCGGGCTCAGTCCTCAATTGCCTTTATACTGGGGTCTGTGAGAGGAGCCACAGGAGCAGTCAGAAGGGGGCGTGTCCAGACAGGTATTTGTAGTTCATCACAAATCCGCTGTGGAGGATTTCTTACTCTTGTGGGTTAACATCTTCGCTAACAAAGAAGGTCACTCTGCTTAGCAGGTGTGACCTGTGGCTGTGAAATCAACCTTAGGTGCTGTGGTGTGAAGAGTTGACTTTGAGACTTCAGGAAGTGGTTCTGGTGGTTTAGAACACCTTTCCTCTCCTTCCCTTCTCTTCTAATTTGTGCATCTTGATCTTGGGAAGGTGCATTTAGTTCACAGGAGTATTCCCTTATTAATCTTTTTATTGCCTTTATAAGCCTTTATGATCTGATCTCTCCCCTTGGTTTCCTCATTCACATCATCTGATGAATCTTCTGTTTTCTGTCTCCTTTCTCTTAGACCTTCCATTCATCCAGCTGAGCTTTGGTCTTGCATTTATCTTCAAGCCGCTTTTTGTCTCCCACTTGAAGTTCATGCAATAACTTTAATGGACACACAGTATTTTCTGGACCTTTATACTCACAAAAACTGAATGCTTACAACTTTCTTGAAGCTGCCTGAAATCTCTTCCAGCTTAAAACCAAGCTACTTTTTGCAATTAACTGCCTGGTTAACATATTAGCTTTCTCCAATAAGTTGCCTGGAAAACCTGTTGTAGTTGGACCACTGCTTTCATCACTTTCTCAATTCCTCTGAGCAGTATGCTCCTTCATTGGTCCAATATGCTTTCTAACCAGAGGCACAGAGGTTGGTACCAACAGGTGTTTGCCTTATGTTGGGCAATGGTTCATGGTGTTTGTCATGGAGACAGTTGCGGCATCATCCTGTACCGTTCTTAATTCGCTTTCAGTTGACTCCATTGCAGGAAATACAGCATGCACATGGTGAACGGATCTCCAATCAAGTTGAGAGTTTTCAGCTAACCACAGCCCCCACAATGCTGGTCTCTTGTTTATACCACATACACGCCCATTGTTGCTTGTTGGTTGTAGTATTTCACTGTTACAAATGTCATTCTCACTGGAGTTATCTTTTCTCCAGTACAAGCCGTTCAGTGGATTTCTGCAGGCTTCAATTTAGTGTCTTTGAAATGTCATTTAAGCACATTTTGTGGAATAACTGAAACAGCCACAATCTCTAATGCTACCTCTTTTAGAACCCTAGGGTGCGGTGCATCTGGTCTGGGTGACATGTACCCTTACGACTTTCTGCTTTTTGAGCACCTTCTCCCTTGTAACTGCACTCACTACAACATTGGGCACACAACTAGTATCTTCCACAGTTAAGACTGATGCAAAATACTCATTTAGTTCATCTGCCATCTCCTTGTCTCCAGTTATTATTTCTCCAGCCTCATTTTTTAGTGATCTCACATCTCCTCTCATCTCTCTTTTATTTTTTTTTATGACTTGAAAAAACTTTTACTATACACTTCAATATTGTTTGCTGGCTTACTTTCATATTTCATCTTTTCCCAAGTGATTCTTTTAGTTGCTCTCAGTTGGGTTTTAAAAGCTTCCCAATCATCTATCTTCCCACTAATTTTTGCTTTGTGGTATGCCCTCTCTTTTGTTTTTACTTGAGCTTTGACTTCCCTTGTCAGCCACAGTTGTATTATTTTGTCATTCGAGTATTTCTTCATTTTTGGTCCTGCAGCCATCAATTTTCCTGGAAACTCAAGCCATTGCTGCTCTGCTGTCATCTCTGCCAGCAGCTCCTTCTAATTTACTTTTGCCAACTCCTCTCTCATACCACTGTAATTTCCTTTACTCCATTGAAATGCTGCTACATCAGACTTTACTTTCTACCTATCAAATTTCAAGTTGAACTCAATCATATTGTGATCACTGGCTCCTAAGAGTTCTTTTACTGTAAGCTTGCTAATCACCTCTGATTCATTACATAACACTCAATCCAGTATAGCTGATCCCTGATTAGGCTCAACGACAAACTGCTCCAAAACGCCATCTCGTAGGCCTTCAACAAATTCACTCTCTTGGGATCCATTTCCAACCTGGTTTTCTCAATCAACTTGTACGTTAAAATCTCTCATGACTATGCCCTTTTGACATGCCTTTTCTATTTCCTGTTGTAATTTATGGTCCACATCCCAATTACTTTTGTGAGGCTGGTATATAACTTCCATCAACATTCTCTTACCATTGCTGTTTCTTAACTCAACCCACAAGGATTCATCATCTTCCGATCGTATTCCACATATTTCAACTGATCTAATGCCATTCTTTATCAGCAGAGCTACACCATCCCCTCTGCCTACCTTCCTATCCTTTCAATACAACGTTTAACCTTGGACATTCAGCTACCAACTACAATCATCCTTCAGCCATGATTCAGTGATGGCCACAACATCATACTTGGCAATCTGCAGTAGCACAACTAGATCATCCACCTTATTTTTTCTACTCTGTGCAATCAGATATAAAGTGTGAGTGCTGTGTTTGCTGCTTATTTTGGTTTTGCATCCCTAATGCACTGATACTCACACTGTAGCTGCAATTTTGTCCTATCATCTGCCTGCCCTTCCTGACAATCTGACTGCATGCTCCTTTGCTTTGTTACCACCTATCTTTTCCTGAGTCCCTTCATTCTGATTCCCATCCCCATGCCAAACCAGGTTAAACCCTCCTTAACAGCTTTAACAAACCTGCCCGCGAGTATATTGGTCCCCCTCTGGTTCAGGTGCAACCCATTACTTTTATACAGGTCATACCTTCTTTAGCAGAGATCCTAATGATTCAAGTACCTGAAGCCCTGTCCCCCGCACCTGCTTCTCAGCCACGCATTTATCTACCAAATCATCCTGTTTCTACCCTCACTGGCAATTACTATACTAGAGGTGCTGCTTCTCAGCTTTCCACCTAGCTCTCTAAATTCTCCCTTCAGGATCTCATTGCCTTTCCTTTGTATGCATTTGTACCAATATGTACCAAGACATCTGGCTGTTCTCCCTCCCTCTCTAAAATTAATTGAACGCGATCTGAGATGTCCTGACCAAGGCACCTGGAAGGCAACATACCTTCTGGGTGTCCTGTTCATCTCCACAGAATCCCCTGTCTGTTCCTCTGACTATTGGGATGACTACTTCCCCATAACTCTGAACTATCATCTCCTCGCTCTCTCATACGTTGAAGCACATCCAGCTGCTGCTCCAGATCCCTAACAGGGTCTTCAAGGAGCTGCAGCCCGGATGCACTTCACAAATCCGGCATGAAGAACAGCCACTAAGTACAGCGAGAGAGAGAGAAAAAATGGGAACCTTAACTGAAACAGCCAGAACCAATGCCTCTTCTAAGCCAAAGCCTCCTTTGAGCCAAAACCTGACATTCCTATTCTCACCAGTAGCTTACTCCCAACAATGGCCATCCTGACAATGTCTGCCCCACTGGTCCCTTCTGTACTTTTATTTGTGCTCTGCTCCTGCCATTGATTGGGCATCTGGAATATCTGAAATCCCGTGAAGCTTTCCTTCTAAGCAAGCATTACCGACCTTCGAAAAACCTTGTCACTGTGCTCTGCTCCTGCCACTGATTAGGTCTCTGGAATTGGGACTCCCTTTCTTTTTGACTCCACTTATGAAACCTAAAGGGTTCTGCAATCAACAATGGTTTCGGTTCTAAATATTCCTGCATTACTTTCTTGATATCAGCAAAGCTCATTCCAGTTGGTTTGGTTGGAACAGTCAAACTTTGAAGCTAAACTATATGCCTTTAAATCCAATGCACTCAGCAAAACTGATACTTGTTTCTCATTGACTTAAAATAGTGCTTAATCCATTCAGCGTACAAAATCTGCTGTCTGTTGTGTAATCAAATGCATCAATCTACCCGATGTAGTCAGCCATTTTGTAGTCAGCTCTTTTTATTTATGACTATTATAACCAGGTATCCACAGTTTAAGAGCCAGTGAATTCTTCTGTTTTCTGCCTTTTTTAAAAAACTCAACTGCCTCTACATGTGCTGCACTGTGTATTTTTAAATTCAAACATCTCTCTGTACTTCTGCAGGTAGGTAGTCATCTCAGATTCGTTTTAAAAATACCTCATCACTACTGGTGTGCTTTATAAGTCTAAAACACTACAACAAATCGAAAGCAAAACAACGATCTGAGAGAAATCTCACTTTGTTCTTTACTTTCAGCGAGCCACACACTTATCACATGGTAGCGACATGACATATGCAATTCACGTATTTTTACATTTAACCCATAATGAATTATTTAAATGAACAGGAATGCTTAATCAAACAATATATTTACCATATTACCCAAATACTACTGACATATTAAAATCACAACAGTACGAGAGAACAAAAACAAAAATATGCCAAGCATCAGGTGCGCCTCGAGATTGGAAGATATTTTCCATTGGATATGTTGAGAATTGCTCTCAGAAACCTAGTTTTTAAACTCAATTAATCCAATTAAATCTTCTGAAAGAAGCCAAAGAAATGCTTGACTTCAAAATATATTCTTCTGGCTTCTTCCCACTTTCATTCTAATCCTGAAGAAAAGTCTACTCCTGAAACAATGACTCTTTATTCCTTTCCATAGATGCTGCCTGACTCCTGAGTTCCTCCAGCATATTATGTGTGTGACTAAAGAATTAGACAATAAGACCATAAGGTTTCGGAGCAGAATTAGGCCATTTGACCCATCATGGCTGTGGTGAACTACATATACCTGTCTGGACATGCCCCACCGCTGACTGCTCCTGTGGCTCCTCCCACAGACCCCGGTATAAAGGCGATTGGAGGCACAGACCCTTCCTCAGTCTCCAGGATGTTGTGTGATGGTCACTTGCTGCTTGTGCTTTCTTCCCGCCAATAAAAGCCTACCTTAACCTACGTCTCAAGAGTTATTGATGGTGCATCAATGGCTGATCGATTTTCCCTCTCAGTTTCAATCTCATGCCTGCTTCCCATATCCCTTCACACCCTAACTAATCAAGAACCTATCAACCTCTGCCTTAAATGTATCCAATGACTTGGCTTCCACAGCCACCTGTGGGAAAGAATTCTACAGATTCACCACTCTCTAGCTAAAGAAATTCCTCTTCATCTTTGTTCTAAACAAACAGCCCTCTATTCTGAGCCTGTGCGTGCCTGATGGTGTTGGATAACCCCATCACAGGAAACACCCTCTCTACATCCACCCAAATGATGCCTTTCAACGTTCGATAGATTTCAATGAGATTCCTCATCATTCTTGTGATTACCAGCGAGTACAGGCCCAAAGCCTTCAAATGCTCCACATCTGATAAGCCTTTCAAACCCAGAATAATTTTCATGAATCTCCTTTGAAACCTCTCCAAAGTCACACATCCTTTCTTAGATAAGAGGCCCAAAACAGATCACAATACTCGAAGTGGGGCCTTACCAGTGCTTTATAAAGCCTCAACATTACATCCTTGCTTTACATTCTAGTATTTTTGAAATGACTGCCAAAATTGCATTTGCCTTCCTCACTACCAACTCAATCTGCAAATTAACAGTGGGTGAACCTGCATGAAGACTCCCAAGTTCCTTTTCACCTCAGATTTTTAAATTTTCTCTCCATTCAGAAAATAGTCTACGCTTTTATTTCTTCTACCAAAGTGCATGACCATGCACTTTCTGACACTGTATTCTAACTGCCACTTCTTTACCCATTCAGGAAGCCTCTCTGCTTCCTGAAAACTACCCGTACCTCCACATCGCTTCACATTATCTGCAAACTTGGCCACAAAACCATCAATTCTGTCATCCAAATCATTGATATATAATGTAAAAATAATCAGTCCCAACACAGATCCCTGTGGAACACCACTTGTCACTGGCAGACAACCTGAAAAGGCTTCCTTTATTCCCACTCTTTGTCTCCTACCAACCAGCCAATGTTCGATCCATGCTGTTATCTTTCCTGTAACACCCTCAGCTCTCAACTTGTTAAGCAACCTTATGTGTGACAGCTTAGAGTCATAGAAAAGTTCAGCACAGAAACAGGCCCTTTGGCCTTTCTCGTCCACACCAAAACCATTTAAATTGCCTATTGTATTCACTAGAGTTCAAAAGAATGAGGGGTGACCTCTTTGGAACCTATTGAATGCTGAAAGGCCTTGATAGAATGTATGTGGAGAGGATATTTCCTGTGGTGGAAGTGTTTAAGACCAGAGGACACAGACTCAGAATAGAGGGCATCCTTTTAGAACGGAGATGAAGAGGAATTTGTTTAGCCAGAGAATGGTGAATCTGGGGAATTCTTTGCCACAGGCAGTTGTGGAGGTCAAGTCTTTATGAATATTTAGGGCAGAGTTGGATAGATTCTTGATTGGTCAGGGCATGAAGGGAAGAAGGCAGGAGACTGGGGCTGAGAGTTAAATTGGATCAGCCATGATGAAATGACAGAGCAGACTTGATGGGCCAAATGGATGAATTCTGTACCTATATCATATGGTTTACTCCCATCAACATGCACTGGGACCATCGGCCTCCATATCTCTACTATCCATGTACCTATCCAAACTTCTCTTAAATATTGAAATTGAGGTCACATGCACCACTGGTGCTAGCAGCTCATTCCACAGTCTCAAGACCCTGTGAGTGAAGAAGTTTCCCTTTATGGTTCCCTTAAAGTTTTTACCTTTCACCCTTAACCCATGACCTCTGGCTGTAGTCCCACCGAACCATAGTGGAAAAAGCCTTAATCCTATCTATATCCCTCATTATTTTGCATATCTCTATCAAATCTCTTCTCAGTCTTCTATGTTCAAAAAATACAGTCTAACCTACTTATACTTTCCTTATAATTTACATCTCTCCAGACCTGGCAACATCCTTGTAAGTTTTCTCAGTACTCTTACAAACTTGATTACATTTTTCCTGTTGGTAGGTGACCAAAACTGCACACAATATTTCAAATCAGGCCTCACCAATGTCTTACATAACTTCACTGTTACATCCCATCTCCTGTACTCAATACTTTGATCTATGAAAGCCAAGGTTCAAAAGCTTTCTATACAACCCTATCTACATATGAATTATGGACCTGTATTCCCAGATCCCTTTGTTCTACTGACTCCTCAGTGCCCAACCGTTCAATTTCCTGTTCTTCCTGGTCCTACCAAAGTGGAAAACCTTGCACTTGTCTGCACTCAATTCCATCTGCTATTTTTCAGCCTATTTGTTCAGCTGGTCTTGATCCTTCTGCCAGCCACTACACTCCCAGTTCTGGTGTCATTCACAAATTTGCTGATACAGTTGACCACATTATGATCCAGATCATAGATGACAAACATCAAAGGACACAGCACAGATCCCTGTGGCACACTACTAGTCACAGGCTTCCAGTCAGAGGGGCAACCATCTACTACCAATCTCTGGATTCTCTCACAAAGCCAATGTCTAATTCAATTTACTACCTCTTCTTGAATGCCAAGCAACTGAACTTTTTTTGACTAACCTACCTTGCTAAATTCCATGTAGACATCATACACTGCCTTGCCTTCATCTTCATCCTCTTTCCTGGTAACTTCCTCAAAAAACTCTCCAAGATTGGTTAAACATGACCTACCACACATGAAGCCATGATGACCATTGTTTATCAGCCAAAGTCCATCTAAATACTTATATACCTGGTCCCTTGAAAAATTTTCAATAACTTTTCCACTACTGATGGCAGACTCACCAGCCTATAATTTCCTGGTTTCTGCTTGGAGCCTTTTTTACACAATGGAACAACTTTGGCTAGCCTCCAATCCTCTGTTACCTCTCCTGTCATGAAGGATGATTTAAATATCTCTGCTAGGGCCCTGGCAATTTACGCATTTGCCTCCCGTAGGGACAACTGTACACTTTGTTAGACACTAGGGATTTATCCACCACAACTTGCCTCAGAATAGCAAACACCTCCTGCTCTAATCTGTACAGGGTTCATGAAGTTGATGCCACTTTGCCTCACTTCTATAGTCTCTGTGTCTGTCTCCTATATAAATATAGATACAAAGACAACGAAGGCATTTAAAATCCTCCCCATCTGTTTTGGCTCCACATATGCATTACCATTCTGATCTTCTGGAGAACCAGTTTTGTCCTTTACAATCCTTTTGCTCTTAACATATCTGTAGAACAGTCTCTTCACTTTGTCTGCTAGAGCAACCTTATGCCTTCTTTTAGCCCATCTGATTTCTTTCTTATGTGTTCTCTTGCATTTCTTATACTCCTCAAGTATCTTATTTGTTCCTACCTGCCCATAGCTGCAATGTACCTCCTTCATTCTTTCAACCAGGGTCTCAATATCTTTTGAAAATCAAGGTTCCCTACACTTGTTATCTTTACCTTTTATTCTGACAGGTTCATAAAACTCTGTACTCTCAAAATTTCACTTTTGAAGGCCTCCCACTTACCAAGTACACCTTTGCCAAAACAACAGCCTGTCCCAATCCACACTTGACATATTATTCCTGATACCACCAATATTAGCTTTACTCCAATTTTGAATCTCAACATGCGGACCAGACCAATCTTTTTTCATATTTACTTTTAAACTATTGGCATTATGGCCACAAGATGCCAGACCTTGTGAAAGACCTTCTGAAAATCATAGTACACAGCATCCTTTGCCTATCCTGCTTGCTATTTCTTCAAAATTGACAGGTTACAGAATAACTTAAAATTTGTTGAAAGGTGTCCGTTAAAAACCACTTTGATTTCATTTAGGACTTTAACAATGTTCCCTGAGGAATTAAGTTTTATTTTACTGTTAGCATTATGTGGGTATTGCTGAACAGGCTAAATTAGATTGGTCATCCCCAACTGTTCTAGAACTGAGGAGCTTACGTGGAATTTCCAAAGCCAATTAAGAGTGGTGAGTCTGAGAATCACATTCAAGCCAGATAAGGTTGTATGATTTCCTTCTTCAAAGTGTATAAACCAGATAATTTTTATGACAGTCTTATGGTTTTTAATAGATATTTCAAATTATTATTATTAACTTCTACTTAAATTTCAGTTACCAGAGATTCAAAATAATATCTCCTAATCAATAAACTAAGTCACTACACTAAACCAGTAATTTAAGTTAACTGCTTCTAGAGTGTTTGAATAAGTAAGTATATGAATTTAATACAGGGACCTGGGATTTGTTAAGGAGAGGATGATTACCAGCATCATTGAAGTGGACCAAACTGCCTGTTTCTATGCTGTACAATTCCGTGACTCTACTATTTAACTAGCCAAACACATTATGGCATAAGAAAGAATAGAAAATACCAAGGATATGCAAGGATGTCCTCAGTTCCAAGAACAAGAAAAAAATTTAGGAAAACTTCAGATATCATAAAATATTCATTTTTTACCAGGTATATTTCTTGATATGACACTTCAATGTACTCAAAGTCTCAGGAAGGATGTTTCATACCACAATCCTTTGTGTCTATCATCTTGTTCATGATCAGATATTCATCTAATTCTTTCAAAAATACATTGATCAACCTTGTGTTAACAGTAGAGCTGGACTGAACTGGATATTGTATATTTTCTTGTCACTTTAGGTTGTCTGAGACTAATTTCATCTGTGCTCTTTTCCCTCATGTTCTGCACTTAAAATTAATCAGTAGAGACAGGAAAACCATATATAATTTTTCTTAAAGCTGTCTGATGGATTTATTTGACAGCAATTCTAAATACCAATAAATAATGTAACAATACAGAGCAAAAAAATCATCCCACAGAGTATGCTGAAAAAAATGTGGTATTGAAGAAATTAATAATGGCAATACTGTTCAAGTGAACTGCATACATTTTCCATGTAGACATATGGTCAAAGAATTCACTCAATTTGCAAAATTTTTGCAGTACTTTAATGCTGTTAGTAAACCACACAACTACTTGATTATTGAGCAAAAATGTCAATTATAAAATTGTTGGAATGCATAGAATTGTTTTATAATTTATTTAGATCTTCAGCCATTCCAAACACTTTCAGTGGAAATGAACAAATAAATAATATTTGCTAAATTGGTACATATTGACCTTGATTAAAAAAGCATTTTGAATCAGGACTGTGCAAGGTGCCAAGCCCAATATGGCAGTCATCACTGAAGAAGTTGATGCAATCGTCATTCCTTGACTTGCTCCAGATCTGTATGCAAAGCCATTATGGTCATGCATTAGGGAACTATAAGTTTGAGTATAGAGAGGGGGAACAGAGATATCCAGCCTGATTAATATTTGTGTACAATCCTGCCAGCCTCTGTACATGTGCACAACGTTATTGAGAGTAAGGCAAGTCTTGTTTTCAATTTATGAAACAAAAGATCCAATGACATTTAGCAATTAGACTGCAGATAAAATTGTGTCAAAAGGGATACAAAACATGATGCTCTGCGAAAGAATCTCTGTCTCATCTTCTTCATATCCATGTAGTCTTCTTTTCAACTATTCTGCCACAATTTACTTGCAGGTCCTTCCAATCCTAAATATCTTGCTCTCTGTCTCCAGGTTAGGCAATTTTATCCATAGTGAAAGAGCTTAAAGACTATCATGCAACTTCATTTGTTGTTGGAACATAATTAAATTTTACCCACATGGATATGGTGTCTTCAATTGTGTGCTGATTAACACTGGACAATAATTTCAAGTTTTGGGTAATTTCTTCAAATAATTGGATTTAATTCCTATCATACCATCTAGGGAAATTAAATTCAAGTAATTAAATAAATCAGGAATTCCTTTTTAATTAGTTTCTGTAATGGTAATGTAGTAATCCTAGAAATGCTGCAAAAATATTTTTGGTGAATTCAACTGCTTCAGGAAAGGGAATTTTGCCACCCTTTCATAGCCTGGATGTGATTCAGATCCACCACTAACTAAGACCAAAGAAATGGCATAGGTAGGAAAAGGGAAGAGGTCCTGAAAAAAGACTACAGGGAGTAAGAAAGGAAGTTGAGAAGCAGGACCACAAAGGTAGTAATCTTGGGATTACTGCCCGTGCCACGCGACGGTGAGAATAGGAATAGGATGAAGTGGAGGATAAATGTGTGGCTGAGGGATTGGAGCAGGGGCAGGGATTCAGATTTCTGGATCATTGGAACCTCTTTTAGGGCAGGTGTGACCTGTACAAAAAGGACGGGTTACACTTGAATCCCAGGGGGACCAATATCCTGGAAGGGACGCGTTCAGACCGAAGGTTTGAGATGTGTCTATTTTAATGCGAGGAGTGTTGTGAACAAAGCGGGTGTACTTAGAGCGTGGATCAGTACTTGGAACTATGATGTGGTGGCCATTACAGAGACTTGTCCTGACAGGGACAGGAATGGTTACTTCAAGTGGTGGGTTTTAGATGTTTCAGAAAGGACAGGGAGGGAGGCAAAAGAGGTGGGGGTGGCACAGTTGATCAGAGATAGTGTCACGGCTGCAGAAAAGGTGGACACCATGAAGGGATTGTCTACGGAGTCCCTGTGGGTGGAGGTTAGAAACAGGAAGGGGTCAATAACTTAACTGGGTGTTTTTTATAGGCCACCCAATAATAACAGGGATATCAAAGAGCAGATAGGGAAACAGATCCTGGAAAGGTGTAATAATAACAGAGTTGTCATGATGGGAGATTTTAATTTCCCAAATATCAATTGGCATCTCCCTAGAGCAAGGGGTTCAGATTGGATGGAGTCTGTTAGGTGTGTTCAGAAAGGTTTCTTGATACAATATGTAGATAAGCCTACAAGAGGACAGGTTGTACTTGATTTGGTATTGGGAAATGAACCTGGTCAGGTGTCAGATCTCTCAGTGGGAGAGCATTTTGGAGATAGTGATCATAATTCTATCTCCTTTACAATAGCATTAGAGAGAGATAGGAACAGACAAGTTAGAAAAGCGTTTAATTGGAGGAAGGGGAATTATGAGGCTATCAGGCAGGAAATTGGAAGCTTAAATTGGAAAGAGAAGTGCAGAAGAAATGTGGCAAATGATCAGGGGATATTTGTGTGGAGTTCAGCATAGTTATGTTCCAATGAGACAGGGAAGTCATGGTAGGGTACAGGAACTGTGGTGTACAAAGGCTGTAATAAATCTAGTCAAGATTACTTTACTACAGTATTCCCTATGGAAAAGCATCTTGGTGATTGTAGTGATGACTTGCAACAGACTGAAAAGTTTGAGCATGTAGTTATTAAGAAAGAGGATGTGCTGGAGCTTAAGGAAAGCATCAAGTTGGATAAGTCACCGGAACCAAATGAGATGTACCCCAGGCTACTGTGGGAGGCGAGGGAGATGATTGCTGAGCCTCTAGTGATGATCTTCGCATCATCAATGCGGACAGGAGAGGTTCTGGAGGATTGGATGTTGTTCCTTTATTCAAGAAAGGGAGTAGAGATAGCCCAGGAAAGTATAGACCAGTGAGTCTTACATTAGTGGTTGGTAAGTTGATGGAGAAGATCCTGAGAGGCAGGATTTATGAACATTTGGAGAGGCATAATATGATTAGGAATAGTCAGCATGGCTTTGCCAAAGGCAGGTCGTGCCTTATGTGCCTAATTGAATTTTTTGAGGATATAACTAAACACATTGATGAAGGAAGAGCAGTAAATGTAGTGTATATGGATTTCATCAAGGCATTTGAGAAAGTACCCCATGCAAGGTTTATTGAGAAAGTAAGGAGGCATGTGATCCAAGGGGACATTGCTTTGTGGATCCAGAACTGGCTTGCCCACAGAAGGCAAGGAGTGGTTGTAGACGGGTCATATTCTGCATGGAGGCCGGTGACCAGTGGTGTGACTCAGGGATCTGTTCTGGGACCCCTACTCTTTGTGATTTTTATAAATGATCTGGATGAGGAAGTGGAGGGATGGGTTAGTAAGTTTGTTGATGACACAAAGGTTGGAGGTGTTGTGGATAGTGTGGAGGGCTGTCAGAGGTTACAGTGGGATATTGATAGGATGCAAAACTGGGCTGAGAAATGGCAGATGGGGTTCAACCCATATAAGTGTGAAGTGGCTCATTTTGGTAGGTCAGATATGATGGCAGAATATAGTATTAATGGTAAGACCTGGTAGTGTGGAGATCAGAGGGATCTTGGGGTCCGAGTCCATAGGACGCTCAAAGCAGCTGCGCAGGTTGACTCTGTGGTTAAAAAGGTGTATAGTGTATTGACCTTCATCAATGATGGAATTGAATTTAGGAGCTGAAAGGTAATGTGGCAGCTATATAGGACCCTGGTCAGATCCCACTTGGAGTGCTGTGCTCAGTTTTGGTCGCCTCACTACAGGAAGCCATAGAAAGTGTGCACAGGAGATTTAAAAGGGTATTCCCTGGATTGGGGGAGCATGCCTTATGAGAATAGGTTGCGTGAACTTGGCCTTTTCTCCTTGCAGCGACGAAGGATGAGAGATGACTTGATAGAGGTATATAAAATGATGTGAGGCATTAATCGTGTGGATAGTCAGAGGATTTTTCCCAGGGCTGAAATGGTTGCCACAAGAGGACACAGGTTTAAGGTGCTGGGGAGTAGCTACAGAGGAGTTATCAGGGGTAAGTTTTTTTTTACTCAGAGTGGTGAGTGCGTGGAATGGGCTGCCGGCAACGGTGGTGGAGGCGGATACGATAGGGTCTTTTAAGAGACTTTTAGATAGGTACATGGAGCTTAATAAAATAGAGGGCTATAGGTAAGCCTAGTAATTTCTAAATTAGGGACATGCTTGGCACAAATTTGTGGGTCGAAGGGCCTGTATCATGCTGTAGGTTTTCTATGTTCTATGTTCTAAATAGCAGATGCTGGAATCTGGAGAAATACTCAAAACACTGGTGGAACACAACAGATCAAGCAGCATCTATGGAGGGAAACAGATCATTGAAGGGTCCCATCCTACATGTCACTTGTCTATTTCTCTCCAGAGACAACGTCTGACCTATTACGTTCCTGCAGTACTTTTCGTGTGCACCATTGCTAATGTGTTTCACACTTGTTAGCTTTTCTTTAGTTCAGAAGCAAGGAGGGATAGAAAATAATTGCTGGCATTACCAGTGACATCCAGATGCTGTGTAAAGGAACTGTTTTCATTGCAAAGACCTATTGGATTAAGTTTTAATACACTGCAGTTTTCAGTTCATTTAATAAAATAATATATTTAACATTCTGAATAATTGTAGAATTAGTTGTTGCTACACGGAAGTGTCTGTGAGTACACCATAAACTTTTTTCACCATGTCCTTTTTTCAGAGTTACACTAAAATAACTCAAACCCATTGTTTGGTGTGTTCTAGTGGCCAAGTTCCATAACTTATTTCAGAATTAATTTAATCATGGTATGTAAACTTTTCAAGTAACTTCCTTTCTTGATTTCCTGGATTAAAGAATATATTAAAGAATCAGTCCCTTGGTACTCAGACCCTTCCCCTGGATCATCATTCTTATCTACATGGAAATACTAATGATATTGCACATGGAAGACCTTATCCCAATGTGACTGCAGTTGTAAGAAGGATGCTTCCTTTGATACCAATAATTCTCCAGGAGAGAATTGATGAAGTGGGTTTTAATTGCTATGCAATAATTATAAATAAGCATACTCCTAATTGGAAAGTTTACTGATGTGCATTGTTTGAAGCAAAACTAAAACCACAATTGTCTGAAAATGAAGTTTGGCCATGCATTTTTGCAATATTAATATATCAGTAGTACTAAAACAAAAATGTCAATTGCTAGAGATGTGTAATTATTTTCATTTGGTGTCCTATTTTGGAAGAAGTGGCATTACTATTTTAAAGAGGATAAGCATTAGGGATCATTTCAAATCCTATTTGACTCCATTAATGACTGTTGCATCCAGTGAAGCAATCTTGTAGCATGTTGCTGGTATCTGCTGCAGCATCCATGCTACATGTATAGAATCTCTCATTTGGAACATAGGTTAAAATTTCTTATCAGATACTCCTGAACATTTATTATAGATTATGTTCAATACATATTTTTTATTGTTTACAAGATGTGAATATCACTGGAAAAACAAGATTGTTCTTATTGGCCTTAGTGCTCTATCATCCTTCAACACCATGATGGATTTCTCCAAATCTGGCTTCTTACTCAACCTGGATTTTTAAATTTAATTTAATTTATTATTTTTTTTGCTTTTCCACTGTCAGATGCTTTTAGTTGCCCAAATATAAACTCTGGAATTTCTACCATATACCACAAAAAATTCTCTATTTAACTCTCTGCCTTTAGGGAAAATATTTAATCAATTTTTTTAGTTTACTTATTTATTTCATCATGGTTGAATGCTATTGTTTTAAAAAGAGCAAAATGTTTCACAAGAAAGAGCATTAGCCAAAAAAAGACATAAAGCTACATTAGTCTATTTTGAGCAGATGGCCAAAAAGTTAAGTCAAAGTAAATGGGTTCTGAATGCATTTTCAAACAGACATAATGGGAGGAAAAAATTAGAGGAATTGTCGCAGAGCTTAAGCCATTGGAGAATAAGTTTTAGGAGTACTAGGAAATAAGGAGAAGGGGTACTGGACTGCCAGAATTTCTCTTCTGGGAGCTCACATGGTCCAAGAAAAACAGTTTTCTTCTATGTCATAATAATTAAGAGGTCAAAAACCAATTCCAGGCAGCCCCCGCTATGTGGTTGACTCTTGATTCCTCTTTGAAATGGCCTAGCAAGCAACAGAGTTGCAGCATATTCTCTATGTTATAATAAAGAAAGGGACCCGTACATTGTAAAGTCACTACTGGCCCAATAGGCTTCTCAAAAATACCTGAGGATGAGTGGAGAGTTATTCTCTACCATAGTCAAGAGATGGTCTAAAATAGTCAAAGACATGGAAACCTACCTTATGAGTAACATGCCAAGCACTGTTCTGCCCTATCCCACTATACAGGAGGGAAGATTATCTGCAAAAGTCTGCAACATTGATTTTCAAAACGATGAGAACACATGAAACCATTTTCAACATGGGTAAAAAAAGCCTCCCCCTGATTACCACCTCAGTGTGAATCAGTGATCCTCAATTTGAACATCATTGGGGTGTGTGTGTGTGTGTGTGTGTGTGTGTGTGTGTGTGTGTGTGTGTGTGTGTGTGTGTGTGTATGTGTGTGTGGTGGGCTGGGGTAGTTGGTAGGGGGTGAACTTCAATGCCCATTAACAAGGTGGCTTGCCAGCACCACCAGTGACCGAGATACCCAAGTCTTGGAAGATATAACTACCAGAATACTTCTACAGCATGTAATCAGCAAACTAGAGGCTTCAACCTACTCCCATTCCTGATGAAGGGTCTCGGCCCGAAAAGTTGGCTACTCTTTTCTCACGGATGCTGCCTGACCTGCTGAATTCTTCCAGCGTTATGTACGTAATGTACTTGACTTCATCCTCAGTAATCAAGTTGTCCCTGTTGCATCTCCCACATGGCATTGTATGTAGTGACAACTGTATCACCCTTGCAGAGCCACTAAAGACACCTCCTGTACCATGTTGCTCACCTTTGCATATTCTGTTGGTACTGTGAAGCAGGAAACCCGTGGCCCAGCAAATCTTTTAATCTACTGTTGAAATAGGTCGAGGTACAACTTAGGATCAATAGAGTACAGAAGGTTACGGCAGGGCTAACACTAACATATCCAAAAACCCTAAACTGGCGAAGATACAAAATAGTATTACAAGTGTGTGAAGTTGCAAAAGTACACGAAATAAAAACTGAGCAATCCCACCTCCACAAGATTAAGTCAAAGTTGTGCAGCCCTGCTATATTTATATACGAATGGTGGATATCGCTGAGACTCTCAACGTCAACATCCTTTGACCAGGAACTCCAGCGAACTAGCAATTAAAATACTGTCGCCACAAGAGGACATCTGACGTCGCCATCTCTTGCCACCATCTACAGTTGCCGGAGAGACTAACGTAAAACAGAACTGCCAAGGTCACAGCACCAAGCCCTGCGTTTCACCACTGAGCAAAACGCAAAAATAACTATTGTCCATCACCCTCTGCCTCCTAACATCGAGCTACCTTCTGGAGCAAATAGAGATGGACAATAAGCCCAACTCCCCCACAAAAAAATATGATCAGCAATAGGAAGATGCAGTAATTTTTGAAGGCAGTTGATCAAATAAAACGGCATTCATTTCAAGGATCGTTGGGGTTGTTCAAGGTAGGCGGCGCCAAAAATAATTACTGGAAATTATTTTGTGACTTTTATGTTTGAACATCACAATTTAACTTGGGTGCTCTTTGGTCGGAGTGAAACGGTTAACCCTCGCTCCAAGAGAAAAGTTCCTCTGTGAGGTCTATTGCGGATTGGCGGTAGCATCTGTTGCTTTCTGACACATGCGCAGCGCAGGGGAAGCGGTCCGGTCCGAGTGTCGCTGCGTTCCGCCCGGCTCACCCACTCTCTTCCTTAAGGGCAGCTCACTCTGGTGGGGCACCAGGAGCGTCCGGCGTCCGGTAAAGGTGAGTGTGGCCGGGCTACGGATTCACCGGACCTCAACGCAGGCAACTTTATCGCTGGTAAAGTCGTAGTTGCCTTTTGTTCTTCCCCGAGGCGTGGCATCGCCCAGCCGTCATTGATTGCACCACATGTTGAATACTGTGCTGAAAAAGCTCTTTAAGTCAGTTTTAACGCACCTTTTATGGCGGCCGCAAACATGTGGAGAATATTTCTTTGGGAAAAGTCTGTGGAAGCAAGTTTTGTTTGGGGAAATTTAGATTGAGGCCGCTTTCCAGGGGTGGGGTGGAGAAGTGCCAATTCTTTAAGATTTTCTTGAAGTTCAAGGATATCGGTTTGACTGTGAATTCAGTCTTTGGTACAAGTTAATTATATTTTTGGAACAGGTACTGGCTGTGTTGAGATGGTTGCAGGCCTATCGATGGCCAGTTTCCTGTCGGTGGGATTTTGGCACCGAGAGCACACCACCGGCACCGCCTTGCCCTGGTCTCACTGCGATTATTCCTCCACCAGAGCAGATTAGTACTCACCAAAGAGAGAACCGTTATACAGTATGTCGTTTTTCAGGATCCTGGGGGTGTTTTAAAAGCCTGTCCCAGCTGCACACGTTTATATAAGTGCAGTTATTTTGCACTATGGGGAAACGAGAAGTGCGACAAAGACAACGTGCTCCAGTGTTGCTAGTGTAATATGTCTTCGGTTACGGTGGTCGAGGAATGGGCATCGCTGTGTCGAAGTCTCGCATTAAGTTCAAGTCTCTAGTTTGAGCACTTTGACTCGAAAGAACACTGCCACAGCAGTTGGCAACATCTAAAAGAGATATTTAACTTTTGCTCAGTGTACTCAATTGAAATACATAAACTCGTATCGATGAAGTGGCCAACGAATAGAATATGGACTTTGGTAGCTGAGATTAACTAATGTCATGTGAAACTTAAAGCTTGACAAAGAGGCTGGAAGGCCTGTTTATTGTGGGTGTTTATATTCCACACATGCCTTTGCCAACTCTAATTGTTTGATGATGACTGCCTAGAATAACTGGATTTCTGCCCTTGACCATACCTACCCTCTCTTGCCCCCCCCCTCCCCACCCGCACCACAGCAACCCTTAAGTGTTACCTGTTTCAGGCACAGCACATGGAATCAGAATCAGGTTTATTTTCACTGACATGTGTCCTGTAATCTGTTATACAGCACAATAGTGCAAAACTACAATAAACTACAGTAAGAATATATTGGAGCAAAGTAGTGAAGGAGTGATCATGGGCCATTCAGAAGTGTAGTTTCAGAGGGGAAGAAGCTGTTCCTAAAATGTTTAGTGTGTGTCATGTACCTTGTCCCTGATGGCAGAGTTGATGTGGTTTCTTCATAACAGATGCTGCCTCTTGAGGTAGCATCTTTTGAAGATGTCATTAATGGTGGGAGGGAGTTTACATGATGGAGTTTACAGTCCTCTGCCGCTTTTATCAATTCTGTGCACTGGCACCTCCATACCAGACAGTGATGTAACCAGAGCACTCTGATTATAAGTGGTGAGTTCTACATTTTAACTGCTCTTTGTAAGGAAGTTCCTCTTCAATTATTTAATTTTTAGTGACTGCCCTTCAAGCTATTCAAGTTTAAGATCTTTAACAAAGATCTTAAGTCATAACTGTCTTGCCAACTTCCCTCCTTCTAGTTCTGATCATTGTATTTGTTGCTGATAGCAGTCAGAATGAAATCACAGACACTGCTTTTTCAGGCATTTGTCCATGGGCCACTTTTCTGACCCTTATAGCCAAGTTGGAAATATCCTTTTCTCTTTCAAGCTCCATGGTGGAACACAGCGTACATTTGGAATCAGGCAGAGGAGAAAGTGAAGGGCGAAGATAATGAAGATTTGGGCATATGTAGTGTGAAATTCTGATGAGTAAGCAGCATGGGCAGATTTGTCAGAAAGAAGGGGGGAAGTATTGATTAAGAGTTCCAGGATGCATAACAGATCCTGGATCAGCTGCAAGCGCTTTCCCTGCCACTTGCTTTTTTTCTGTTTGGTGTGAGGTGAACCAGTTTGCAGAGAGATGCAGGACCTCAAGCAGATGAAGTGATTAAGTGAGAAGGAGTAACTTTGAAAAGAGAAAGTTAACTCAGGGAAGCATTGGAATCATGAGCAATACTGTGGGGGATGTCTTTTTATAGTGAAGCTATTCGTTTGCTTCTCTTATCACACCATTCTTTCTCTCAGTTTGTATTGGTGATCAGTGTAATATATGGAAATTTTACTGGTTTGATAGACAAGTATTTATAAAATTGATAGCTTGCTGGAATTGCTTGTCCAGTTCTGGGCTTGCCTTGTGAAAAAGTAGTTTGTGTACTATTGTCATGAGCCCTGTCAATAAAGATTCCCAAAGCAATTTTAATGATAGCTTAATATGTGTATTTTCTTATCTAACTTGGAATTTGGAAGTTAAATTGATAAATCTTGAATGGCAAACTTGAAACAGCATAAAGGAAGCTGGCCATGAATGCTGTATGGGGACAAAAACATTTGGTATATGCTTGGGTAATAGTATTTGGCAATAAAACAATGTGGAGGAAGACCAAAATATTAGTAGGATGACTGTAAGTTTATTTTTCAGATGTTAATATTGCTCTGCCTTGTATATAATAATGGTATAATTATACTTTGAATGGAAATAAAAATTATCTACGCAGATAAATGACTTAAGAAAATTTGAAGAGGCCTATTGAGCCTGTTCTGCCACTCAGCAAGATTGTGATAAATATTTTTATCTCATACCATTTCCCTACCCTTTCCCATCTTTTTGTTGACTCTCTTAATGTCCATCAGGTGCTTGACAGGGAATATTAACTGCGATCAACTTTACAAGAAAATGATAAAAATATTTCAGAAGAAAGCCTTTACTTATTTAGCTTTCCTATTTATACTGCTTCTTTGTGCATTTCCAATAAACCAGAATCCTGTAGGCTGACTTTGTGCAACTTGCAAAAATCTTTTTCACTGTCCATGCCATTAAGTAGTTATTTGAATTCTGACTATTTTGGAATTAAACAGCTTGGACTAAACTCTTCAGTCTTTATTGGAGACACAAGATTGCAGGTGCTGAAGTCTCGAGCAACACACAAAAAGATGGAAGAATGCAAAAGGTCGAGTAGTATCAAGGTAGAGGAACGGACATGCAGCATTTCAGGTTGAGATCCGTTATCTGCACTGAAGGGTTGAGGGAAGATCGCCAGTACAGAAAGATGGAGGAAAGGGATGGATCAGATGATAGATGGATCACGTGAGGGGGGAATGGAGTGGGGGCACATGGGGAAGTGGGATTAATGGGAATGGTATCAGAAGCTTGGTGGTCATAGATGGAAGGGACAAATGGCCGAAGAAAATAGAATCTGTTAGGAGAGGAAAGCGAAGCATGGAATGAAGGGACTGCAGTGGGGATGGACACCATTTGGCGGAGAGTATGGGTGATGGGCAAATAGAATGGATGAAGAGAAAGAGATTTAGTGATGGGGCCCATGTGAATCGGGAGCAGTGAGCAAAGAGGGGATAAAAGGGACAGGGAGAAGCACTTGACAAATGGAGATTTTAATGTTCATGGCTTCATTTTCACTCCCAGTCGTCTCCTGCATCTCCAAGTCTGAATACTTGAAACTGCTGTGAATAGCTCTGAATTGCCTTACTGCTTATTTCTTAACAGCTATCAATGACAAGTATATGCAATTGGTGCTATTTAGAACTGTTCACTCGAAGCACAGTGTAGTATCTACTGGCCGCTTAAGTGCATGTAACTGACGCTAGTTAGAAATTGGCAATATTCTCCTGTCCCAATTTGGCACAGTGTGCCAAATAAAAGGAATCCTGGCTATTTTCTCAGTTTTTGTTCTTTAAGTTTGTTCATTATATGCTGTATCATATGACAAAGGGGATCATGACTAAGATTGTTCTTGGCAAATTTTTCAACAGAAGTGGTTTGACATTGCCGCCTTCTGTTCTGTGTCTTTACAAAACGGGTAACCCCAGCCTTTAGAGATGGTCTGCCTGCCATCAGTGGTCGCATAACCAGGTCTTCTGATATGTACCAGGTGCTCATATGCCCATCCACCACCTACTCCCATGGCTTCACATGATCCTGATGCGGGTGGGGGGGAGGGGTTGCTTAAGCAGGTGCCACACCCTACCCAAGGGTGACCTGCAGACTCGAAGGAGCGCCTTACCCTTCCTTTGGTAGAGGTGTATCTTCAACCTGCCTCCTGGTTCTTTAAGAGTTAATAAGCGACTGTCCTGATTAACCACTGGCCAAATTAACTGGAATCCACTATCAATCACAGCAATTGGTCTTAATAATCTTGTGAGAACTATTTTCAATGTTTTCTCATCTTTGAGATTCATAAGTGCTTTTTAGAATACTAGATTGCTAGGGAGAATGATTTTTTAGCATGGACTAGATGGACCAAATTGCTTTCTGTATTGTAACGTTCTGGGACACGAATAATGTTCCAAAAATTATTTTGGAATTTAGAACAACACAAGATCACATATATGTGTGAGATGCACCAGTCAATGCTAATAAATGAAAGAAAAAATGATACTAAGTATCTATCCTGTGCATCAACCAACTTGAAAGCAAATTTTATCAGAAGTAGTTTTCTTTAGGCCCTCCGTTGGCTGGGTCAAGCATGGATGTTGTATTCTAGCTGTCTACATGATTCGCAAACCAGGGCAGCACAATATGGTGAGCAGGCTGTTGCCCGTGATGCGGCTCCCCTTCCCCATGAAGCTGATGAATCCAAAGGGACGGCAGAAGTTAATACAGTTTGGCACCAGTGGTATTGCAGGAGTTGGCAGTCAGCATTAAACTCAACGTAGGAGAGCCTTAGGGACTCCTACTCTGGATTTTTCCTTGCGGTTACACTTCAAATCTTCTCCATGAATGGGTATAGTCCCAAGGCAGTGGAGATTTGAAATTAGAGTTTTCTTTTTCCTGGATGAGCTGCCAACCACGGATGGCAAGCCCCATTTGCTCAAAGCGATTGGTTTTAAGGCACCAGTAACCTGGCTTTGCCCCTTCTTCCATCAGTAGAAATGGTTCCACTGCACATGAAGGCCAGGAGCTGGACTTCGATGTCAGAGGCTATTTGAGGTGCACGCCATTGGGGGCATTTAATTGGTAGCGGGAGCTTGTCCCCTAAAGGAACCAGAAGTATGTATATGTCACCATATACTACTCTGATGTTCATTTCCTTGTAGGCATTCATAGTAGAACAAAGAAATGCAATAAAATGAATGAAAAGTGATTTATTAATATATATAAATGATTTAGATGATGGAATAGACGGCTTTGTTACCAAGATTGCAGATGATACAAAGATTGGTGGAGGGGCAAGAAAGTGGCAAATGAAATACAATGTTGGAAAATGCATGGTCATGCGCTTTGGTGGTAGAAGTAAATGTGCAGACTATTTTCTAAATGGGGAGAAAATCCAAAGATCTGAGATGCAAAGGGACTTGGCAGTCCTTGTGTAGAACACCCTCAAGGTTAACTTGCAAGTTGAGTCGGTGGTGAGGAAGGCAAATGCCATGTTAGCATTCATTTCAAGAGGTCTGGAATACAAGAGCAAGGATGTGATGCTGAGGCTTTATAAGGCACTGATGAGGCCTCACCTTGAGTATCGTGAACAGTTTTGGGCCCCTCATCTGAGAAGAGATGTACTGGCATTGGAGAGGGTCAAGAGAAGATTCGCAAGAATGATTCCTGGATTGAAAGGGTTATCATACGAGGAATGTTTGATGGCTCTGGGCCTGTGCTTGCTGGAATTCAGAAGGATGAGGGGGGATCTCATTGAAACCTTTCGAATGTTGAAAAGCCTAGACAGAGTAGATATGCAAAGGATGTTTCCCATGGTGGGAGAGTCTAGGACAAAAGGGAACAGCCTCAGGACAAAGGGGTACCTTTTCAAAACGGAGATGTGGAGAAATTCCTTTAGCCAAAGGTGGTCAATATGCTGCGATGTGCAGCTGTGGAGGCCAGGCTGTTGGGTGTATTTAAGGCAGAGGTTGATAGGTTCTTGATTGAACATGGCATCAAAGGTTACAGGGAGAAGGCTGGGAACTGGGGTTGATCAGGAGGAGATAAAGGGATCTGCCATGATAGAATGGTGGAGCAGACTCGATGGTCCAGATGGCCTAATTCTGCTCCTATGTCTTATGGTCTAAAAACTAAACACAAAGACTGACAAGCAACTAGTGTGCAAAAGACAAACTGTGCCAAAACAATAAAATAGTACTAATAAATAGGTAAATAAATAAAACTAAGAAGCTGACTTATAGTCCTTGAAGATGAGTCTATGGGTTGTAGAATCAGTTCATTGTTGAGGAGAGTGAAGTTATGAACACCGGTGCAGGAACTTAATGGCAGAAGAGCATTAACTGTTCCTGAAACTGGTGATGTGGGATCAAAGTCTACTGTACTAACGAGGGTATATTTGTCAATTGTATTTTGTTCTTTAAGAATTGTCCCAAATAAGTATCTAATAACCGAAGGGCAAATTGACTGGAATCCACTGTATTTCTATTCTTAGTTATGCTGATTCATTGTAGTAAAGTCCAACTTAAATGAGGGTAACATTTAACTTTATAATTATTCTTAATGTACTGTGCATTTTTGGCTTTCTTCACAGGTAGCTTGTGATCAAGTCTGAGTGTGTTCATAGTGGTTTTGTGGTGTCTGAATTAATGATCAATTATTGACAATCGATATGGGAGCTAAGAACTTTCACAGATGCATCAGTTGATGCTGGTGTAATGGTGAGGTGGTTTATAATGTTTTAAAAGCTATTTGAGCAAGTGACTGTGACCTGCTTGTCATATCTGAAAGAGAACATTATTATTCAACATTTTCTGTTGTGCCAGAATTCATAATATCTGTAGAAGGAATGGTGAATTGTCAGTTCCTAAACTTACTTTACTGTGTGATGGCCAAATGCCTTTAGCATGTAGCCCTTTTCACATTAACATTATAAGTAAGATTCATCTGCAGTTTGGCCATACCTTAAAAAAAAATAGCTGAAGTGAACGTTTTTCTCTGATCTGAGTCCCAAATTATAAGTTCTATGACACTTCCAGCAGCAAGTGTTTCTGCTTCATGGAAATTTCCTTTCTTCTTGCAGCAGTTAACTTCATCAGTATATTTATATATTTCATCAGTCCTGTTCCCATCATCACTAGTATGTGCCACGATAAGGCCACTGTCAGGTTGGAGGAGCAACACCTCATATTCAGTCTGGGTAGCCTCAAACCTGGTAGCATGAACGTTGATTTCTCTAACTTTTCTAAATTTTTCTCCCTCCCCCTTCTCTCTTCCATTTTCTACTCTGGCTCTTCTCTTGCATCTTCTCCTCACCTACTTGTCAAGTCCCCCTGTTGCCCCCCCCCCCTTCCTTTTCTCCCATCTTCTTTCCTCTCCTGTCAGATTCCTCCTTCAATCCTTTATCTTTTCCACCTATCACTTCCCAGCTTCTCACTTCATTCCTTCTCTTCTCCCCTCCCCCACCCCAAACCTGCCTCTGCTTCTCTTTCTCTCTCTTCCCCCCTTCACTATAATCTCCCCCAGCCTTACCTTTCTTTCTCTTTTATTTCCCATAATTCTTCACCTTCCTCTTAGCCCATTTCCCTTCAGCCTATCACTTCCCAGCTCTCTACTTCATCCCTCCCCCCACTTCTTATCCCCCCCCTTGACCATCCCATGTTACTTCACTCCTGATGAAGGGTTTCGACCTGAAACGTTGTCACTACCTCCTCCCATAGATGCTGTCTGGCCTGCTGAGTTCTGCCAGCATTTTGTGTTTTTATTTATTTCCAGCATCTGCAGATTCATTCGTGTTTACCTATCACCTTGTAGCTTCTACATATTCCCCTCCCACCTTCTTATTGCAGCCTCTTCCCCCTTCTAGTCCTGATGAAGTGTCTTGGACCAAAATGTTATCTGCCTACTCCTTTTCATAGATGCTGTCTGACCTGAGTTCCTCCAGCATTTTGTTTGTGTGACTCTGGATTTCCAACATCTGCAGAATCTCTTGTGTTTAAAAGTTGGGAGGTTATGTTCCAACTTCAAAGAGCACAGTTAGACTACACTTGGAGTATTGCATGCAGTGCTGGAAGGATGTAGTTATATTGGAGAAAGTGTAGAAGAGGTTCAGCAGCATGTTGCCATTAACCAGATGACTTCAGTTGTTTGGAGAGATTGGATAGGCTGGACTTGTTTTCCCTGGAGGGACAGAATCTAAGGGGTGACAAAGGTATATAAAATTAGAAGAAATATGTATAGGGTAGATTTTTCCCATGATATATAAAAAAGGCATGGGTTTTAGGTGAGAGGAAAGTATTCTGTAAAATTTGAGGGGAAAGTTTGGCGCAGAGTATTTGATATCACCATACGTAGTGGTGAAATCAGGTTTAAACATGCTTAAGAGACATTTCAACAGGCACTTGAAAATGTGAGTCATTGAAGAAAGCAGACACCTAATGTAGGCAGATGGGAGTTAGTCAGGATAATTAAAAGATGGCATGAATGTGATGGATTGGGAGGCTCTTATCTGTGCTGTATGACTCTCTTGTTGAATAAATTTTTCTTTATGATGTGATCATTCTGCCTTCCAGAGGAGCTTAGACACTGATAAATTATATTTTTATGGGTTTTATTGTAGGTACACTGTGTTTGACTTTTTGTTCAAATCTTCTCACGACTTTTCAGCCTGGACATAAAAAGATTTTATGGCTTTCCACCTTGTCTAATGACTTTGCATTATTTTTCTTGTCGATGATCAAAGCTATTGATCATCTTGTATCGGAGACACATCTATATTACTAGTGGTATGAAAGTTACTTTAGTTTTCTTCTTTTCTCTTTTTTTCTTCTGGCAGATTGGGTGACCCTTCTACAAATCTCCATTTCTTGAAAACCACCTCCCACACTGAGATTCCATAATGTAAGCATTCTCCACCACCTCCCACTTGCTTCATCTTTCGTCCTCCATACAAATAAATATAATTGCACACATTTAAAATATTTTGTTAATGTAATAATATACTTTAAGGCTGCATAAATCTATTCCTGTGTGGTATACAGGACTGCATGCTTGTCCTGTTATTCTGAATGGAGGCTCAGGAAAAGGGAAATTATTACAACCAGTTTGGGTCTTATGCAAGAATTAACTTGATGGTAACATGATATGTCATGTAGATCGATTTTTCAGAGATGAATCTTAAGTTTGTCTTTGATACACTTGGTCATAACCAAGAGGCTCCACAATCCACTCTACACCTATTTCTTGTCTCTCTATGCAATTTATTTTGATAATGTTTATGGTTCATGACATTATTCCAGTTCATCTGTGAATTCACAACCAAATTTGGAAATGTAATCTTTAATAATTCAAGTAGCTAGATTATAAAACTGACTTGCATTGATCTGGTGTTTTCTTCATGAGAGTACAAGCTGGTCAGATCTTTTGACTAATAAGCTGCTGGTCCAACACCAATGGTGACAATTCTGTGCCAAGAGACATGCTGAGATGAGGCCAGCCCCAGTGTGGTCAGTAGGGGCTTGTGTCTATCTGCTTTGTAGCCTGTTCTACTCTTGAATAAACATGGTGCGACCCTGTGCCCTGCTAGGTGGCTGCGAATGCTGTGAGATAGCCAACAATAATACAGAATACAAAGGAAAGATATTTATCTAAATAATAGTATGGAACAACTAAATGAGGTAGTGGGAAGCAAAATAAATTTGTAAGGTATGATCCAGGCCTCACTTCATCCATGAAGTAGCCCAGGTGTATCGACTGGATTCACTACCAAGATTGCCAGCAACAAAAGCCATCCACCAACACAAGCTTGGAGATTCCTTTAGAGTGATGAGAGTTTGAAAGACATGTTTTAATAAATCCTCTTGTGTTCCAGCAATCACACTCGAGACAAGAGCTGAGACACTTTAAGAGCGCAAGAACATAATAAATGGAAAGCAGAGTTTCACTTTGCCCACCAAATCCGCTTTACCATTCAGTAAGGTCTCAGCTGATCCAAACTTGATCTCACCTCCCTTTTTCTACTTGTTCCTCAAACCATAAATCAACAAGTCATTCATCTCAAGCCTTGGATAAATTCAGTGATTCATCCTACATAGTTTTAGGTTGTAGAGTATTCCAAAAATTTATGGCACTTGAAAGGAAGACCCTCCCAATTGTAAATTTTGCTCTGCTTTTTGGTTTTTTCAAGAGGTGAAGCATTGTCGCCACATCTACATAGAAAGCCTACAGCGCAATACAGGCCCTTTGGCCCACAATGCTGTGCCGAACATGTACTTACTTTAGAAATTACCTAGGATTACCCATAGGCCTCTATTTTTCTAAGCTCTATGTACCTATTCAGGAGTCTCTTAAAAGACGCTATCATTTCTGCCTCTGCCACCGTTGCCCACAGCCCATTCCAGGCACTCACCACTCTCTGTGTATAAAAAAAAATCTTACCCCTGACATCTCCTCTGTACCTACTTCCAAGCACCTTTAAACTGCGCCCTCTTGTGTCAGCCATTTCAGCCCTGGGGAAAAAGCCTCTGACTATCCATATAATCAATGCTGTCATCATCTCTATCAGGTCACTTCTCATCCTCTGCCGCTCCAAGGAGAAAAGGCCGAGTTCACTCGCTCCCTAATCCAGGCAACATCCTTGTAAATCTCCTCTGCACCCTTTCTACAGCTTCTACATCCTTCTTGTAGTGAGGTGACCAGAACTGAGCACAGTACTCCAAGTGGGGTTTGACCAGGGCCCAATATAGCCATGCTGACTATTCCTAATCATATTATGTCTTACCAACTGTTCATAAATCCTGCCTCTCAGGATCTTTTCCATCAACTTACCAACCACTGAAGTAAGACTCACTGGTCTGTAATTTCCTAGGCTATCTCTACTCCCCTTTCTTGAATAAGGGAACAACATCTGCAACCTTCCAATCCTCCAGAACCTCTCCGATTGATGATGTGAAGGTCATTGCCAGAGGTTCAGCAATCTCCTCCCTTGCCTCCTGCAGTGGCCTGGGGTACATCTCATCCGATCCTGGAGACTTATCCAACTCAATGCTTTCCTAAAGCTTCAACACATCCTCCTTCTTAATGTTTACATGCTCGAGCTTTTCAATCCACTGTAGGTCATCCCTACAATCGCAAAGATCCTTTTCCGTAGTGAATACTGAAACAAAGTATTCATGAAGTATCTCTGCTATTCCCTCTGGTTCCATACACACTTTTCCACTGTCACACTTGATTGGTCCTATTCTGTCAAGTCTTATCCTCTTGCTCTTCCCATACCTGTAGAATGCCTTGGGGTTTTCTTTAATCCTGTCTGCCAAGGTCTTCTCATGGCTCCTTCTGGCTTTCCTAATTTCATTCATAAGCTCCTTCCTGTTAGCCTTATAATCTTCTAGATCTCTATCATTGCCTAGTTTTTTGAACCTTTCATAAGCTTTTCTTCTTGACTAGATTTTCAACCACATTTGTACCACAGTTCCCGTACCCCACCATCCTTTCACTGTCTCATTGGAACATACCTAAGCAAAACACCACAAGTATCCCCTGAACATTTGCCACATTTCTGTTGTACATTTCCCCGAGAACATCTGTTCCCAATTAATGCTTCCAAGTTCCTGCCTGACAGCTTTATATTTCCCCTTACTCCAATTAAGCTCTTTCCTAACTTGTCTGTTCCTATCCCCCCCCCCCCCCCAATGCTATAGTAAAGGAGATAGAACTGTAATCACTATCTCCAAAATGTTCTCCCACTGAGAGACCTGACACCTGACCAGGTTCATTTCCCAATACCAGATCTAGTAGAGTCTCTTCTCTTGTAGGCTTATCTACATAGTGTCAGGAAACCTTCCTGAACACACCTGACAGACTCCACCCCATCTAAACCCCTTGGTCTAGGGAGATGCAAATCAATATTTGGGAAATTAAAATCTCCCACCACAAAACCCTGTTATTATTACTCCTTTCCAGAATCTGTCTCCCTATCTGCTCCTTAATATCTCTGTTACTATTCCGTTGTCTATAAAAAGCACCCAGTAGAGTTATTGACCCCTTCCTGTTCCTAACTTCCACCCACAGAAACTCAGTACACAATCCTTCCATGACCACCTCTTTTTCTGCAGCTGTGACACTATAGCTGATAAGCAGTGCCACACCCCCACCTCTTTTGCCTTCCTCCCTGTCCTTTCTGAAACATCTAAAGCCTGCCACTCAAAGTAGCCATTCCTGCCTCTGAGGCATCCAAGTCGCTGTAATGGCCACAACATCATTGCTACAAGTACTGATCCACGCTCTAAGCTCATCTGCTTTGTTCAAGATGCTTCTTGCATTAAAATAGACACATCTCAAACCACTGGTCTGAGCGCATCCCTTCTCTATCACCTGCCTATTCTCCCTCTCGCACTGTCTCCAAGCTTTCTCTACTTGTGAACAAACCACCCCTTCCTCCATCTCTTCAGTTCAGTTCCCACCCCCCAGCAATTCTAGTTTAAACTCTCCCCAATAGCCTTCACAAACTTCCCTACCAGGATATTCGTCCCCTTCGGATTCAAGTGCAACACCTGCCCCAGAAGAGGTCCGAATCATCCAGAAATCTGAATCCCTGCCCTCGCTCCAATCGCTCAGCAACACATTTATCCTCCACCTCACTCTATTCCTATACTCACTGTCATGTGGCATAGGCAGTAATCCCGAGATTACTAACTTTGAGATCCTGCTTCTCAACTTCCTTCCTAACTCCCTGTAGTCTGTTTTCAGGACCTCCTCCCTTTTCCTGCCTATGTTGTTAGTACCAATATGTACCACGACCTCTGGCTGTTCTCCCTCCCACCGCAGGATATCTTGGACGTGATCAGAAACATCCCCGACCCTGAAATCTGGGAGGTAGATTACCATCCGCATTTCTTTCCTGCGTCCATAGAATCGTCTGTCTGATCCCCTAACTATAGAGTCCCCTATTACTGCTGCCTTCCTTTCCCTACCCTTCTGAAAGGCCAGACTCTGTACCAGTGGCATAGCCACTGTTGCTTCCCCCAGGTAGGTCTTTCCCCTTGAACAGTACTTAAACAGGAGTATTTATTGTTAAGTGGGACAGGCATAGGGACACTCTCTAGTATCTGATTCTTGCCCCTCCATCTCCTGACTGTTACCCACTTATCTGTCTGTTGAGGCCCCGGTTACCCACTTATCTGTCTCTTGTCTATAGCTCCTCTCTATCACCTCCTCATTTTCCCTGACAAGATGAAGGTCATCGAGCTGCAGCTTCAGTTCCCTGACACAGTCCCTAAGGAGCTGCAGCTTGACACACCTGGTGCAGATGTGGCCTTCTGGGAGGCTGGGACTCTCCCGGCACCCAGTACAGAACACTGGCCTCACAGACATACTTATTATACCTCACAAGAAGCTTACCTCGCCTTGACCTGTTATCGCTGAAGCCCTGTTGAAGCCCTCTCTACTCTCTGGCGCCTAGTCTATGAATCTGTCTCCTTTTAAACTCTTCGAGCTGGTCTAACTCGCTGACGTCTGTGCGCTTGCTCAGTTGTCCATCTACCTTGTCAAATCTTCCAAACTCTTGTTACTGTGTGTTTTGCTAGGATGATCCCCCATTCTGTTAAACATCAAAGCCTCCAAGTTCAACCTGCACCACCTTTGCTAAGACTATTCCTTTACCTTTATCAACCCAATTTATCCGTAAATAAGACCTTGGTGCTGTGCTGCAGGTCTCGCTGTGAGCCCTGTACAGTTGCATCGGGACTTGGCTACTTCTCTGCTCTGTTCATTGTCTGCCTAATTGTTTAATCTGTCTAACTTACTTAATTTCACATTGGAATACCCAGATCACACTTCACTGTAGCATTCTGCGGTCTCTCTCTCCATTTCAACAAGATTCTGATTCTGTTTTTACCCATCACCCCTTCATTATTCTCATCTGCCAACTTTTTTAACCTATTCAAAATATTTTCATATCCTTTGCAGAATGGGACTCCACTGTACCACTTGCCCTCTCATTTAATTTTGTATTGTCAGCAAATTTGGCTATAATACTTTTTGCACTTTTATTTAAGGCATTTAATATTGATAATTGAGGTTCCAGTATTAAACCCTATGGCATTTCACTAGTAAAACTTGCCATCCTGAAAATAATCAGTTTGTTCTGATTCTGCTTCTATTAATTAGCTAATCTACTGTCCATATATTGTATCTAATTTCAGTAATTGTTATATATCATAATAACATTGTGTAACTCCTCATCTCATGCCTTCTGTAAATCTAAATCTGCCTGGTTCCATTTTATGCTCTCTACTCGTTACATCCTCAAGGTGCTCTAATTAAATTGTCCCTTTAATAAAAACATGTCATTGGTATGTGACTGTGCAAAGTACAGTCAGTCTTCAGTCTCATTAACACAGTATCTTTTCATGTGACTGTTCTAACTTAATTTTTCTGCAGATTTTCTAGTATTTGTGTTTTTTGTCATCTTCTGTGAAGACATATGCAAAATACATGTTAAAAGTTTTATCTTTTTTATTTCTACAATATTTATTTGCTAATCTCATCCCCGGAAGCAACGAACATTTTGATGCCATTACTGCCAGTTGTTACTTCTGTTGCTGCTTTCTTAATAACATTTCTTTTTTTGTTTTGATCTAATTTTTTTTCTTTCCCAATCTACTGGCCTGCGTCTAATCTTCACAATGTTATGTGTTGCATTTAATGCTACTTCTGAATTTCAAAGGTATATTTAATGTCAAAGAAATGTATACAAAATACATCCTGAAATGCTTTTTCTTCGAAAACATCCACAAAAACAGAGTGCCCTAAAGAATGAACGGCAGTTAAATGTTAGAACCCCAAAGCCCCCCCAGCTCCCCCCTCCCATGTGTAAGCAGCAGCAAAGCAATGACCTCCCTCCCCCACCAGCAAAAAAGCATCTGCACCCCTCCCCACTGAGCACTCAAGTGTGTAGCAAAGCATCAATGAAGACATGGACTTGTAGTACCCCAAAGACTACTTGTTCACCTGGTAATTCGACATAACACAGTGCCCCCCCCTCTCCTCACCCCCCTCTCTCCCCCCCAATAAGAGATGTCTCCATTTCACAGCGAGAGGGGAGAAATAGCAAACAACTCTCTGATTTACGATGTTAAAAGTCCATTGCGTGCTTCTTCCGAGCTCTGTGCCCCAAGAACTCGGGTCTCTGGGCACACAGCCACCAGCCAGCTCGCTGCTTTTGGTCTTCCATGTACTCCCATGACACACCAGTTTTCTGAGGCGGCACCAACCACAAGTCCACCCGCCTCCAGAGCCACGAAATCCCCGAACTGTAAAGATGAGCTAATCTTCTAGGCCGCATCCTTGGTATATTGACTTACAGCCAGTAGTGAAACCCCGAAAGCGGGTCCCATTCCTGCAAAGAACCGTAGTCAGCGTATAACTCCAGGTCAGGGTCTTCAAAGGAACCCAAAAGGGAAAAATAGAGACATTAAAGATAGAAATAGAGCTGTTTCCAAAGATGCAAGCAAAGGAGTCGCTGTTAGGTGCCATTAGTTCCTTAGCTCCACCCACCTTAGCCGTTGGTGGATCAAACTTGGTCTTTATTTCTGTTTGAAAAACATTGTAATGTAAATTTATGAAATAACTTTTTAAATATCTGCCACTACTCAATGACTTGATTGACAATCTATCTTCCCAGTCTTAGTTTTCACTTTCTTTATTTAGATTTTTAAGTTAGTTGCTGCAGAATTGTATTTCTCACATTTTCAACTGAATTTGAAACTGTTATCATGTTAATTAAGATCACTCTTCCCCAGTGGATTCTTGGCTGTCAGACCATTAACTAATCCTGTCTCAATTTTTGTGGCCAGATTTGAAATAGGCTAGGTACTGGTTGTTTGCATAGTGCATGTAATTAAAAATACATTGCCAATGTAATCTAAGCCTGTCCTCGTGTTCTCCTTTGGTAACTTGTCTGATCAGTAAAGTTGATTATGTTTAAACAGTAATTTTTCTGTAAGCATGCATTGTTCGTTGATTTGTACCCCTATCCTACATTAAGTATTCTTGAGAGATATGTGGCCCAACCCTGCCCTCCTTATACTATTTTGCACCTCTACCCAAACCGATTCTGCATCTGACCAAGGCTCTGTCATCAGGTTTGTGGACGACACAACGGTGGTTGGCCTTATCAAGAACGGTGACAAAATGGTGTATAGAGAGGAAATGTGATTGGTGGATTGGTGTGAGAAGAACAACCCAACCCTGAACGTGAAGAAGACAAAGGAAATCATTTTGGACTTTAGGAAGGTACAGACAAACCATTCCCCTCTCCGGATGCATGGCTCCACTATAGAGAGAGTTAAATGCACCAAGTTCCTGGGAGTTCACATCATGGATGACCTCACCTGGTCCCTTAGTATCACCTCCCTGAACAAGAAGGCACAGCAGCACCTCCACTTCCTTAGATTAAGGCAAGCAAAGCCCCCCCCCCCATCCTCCCTTAACTGCATTTTACGGGAGCACCATTGAGTGTGTCCTGACAAATTGTATCTCCATCTGGTATGGGAGCAGTTGAGCATCGGACCTGAAGTCCCTGCAACTGACTATAAGAACAGCTGAGAGGATAATAGGGGTCTCCCTACCATCTGTCGGGGACATTTTTCAGGAGTGCTTCATACGCAGGGCCATTAGTATTAAGGATCCCACCTATTCATCCAGCATCCGCTTTGACTTTCTACCATCAGGCAGCAGTCTACAATGCATAAAAATAAGAATGGTCAAGATGATAGTTTCATACCTCAGGCTGTTAGCCTCCAGTGCTCCCTGCTGCTTCGTATTTGAAGTGTCACTGGTTAATCTGTTCCGTACTTTATAATATTCAATATTAAAGCACTTTGGTTTGTTACTTATCTGTGATTCATCTGTAGATTTTATTCTTGCCTTCATAAGTTACCATTTTTGTGTCTGTCATGTGTACTGCTGTGCTTTATACCCTGGTTTGGAGAAATGTTGTCTTGTTTCGATATACATTACATAGTTATATATATTATATACTTAGTGCCTATAAAAAGTATTCACTCCCCTTGGAAGTTTTTATGTTTTATTGTTTTACAACATTGAATCACCTAGTGGATTTAATTTGGCTTTTTTGACACTGATCAACAGAAAAGACTCGTGCCAAAGTGAAACCAGATCTTTATAAATTGGTCTCAATTTATTACAATTATTAAACATAAAATAATTGATTGCATAGTTACTCACCCTGTTCGAGTCAGTATTTAGTAGATGTACCTTTGGCAGCAATTACAACCTTGATGTGCGGATAGGTGTCTCTAAAAGCTTTGCACATCTGAACACTGCAATTTTTCCCCATTCTTAATAAAACTACTCAAGCTCTGTCAGATTGCATGGGAATCGTGAGTGAACAGCCCTTTTCAATTTCAGCCACAAATTCTTAAATGGATTAAGGTCTGGACTCTGACTTGGCCATTCCAGGACATTAACCTTGTTTTTTCAGCCATTCCTCTGTAGCTTTGGCTTTATGCTTGGGGCCGTTGTCTTCCTGGAAATCAAATCTTCTCCCAAGTTGCAGTTCTCTTGCAGACTGCATCAGGTTTTCCTCCAGGATTTCCCTGTATTTTACTGCATTCATTTTAGTCCCTACTTTCACAAACCTTCCAGGGCCTGCTGCAGTGAAGCCTCCCCACTTCATGTTGCGGCCACCATCTTGCTTCATGGTAGGGATGGTGTGTTTTTGATGTGCAGTGTTTGGTTTGCCCCAAACATTGTTTAGTGTGATGGCGAAAAAGCTCAGTTTTGATTCATCAGGCCATAGAAACTTCCAGTTGACCTCAGAGTCTCCCATGTGCCTTCTGGCAAACTCTAGTTGAGATTTCATGTGAGTTCTCTTCACAGTGGCTTTTTTTTAGCCACTCTCCCATGAAGCTGCGATTGGTGAAGCACTTGGGCAACAGTTGTTTGCATAGTCTCCCCCATCTCATCCACTAAAGCTTGTAACTCTGCCAGAGTTGTCATAAGTCT
The DNA here is from genome assembly GCF_030144855.1 of Hypanus sabinus. Lineage (NCBI taxonomy): Eukaryota > Metazoa > Chordata > Chondrichthyes > Myliobatiformes > Dasyatidae > Hypanus > Hypanus sabinus. The sequence goes on along the minus strand of NC_082716.1, from coordinate 35,495,647 downwards.
CTTGGTGACCTCTCTACTTGCACAGTCACTCAGTTTTTGAGGACAGCCTGCTCAAGGCAGATTTACAGCTGTGCCATATTCTTTCAATTTCTTGATGATTGACTTAACTGTACTCCATGGGATATTCAGTGACTTGGAAATTTTATTGTATCCATCTTCTGATTTGTGTTTTTCAGAAACCTTTTCACAGAGTTGCTTGGAGTGTTCTTTTGTCTTCATGGTTTAGTTTTTGCCAGGATACTGACTAGGTAGTTGGACCTTCCAGATACAGGTGCATTTTTACTAAAATTAATTGAAACAGCTTGACTGCACACAGGTTTATGTATAGCTTGGACACCTTAACTAATTATGTAACTTCTAAAACCAATTGGCTGCACCAATGATTTGGTGTGTCATCTTAAAAGGGGGGTAAATACTTGTGCAATCAATTATTTTTTGTTTCATATTTGTAATTAATTTTGTTCACTTTGTAACAGTCTGTTTTCACTTTGACACAGTCTTTGTGTCAGAAAAAGCCAAGTTAAATCCAATATTGTAAAACGATAAAACATGAAAACTTTGAAGGGGGGGTGAATACTTTTTATAGGCACTGTATATAGTTAAATGACCATGAGCTTGACTTGAAGGTTATTCCTTACTACTGCATTGTTCTCATCCTTTCTTAACATAGATAACCCACCCCCTCCATCTGGCAGAACTGGTCCTCGCCCTCAACAATTTCTCCTTCGGCACCTACTTTCTCCAGACTCGCGGTAGCCATGGGCCCAGCGATGCTTGCCTTTCAGGCTACGTTGAACAGTCTATGTTCCAAGCCTTCCCTGGTAACACCCCACAACTCTTCCTTTGCTATGCTGATGACTTCAGCATGCTGCTTCATGGACCCCTGCTGGGTTCGTCAAGTTCATCAACTTTGCCTCCAGCCTCCATCCTGCCCTTAAATTCACTTGGTCCATTTCTGATACCTCCCTCTCCTTTCTTGATCTCTCTTTCTCCATCTCTGGATAAAAACTGTTGACCGGCAGCTTTTATAAACGTACCAATTCCCATGACAATCTTGACTTTAACTCTTCCCGCTCTGTCTCCTGTAAAAAAAAATATTATTCCTTTTTCTCAGTTCCTTTGTCTCCACCACATAGGTTCCCAAAATGAGAATTTCCTTTCCAGGACAAGAGATGTTTCCTTCAAAGAGGAGGTTTTCCCTTCCTCCATCATTGATGCTGCCCTCACCTGCATCTCCTCCATTTCTTGGAGGTTCGCACACACCCTAACTTGCTGTGGCATTAACCAGGAAAGAGTTCCACTTGTCTTACCATTCCGTGAGCCTCTGCATCCAACGTATCATTCTCTGTGACTTATGCCATCTTCAACTGGATGTTACCACCAAACACATTTTTGACCCCCTCCCCTACTCTGCACCTCCCTCAGAGATCGCTCCCTCTGTGATTCCTTTGTCCATTCATCCCTCCTCGCTAATGTCCTGTCAAGCGGCCAAAGTGCTACACCTGCCCATTAACCTCCTCCCTCGCCTCCATTCAGGGCCCAAAGCAGTCCTTCCAGGTGAGGCAACATTATTATATTCGCTGTTCCCGATGCAGCCTCAATATTGGTGAGGCCTGCTGTTGATGGGGATGGCCTTGTTGAGCACCATTGTCCATCCATCAAAAGCAGAATTTCCTGGTGGCCTAACATTTCAATTCTTGTATCCATTCCTGTTCCAACATGTCGGTCAATGGCCTCCTCCTGTGCCATGATGAGGCCACTCTTGAGGCGCAAGAGCAATACCTCATATTACACCTAGGTGGCTTTCAATTGGATTGTATGAACACAGATTTCTCCGTCCAGTAAAGCTTCTTGTTTCCGTCCTCCATCCCTCTCCTCCTGTTCCCCACTCTAGCCTCTCATTTGCCTATCACTTCCCTCTGCTGCCCCTTTCTTCTGTTTCTCACATGGTCCACTCCCCTCTCCTATCAGATTCCTTTCTCTTCAGCCCTTGAACTATCCCACCCACCTGCACCCATCTGGCTTCACCTATCACCTTCCAGCTATCCTGCTTCCCCTCCCACCACCTTTTTATTTTGGCATCTTTTCCCCTTCCTTTCCAGTCTCAGTCCAAAATATTGACTGTTTATTCACTTCCATAGATACTTCCTGACCTGCTGAGTTCCTCCAGCATTCTGTGTGTGTTGCTCACTCACCTTTTCCTTTCTCCTATTCTTCTGAAGAATGTAAAGCACCCAGAATATTTAGCCCCCATTTTTGTTACTTGCCTGTATTAAGCTATCAGATTAAAAATATTTATTTGTTTATTTGTATTTTGTAAAATATGCCTCAAAATGTCATTACAATATTTCTCCAATACAATGCAATGTAAGCTATAGTTATTTATGATCCCTGGGCATGCCCAGTCTTAAGGGATTACATAATGTCCAATGAAAGTACTATTGTTAAGGCTGCATTTATGAGCCTGGTACTCGAAGGAGCTAAATTTGTGGAATTAACCATTGTGAACCCTTTTTGTTAGATACCAATTGATTTTGATTCTGATAGTTGAATTAGCCATTATGTGTAACAAAACTGTTTTGTGCTACTGTGTTGCAGTCATGAAAATTTGGAAAGGACTGTCGCTTTGAATGTTGAAGTTTGATGTAAGCAATTGTGAGCTGTTTTGTGTAGTTTCCATGTAAATGTGTGCATTTGATGTAGCAAGCTTATTCCATGGTCAAATATATTTAATTAATGTAATTCCAATTGTAGTTACTCAAAGGATGTTCAGTTAAAGAGTGCAAATCAATGAAAAGCAAGTCAGGACTTGAATAGAGGTAGAGGATGCTTGATTTTGCTTGCTTTTTTGGTACCAAAATTTGTTCATCTAGTATAGGAATGGGTAATTACTACAGGGTAGAAGTGAAAAATGAGAGTATGGTGGCACAATTCAAATTATAGAAAACTCCAAGATTTAAGAGGACATCATTAAAGTCTACACAGTGAGCATGTAACTGGGAATTGAAATTCAATTTGGGTAAATGTAAATTGTGTATTTTGGTACAAAGAATTAGTAATTGAGAGTGAGTCTCCGTGCAGTGGAGCAACTAAAAGATCTCTGACTGCGAGTATACTGTATAATTGACTAGAAATTGCACCGCTGCTAAGTGAGGGCATTTGTAGTGTGGAAGGTGAGAAAACAAGTCAAGCTTTAGGGCATATTTCTAGGGAGACTGCTTTGAAAATTAGGACAATTATTCAGAATCTTTATTGCACCTTGGTTATTGTTTTCACAAAATTTGCCTGACTAGCTGAGTTCCTCCTAGCAGACTTTTATCTTTTTTCTCCAGATTCCTGCACCTCTTGCGTGTGCCTTCATATAAAATGTAATGAGGTACTGAAGAGGATACAGAGAAGATTTACAAGGATAATTCCAGAGATATCAGGAAAGGATGAACAGACTGTTTTTTTCATTCTGACCTAATGGAGATCTTTATAATGATCAACATAGGATGACCACATGGAATCAGAGTATTCATTAAGAATGGTTTGGATGTAGAATTTGCTAACATGAGTTAAATAGAATGGATGAATTTAGGAATAAATGAGCAAGCAGTTTGGACTGAAGGGAATGGAGGATTATACTGAAAAGGTTAGGGAGGATGTGTGAGTGAGGTCCAAGTGCCAATGTGCAGACATGCTGAACTGAATGGATTGTTTCTGTGCCACTCGTAGATAACAAATGCTTTTTTTCCCATCCCAATTTGAAAGTAGACTTGTGTGGGCCAGAGGGTAACATGTTTACATTTTGTCTCCTGAGCAACATAACTTTCTTCAGACTCTGAAAATGTTCAACTGGTCATAATATCTCCAAGCAATCTTAGATGTTCACATTATCTAAACTATTTTACTCAGGTGCTGCAGGTGATAGATTATCTAACTCAGAATGTTGGGCTGCTTCAGAATAAAAAGGCATAGGTTTTGTCATTTTTCAAACTAGTCATCTTGTCTGTGCAATACCCTAATAATGAGGGATTATTAAAAAAAAAGGCTTGTGGAGCTCCTAATGGCCAATTTTGGAACATTTAAGTTATTTCATTTGTATTGTCTTCTAAAAGGAATTAATTGCACAATAAAAAATTAAAATAGTCCGACACTTGACTGTTAAAGTCACTTTCAGTGTCATATTTTAATGTTTTTTTTTCAGAGCTTTTGAATAAGGCTTTTGTGGTATCAATGGCTTCCACCTGGGAGAAGATGAGAGATTTTTATGACTGGGCTGTAGAAAATGGAGGTAAGTATAACAGCACACCAATGTGATCTTGAGAATCTAATTTGTAAAAGTAGTGGAGTGGTTTCCAGAACAGTAATTCAGGGATAAAAACAGGTTGTTGATTTTACAGTTTGTGTACTTTTTCAGCATCAGCAATTGTTCCAGTCTGTTAGTGGATGGACCTGGGTTATTTTTGTTCTAAGGAGTATTTCAGAAGAAAGGTCACTGATACTCTTAAGGGAAAATTGCTGAAGTATTTCAAATGGGACCTTGGAAAGAGAGGCTGAAGGAGTTTTAATTTCAATTCTTGCAAATATTTATCCTATTTGCAGAAAGGTTCATTTTCTCCTTACTGACTTGAAATTCTTATTGGGCTCATGCCAGGCTCAAGGATGTCTTGGAGTAGGGTACAGAGCTTTATTAAAGTGGAGGGCAATCCATATTGTTTATGTATGCTAGTTGAGGAAAAATGAGTTTTAGTATTTTGAAGTTTTAAAATCTGTTTATGAATTGAATTATTTTTATCTCTAATTATCTATCTTTAAAATCTGTTTCAGATAAGAGGACTGACCCTTGGTTTCTGGTTTATTCACCCATTCCTGTTTTTGTGACCTTCATTATCTACCTTCTAATCTGCAAGTATGGACCAAAGTACATGCTGAACCGAGAACCATTCAATCTGAAATATCTTCTCATCGTTTACAATTTTGCTCTTGTTGTGATTTCAGCTTACATTTTCTGGGAGGTATACATGTTTCTTTTGAACTATAATAAGCCATGTTTTGCTTTTTATTTGGGCTATATGCTTACTCAGTTCTATTCATTTAAATAGTTTTGTGGGCAAATCAGGCTGGTCCACTATCCATTATCTCTGGAATGTGGGCTTCATTCTGACTGAAGGAATAAAGTCAAAGTTCTCTCTCTGATTGCATAAAATGGGCTTCCACAACAAAAAAAAACTACCTGTTTAATGAGAGTATCACTTCCCTATTTTGTTGCAGGAATGTTGTAAACAAAGCTGAAAATTTTTTTTAAAGTAAAATAATTGTCTTAATCTCATGATATACTAAATATCCTTTACACTCTCGCATGAGATGTGAGTACTTACTGACTGGACCAGTACATGTTGCTTTCATGAAGATAAGCCTCTGTGGTCCTTGTGCTAAAGATATCTATGATATAGTTTGGTGGTGAGTCCCAGAACTTTGATCCAGTGATAAAAAAGAATGATGAAATATACTGACATATTTGATTGATATGCAGGCACTGGTATTTCCATGCTTGCTGCTTTTAATCTTGCCATTGATGCCAATGTTCCAAATATGAATATGTAGTGTATCTACTACAACAAATGATCAAGACAATTTTCGGAACCCTGAGTAGCCAGAAATCCCATTCTGAACCGTCAGTATTTGCATGTAAAATACAAGGAAGTTACTTTTCCTTCTCCTGTTTATCACTGGAATGACATTCTCCTCTAGATTTTTGACTAATGTGGACTGCACCTCTTGATGTCAACTACTTTGTCATTTGATTCTATTTCACTACTTTCTGTGTACAATTGTACCTATTATGCACCTTGGTAATCTGGAAAAAAAAAATCTGCATTCTAGTTTCTGGTGACTTCCATTCGTGCAAACTACAGCTATCTTTGTGAACCTGTGGATTACAGCAACAGTGAACTTGGATTACGGGTAAGAGGCAAAGCCCAAATGCTGTATTATAATGTAGCATTAAATTTTGACTTGTGGGTTAGGGAAGTACTTCTCATTTATTCCATAACCTATTTATGAGTCTGTTTCTAAGAAGAAATGAGAACACTTTGACGTGCAATTCTGATTTGTTCTCTCTAGTTAATTTCATTGCTGATTAAAGGTTTGCAGGTTGAGGCGGTGGTGAGGAAGGCAAATGCAATGTTGTTATTCATTTTGAGAGGATTAGGATATAAAAGCAAGGATGTAGAGTTGAGGCTTTATAAGGTGCCGGTGAGGCCTCACTTGGAATATTGTGAGCAGTTTTGTGCTCCTTACCTGAGAAAGGATGTGCTAACATTGGAGACAGTTGAAAGGAGGTTCGCAAAAATGATTCTGGGATTGAAAGGTTTATCATATGAGGAGCATTTGAATGCTCTCGAGACCTGTACTCACTGGAATTCAGAAGAATGGGGGAGGGGCTGGAATCTCATTGGAACCTGTCAAGTGTTGAAAGGCCTCAATTGAGTAGGTGTTTCCTATGATGGGAGAGTCGAGGACCAGAGGACACGGTCTCAGAGTAGAGGAGCATCTATTTAGAATGGAGATGAGGAATTTCTTCACTCGGAGAATAGTGAATCTGTGGAAATCATTGCTACAAGCAGCTGTGGAAGCCAAATCATTGGGTACGTTTAAGGCAGACGTTGATAGATTCTTGATTTGTCTGGGCATGAAGGGATATGGGGAGAAGGCAGGAGATTGGGGCTGAGAGGGAAATGGATCAGCCATAATGAACTGGAGCAGACTCACTGAGCCAAGTGGCCTTATTCTGCTCCTATACCTTATGGTCTTACTTAAAATGAATCTTTTTGATTTGAAGTTTAAAATGGGAAGAAAAGTGAGTAAGACTTAAAATTGTGATGACAATATTTCCATTTGTAAACTCTGCTACGGATTTGGATCTCTTGCAGGAGATTTATTTTGCTATATAGTAGTGTCATTGGTTTCTATAACATTTGCATTTAGGACCAGATGTATTTGAACCTTCTGAATGCTTGTTTTGTTAACAGTAAATCAATAAAACCTGGGTTGGATCTAATAGTTTTATTTCATGTTGTAAAATACGTGGAGAAATAAGGATGATTCTCATTGCTCAGTTCAAAAATACTTTGTGTAATTTTTGCATATAAAGTGCAGATGATGCTAATTACACTTTGGCAGGTTGTGCTTCTTAGGTGAAATAACCTGTAAGTTCATGTCCTTTTTCCCTAGGACAAGCCCGTAGTTGTTTTGGCCCTCTTGCACCACTTTGTAATCACTTTTGGCTTTGATTCATTGACCTTCATTTGAAAATTCCCTCTAACTCTATTTGAAAATCTGGCCTACCTTACTTTTCCTTTCATGGGTTGATAGATTGGACATCCCACCATAAGGTAATGTATCGGTGTACACATACCTACTGGTTGCATAATGCCTTAACATTATTTTTCACTTCAACATTAATATTCAGTGTTGTTTAAAATTCCTGGGTGCTGTTCTTTATTTAGAAATTCAGCATAGTAATGACCCTTCCGGCCCCACAGCCCCATGCCACCCATTTGCACTCATGTGCCCAATTAAGTACTTTTGGAATGTGGGAGGAAACCAAAGCATTGGGAGGAAAAGCACACAGTCATGGCAGAATGTACAACTTGTTACAGACAGCAGTGGAATTGAACCCGGCTTTCTGGCACCGTAATAGCGTTGAGTTAGCTGCTACACTACCATGTTGCTGTGGACATGATATTGTAGCTGGACCCAGCTGAAACAATCTAAACATTTGCTACGTAATTCTAAAACATAATTATTTGTATTGTACTGGTATAAGGTTGTCCATGGATACAGGGTATATTAATCTAACCATGGAATTGAAGAAGTTGGGTGCTTTGCCAGCAGAAAATTCTCCAGACCAGTGTTTGAAGTTTTGCATTAGCATCCATTGTAAACATGCCATTTTCTGTGTCCTCCGGTGCTGATTGAGTGGCTTCCCCTTTTCTTCTAACTGAAACTCGGCCTTTAACTAGATGTCAATGTTGCTTATGTGTTCATGTTGGGGAGCTTTACATTTGAGGAATTTTTCTTTCGCAATCAATTTTAATAGCATTCCTGGAACCTTCCAAGACAAATTTTGTTAATTTTAATGCATTATTACCTGGTGTCCAAGATGCCCTTGATTTGAAAGTCTAAACAATACTGTATATGGAATTGTAACACTGACAGTCTGATCAATGCATTCTTGTTTGCAAATTGTATGTACAGTATACATTGCAGTGTTAGGAAGTTTAATATCAAATTAGATTGATATTTGGTTTTATTTTTGCCTTTGAAATTTGAAGTATAAGATAAATTTGATCTATACTGGCTTCTGTTGTAATTTATACTTTATTACTAATGAATCAATTTGCCTGTGTTGTGTAGTATATTTTATGTGTGAACTAATCAATAAAAAGGGTCATAACATTATAGGCAGCATTTTGTCCAACATCGTAACTGCAGTTTAAGAGCTGTCTTAAGACAAAACTAGTTCAGAACTCAAAGTAAAATTCATTATCAAAGTATATACATGTCACCACGTATAACCCTGAGATTCTTTTTCCTGGAGGCGTACTCAGCAAATCTTTCAAACAGTAACTCTAAACAATGGACAATAAACTGTGCAAATGCAGATATAAATAACGAGTATGAAATAACAAGATAAAGAGTCCTTAAATGAGTGTAACTATCCCTTTTTGTTCAAGAGCCTGATGGTTCAGGGGTAGTATCTGTTCTTGAACTTGTTTGGTGCGAGTCCTGAGGCATTTGTACCTTCTACCACAGTGCTGGGCTTGCAACTGTTCATGGAATATACATTAATGATTTGGAAGAGGGGAGTGAGTGTGGCTCATCTTATGTTTGCTGATGACCCAAAATTGAATGGAAAAGCAAATTGTGTGGATGATACGGAGAGTCTGCAGAAAGATGTGTAGATTGATTTAATGAGTGGACAGGGGTCCGGCAGATGGGATATAATGTTGGTAAATACAAGGTCATCTAATTAGGAGTAAATGGAAGATCAGATTATTATTTAAATAGTGAAAGATTACAGCCTGCATTTGTGTAGAGAGACTTTGTAGCACGTGTGGATGAATTACAAAAGGTTGGTTTGTAGGTGCAACAGGTAATCAAGCAAACAAATGGAATGTTGGCCTTCACTGGGGGAATAGATAAGACAAGGAGTCCTATCAGGAACTGGCTGAAGTAACTGATAACATCCCTAGGGCAGACAAGTTGCTCATCTTGGGAGATTTCAATGCCAGCGTAGGCAAGGATCACAGTACCTATGAATGTGTCATTGGCAAATATGATAAAGGCCAAAAAGAACACCAATGGTGACCTTACGATAAATTTTTGTGCTCAGAGGGAATTGTGTGTTACCAACACTTTCTTTTGTCAACCCGAGAAGAACTACTTCACCTGGATGCACCCAAGATCAAAGGATCTCCACTTGCTTGACTACATTGTGACTCGCAGAGCAGATATGCTGGAGTTTCTTTTGACAAAAGCAATGCGTGGAGCAAAGTTCTCATCTGATCATTACATGGTACGATCACAACTTAGACTTAAACTGTTGCTGTCAAGGCGAAAAACACCCAGTGAAGCACCCAAGAAATTGGATGTTAACAAGTTGGCCAGTGAGGAACATCAGAGGAGACTTGTCACAGCATTGGCATTATCACTCCAAGAAGACAAAGACCCTCTCAATGACCTAACCAATATTGAAGAAAATCATCCATTCAACTGCAAGTGCAGTGCGTGGCAACCCTAACAGAAAATCTCCTGACTGGTTTCAAGAACAAAATGATTTAATTCAAGATCTATTGGAGATGAAACAAAGGCTTTATATGTGTCACTTGAAAGAGAACTCTGAAAGAAGCAAAGCAGCATTTAAGGCCGTGAAAGCCAGAGTTCAAAGGGAGATTGGGGCTATGAAGAACAACTTGTGGAGTAAGAAAGCGGAAGAACTGCAAGCAATGTCAGGCAGGAGTGACTACCACGGGCTGTTCTCAGGACTGAGAGCTATCTATGGTCCAAGAAGCAATACGGTGGCCCCAGTAAAAATTGCAGATGGGAGCAAGCTATGCACTGACAGGAAAGACATCATTGACGATGGAGAGAACACTTCTGTAACCTTCTAAACCAACAAGATGAGGCTGACCGCAATGCTTGTGAAAGGCTCACAACTAGGCTGGTAAGAGAAGAGCTCTGTGGACTCATCATTATGACAGAGCTTAATAAGGCTTTAAAAGATGCCAGAAGTGGTAAAGCACCTGGGCAAGATGGCTTTCCATCAGATCTACTGAAGCAAGGTGGTCCTGCTCTGAACTGTTGAACTTGTATAACGCTTGTTGGCAGAATCAATGTCTCCCTCAGGACTTCAAAGATGCGCTAATAGTCACCATCTACAAGAAGAAAGGCTACCATAGTGTTTGTGGAAACTACCGAGGAATCTCCCTTCTGTCCACAGCTGGAAAGATGGCAAAGGTACTGCTCAACTGGCTCAAGATCATCTCAGAAGATGTGCTTCCTGAAACCCAGTGTGGCTTTAGGGCTGGAAGAGCAAGCACTGACATGATTTTTACTTTGAGGCAACTCCAAGAGAGCAGTAGAACAGATGCAACCTTTGTACGTTGTCTTTGTTGATTTCTCACAGGCATTTGATATGGTGGAGGGAGAAACACTCTGGGGAGTGCTCAAAACTTATAGCTGTCCAGATAGGCTGGTTATGATGATCAAGTTGTTTCACAAGAACGTGTCTGGCAAAGTATCTATCGGAGGAGACATCAGCAAAGCCTTCACCATCAACCGCGGGGTAAAGCACGGATGCGTTCCTGCTCCAACTTTGTTCACACTGTATCTTGCGGCAGTTTTGGAAATAATGGACCATAACTTGGACAAAGGTGTATACATCAGGACTCGCTCAGATGGAAAATTGTTCAACCTGTCAAGACTTAAAGCCTCAACCAAATCAAGAGAGATATGTGTCGGAGAGCTTCTGTATGCAGACAACTCAGCCCTGGTTGCTACTGATGTTAATGTGATTCAAGAAATTGTAGACCGCTTTTTGTTTGCTGCCACTCTTTTTGGCCTAAGAATCAATATCTCCAAAACCGAACTAATGTACCTGCCTCCTCCTCTGTGCAGTCCCAGTGAGACCCAACCACCAGTCATATCGGTCAATGGGGTAGCGCTGAAATGTTCTGACTCTTTCACGTACTTAGGAAGCGCTGTGACCAACACCAACTCATCAGATCTGGAAGCTGAGAGGAGAATTCAATCAGCTACAAAAGTCTTTGGTGCTTTGCAGAAGTGACTTTGGTCTCGCCACGACATTAAAATGGCAACCATGGTCAAAGTGTATAACACAGCTGTTTTACCATCTCTGCTTTATTCAACTGGAACGATGACATTGTATCGGAAGCACATCAAGAAATTGACCAAGACACGACTCAAGGCATTTATGCCAAATATTACACAAGTAATATGTGGAGATGTGGAGGTGCTCAAACGTGTTGGGACAGTCAGCACAGAATCGCTCATCACAGCTTCTCAGCTGCATTCAACTGGTCATGTCACAAGAGTGAGCGATGATCGTTTACTCAAAGCTGCTTTCTTTGGCGAGCTACATGAAGGAAAGAGGAAGCACGGTGGTCAGAAGCTGCGCTACAAAGATGTGCTCAAGCGCCATATGAAGAACACTGACATGAATGTCAACACCTGGGAGAAAGATGCTTTGGACAGAAGAAGTTGATGCTGCATTGTCAAGAAGTCAATCCCAGCTATCGAGGAGAAAAGGCAGAAGAAATATGAAGCAGGTCATGAACGCAGACATTCAGTGCTATACCAGTGAAATCACAAATGCAACTGATGTGGGAGACAGTGCCGATCCAATGCTGGTCTTGTGGCCCATAAACGTGCCTGCAGAGACTAAACTCCCAGCACAGTCAACATTGAACTTGATGGACAGCCGAAGAAGACGAAGAGATTTAGGATGGAAATGAGGAGAAACTACTTTTCCCAGAGAGTAGTGAATCTGTGGAGATCTCTGCCTAGGAAGCAGTAGATGCTACGGCAATGAATACATTTAAAGCACAGATATTTGCAAAACATGGCAATGAAGTGTTTTGCAGAAAAAGCAGGTAGGTGGAACTGAGTCCACGACCAGATCAGGCACGATCTTATTAAATGGTGGAGTAGGTTCGACAAGGCCAGATGGCCTACTCCTGCTCCAATCTCTTATGTTTTTTTCAGTTATGTTTCTTATGAAGAATCCACTGAACCTTCCAGTTTTACTGGAATTTCAAAATTGATTATGTTAGATTAGATTTTGCAGAAATGTCAGCATGTATCCCAGATATCCCAAATTTGTTGGAGGCTTATCGTTGGAAATCCCACCAGATGAAGAAGAGTGTATTGTTGGCATACTGATGATTTAGAAGGTTGTTTGGTTTGGAAGCTAAATAACCTACTGTAGGGATTTTGTAATTTTTTTGGTTTTAAAATCAAATTAAGAAGGAAGATTGAAATTAAATTATGTTGGACAATGTATGCAACTAAGCAGAACAGTTGTGAATGAAGCTTAATGTTACTAATAAAATTGCACTAAGCTCTGAAGTAGAAATTACAATGTATTTTGCAAATGCAATCAATCTGGTGATAAATCAATGTTTTAGGGAGTTCCATCAGAATTATTGGACTCCGCATCAACATTTTGTTTTCCAGCAATGCCAGTGAAGATGCTTGCAATTTGTTTTTGTTTTAAAGTCTGTAGCTTTTTTTATTCTCTCTCCTAATAGATGGCAAAAGTGTGCTGGTGGTTTTTCTTCTCCAAAGTTATTGAGCTGATGGATACAGTAAGTAAATACCTTTATTTTAGAAGGTAATTTCAATTATGTTAGTAGTGTTGGAGGATTGTAAGGGCAACATTGACTCTATCTGGGTATGAGTTTTTCAGCAAAAAATAAATCAATTGTTTTCAATGAGCTTCTTTAGTGTTAACTTTTTTTTGGGAAATAACTTCCTAAACTTTAAGTGATAGTGCTTGCAAGTCTGATGTAGTAGGAAGTGAAATTGAAGTCATGTGCAAATTTGTGTTCTTAAATGTATGATGAAGATTTGAATATTGTTCATTAGAATAGTAACATTGCAATCCTGGAATAAATCTCCTTTTCAATGCATCAGAGAAGGGACTATTTTTAGCTTTCATCTCTGACCAGCACCGACTAACTTTTGACTTAGATCTGTTTGGTAAATTCTAGTTTGCAAGTCAGAAAATTCCGGAAGTTTTATTTTCATTTTATAAGCTAATGTGCCACTGAGAGGTAAAGTCCATCCCCATTTCTTTGATGGATTGGAAATAAATAGAAACAACAGAAATTCTCTGTATCCTGGTCAATATTCTTCCTTAAAAGAATACCATAAGAGTTTGATGAGCCAGTCAATGAACTGATTAATGTTTGTGGAGATTGTGTGCAATGATAATCTTTCAATTACATGATTCTACTGAGATATTGCTGAAGGAAATGATGAGCTACTGTATTAATACAGGTTTTAGTATCCCTTTGATGTGGAATAGAGGGTGATCATTTCAGTATAGTTGTTGATTATGCTCCAAAAAATAAATTATTTTATTTCTAACTTTTGTTGAAATCAAAAAAATGAAACATTGAAACTCCAGATGAGTATCATGTACATTGAATATGGCTTGGATAATTGCCAATTTGGGATTACATTAATAAGTCAAGTTAGTATCAATTAGTTAGAATAGATAGTGGTGAATTAGTATTTGAACTATGACCCTTGGCTATTGAGCAGGAAAACAAATGAGTAGCTTTCTACTTAGTGGCTTTTTATGGGGATCCTTATAAAAATTGAAGCATCTCAATACGTGTTGGCATGCTCACTTTCTAGAGTCTAACATCATGTTACTCAAATTCATCTTTCTGCGTCGGCTTATCCATAGAATTAAGAGTGTTGCAAGCATGGTTTTCAGTGGCTTTGCTGCTAAGTTATTTTGATGTTCATTTCCATGGAATCGCACACAAGATGAGTCTAGATGTAATCCTATTAGAAATTTAATCTCCTAGTGAGAAACATAATTTTCATGGCTTCAAAATGGGATTCAAATGAAAATTGGTACTAATATCAGAGATTTTGCACTTTCATCTGGGCCAGTATTCTTCGTGGCACTCAGTCATAGACAAGTCTGCTGATATCGAGATAATTAGAGTATTGTATTTTGTGTATGTCAGATATAATGAACATCATAACTAGAGATTAACCAAACTGATATATGCACCAGAACAGAGCTTTATTTCAATTAAGATGAAAGTGAACAGTACAAATTTTATAAAGTAGTCTCCTGCTCAGCATTCTCAGCCTTTTTGATTACTGCCAGATTACAAGAGACAAGATTCACATAGTCTTGGTCACGGAGACATATTTCTGTTTTTTATTTAATTTGATAAGATTTCCATGTAGTACATGTAAATCGTGATTTTTGTTTTTTGTTCCTGTCTGGTAACTTCATCTTGTTTTGCTTTGGCAGGTATTTTTTATTCTGAGGAAAAAGCACAATCAAGTCACATTTCTTCATGTTTATCACCACGGCACAATGATTTTCAATTGGTGGGCAGGAGTGAAATATGTACCAGGGGGACAGTGTAAGTGTTCAGATAGTGGAAAAAAATGCAAACTTTGTGTGAAATAATCAATCATTGATATGTAATGTCAAATCTTAGCTGGCAGCTTGCAGTTCATCAATTAGACGATTGGTAAGTAAACTATTTTGGTTTGCTTTAAGGGAGGTAATATTCTAGTCTGTAAAATTGTGATCAAATTGTTGGTGCTTTAAAAATGCCTGTATATTACATCACCCACTATGTGGAACTGGTGTCTCATTATTTTGATCAACTCTTTGGAAAAGTGGAAAGTTGCAGTCCAGAAAGGGCCATTTGCCCATTGTCCTGTGCTGGCTTTTTAAGATAGATATGCAATATGCAAGGTTCTGTGTGAGATCATGGAGTAACAATGACATGTAGCTCAGAAAAATGGCATTTTGGCCCAGTGAGTCTGTTCCAACCATCTACTACCCTTTTACATTAATCCCTGATTGATTTCATGTTTATTTTCCCCATATTCTCAAGTCAAGTCAGGTTACTTTTATTGTCATTTCAACCATAACTGCTGGTACTGTACATAGTAAAAATGAGAATGTTTTTTCAGGACCATGGTGTTACATAACACAGTACAAAAACTAGACTGAACTACTTAAAAAAAAAACACAGATAAAAAGCTACACTAGACTACAGACCTACATAGGACTGCATAAAGTGCACAAAACAGTGCAGGCATTACAATAAATAATAAACAAGACAATAGGGTAGTAAAGTGTCATTCCAGGCTCTGGGTATTGAGGAGTCTGATGGCTTGGGGGAAGAAACTGTTACATATTGTCGTGAAAGCCCAAATGCTTCGGTGCCTTTTCCCAGATGGCAGGAGGGAGAAGAGTTTGTATGAGAGGCGCGTGGGGTCCTTCATAATGCTGTTCGCTCTGCGGATGCAGCGTGTATTGTAAATGGCCGTAGTGTGGGGAAGAGAGACCCCAATGATCTTCTCAGCTGACCTCACTATCCGCTGCAGGGTCTTGCGATTCGAGATGGTGCAATTTCTGAACCAGGCAGTGATACAGCTGCTCAGGATGCTCTCAATACAATCCCTGTAGAATGTGGTTGAGGATAGGGGGTGGGAGATGGACTTCCCTCAGCCTTCGCAAAAAGTAGAGATGCTACTGGGCTTTCTTGGCTATGGAGCTGGTGTTGAGGGACCAGGTGAGGTTCTCCGCCAGGTGAACACCAAGAAATTTAGTGCTCTTAACGTTCTCTACTGAGGAGCTATCAATGTTCAGCAGGGAGTGGTCACTCTGTGCCCTCCTGAAGACAACACCCATCTCTTTCGTTTTGTTCACACTCAGAGACAGGTTGTTAGCTGCTGCACCTCCTCTCTGTAAGCTGACTCATTGTTCTTGCTGATGAGACCCACCACAGTCGTGTCATCGGCGAACTTGATGATATCGTTCGAGCTGTGTGTTGCAGCACAGTCGTGGGTCAGCAGAGTGAACAGCACTGGACTGAGCACACAGACCTGGGGGGCCCCTGTGCTCAGTGTGATGGTGTTAGAAATGCTGCTTCCGATCCGGACTGACTCATCAATTCCTCCAACTCTATCACTCAGCATTCATACTAGGGCAACTTACAGTGGCAATGTAACGTGCATACCTTTGAAATGTGGGAAACCAATGCAGCTGTTTGGCTTGTCATCTTTGTTTCATCTTTTGAAACAATTAGAATAGTGAGTGAAATCAGTAATTCTTTACACATAACTAGACTTAGTTCCTATTATGTAGAATATGTAACTAATAGTTTTTAATCTATGTTCTTTGTCTTCTTCAGCCTTCTTCATTGGTTTGTTGAATTCCTTTGTACACATTGTGATGTACCTGTACTATGGAATTGCTGCTATGGGGCCACACATGCGCAAGTACCTGTGGTGGAAGCGTTATCTCACAATGCTTCAGCTGGTATGTTGGTAATTTAGTCATTCATTATGTAGGTTTCAAAATGGTGGAGGAACACCAAAAAATCTTGAGTTGGACATAAAAGTGAGATTTAATATACCTGGATCAACTCATGATCTTCTCTTTGGGATATACTTGTTCTTCTATTTGGGTATCTCAGAAATTCATTGCACCTTGCATAATTAGCTGCAGGTGTGCATTTCTGATCTCTGCTGGGCTTGGGTTTGGGTCTTCACTTCAGTACTGATGTTGCTGCCTTCCCTTTCAAGACAGTGCTGACAATTACGGCCAGATCTGCAGCGCACACCCATGCTAAAGGAAAAGGAATCTTTATAAACACATGAAATTCGACAAATGCTGGAAGTCTTGAATAACATACACAGTGCTCTAAGAATTCAGCAGGTCAGGCAGCATCTATAGAGGGGAATAAACAGTCAATATTTTGGGCCAAGACCCTTATTCAGGGTGATTTGTAATGTGTTAAGGGTGGAGTTGTATATCTGTAATGAAGTTGAGATGAAAGGTGAAAATAACATTTTGTGGAGCTCTGCATGCTCTGGAATCTCAAAGTTGGACTAATATACAGGTAGTCCCCGAGTTACGAATGTCTGACTTACGGACAACACGTACTTACAAACCGAGGAAGGAGAACACCATCTGCCATTTTAAGTTGTTGCTGTTGACACTGCGTTGAGTGTGTAACTTTGTGTTTGGCTTAAATTTTTCTTAGCAAGTTTCACCCTGACTCCCCCCCTCCGTTCTGGTCGGCTGATGGCACAGTGAGATCAGCATCGGGCTGGAGAACGGAGGTTCCCGAGTTTGATCCAGTGACAGACCACTCCCATGCTGGGTTGATGTCAATCCAGTGACTCCTGTACCATCTGTGCCGGGTTGATATCAAGCTTGCAACTCGACCTCCTTAAAAAAAAACCACTGCCACCTCCAGTTTAGATTCCCACGTGGAATATTGTGGAGGATCAAATACCCAGACCCAGCACAGCCCCCACTTGTCCCATTTAACCTGTCTCAGTGCGGTGGTCCTTAGGACCCAGCGGACTTCGAGAGCCGGCGGAGGTCAGGACCTGCCACCGGCAGTATTTCTGTTCCATTGACAGGAAGTGATCGCGATTGAAAATAAAGTGGGAATAATAAAGCGTTTGGAAAGAGGTGAAACGTCATCGGTCATTGGAAGAGCATTAGGCTACAGTCGGTCAATGATCAGAAAAATTTTAAAGGATAAAGTGAGAATAGTAGAGCATGTGAAAGGCCCTGCCTCGATGAAAGCTACAATTATTACTAAGCAACACAGTGGTTTAATTATTGGAATACGTATGTTTCTTAAGTGTTTTATATGCATAGAAAGGTAATATATATACTATATACTAAGACAAACATTTGACTGATGCTAAATAATACTGGATGTACTTGTTCCGACTTGCGTACAAATCTGACTTAAAGATGGACTCAGGAATGGAACTGGTTCGTAACCCAGGGACTGCCTGTATTGGATGGGCTGTAAGAGAAGTATTCAGGGGTAGATGTCCCTGCTGTTCAGCATGAAATGGAACATAACAACATTTGGTAATGGATGAAACATGGGAAGAAGAACCAAACTGTTAGTGTTGTATAGCTTCTGCTGAGTTCTGTTTATGAGAAAAAGGGAGCTGCTGGAATGCTTCTAATCAGATTAAGTTTCTCTTTACTATTAACAGTTACCCAAAATGCCTGTTTTACATTATTACCAAGGAAAAGTAAGTTAACGGTTTAAATTTAATTCCGTATAAATGACATGTTCCATTTTGTTTTTTAGCTCCAGTTTTATGGTATCGCCGTGCACACTGCCTATAATCTCTTCACAGACTGCGATTTCCCAGATGGGTTTAACCTTTTCGTCTTCATCTACATCGTCACTATTATTATTCTATTCACCAACTTTTACTATAAAACCTACATCCAGAGAAAGACAAAAATAGGATAAATCCTGCAGACTACCTTTTAATTCCCTGAACGATCTGTTTAAAAAAAAAAATCCTTGTGTTAATTGCAGATGCTTAATTTTTATCAGTGTGGGTGGTGTGGTAGAGCACGTTTTGTATTTTCTTATACATTCTTTATCTTTGCTGAAAATGGTCTTGTTGTTTATTTGCTGTTCCCATCCCTGCAATCAAAGGTATTCGTCTATTATTTGGATTTCCATTTTGCAAACTCACAACAGCCACCTTATCGTTGCTAACCATATTTAAAACATATGACTCAGCCAAGTCTTTTTTAAGAGAGCTGAATGGAATTGGTGTTGCTGTACTGAGGCTCCCAATTCCATGGAATATGCTCTCTGCATGGTCCATGGTGACTTTCTTGTGCCAGGGACCGTTCTGCAGATGTCTCTGTATAAACATTTAACTTGCTGCCTCTATGCAGGTAGTTGCACTGAAAATGGCAGTCACGGTAATCCTCCTTAAAGGTAAATGAGGCATTTCATTTGGCCAACACTGAATAATTAGAATTTTGCTGCAGCTGCCAGGTGATGTATTCAGTGAATTGCACTTCAACACTTTAATGCAAATCTATAATTTCTGCTGGTAATCATGTTACTCGTGCTAAATTTCATTAGTCTATTCAACTAGTTGTGAGCACCCATCAACGGGAAGTATCTTTACTGTTCCTTCTCCAAATGCATGTGTTATAAATGCAATTATAATGAAGTTTAGATATGGATGAACTGCCTGTGCAACTCCTTTCTTTTTATTCATTGTCTTGTAATGTAGAATTCTCCTCTGATAGAGTTTGGGGAAGCAAATAACAGCACAAAAGCAGGTTAATGCTGCAACAAATTATTTTATTATTTATATTATGACTAAACCTTCCACAATTATTTGTGGCCAAGTTAAAAGGCCATCAGAAGCTGTGTGGCTGACCACTGCAACTGAAGATTTTGCCATTGAATGGTCTTTTAATACAGAGCAAATGTGCCTTTCCAATGCATAAGAATTTTTATAATTTCACCAAAAAAAAAACTGCCACAATCAAAAGTGGATCTATTTTCCTAGTTCTCGGTACCTTGCTTGAAAGGAATTTTTTGTATAAGAAGGAAAGTGATGTTTTAGGAAAATATAACTTTGTCTTTTAATGATCATTTATTATAGTTTTCAAGTAAGCTAACATAGATGGTCAGTACATAATACATGAATATTGAATATGATGAATTCTAATTTATGTGGGGATATGCTTCAGCCTGTATTGGGCTAAAGCACACATGCCTATTGCACTGAGTTGCTTTTGTAACAATGCTTTTAAAAATTATCTTATTGCATATGTTTTTGAGAAGAAATAACCCTGAAATGATTTTTTGCTTTTGAATTTCAGTAGTGGATGAATATTAAAGTACCTACAGACTTCTAAGTACAGTGTTGCTACTTGGTTGAAGATCCTGTAGAAAATTACTTCTGGTTTTCTTGACTGAGATTGGCATTTGTGGTCCAGTAATATTCCATTCTTAATAGTATTATTAAGCAAAAAGGAGGTGATTTGCTGCCCACATGTGCAGCTGACCGTGGAACCTTTCATACTCCGTGGTAAAGATGATGCTGTGAAAATTCATTCTACAGCTGATGAGCTATCCCATGAAACTTAGTGAAACTTATTTCCAGTTGAATTCCTGCTCCTAAAGTAAAAATGTGTTCTATCTCTTTCTGATTCATCTCCACTGAACATTGTGTTTTAACTTTGAAAGTATCAATAGTGGAGTAGTTTGCCTTGGGGCTCTTGGGTACACACAAGATCAAAGCAAGAGTGGAAGTTTTGTGCAAACAACCTCTTGCTTTGCTTATCTGAATGCATTTTTAGCTTTGTGATTATTGGCATGCTTTCTAACTGGTTAAGTATTATCCCTGAATTTACCATTTTTTGTTACCTTTGACAAGGTTATTTTATTTGTTACTTGGTCAAAACCTGCGAGGTTCAATACTTTCAGCATTGTTGTTCTTCTTGGCTTCAAGTCAAGTATCAAATTCTGATCTCACTAAGATCCCAGTATTTATTTTTTGTAATTAGGCTGGATTCTTTTCTCATTACTGTCCATGGCTTTATCAGCACCTGGCTTCTGCTTTTCCGAGTGCTTAAGTGGCTTGATATCTTATCTGTTGTGTCTTTACCGATCTCTGTTCTGCACATCCAGAGTTCCGTTGCTGCTTTTAGCAAGTCTCTTCAAGTCATGGGCCTTTGCAATTGATAGAAGAATTAGACTGGAGGGTTTTTTTTTCCATCCTGCTTGAACTGGTGAAAGTGGGAGAAACCGTCACTTCATTTAGGAAGTACTTTGCCCTTGAAGAGCCATGAACTACAGGGCTGGAAGGGGGAAATAAGTAGGGTGTTTTTTTTTTCAATTGACATGAACATAATGAAGTAAGTACTGTAAGATTTGACAAAAGGATAGAATCCCACTTCCTGCTTTCTCATCTGGCCTTGTTAATTTATTTTGCTACTTCCACCAATTAAAGTTGAAGACTATGTCTTCATGCTTTCATTATCGTCTACTTCCTGCATTGTGTTTACTTGTCCTCTGGAGGAAATAAGTGTAATTACAAAGAAAGAATGAAGTTGAGATAGACTCGAGCACTTGTCTCTTCCCAATTGTTAAATGCCTCCTAAAGACATTCAGTTGACAATCAGATGCAAGTGGGGTAAAATGTGAGAAGGTTGTTGATGGTTCTTTCTCCCAAAAGAAAGGAATTATCAAAAATTCATTGAGATGGTCTAAGCTTTCCTCAAATGGGCCTCTCCACACCTTTGTCAGAATGTGTGTTAATGTACAGCAAAAACTGAGGAGCTTGCATGTGTCATGAGGCCGCATCTTAACTTGAGGACTGATAAAGTATGAGTGTGTTTCAAGGAGATATTTAATTAATATAGGCTACTAGACTCAAAGCTAAATTTTGTGACCTCATTGTTTATTTTGTTTTTTGCCATATAATGTGCCAATTGAAGGATTTTCCACAAGCCTTGAAATTGTTCTGCAGCAGTTTTAAGCATAATACTTTTAATTATTGTACTGTCTTGGTAATATAAGCAAACATTTGCAAGTTTATATCATGGAATTTAAAGTAGTTGGTAAAAAGGAGATTAGGAAAATATTTTTCATTCAGAGAGTGGTAGTGATCTTGAACTAATTTCCTGAAAGGGTGGTAGGGGTATAAACCCTAATTGCATACAAAGGTCACTGAGCACCTATTTGGTCCACTGCAATACATGACATGGCTCTTCAAGTGGTAAAAGATGAGATTAAATTGAGGAGCTCATTTTTCCAACAGGAGGAGATCTCATTCTGTGATGTAATTTTTTTTTTGATTTTGTGCTCATTTACTGGACCTTACTTTCAGAAGTCTCTGTTAATAGGAATAAGCTGAAAAAGCACAAAGTCCTACAACATACTGTGGGTACCAAGTTCAAAGATGAAGACTACTATTACAATGAAGGAGCTAATAAGTTCATAGTTTTTAAACAGATTTTTGTTAAAAATATGGAGAGAGCAGTATTCCTGCCAAAAATTTTATACCTATCTTGTAAAGTTGACCAACATTGTCACCATTTGCAATATTTTTTGGTCTTTTAAAAAGTCTAGCGATTCAATTTTATACCAATATGCTGGGTAGAAAGTATTCTGTAAATTAACTTTCTAAAGTGGTAGAAAGTGCTTTTATCTAGCAGATACGTAGTGGAAAATAAGTGTCCTATTTGTTGTTGAACATTTAGTAATGCACTTAAAGCACTGATGCACAGTGGGATGCCTTCTGATTGAATTAGGGCCTGTTCATCCCAAAAAAGGAGCCTGGTCACTTTTATCAGCACTGTAATGTATTTATAATTAACCAGATTTATGGTTATATTGTCATTTGTTTTTCCTTTTTACTGCAATTTGCCTTCCCCCCCCCCATCTCTCTCCCCCCAAAAAACACAAGCAGAATAATCCGTCCTCTTGCACTGCAGTCTTGAGGGCTGACTTGCTAATGCTGATGCTCCGGAGGCATATGCTGCTTAATAGATAATTATGTTTGTGCACCACCTTACTCCATTTTTAAGGTCATCCCTGATGAAGGACGTTTTAGATATTTGGCCTTGTGCAAGCTTAACAAGCGTGAATTATCACCTTAACCAAACATACCATTCACCACTTGAACTACTTAGAAATGGTATGCATTGAAGCTATTTCTGTTGACTGTAAGGGTTTCTGAAAGTCTAACTGAGAGGCAGAAGTACTTTTGAGCTCTGCCAGAATATGGAGCATGGCCGGAATTTCCAGCTGAAATAACTAAGTTGCCGTTCTGGTGTTGGGGGGGGGGGGGGTACAATATCCATTATGTTAGTCTTGCTGTGTTGTGCACCATGTGATAGATTGTGCATAGATCTGTAACGGGTCAAGAATTTGACATGCAACAATAGATAAGTAATGCCTGGAATTTGGAATGTTGGAGCAGCATTGAGCTTTTTGTACCCAGGAATAACATGTTGTATCATTGTTACAAAACCTCTGGAGTAAGTTGATGGAAAGGGTAAAAATACAGAAAAGTATTTTAAGATTTGTCAGTGTTACAAGAGCTTGTTTTCCAAAAACTTGTGTTGATTATTGCACTTAAAGAAATTAGACCATCAGGAGCAGAGTTAGGCTAGCCGGCCCGCTGAGTCTGCTCCGCCATTCCAGCATGGCTGATTTATTTCACCCCTCAACCCCATTCTCCTGCCATCTCCCCGTGACCTCTCAACCTCCACTTTAAATATACTCAGTCGTCTGCGGCAATGAAATCCACCGATTCACCAGCCTTAGATGAACAAAGTTTATGGTTTTCAAAATGTTGATCATGTTAATGTTGCATGACTAATAGCAAACACTTAAAGGTGTCAGCGACTTACGATTAATCGAAGAAAATAGTTATTCTTTTTCCAAGTTTGCCTTCATGTGGTTTCAAACAACATAGACATATCTTTGCTAAAAGTCCATGGCTTGTCCTATTGTTACTCTGCACCCCCTCCCCCCCCCCCCAAGGCTCGGTGGTAGGAATGAAAAAAGAATTTAACTAAGAATTATTACTTGACCCTCTTGTTCTTCTGGTATTTGGATATCTTGAATGCATTCTTAGTCTATATGACTTTTAAAATCCACAGAGACTAAAGTTATTCATTCAGTGGAAGCAGAAAATGGGTTAAATTAAAACTCTTTTATGTATGGCATACTGTTCATTAATATTTCGCAGCCATTTTGTTCAGTGACTTGTTTCCAAAATTTTCAGTAAAAGCTAATAATCCAATCATTTTTATTTCTGTAATGCTTGAGTGTGTGATTTGGTATGTTGCCTTTTTATCTGCTGCACTCAGTTAATAAAGTTCTAATTCACAAAGATGTGGGTTCAAATTCCACTCCACAACCTTGTACACAAAAATGTCAACTGGCAGTCAAGCTAAGGAAGTGCTGTCTTATTAGCATTACTATTTTTTAATCTGAGGCCCTGTAAGCTCTCTTGGCTGGACTGAAAAGATCCGCTGACCCTATTAGTCAATCATTTGTTTTAATATAACACTTTTTAAAATATATATTAATTTCTCCATTGCTGTTTGTGGGATGTTGCTGCAAATCATCTGCCCACATCAAAGCTGAATACATACACTTCAGAAAGTGCTTAAGGTATAAAGTATTGAAGACATTGTGTAGATGAAATGCAGTATCTAAATGTGGTTTTGTTTTCTAATTCTTTACATCTATCTTGTGTTCCAGCTCTACTACATAAACAAATTCAACTAAAGATGATAGCACACTCAGTGTTTATCCTTTGTGTGATGTAACAATGGAACACTGCGGTTATCTTGCTAACACAAATTACTGCATGAATTATAATCGAGGGAAAAAACTAGAAACTGGAAATGTGAAATAAAATCATGCTGGAAATCAGTTCTATACAATATGTTCTATTTATTATTGTTCTATATGCTTAAAATCATGCAGGTCAGGTTGTATCTGTGGAGAATTTATCATTTTGGTTCTCCCCATCCCCAAATTCAAGTTCTGTGTGCGCGTTATAGACACCCAGTTGGAATGTTGCCTCCCTGGTCCCAGGGTTAGGATGTCTCAGGTCAGGTCCATGGCAGGTTAAAGAAATTGCTCCTCATCTCCATTCTGAAAGGATGTCCCTCTATTCTGAGACTGTATGCTCTGGTCTTGGACACTGCCACCATAGAGAACATCCTTTCCACATCCACTGTATTGAGGCCTTTCACCATTTGATAGGTTTCAATGAGATCACCCCTCATTTTTCTGGATACAATCCAAGAGCCATAAGACTCTATTGATAAGACAAAGGAGCAGAATTAGGCCATTTGGCCCATCGAGTCTGCTCCACAATTCAATCATGGCTGATCCTTTTTAAAAAAATCTCTTCCTCAGCCTCAGTTCCTGGCCTTCTCTCCGTAGCCTTTGATGCCAAGAACCTATCAATCTCTGTTTTAAATGCATCCAATGATCTGGCCTTCACAGCTGCATGTGGCAACAAATTCCACACATTCACCACTCTTTGGTTAAAGAAATTTCTCCACATATCTGTTTTGAAAGGATGCCCCTCTATCCTGAGGCAATGCCCTCTAGTCCTAGACACTCCCATCATGGGAAACCTCCTTTCCATATACACTCTGTCTAGGCCTTTCAACATTCGAAAAGTTCAATGAAATCCCCCCTCGCTCTTCTAAATTCCAGTGAGTACAGACCCAAAGCCTCAAATGTTCCTCATATGATAACCCTTTCATTCCTGGAATCATCTTTGTGAACCTCCTCTGGACCAATGCCAGCACATGTTTGCACTGTTGTAACTATGTGGTTTTGTGCAGGTCTTGGAGTTTTAGTTTTTGGTCTTGTTTGTCTGGTGGATTTGGAGCTCCTTTCTGGGGAACGCGCTAAGATGGTAGTGCGATATTAATACGCAGCAGCCTCTCCGGACTCTGGATTGGGGATTGCCAAATGTTATGTGGATTTTCTGGTGTAGTCTGTTTTGACTTTTTGTGATATCATTCTGGAGGAATGTTGTCTCATTTTTTAACTGCATTGAATTTGTGGTTTTTAAATGACAATAATCTGAATCTGAATCTCTTCTAAGATGAGGAGCCCAAAACTGTTCACAATACTCAAGGTGAGGCCTCACAGGTGCCTTATAAAGCCTCAGCATCACATCCTTGCTCTTGTGGACCTTTTGAAATGAATGCTAACGTGGCATTTGCTTTCCTCACCACCAACTCAACCTGCAAGTTAACCTTTTGGGTGTTCTGTCCAAGGACTCCCAAGATCCTCTGCACCTCAGATTCCTGTATTTTCTTCCCGTTTAGAAAACAGTCCGAACATTTATTTCTACTACCAATGTGCATGATTTTGCATTTTCCAACACTGTATTTCATTTGCCACTTTCTTGCCTATTCTCCTATTCTGTCTAAGCCCTTCTGCATCCTACCTGCTTCCTCAACACTACCTGCCCCTCCACCAATCTTCATGTCTGCAAACTTGGCAACTGTGGTGAACTATGTGCCTGTCGGGACACGCCCCCTGCTGACTGCTCCTGTGGCTCCTCCCACAGGCCCCTGTATAAAGGAGATCTGAGGCCTGACGCTCGGCCTCAGTCTCCAGGACATTGTATGATAGACACTCACTCCTGGTTCCTTCTTCCAGTCAATAAAAGCCGATATCTCGCCTTACGTCTCAGTGTGAGTTATTGATGGTGCATCAGCAACAAAGCCATCTATTCCATCATCTAGATCATTGATATACAGCATAAAGAGAAGTGGCTCCAACACTGACCCCTGCTGAACAGCACTAGTCACTGGCAGCCATCCAGACAAGGATTCTTTTATTCCAGCTCACTGCCTCCTAAAACAATCAACTATTGCTCTAACCATGCTAGTAACTTTCCTGTAATACTATGTGCTGTTAACTTGGTAAGCAGCCTTGTGTGGCACCTTGTCAAAGGCTTTCTGAAAGTCCAAATGTACAAATTGTTGTAATCTAGCAATCTCAAAGCATTCCAACAGGTTCATCAGTCAGGATTTTTCCTGAAGGAAACCACGCTGACGCTGAACTATCTTGTCCTGTGTCACCAAGTACTCCATCACCTCATCCTTTCTGCTGCCTTCCTCCTTTCTTAAAGAGTGGAGTAGCATTTGCAATTTTCCAATCCTCTGGCACCATGCCAGTCCAAAGATTTTTGAAAGACAAAGTATAACAAACTATTCAATCCTGGAATCATTTTTGTAAACCTCCTTTGAATGCTCTCCATTTTCCTCAGTTTCTTTCGACAATAAGGGGCCCAAGACTGCTCACAATACTCCAAGTGAGGCCTCACCAGAGCTTTATAAAGTTTCAACATTGCATCCTTGCTTTTATATTCTAGTCCTCTTGAAATGAATGCTAACATTGCATTTGCCTTCCTCACCACACACACAACCTGCAAATTAATCTTTAGGGAATCCTGCACTAAGACTCCCAAGTCCCGTTATGTCTGCTTTTTTTGTATTTTCTATTTAGAAAATGGTCAACCCTTTCATTTTTTTCTACCAACGTGCATGACCATACACTGTATTCCATCTGCCATTTCCTGCCCATTCCCCTAATCTGTTTAAGTCCTTCTGGAGCCTCTCTACTTCCTCAAAACTATCTGCCCTCCACCTATCTTCATATCATCTGCAAACTTTACAACAAAGCCATCAATTCCATCATTCAAATTATGGACATATAAGCTAAGAAGATCTGGCCCCAACACAGACACCTGTGGAACACCACTAGTCACTGGCAGCTAATCAGATGAGTCTCCCTTTATTCCCCCTCTTTCCCTCATGTCAATCAGCCACTGCTTTATCCATGCGAGAATCGTTTCTGTAATACCATGGGCTCGTAGCTTGTTAAGCAGCATTGTGTGTGGCACCTTGTCAAAGGTGTTCTGAAAATTCACGTACACAACATCAACTGATGTTCTTTGGTCTATCCTGCTTGTTATTTCTTAAAAGAATCCCACAGATTTGTTAGGCAAGATTTTCCATTGAGGAAATCATGCTGACGATAACCTATTTTATCATGTGCCTCCAAGTACCCTGAGACCTCATCTTTAATAATCGACTCCAACATCTTCCCAACCATTGAGGTCAGACTAACTGGCCTATAGTTTCCTTTCTTCTGCCTCTCCCCCTTCTTGAAGAGTGGAGTGACATTTACAATTTTCCAGTGTTCCAGAGCCATTCCAGAATCCAATGATTCTTGAAAGATCTTTACTAATGCCACCATGATCTCTTCAGTCGCCTCTCTCTGAATTCTAGGGTTTACATCAGCTAACTTATCTACCTTAATACATTTGTTTCCCAAGAAACTTCTGTCTCGTTATGATAACTTCACATGCTTCATGACCTCTGACACTTGGAACTTCCACCATATTGCTAGAGTCTTCCACAGTGAAGACTGATGCAAAATACTTACTCAGTTTGCCCACAATTTCCTTGACTCCATTACTACCGATCCAGCATTGTTTTCCAGGGGTCCAATAACCATTCTCGCCTCTCTTTTACACTTTATGTACCTGAAGAAACGGAATTGTGGCTGAAAGAAGATTATAGCTGGGAAGTTGACATGCATTGTATTGAAAGATCAGGCATGAAGGCCGAGGGGTTGGGGTGGCTCTTTTGGTTTAAAAAAAAATTCTAATCAGACATGACAGAGGATCAGAAGGTGTAGACTTGTTGAACGTAGAGCTAGGAAACAGCAAGGGTAAAAAGTCCCTAATAGAAATTATATACAGACTTCGGAACTGTTGCAAAGAGGACTACAAGTTCCAACAGGAGATAGACAATGCATATCAAAAGGGCAATGATGTGATAGTCATAATGTAGTTCAATGTGGAGGGACATTGGGAAAATCAGGTTATTTCTGGATTCCAAGGGGGGGGGGTGGAATTTATATGATGCCTACAAGGTAACTTTTTGAGCAGTTTATGGTTGAATTCACTATACAGGATTGGGTATTATGCAATGAATTGAAAAGAACTCTTGGGAGTAGTGACCATAATATGATAGAACTTAGCCTGCAATTTGAGAGGATGAAGCTAAGGTTAGATGTGTCAGTAATACAGCAGAGTAAAGGAAATTACAGCGACATGAGAGAGGAATTGGCCAAAATTGATTAGAAGGTAACACTAGCAGGGATAATGGCAGAACAAC
The DNA here is from genome assembly GCF_030144855.1 of Hypanus sabinus. Taxonomy (NCBI): domain Eukaryota; kingdom Metazoa; phylum Chordata; class Chondrichthyes; order Myliobatiformes; family Dasyatidae; genus Hypanus; species Hypanus sabinus. Next base: position 35,466,825 of record NC_082716.1, on the reverse strand, counting down.
AGTGGCTGGAGTTTCTGTGAGTAAGTCGGAAGGTGCAGGATAAATATATCCTAAAGGAGGAGTAGTACTCTAAAGGCAAGGTGACACAACTGTGGGTAACAAGAGAAATCAAAGCTAACTTAAAAACAAAGGGATGAAAGCAAAATAGATCAGCCATAATAAAATGGTGGAGCAGATTCAATGGGACAAATAGCCTAATTCTGTTTCTATATCTTCATTGTCATTCAACCGTATACATGTATACCATAAGACATGGGAGCTGAATTAGGCCATTTGGCCCATTGAGTCTGCTCCACCCATCAAGCATGACTGATCTTTTTTTTCTCCTGCTCAACCCCATTTCTCAACCTTCTCCCTATAACCTTTGATGCCATGTCCAATCAAGAACCTATCAATCTCTGCCTTAAATATGCCCAACAGCCTGGCCTTCACAACAGCACGTGGCAACAAATTCCACAAATTCACCACCCTTTGGCTAAAGAAATTTCTCTGCATCTCTGTATTGAATGGATGCCCCTCTATCATGAGGCTGCGCCCTCTTGCCCTAGTCTCTCCCACTATGGGAAACAATCTTTCCACATCTACTCTAGGCCTTTCAACATTTAAAAGGTTTCAATGAGATCCCCCCCATCCTTCTAAATTCCAGCGAGTACAGACCCAAAGCCTCAAATGTTCCTCATATGATAACCCTTTCATTCCTGGAATCATTATTGTGAGCCTCCTCTGGGCCCTCTCCAATGCCAGCACATCTCTTCCAAGATGAGGAGCCCAAAACTGTTCACAATACTCAAGGTGAGGCCTTACCAGTGCCTTATAAAGCCTCAGCATCACATCCCTGTTCTTGTATTCTAGACCTTTTGAAATGAATGCTAACATTGCATTTGCCTTCCTCACCAACCACTCAACCTGCAAGTTAACCTTTAAGGTCTTCTGCACAAGGAATTCCAATGCCTTTGCATCTCAGATGCTTGGATTTGCTCCCTATTTAGAAAATAGTCTGCACATTTATTTCTGCTACCAAGGCACATGACCAAACATGTTCCAACATTGTATTTCATTTGCCACTTTTTTGCCCATTCTCCTAATCTAAGTCCTTCTGCATCCTACCTGTTTCCTCAACACTACCTGCCCCCCCCCCACCAATCTTTGTATAATCTGTAAACTAGGCAACAAAGCCATCTATTTCATCATCTAAAGCATTTATATACAGCATAAATAGAAGTCCCAAAACTGACCCTGTGTGAAACCACTAGTCACTGGCAGCCAACCAGACAAGGATAAATTTATTCCCACTCACTGCCTTCTTCTAATAAGCCAATGCTGTAACCATGTTAGTAACTTTCCTGTAATACCATGTGCTCTTGACTTGGTAAGCGGCCTCGTGTGTGGCACCTTGTCAAAGGCCTTCTGAGAGTCCAAATGTACAACATCCACTGCATCCCCTTTACCTATCCCACTTGTAATTCCAAAAGGGACTTCATCAGGCAGATATTCACTTAAGGAAACCATGTTGATTTTGACCTATCTTGTCCTGTGTCAGCAAGTACTCCATCACCTTGTCCATAACAATTGACTCTAATATCTTCCCAACCACTGAGGGCAGGCTAACTGGTTTATAATTGCCTTTCTGCTGCCTTCCTCCTTTCTTAAAGAGTAACATTTGCAATTTTCCAATCCTATTGCACCATACCAGAGTCCAATAATTTTTGAAAGATCATTTCTAATGCTGCCACAATCTCTGATGCTACCCCTTTCAGAACCCTAAGGTGCAGTTCATCTGGTCCTGATGACTTATGTACCTTTAGATCTTACAGCTTTTTGAGTACCTTCTCCTTTGTAATAGTAACTGCACCCACTTCTCTTCCTTCACACACTGCAACATCTGGCACACTGCTAGTGTCTTCCACAATACACTGCCAAACGAAACAATGTTCCTCCAGACCAGGGTGCACAATGCAGTATATATATCTCACACACACAACAAATAATACAATATTTCCACAAATAAATTAATGAGTGATGAAGTACATTTACAGCACGAATATATTAGGACACCACTAGCACTTCATAAGTCTTAGAAAAGTACAGTACAGAAGCAGGCCCTTCAGCCCATCTAGTCTGAACCGAGCCATTGAACTACCCCGACCCCCAACCTGTGATATAGGAGACCATAGCCCTTTTATCCCCACCATCCATGTACCTATCCAAACTTTTCTAAACATTGAAATTGAACTTGCATACACTACTCTACTGGCAGTTTATTCACTCTCTGATGACCCTCTGAGTGAAGAGGTTTCCCTTCAAGTTCCCCTTAAACTTTTCACCTTTCATTCTAACTCATGACCTCTCACCTCTACTTGCAGTCCCACCCAACCTCAATGGAAAAAGCCTGCTTTTCCAACTTTATCTATACCCCTCATAATTTTATATACTTCTTTCAAATCCCTTCAGTCTTCTACGTTCCAAGGAATAAAGTCCTAACCTATTCAGTCTTTCCATATAACTCGGGTTGTTGTAAGTTTTCTCTGTACTCTTTCAACCTTATTTACATCTTTCAAAACTGCACACAATATTCCAAATTAGGCCTTGCCAGCATCTATACGACTTCAACATAACTTCACACCTCCTGTACTCTATTTTCTTTGATTTATGAAGGGCAATTTGCCAAAAAATTTATTTATAGCCTTAAAAACCTGTGACACAGCTTTTGATGAATTATGGACCTGTATTCCCAGATCCCTTTGTTCTACCACAGTCCTCTGTGTTAAGACTGTGGTGGTGGCAGGGAGTTTAGTTGTGTTACAGTCTGGGGGAAGAAGCTGTCTTCCAGCCTAAAAGTTCTTCTCTCAATGCAACGATACCACCGGCTTGACAGTAGGGAGTCAAGGAGATTGTTGCTTGGATGGCAAGGATCACTGACAATACTAAGGGTCTTGCATACGCAGTGCCCTTGATTAAAAGATCTCTGACGGGTGGAAGAGAATCCCTGATGATCCTGGAATAACAATTATCTTGTACCTTACACTTCTGTATTGGAAATTACATTAAACCATCTAGTATCTTGAAAAACAACCAGCCTCTCAAGCCAATGACCTTTCATCAGCATTGAAAAAGAATAGAAAATGAATATGTTAAGTAGGATGGACAAGTGGAGGGGATACAGGGAAATGATGTAAGAGATTGGTGACAAAGGTTGTCCAAGTGCAGTTACTTTTGAGGCCAGTTGTTAGAATGCATTTGAACAGTCAAATGCAGATCATTGTGCTTGCTTGAAGTGTGAACTAAAAGAAACTTAGGAATACTCAAGAGAACAGGCAGCATTTACAATGAGAGAAAACTGAGTTAGTGTTAAAGATGGCTGGCTTGTGTCAAATGGTCACTTCTAACAAATATTGAGGAGTAGGAGCAACACACACAAAATGCTGGAGGAACTCAGCAGGCCAGGCAGCTTCTAGGAAAAGAGTGCAGTCGAGGTTTTGGGCCAAAACCCTTAGGCAGGACAAAATGTTGACCGTAGCCTTTTCCTAGATGCTGCCTGGCCTGCGGAGTCCCTCCAGTATTTTGTGTGCGTTGCTGTGATTTCCACCATCTGCAGATTTCTGCTCTCAGGATGACGCTTTTCATTCCAGGACGAAGGAGATGTCTTCCTTTTTTAAACAAAGGGGCTTCCCTTCTTACACCATCAACTCTGCTCTCAAACGCATCTCTCCCATTTCCCACACATCTGCCCTCACCCCATCTGCCCACCATCCCACTCGGGATAGGGTTCCCCTTGTCCTTACCTACCACCCCACCAGCCTCCGGATCCAACGTATAATTCTCCGTAACTTCCGCCACCTCCAACAGGATCCCACTACCAAGCACATCTTTCCCTCCCCACTCTTTCTGCTTTCTGCAGGGATCGCTCACTACGCAACTCCCTTGTCCTTTCATCACCTCCATCCCTTCCCACTAATCTCCCTCCTGGCACTTATCCTTGCAAGTGGAACAAGTGCTACACCTGCCCTTACACTTCCTCCCTCACCACCATTCAGGGCCCCAGACAGTCCTTTCAGGTGAGGCGACACTTCACCTGTGAGTCGGCTGGTGTGGTATACTGCGTCCGGTGCTCCCGGTGTGGCCTTTTATATATTGGTGAGACTCGACGCAGACTGGGAGACCATTTTGCTGAACACCTACACTCTGTCCGCCAGAGAAAGCAGGATCTCCCAGTGGCCACACATTTTAATTCCACGTACCATTCCCATTCTGATATGTCTATATCCATGGCCTCCTCTATTGTCAAAATGAATCCAAACTCAGGTTGGAGGAACAACACCTTGTATATCAGCTGGGTACCCTCCAACCTGATGACATGAACATTGATTTCTCTAACTTCTGTTAATGTCCCTCCTCCCCTTCTTACCCCATCCCTGATATATTTAGTTTTTCTCTTTCTGCCCATCACTCTGCCTGTTCTCTATCTCCCTCTGGTGCTCCCCTCCTCCTTTCTTTCTCCCTAGGCCTCCCGTCCCATGATCCTTTCCCTTCTCTAGCTCTGTATCCCTTTTGCCAATCACTTTTCCAGCTCTCAGCTTCACCCCACCCCTTCCGGTCTTCTCCAATCATTTCACATTTTCCCCTCCCCCTCTTACTTCCAAATCTCTTACTATCTTTCCTTTCAGTTAGTCCTGACAAAGGGTCTCGGCCCGAAACGTCGACAGTGCTTCTCCTTATAGATGCTGCCTGGCCTGCTGCGTTCCACCAACATTTTGGGTCTGTTGCTTGAATTTCCAGCATCTGCAGATTTCCTCGTGACCTGCAGATTTTCTCTTGTTTATGTTGAGTAGGAGTATTATGGAAAGCAAAAAAAAAATGCCTTGAGAACCGGCTTAATCTGCATTGAAGGAGCAGATGAGTCAGTGAGGGCCGTGCAGTTGATGCAGTATACATGCGTGTCAGAAAGGTCTTAGATTGATTAAAGAAAAGGTAAGAGTTACCTGAACTCAAAAATACATCATGTTTTAATATTCTTTATAAACAAAAGATGATTAAAAACTATTTCAATAGCCACATTTGTGTACTTCAGTATTTTGAGACTGGCAAATGATTCCACAGAAATACATTTTTTACAATGATAGCACTTTGTAATGAGCAAGACACCTCATGTTCAAACACCTTTCCTGGGACAAAGTAATTTACATGTAAATTTAAAGTAAAATCATCTGTGGCTAGGGATCCCAGACATCTGAAATTAGTGTAGTAGTCTAATCAACATAACCCCGTTGTCTTGCATTTGCCTGATGCATGTGTGTTATGTGTAGTCAGATAAGTTTTCAAACCATATCTTTTGAGTGGTTCCCTTCTGTGGGTCTATAGCCTGTACTCTGTAGACAGTATTATTCAGTTAAAAAAAGTTTCCTTTTAATTGCAAAACTTTAACTGCTTATAACCTATGTTTGAACAGTTTTTAAGGCAAATTTACCTTTTTCCTGAAGGATGTTCAATGTCTAACAATCAATAACACTGTCGCCTAGCACCTCTCTACCCTGCTCCCCAGAGTTAGCTCCCTGTACATCCCAGAGTAGCCAAAATTTAAGGGGCTCTAACTATGTAGGACAACAAAGAGTACTTCTGTTTAACAGTATTTGAACAGTGACCACAAAATGCTTTCCAGTGTGTTGGATGTACTGTATCCATGTAAATGTGATGGTTCTTTGTAATATTTTTGGAGGCAAACTGAAGAGGGAGTTGTAGATGCACCTTCCAGTCAGACTGAGTTAAGTGCAGTTCATTGGGAAATTTTGACAAAATTTATCAAGTATTTATGATGTGTTCAAAACACTGTTACATGATTTTATAAACTGCTAGAGGAGTACAGCAAGTCAAGCATGGAATACTGAAGAACCATTGAGTAGCTTGTTTGCATAACAAGGGATTCTATTTAAAAATACCACTTTTTGGGGGGATTGAGCCACAGTCATAGATGGCCATAAAGATGCAATTGTCCAGCTTGTCTCCCAGGGGAGCAAAAGTCCTACTTCCTCTCATTGCCTTGTTGCTCTGTGCTGCCAACAGATGAGAAAACCTTTCAGATCTACTAACATTGTGCATGTAATATTTGATTACTGGGAGAACCTAAAGAAAACAAATTTGCAGTTGACAATGATGATATAAGCCTCCATAACTTTCTCACTATGGCAAAAGGCACTGACCTGCAATATCTAATATGGTATTTTAGACATTAACTTGAATTTCATTCAGTCTGGAACTTCTATGATAAAGACTAGGGCGGGGGTGTGGAGGAAAGAAACCCTGGCTGGCTTTAACTAGGGATGAGTCATTCAAAATCACGCTCTATTAACTTTTGCAATTAAGCAAAATACGTTGCTCCAAAAATAGTATATATTTCCTAGTCCAATTAGCACCTATAACAACAGTGTCCAAAGCTGTTTCTTGAAAAGTCCTCTGGTGATTGAAGTTGCTATTCCCTGAGCCACTGGAAATTCAGATGTGGATACTGCTGATGAGTTAATAAACGTTTGCAATTGTCTCATTTGACGCTAGATGTCACTATTTACCTTTCTACAAGGTATCTGTTACCAAGTGTATTTTGCTCGGGAGTTTGGCCCTGCGGACACGGGATCAATGAAGCTCGTAAACGTCCCTGTGTTTTAAATAATCATCAGTCTTGGTCTCATATTTCCTCGCCACCACGGGAATAAAACTACCGAATTTCCTCACTGCTTAAGAGTCAAAAAATAGTTCGAGGATATTGAGTTCCCCACTCCCTAAGATGCAACTTATTTCAGGCTGTTGACAGCCCGCATGCAGAGAAATGGAAAATATCGTAAAGATCAGATGATAGTAAATAACAGGTTGAAAATGATGGAGCAGAAAATGTGTGCAGCGCCTCATTATTAATGTCGGAGAGAGATTCTCTTATGTATTGCAAGACAGTGTTTGAGCTTAATTCAGATGACCCATATCAGCAGGTGCAAGTTTTGTTACAGCCACGATTCTCATTACATAAATGCTCAGTCAGCGCCACTGGTGTGAATCAACATTTAATGTCGCAGGTTTACACAAGAATGTACTCCATCTATCAATGTAATTCCTTCATGATTTCCAAACTCAATCGATTGCCAGATCACCCTCTCACCAGACGGCTCAATGTCATTATTCCCACAGAGCAGACAGAGGCCATGCAGGGGCACCTGGCCCTCCACAACGGGCATGTGGGGAGACAATGCAAGGTCAAGTTCTCATGGGATTACTCCATTTTAAGTAGCAATAAAAGAGGAGGTGATACACTACCACCTTGGTTTGGTCCTTCTGAAAACTGAAGGTGAGAGAAGGGTGTACTTTGGAAAAAAGTTACTGTGCCTTTGCACAACTTTTGCTCACAGCTGTCTAACATTAAATAGTAAAATGTCTGGGCATTCAAATGATTAAATAATTTGTAAAATGCTTTATTAAGTTACCAGTTGGTAAGGATACATATATTGGAGCATTACAAATTTTACACAATGCAAGTTTTTTGCAAGGATGTTGCCGGGTCTGGAGGATCTGAGGTAGAACAAAACACTGAAAAGGTTAGGACTTTATGCCTTGGGATGTAGAAGGTTAAGGGGAGATTTAATAGAGGTATACAAAAAATAAGAGAACTATAGATTGGAAAAAAGCCTGATTGTATTTAGAACATAGAATAGTAGAATAGTACAGCACATTACAGGCCCTTCAGCCCACAATGTTGTGCCGACCCTCAAACCCTGCCTCCCATATAACCCCCCACCTTAAATTCCTCCACATACCTGTCTAGTAGTCTCTTAAACGTCACTAGTGTATCTGCCTCCACCACTGACTCGCAGAGCATTCCATACTCTGAATAAAAAAACCTTCCTCTAATATCCTCCTTGAACTTCCCTCCCCTTACCTTAAAGCCATGACCTCTTGTACTGAGCAGTGGTGCCCTGGGAGGTTGGGTGGGACTACAACTTGTCATGGGTTAAGGGTGAAAGGTGAGAAGTTTAAGGGGAACATGACAGGAATCTTTTTCATGCAGAGGGTCGTGAGAGTGTGGAATGAGCTGCCAGCGCAAGTGGTGCTTGTGAGCTCAATTTCAACATTTAAGAGAAGCTTGGATAGGTACATAGTTGATAGGGGTATGGAAGGCTGTGGTCCTGTTACAGGTTGATGGGAGTCATCAGTTTAAATGTTTTGGCATGGACTAGATGGGCCAAGTGGTCTGTTTCTGTGCTGTAATTTTCTATGACTCTAATGCAGTCACACTGTTGGATCAATGCAGTAACATTTTAAAATCTTACAGTAATTCTTATGCACTGTCTTTGCAAAACAAGTTTCATGGCCTGTGTCAGTGATAATAAACCTGATTCTGATTCTGCAATGAGAAACCAATTAAATGATGAGATTTGAAAATTTCATACTGTTGATCTCTGCACCATATACTCTTCTTAATGCGCTTCAGTTTGATTGTTTTCTCTATTATTTTCCTCTTCCTATTGAATTGGATTTGGGGATACAGAGCACCATTTTGAAATCCAAGTTCATTTATTATCAAAGTAAAATTAACAACTTAAAATTCTTCTTCTCCAGATACCCACAAAACCAAGAAAGAAAAGAAAATTATCAACCCCCAAATCCCTCCCCACAAAAAACGAACAAAAATGGAACAAGTACACCAATCCCTGTATCTCCCTCCCCTGCATGCAAAAAAAAACGAAAAAGATTGGGCGAAAAACGCAGACTGCATTCCAATCTATGTCTGTTTAAAAAGTCAGCAGTCCAAGTCCATCTCCAAAACGCAGAAAACCTATGTAGCATTCCCCGGCCCCGTGGCAGGCCTTTCCTTCTCCATAGCAGAGCAATCCCACCAGAGATCAAAAGGCAGTCTCCCCTCTCCATAGCAGGGCGATCAAAAGACAGACGATGTTGACTAAAGGAGTCACCTTGACTAGAAGACCCTTGTTGGAAGTCAGAAGGTGATATAACATTTCTGAAGGTGAGAAGAAGGTGGTGGTTGTCTGAATAAGAGCCAGAAGAAGCTCATGGAAGGGTAACATGCAAGTGTGGGGTGTTGCATTTTGATGGAAATATTGAAGGCTGAGATGTCGGGGAAGGATGTATAATTTGTAAAAGGATGCAAGTGCATGTTGACCTGTTGGTACTTGCGCACAATTTGTTGATAATGGGTCAAGCTATCATGACAGGGACCGGATCTAGGGCACAGAATACAGATGGTAGAAGACTACACTAAACCTTTCATCGAATGTTAATTGGGCCTAGCTGGAATATTGTATCCACTTCCAAACATTGTGCTTAAGAAGGAATTTAAGAGTTTGGTGAGGATATGAAAGGGTGAAAGGTCACTGAGATAAAGAAGGAACTCAAAACTGAAATTACAAATAGATCAACTAGCATCTTATTGAATGGAATAGATTCAATGGGATTATTTGCTGTTCCTGTTTCTAATTTTTGTTAAAATAACTTTGGGGACTGCTGTTTAATTGGTAGACTGGAGAAGTTAAAAGAGGGAAAAATATAAAGAGATATGATAGAATTGTTTGGAATCAGCATGGACTGGGAATAAATCAAGAGAAAGTATTTCTGGTTCCCAAAAGGCCAGAAGTCAGAGGTCATAGAGTTCAAATCAAGGCCAAATGAACCATGAAGGTAAGTGGTTTTGCTCAACAAATGCTGAGCAAGTGGTGGTAAGACCCAAAGGAGAAATGGGCATGACTGAATCTCTTAAAAAGAATTGAATAAGTTCATGAAGGAAAATATTCACATGGTGTGGGGCAAAGAGCCAGGCTGTGCGTCTAATGGAATTGCTTTTCCAAGGACAAGGAGCCAGTGCAGATTTACTGAGCCAACTGGTGTCTCACTGTTCAGATTTCAGAAAGTTCTTCCAAGGCATCAGGTAAACTGGAGAAGAGAGTGAAAGTTTAAGGTTAAAGAAAGAAATTCAAGAGCATTCTTTGAGGAAACATCAGAGTAAGTGCAGAGGCAGAAACAATTACAATCTTTAAAAGGCATTTGGAAAGGTACCTGGATGAGGAACAAGTGGAGGAATATGAACCAAATGCTGACAAATGGGTATTGAATTCAACATTAAGGAATATAGTTTGGATCTGTCCCAGCCAATTGCTAGGAAGAAATGTGGAGTCACTAGCTTGCATTTGGTGTTCAGGGAGATGAAGGTCAATGATCCAGAGTTGAATCTGGAAACTTGTTCTACTTTGGGACCTGCTGCTACACACATAATCTGTGGCATCCACAAATAATGTGAAGTATTGCTTTGCACTGAGGAATCACCAGTGAGAGGCCGTATAATCAGGATTAGAAAACAGGAAATACAAAAGCAAAACAATGCTTTAAAAATCAAGATGGAATTACAGGTAAAGCTAAGTGAAACAAAATTAGTTCAATTAAAAGTCCTCCAATATAAATTATTTGAAGATGAGAAATAGGCATAAATGGGCAGTAGCCCAAGATCACTTCAGGAGGACACTGGAAGAGTTCTTCCATTAATTAGACTATAAGACCATAAGATATAGGAGCAGAATTAGATAATTTGTTCAATTGAGTCTGCTGCACCATTTCATCAGGGCTGATCCAATTTTCCTCTTAGCTCCATTCTCCTACCTTCTCCCTATATCCCTTTGAGCCCTGACCAATCAAGAATCTATCAACCTCTGCCTTAAATATGCCTCTAGATTTGGCCTTCACAGCGGCTGGCAGCAAAGAATTCCAAAGGTTCACCATTCTCTGGCTGAAGAAATTCTTCCTCATCTCCATTCTAAAAGGATGCCCCTTCCATTCTGAGGCCGTGTCCTCTGTTCCTAGACTCTCCCACCATAGGAATACCCTCTCCACATCCACTCTATCAAGACCTTTCACCACTTGATAGGTTATTGCATATGTATGAATGTCAGAAATTGCAATCCAATTTACCCTGTTTCACAGTGGGTACTGCTAACATTCTTATTAAAGCTTATTATTAATAAAGCTTATTAAAGCTGCGGAAAAAAAACCCTCCTCATCCGACATCGGATGCTGAACAAGAAATGTGACAATTTTGACAGTCCAAGATTGGGAGCAATTAATGAGATGGAGTGGGTTGGAGACCTTTACTGCGAGACCTTTGAGAAAAAGGAGGAAGCTGAGAGTAGATTACTGTGGATCAGCAGAAGCAGTGATGCAGAAATAGACAGTGTAACTATTGCAGAGTTTCATTTGGCTCCTCTGGTTATCGATCTTTCCATCATACTCCCTTTTTTAATCTTTCATAGTGTTTTGACTGGTTCTTCCAAAGTGATTGGGGGTGAGATGGGAACCCAGTGACAAAGGAGACAAGAACTTGTTTTATTTCTGGTCGGCTTTAATAAGGATAGATGTATATGTACCTGAAAACATTTCACCATTTCACCCTCTAACGCATGCTTCCTGCCTGAGCAGCAAATGATATGTTGAACATGTTAAAATAATTACAGAAAGTGTGTCAATGCTATGTTACATACCTGGAGAATGGTTTTATTCCATTCCCATCTGTCTTATTTGTAATAATGTACTGTCTAATGAAGCCATGAAACCATCAAGATTGCAGGAGCACTTCTGTAAAAGACACCCTAAAAAGGCTACTTATGGTATTTCTCGTTCCAGAAGATGAGAGAAGCACTTGAAAAGCATTGCACACTCAAGTCATTTTCCAAGGGATCTTGGCCCAAAGTATTGACTGTACTCGTTTCCCAAATGCTGTCTGGCCTTCTGAGTTCCTTCAGCATTTTGTGTGTGTTGCTTGGATTTCCAGCATCTGCAGATTTTCTCTTGTTTGTTATAACATTTTCAAAATGATAGCAAAGTCTGGAAAATCTCATACAATTGGTGAAAGGTGCTGTTTCAGAAGTGCTCACCACTGTTCTCAAAATAGATACCAGTATTTTAAAATCAATTCTTCTGAGAAATGACCCTGTACCTCGTCGTATTGACAAAATGAGTGAAGCTATCAACTATACACAGAGCTACAAAAACAGAATTTGGGATACAACCGGATGAGTTAACTGTGCGAGACAATGGGCACTGCTAATAGCATGTGTACAGTTTATCAAAAATTGAAAAGTTTATGAAGAGATTCTCTTCTTAAAAGTTAAAAACAAATATCAACAGAGAATCAATCTATGATGAGCTCAAAATGTACATTGAGAATAGAAGTATTTTAATTAGGAAGATGATTTCTTGTGAGATGGAGATGGAGGACCATATATGACAGGTCGCCATGCTGGTTAAGTGGCATTTACAAACAAAAGAAACTCCAAGACTGTTTGCAATCCATTGTGCAATTCATCGTCAACATCTCACAGCCAAAATTCTCAGTCAGTGACCATTTTCAAGGATGACTCAGGTAATCTCTGTTATCAACAAAATTAAAGCTCATCCATTAAATAGCAGAATATTCTGCCAGTTATGCCAAGATAACGGCAAAGAGTTTGAGCTCTTGCTTCTTCACACTGAGGTGCATTGACTGTCAAAAGACTGCTGCTTAAACAGTTTCTTTGATCTTTATGACACTGTGGTTGAATTTTTGCTCAAAGTCGGGAAGAGCTTGGGAAACAAGATTGAACTTCTATGTGGAGATGTGGCGTACCAGCTGATGTGTATGAACATTCTAAACAGGAAACCGCAGGGCAAGAAGTTCAATTTAATCCTGGCAAAAAGTGCAGTGTCCACTTTTATTGTTAATCGGAAATATATAAGTAAAACATTGGAAGAAGAATGTTTTCCAGCATGGAAAGTATGACAGTCTTTTTCACAGATGGTGATTTGACCTTAAGACCAGAATACGTAGAAGCAGAATTAGACCATTTGGCCCAAAGAGTCTGCTCCGTCATTCAATCATGGCTGTTCCATTTATCCCCTTCTTCAGTCCTGATACCCAACCTTCTCCCTGTAACCTTTGATGCTGTGGCTAATCAAGAACCTAGTGATCTCTACCTTAAATACACCCAATTACCTGGCCTCCACAGCTGCCTGTGAAAACAAATTTCACAAATTCACTAACCTCTGGCTAAAGAAACTTCTGTGCACCTGTGTTTTAAATGGACTCTCCTCTATCCTGAGGCTGTGCCCTCTTGTCCTAGACTCTCCCACCATGGGAAACATCCTTTCCACATCTACTCTGTCCAGCCCTTTCAACATTTGAAAGGTTTCAATGAGATTACCCCCCTCATCCGTCTAAATCCCAGTGAGCACAGTCCCAGAACCATCAAATGTACGTCATATGATAATCCTTTCATTCCCAGAATCAGCTTTGTGAACTTTCTCTGAACCTTCTCCAATGCCAACACATCTTTTCTTAGATAAGGAGTCCAAAACTGTTCACAATTCTCAAGATGAGGCCTCCCCAGTGCCTTATTAAGCTTCAGCATCATATCCCTGCCCTCACATTCTAGACCATTTGAAATGAATGCTAACATTGCATTTGCCTTTCTCACCACTGATTCAACCTACAAGTTAACCTTTGTGGTGTTCTACATGACTCCCAAGTCCCTTTGCATCTCAGATTTTTGGATTTTCTCCCTATTTAGAAAATAGTCTGCACTTTTATTTCTTCTATCAAAGTGCATGACCACGCATTTTCCAACATTGTATTTCATTTACCACTTTCTTGTCCATTCTCCTAATCTGTCTAAATATTTCTGTAGTCTTCCTGTTTTCTCAACCCTACATGCCCTTATACCAATCTTCATGTCATCTGCATACTTGGCAATAAAGCCACCTATTCCATTATCAAAATCATTAACGTACAGCATACAAAGAGCGGACCCAACATTGATCATTAAGGAACACCACTAGTCACTGGCAGCAAACCAAAAAAAGGATCCGTTTATTCCCACTCACTGCCTCCTACCAATCAGCCAGTAACTTTCCTGTAATACCACAGGCTCTTAACTTGGTAAGCAACCTCATGTGTGGCACCTTGTCAAAGGCTTTCTGAAAGTCCAAATATACAAAATCCACTACAACCCCTTCATCTATCCTTCATGTAATCTCCTCAAAGAAATCCAACAGGTTTGTCAGGCAAGATTTTCCTTAAGGAAACCTTGCTGACTTTGTCCTATCTTGTCCTGTGTCACCCAGTACTCCAAAACCTCATCCTTAATAATTTACTCCAATATCATCCCAATATCTGGCTAACTGGTCTATAATTTCCTTTCTGCTGCCACCCTCCTTTCTTGAAGAGTAGGGTGTCATTTCGAATTTTCCAGTCCTCTGGAACAATGCCAGAGTCCAATGATTCCTGAAAGATCATTACTAATGCCTCCACAGTCTCTACTGCTACCTCTTTCAGAACCCGGGGTGCAGTTCATCTGGTCCGGGTGACATGTACCCTTAGGGTCTTTCAGCTTTTTGAGCACTTTCTCCCTTGTAATTGTAACTGTACTCACTTCTCTTCCCTCACACCCTTCAACATCTGGCACACTGCTGGTGTCTTCCACAGTGAAGACTGATGCAAAATTCACTTTTAGTTCATTTGCCATCTTATTGGCTCCCATTATTATTTTTCTGGCTTCATTTTCTAGTAGTCCCATATCCACTATCTTCTCTCTTTTATATACCTGAAAAAGCTTTTTCTATCCACCTCAATATTGTTTACAAGCTTGCTTTCATATTTCATCTTTTCTGACCTAATGATTCTTTTAGTTGCTTTCTGTAGGTTTTTAAAAGCTTCCCAATCCCCTGTCTTACAGCTAATTTTTGCTTTTACATTAGTTTTGACTTCCCTTTTCAGCCATGGTTGTAGTAATTGCCATTTGAGTATTTCTGCATTTTTTGAATCCCTCTATCCTGCACCTCCCTCTTTTTTCCCCAGAAAATTCAAGCCATTGCTGCTCTGCTGTTATCCCTGCCAACATTTCCTTCCAATTTATTTTGGCCAACTCCCCTCCCATACCACTGTAATTTCCTTTAATCCACTGAAATACTGCTATGTCAGACTTTATTTTCTCCCTATCAAATTTCAAGTTGAACTCAATCATATTGAGATCACTGTCTTCTAGGGGTTCCTTTACTTTAATTGCCTTTGGTTCATTACAAAACAGCCAATCCAGTGTAGCTGAACCTCTCATAGGGTCAATGACAAACTGCTCCAAAAAGCCATCTCATAGGCATTCAACAAATTTACTCTCTTGAGATCCATTACCATCCTGATTTTCCCAATGGACCTGCAAATTAAAATCTCCCATGACTATCATAACATTGCCCTTTCGGCACACCTTTTTTATTTCCGGTTGTAATCTGCAGTCCATGTCCCAGCTACTGTTTGGAGGCCTGTATATAACTGCCATCAGGGTCTTTGCAGTTTCTTAATTCAACCCACGATTCAGCAACTTCTGGTCGTCACATCTTTCTACAGATTTGATTGGATTCTTTACCTGCAGATCTACACCACCCCCTCTGCCTACCTTCCTATCCCTCTGATACAACGTGTAACCTTGGATATTTAGCTCCCAACTACAAACATCCTTCAGCCATTACATCATACCTGATGATCTGTAATTGTGCAACAAGGCCATCCATATTATTTCTTATACTCTCTGCATTAAGATATAACACTTAGAGTGATGTATTTGCTACCCGTTTTGATTCTACATCCCTAATGCACCGAAACTCACCCTGTTGGCTGCAATTTTGTCCTAACATCTGTCTGTCCTTCCTGACAGTCTGACTGCATGCTATCTTTGCTTTTTTTTTACCATCTGTCCTATCCTATGTCCCTTCATTCCAGTTCTCATCCTCCTGCCAAATTAGTTTAAACCCTCCCCAACAGCTCTAACAAATCTGCCCACAAGAATATTGGTCCACCTTGGGTTCAGGTGCAATCCATCCCTTTTGTACAGGTCACATCTCCCTCAGAAGAGATCCCAATGATCCAAGAACCTGAATCCCTATCCCTGCACCAGCTTCTCGGCCACACATGTATCTGTCAAATCATTCTGTTTCTATACTCACTGGTGCATGACATAGGTGGCAATCCTGAAGTTAGTATCCTGCAGATCCTGCTTCTCAGCTTCCTGCCTAGGTTTCTAAATTCTCTCTTCAGGACCTCTTTGCTTTTTCTTCCTTCGTCGTTGGTACCAATATGTACCAAGATATCTGACTGCTCTCCTTCCCTCTCTAAAATGCTGTGGACGTGATCCGAGATGTCCCTGACCTTGGCACCCGGGAGGCAATGTACCATCCAGGTGTCCCATTCACATCCACAGAATCTCCTGTCTATTCCTATGACTATTGAGTCTCATTTCACTACCACTCCCCTCTTCACCCTCTTTCCCATCTGCACCATGCTCAAGGCCAGTAACCTGGTCTCCATGGCATTCCCCTGGGAGGTCATCCCCACAACAGTATCCAAAATAGTATACGGTCCTTATTATTGAGGGCAATGGCCACAGGGGTACTCTGCGCTAAGTACCCATTCGCCTTCTCATTCCTTCTCCTGATGGTCACCTAGCTACCTGCCTTCTGCAACTTAGGGGTCACTACTTCCCTGTAACTCTGATCGATGATCTCTCATGCAAGCCGCAGGTCATCACAGGTCAAGCAAGAGTACTGCTTACACCTTTGGCCACTGAAGGATTTTCAGAATTGATTCAAGGATTTGAATGATCTGGATGTTCCAGACTGGGTAATTAACCCATTTCTTTGCAAGGTGGAAGAACAGGAAGAGAGTTTGCAGGAAGAAATTATCAAAATTTAGAATGATGAAGAAGCAAAATAGCTTTTCAAAGATGTCGGCTTTGTGGTATGTGGCTACACTGTCATATGAACTTTTCTGGTCTTTGGAGATGAGCCAAACTGCATTTCTATTTTCCTACCTTGTTGAAAGGGGCTTCAGTGCAGTGAACCACATACTCAAAAAAAACTGAAACTGCTTGAACATTGTTACGTGTGGGGAATTAAGACTTTTGCTGTCACAACTTGAATCAGATGTGTTTAAACTCTTGGTAAAAGCCATCAAGCTCAAGGATCACAGTGATATTGAAGCTGCTGTACAGCACACAGGTACTGTGTAAGCTAGGTCTAAAGACAAATAAAAATTTAAAGAAGAATAATTTTTCTCACGTTAGCATTTGGTTGGCAAGTTTTTACACTATGGGGGTGCCAGAAAGTATATTGTGCCTAAGGAGGGCCTTGGCAAGTATGAAGGTGATTTGGGGGAACATTGGGCTAAAACTAGATTGGGAAACACTGCTCCCTTTTTCTTCATCACAAAACCTACATTTGTTATACCTTTATGTATTCATCCAGTCTTCTTCAAAAAGCTGGAGACACACCTTCAGCCTGGGCGCAGCTTTGTCAAGTATGTTTCCAGGTAGTATAGTAATGATTAAAACAAGGTATGGCATACTAGTAATTCAGTATATTCATTCCATGGGTGTACAATATATATCTTTGAAGTGACTATGCATATATTGTTTTCTTCTGTAAAAAATCTAGTTAAATTTCTCTTTCGCAAAAGCCTCTCTAACTCACAGAATATCTACCCAAGGCTTTTGTTATTATTTAATTCCTACTATCCAAGTCCATGCGATACTTGCATAGTGCCAGGAGCACCACCATATTTCATTTGATCACTCAAGTCCACATTCATCCTTGGAAGCTTCAGTTACACGTAGCATGAATGGAACTGAACAATATCATCTTCTCTTTTGAAGGTTGGGGTGATTAGTGAAAACAGAACAACAAAGTCCTTAATGAATTGGCCAAGTTCTGTCTTCTACTCTGTTCCAGAACTCAGAAACGTGGTTAATAATGACACAGCATATTGTGTTTCTTAACGTGTTGCAATATACCCACATCCTGGGTAAACACCCAAAAAAAGAGTCAAGTAAGTTCCTACCAATGAGACCAATGCCAGGGGAGGGCAGTGGTGTTGCAATGTACTTTGCAATAGCTGACTGAGCACAGACCTAGAATCAAAGTCACTTCCTCCCTGAAGACCCTGGACAATCACAAACAATTGTTGATTGCAGCAAATTGCAAGAAGAACCACAATTGTTCCTGTTCTCAGATAAATGTGATATCACATCCTCCTTTCATGTATCCAATTTACAATCCAGCTCCTCTTGTACCTTACCCTACTTGTGTATTTTTTTTAAACTCGAGTCTGGGTCCTGGGTCTCTCTGCACATGGCTGTCAGTGAAAATGTGTCAAGAGAAGGACTAGGAATTGAAACTGTAAAACAAATACAGTATTTTAATGATGCCACCTGACTCAAACTTTCAGTGAGAAACAAAGTCAGCCACTTTGGATTTAAGTGGGAAAAAACAGCTATAAATCTGTAGTTGCCTTTGTGTTTTTCTCTTCCAGTACTGTTTTGCTCATGAGCTTCCTTTTAATCAAGATAGTTTTATAAACTTTGAGAGAAATGATTGTGAAATACATAACCATTATCTGAGGTTCTGAATCAGATTAATAATTAATTTGCCATGTATATATCTAGCATTTTCTGCACTTTTTTTAGTGTTGTTTTCCTTGGTTCTGTACTTATGGAGCAGGTTGTTACTCATGGCAGTGCTGGGAACAGTGTTGTAACACTGCAAGATTAACATTTGCAATCTTGATGCAAAGTGATCCAAACATGTTATGTGGACAGTCATAATTCTGGTGTACAGCAACTTGATGTTTGAATAAACATACGCACTCCAGATAGAGAGAGTGTGTTCTGTGAGAACCATGTAGGCTCCCCTTTTAACCCTGCATAACCTTATTAGTATCCTTATTATTTTATACAAGAGGAGAAGGAAGTGTGAGTTATTAAAAATACAAAAAATGATTATTTTTTCTTAATGCACAAAACAGTGTCTTCATAATATGTCATACATTACTTATCTGCCAATTGATTTCAGAACACGTATCATTAGTAATTCTTATTTGTTATTGTTATAGCAACAGACCTATTTAAATGTGACACTAGGTGTATTGGTATGTATTAGTGTAACAAACCTTTTGTGAAAACTAGTAATGTTGAATTAATTTTAAACATTGCATACCCCTGAAGTTTTAATAATTACTTTCTTGTCTCTCTCCTTCAGCTGAAATTCAGTTCAGCTGACGAGAATGAGGTCCTCTCATCCAATTTTCTGAGGAGTAGTTCAACTCTATCCATCTCGTTAATTCACTGCGCCTCAGAGTGAAGTCTCCAGTCTCCCCACGACAGGAGCTTGGCAGTGTGTGAAGAACTCAGCCCACTCTGCAGGGGCCCTGTGTCAGGAGGAAGGCCTCATTAACTGCCTTGCACCTCAAGGGCACCAGCTAACCTTTTCAGCCATCAATAAGGGTTTTATCTCTTGCCTTCGTCAGGTGCATTAGTTGGGCCAAACCATGCAATGTGTTTTCATTAGACCAGGGTTATTTATCAAACGGGAGCAGCTTTGATGATTAATTCATCTTAGATTCATATGGCTCCTTTTTTATACTTCAGAAGGGTGCATTCATTAGTGGTCCAATTACAGATTTCCACAATTGATTCCAATCTCATCTTTTAAATAAGAATGGCTGTGAAAAAAATTCAGACAATCATTGTTTTTAAAAGGAAACTGGAAAAATACATTCATTGTAATGCATTTGTTCAGCACTGGTAATTTAGGGACCATAAATATACTTCAGTTTATTTTTTTTAACCTTCTCATTTCCATACCAAATAACTGTGTCATTCTTGTCAAAAATAAAAACTGACTACTCAGAATTAATAATAATTTTAAGGTTCCAGCATTTGAAATCCTTCCTTGATTACAGTCTGTTTGCAGTATCAGGTAAAAGGCTGGTTTTAGGCTTTTTGTGTTTGTAGGGAGTAGAGATTCTGCCAACTGGTCAAATAATCCACTATAACCAGAGGCTTCACTTAGTGAACTAATTGGCAAATGAGATGATTTGGAGGAAAGTTAGGAAATAAAGAAAATACACTAATAACAAATTTGCCATGGTTTGAAAACAAAACATGCTCATGTTCCTTAGAAAGAACTTGACCTGGAGGACATGACCTTTGTAATAGAGCAAGTGCATCACATGATACAGTAGAACAATCACGATAGCGTAGCAGTTAGCATGACACTCTTGCAGCTCAGGACTTTCCGAAGTTTGGAGTTCAGTTCTGGTGCAGTTCTATAAAGAGTCTCTCCACATCCTTCCCATAGAATGCATGAGTTTTCCACAAGCGCTTTGGTTTCCTCCCATAGTCCAAAGACGTACCAGATAGGTAAATCGGTCATTGCAAATTGTTCCGGGATTAGGTTAGGGTTAATCTGCATTTCTGGGGCGGCGTGGCTCGAAGGACTGGGAGGGCCGTCTCTGCGCAGTATCAAACAATAAACAAATAAACAGCTGAGTTTATGTTCACTCTGTAGTGTACAATCCCTAACAGCATTTACGGATTTCTATATAAATGCAATGGAAGTAAAATGGAAACATTTGGATTTTTGAAATAAAATAAAAATTTCCCCAATTTGATTTGTATTTCTTTTGAACTCCAAGTGAAAGCAAATCTACGTAATGCTATTCCAGCTCCCCATGTGGAAATGCACTCAGTCCTGAAAAGTAGGTGTGAATTTGACATCTCAGTCCAGACCAGTTATCAGGTTAAATGAGTAAATCACAGTAGTGTGTTTTAGGGCCCTTTTCGTCAGCTGGTGCAGATGTGAGCTGCTGCTGGTAAATTTCTGCTCTTTGCCTGGCCCATATCCTCTTTCTGGTTATATTTCTCACTCAGACGTTCACTCCCACATTTAGCAAAGCTGCAATGAGTTGGACTAATTATATGTACTTAAATAAACAATACCCAGTTTTGGGTAGAAAGGGAATGTTCACTCTTTCTTTTAAACAGAAAGCTTGCATGAAACTGAAATAAATCTTTGCAGTTTTTTTTTATCATGGTTACTTGCACAGAATCAGATGACGACTGTCAATCAAACAATTGTAGACCTGAGGTTAGTAAAATAATGCTTAATTCATGAATTAAAAAGAAAGATGCTCTGTTTGCATCTCATCATCATAGGCAGAGAAAAATGACTGCTTTGTAAATAGAATTTCAAGGTTATTGAAGAAGCTTTTCTGACTTGGAAACTAGATTATGAGTTGGAAAATGAGTTATAAATTTCATGCATTCATTCATGTGGATGGCACAGCATCACAAGAACCCCACTGCTCAAACATAATGCCACTTATTGGAGCATGAAACATTATTGCTGCTAAATAAATAATCCAGGTGATATATTTTATGATAAGCAAAATAAACTTTATTGAAAAGTAAATAAATAATACAGAAATGTACAAGCTAATATATTTTAAAAGATACATCAGGCTGTATAATATTTAACATTAATGTGACCTTGCACTGTGAAGAGCAATTCTTCTTCCCTCTGCGTGAGTTGTTAACGCTTGGGTAGAAAGATAACTTAATGTAGTAATAAATAAGTGGTTTATTGGTGTGTGATGTAGAATTGCAGGTGGAGAATCAGGAAAGTGAAAGAAATGTGCTGAGTGTTTCAACCTCATGTTCAGTAGCACGGTAAAAGAGAAAAGCAGCTTTGTCAGGAGGTGGTGTTTGGGGTAGTTGATGCCAGTTGAAGAGTTTCCAGATGATCCAGGCACAATCATAATAAGTCAGTGATAGTTTGGACGCTCTTAGATGGTTTTATGCCATGTGGTTCATTAGAACAACTTGTCCTGAGAGTTATAGTGGCATAGACTCATGCAACAAACAGGAATGTTTGAGTGGGGTGCATAGGAAATCCCTCAGTGTTATTATTTTGGAGGACCTGTCCTGGACCCAGCAGGTAAGTGTAATTATGAAGAAAGTATGGCAGTGTCTCTACTTCCTTAGGAGTTTGTGAAGATTCAGCATGACATCTAACACTTTGACGATCTTCTATAGAAATGTGGTGGAGAATACATTGACTGGCTGCTTCGTAGTCCGGTATAGAATCGCCAATGCCCTTGAACGGAAAATCCTACAAGAAGTAGTGGATGCAGCCCAGTCCATCACGGGTAAAGATCTCCCCGCCACTGAGCACGTCTACGTGAAGCATTGTCGCAGGAAAGCAGCATCCATGATCAGGGATCCCCACCACTCAAGTCAGGCTCTCTACTCACTGCTGCCATCAGAAAGAAGATACAGGAGCCTCAGGTCTCACGCCACCAGGTTCAGGAACAGTTATTACCCTTTAACCATCAGGCTCGTGAATCAAAGGAAATAACTTCATTCAACTTCACTTGACCGATCTTTGAAATGTTTCCACAACCACTAGACTCACTTTCAAAGACTCCTCATTTCACGTTCTCTATTTGTTGCTTATTTATTTCTTCTTATTATTTCTTTCTTTTTGTATTTTCACAGTTTGTTGTCTTTTGCATACTGGTTGAATGCCCAACTTGGTGTGACCTTTCATTGATTCTACTACAGGTTTATTGAGTATGCCTGCAAGAAAATGAATCTCTGAGTTGTAAATGGTGACATATATGTACTTTATAATAAATTTACTTTGAGTTTTGAACAGTAATGGAGCAATTGGTGTAGTGCTATTTCAGCACGAGTGATCCAGGTTCAATTCTCACTACTGTCGGTAAGAAGCTTGTATACTGTCCCCATGATTGCGCGAGTTTCTTCTGCGTGCTGCTGTTTCCTCCCTTATTTTAAACATGTACTGGTTAGATGGTTATTTTGCCTCTTGTGTGTAAATGGGAGGTGTGGACTTTTGCCCGGAAGGGCCTATTACCAAGCTGTGTCTCTATATAAAATGAGATACAAGTACAGGCAGTCCCTGAGTTACGAACATCTGACTTACGGACAACTCGTACTTACGAATGGAGGGAGGAGAATGCCGTCCGCTATTTTAAATTGGATCACAACGCCATCTGCCATTTTAAGTCATTGCCGTTAAAACTGTGTTGAGTGTGTAACTTTGTATTTGGCTTAAATATTTCTTAGCAAGATTCACCCTGACCCTCCCTTTTCCAGTCAGCACTGCCCCCAATTGTCCCATTTAACCTGTCTCAGTGCGGGTGGACTTTAGGACCCGGAGCAGCACAAGTGTGATCACGAACAATTGCCAGATCAGAAATGCTGATCAAGTCAACTAGTTCCTAAGGAAAATTCTGATAGGCTAATCAGATGGTTCACTGCTGCTCAGCGATAGAACATAAAATCCGCAGTTTTCTGTTCCGTTGACGGAAAACAATCGCGATTAAAAATAAAGTGGAAATAATAAAGTGATTGGAAAAGTGTTAGGCTACAGTCGGTCAACGATTGGAACAATATTAAAGGATAAAGTGAGAATAATGGAGTATGTGAAAGGCCCTGCCCCGATGAAAGCTACAATTATTACTAAGCAATGCAGTGGTTTAATTATTGAAATACTTAAGTGTTTTATATGCATAGAAAGGTAAAATATATACTATATACTAAGACAAACATTTGACTAACTGATGCTAAGTAATACCGGATGTACCTGTTCCGACTTACGTACAAATCTGACTTAAAGATGGAGTCAGGAGCGGAACTCATTCATAACCCGGGGACTGTCTGTAAACCAAACTGCTGGATGCCAGGGTTTGCACACAGCACAACACTAGCACGTTGCATCCTCTAGCCTTTGAATTACTGTGATTCATCGTTTCTTAAACTAACTTTCCTTCTATAACACTCCAAATATACAAAATCCTGCAAGTTCTTTCAATGCCCTATTTTGATGGAGTTTTGAAATCTTAGCTTGTTGTGGTGTAATTCAGTCCAATGCTCTCATTTCTGGAAGCTTGAAGTCATGAAGTTCCTTTCATTTTGATTTCTCACAAAGTTTTGAAACCCATTCCACTCAACAAGTACAAGAAAATCTGCAGATCCTGGAAATCCAAAGCAACACACACAACATGCTGGAGGAACTCAGCAGGCCAGGCAGCATCTATGCAACAGAGTAAACAGTCAATGTTTTAGGCCAAGACCCTTCATCAGGACTGGGGAAAAAGATGAGAAGTCAGAGTAAGGAGGTGGGAGGAGGGGAGGAAGAAGTATAAGGTGGTAGGTGATAGGTGAAACTGGGAGAGGGGGCGGGTTTGAAGTAAAGAGCTGGGAAGTTGATTGGTGAAAGACATAGAGGGCTGTAGGAAGGGGAATCTGATAGGAGAAGGTAGAAGGCCATGGAACAAAGGAAAGGAGGAGGAACACCAGAGGGAGGCAACAGGCAGGTAAGGAGACAAGGTGAGAGAGGGAAACAGGAATGGGTGGGGGTAAATACTGAAAGTTTGGGAAATCCATGTTCATGCCTTGAGTTTAGAGGCTACCCAGACAGAACGTAAGCTGAGTGTGGTCTCAGTCAATAACTGATCATTGCTTTATGTGTCACCTCTCACCTCAGTGCAGTGTCTGTTTCTGTGGGTCTTAGTCTAAAGTGTTTTACTTCATTGATGTTGTATTTGAAATGGATGTTAATGAATAATAAAAGCTTCAGCATTTATACCAGAGAAACAGGAGTGGATTCTTTGGCCCCCTTGCTACTCTGCCATTGGCAAAGATCATGTCTGATCTTTTACTTCAGTACCAGTTCTATGTGCTAACCTGGTATCCCTTAAATCCTTTAATACCTAAGAGCCTGTGATCAAACAGTACTGTTTAAACAATGGACTGGGAAAAAGAGCCTTCCTCATTGTGAATGATATCTCAGACATGTGCTTACCATCAAAGACATGGCTGACAACATTCTGGGTAGCATTCTGGATCCCTAACATCTCTTTGTCATTAAAAGCCATGGATTGATCTGCTATCACTACGTTCAAGACTCATTTGCTGCACCATTTAATAGAGCAAGTCATTTTAGGGGTCAATGATAAGGACGTGAAATTTTCTCAGAAGTACAATATCAAGATAGCCATAATTACTGCAGTACTCTCTGTGATGATGTAACCCACACAATAATGAATGGTGCATGGAGGAAATTATGGGCAAAATGTATGTACAACTTGTATGTTTTTGAACTTGACCAATCTCCCTTTATCGGTTTGGAAGAAGTTGACCAAGATGATGTGCAGCAGTTATTGAAATTTCATGCTGAAGTGTCTTAAGGTTTGAACAAAAGAGGTCAGATGAGGAAAAGGAGCCACTAAGGTGGTGCCATCTCTGCAAGAACAACGCAACATGAGGAGCTTTGTACCGTATCCAGAATGCATTTCACCTTCAAAAAAATCAATGCTATGTGGATTGCAGCATTTGATGAAAACATCATGCTTTGTTCTAAGAAGCTTTATGGGGTGACAAAGCCATACAGATTTCCAACTACAACTTTTTAAGCCTCATTTATCAGCCAGGAAGAACCATCTTGATCTATTTCATCAAACCCTTCTTCTAACTTAATAATGTTTTTTGGGAGATTCATTGTGGCATGGGTTACATCACTGTGAGAGTATGATGTAGTTATAGCTAACTTGATATGGTACTCTTGGAAAATTTCCTGAATAGTCCATTTGATTTTGTCCTTCATCTCTGAAATAACTTGCTTTATTAAATGCCTTAGATAAAGCGATAGCAGACCAGTTCATGAGTTGGAAAAGACAAAAGTGATGCTAAAGGTCAAAAATGCTTGTCATGTCTTTGATTGCTCTTCTTGAACTAGAGCACTGAAGAAGCTCCCATGGTGCTTTTAAGTTTAGGAGATCCTGATTTTTACTCAGTGGCAATTGAGGAATACCAATAAATTTCCAAGATTAGGGTGGAGCTTAAGTTGGCAGTGATGACCTTTATATGCACTAGCTGTCCTTGTCCATATAGGTGATAGCACACAATGGAACTCAGTCAGATGTTTATCTAACCAGTGTTATTAATTCTTTAACACACAAATTCCTTTCATTGGGTGTCAGTTTATTTACATAATGCTGTGTTTAGGACCTGATCATTGTTTAGTTGTAGGCTCATTCTTCTTCAACAAAATATCACAGCAGGAAGCTCAGAAAAATGAGAGATGTAGAGTTTACTTGACAGTTATATGGTTCAAAAAGTGGTTTACCTGACATATGAGGAATGTAACAAGGAGTTTACCTGACAGATTAACAGTTTAATAACGAGTTTACTTGACAGATGAACAGTTTAACAAGGGGTTTATCTGATGCTGCATCCAGCTCACTGCACTGAATCAAAGGCAATATTAATCTGTAAGTCAAACTGTATAATTTCCAGACAGTAATCAGTATCTGACCTCTCATTGCACAAGGTGAGATAAATCAACTGGAAATTACCTGTTAATGTGAGTTGCAGTACAATATACATTTTAACTGGATTCCAAACATGTTTTATAAAACAAATGTGCAAGTCATTCTTAAGTCTATAAAATACACCATTGGCTAAGAAATATGCAAAGTGATATTTTAAGACTTGCACAACAGCAGACATGGTAATTTTCCAGCATAATGAATGAAGTTGCTAACATAAAGAATGTTTTGCTATCATCTCTTACATGACTAATTGGTTTACTTATCTTTAAGATTAAAGATACTCTTGCAGCAACAGCTGATTGCAACATAATTTTAGAAAGATAATTTTTTAAATGTATTCATTCGCATGACATGGACTGTGCTGGCAAATCCAACATCTTTTGTCTCTTCATAATTGCCACCTGAACGTTCCTGGTCCTCTCTGAAAGAGGTCATCCAAATGGTGGATCTGGATTTACGTGGACACGGTTCTGCTTCTTAGAAGAAACAAAGTGAATCAAACACAATTCAGAAGTTTGGCGGTCCCTGTTTCATTCCAGGCATGGTTCAGTCCTATGGTAGAGTTCAAACTGTGACTGAAATAAAATGTTCCAGGTTATAAGTCCAGTGAGTTACCCACGGTACTTTCAATCTCCATATTACTACTTTATCAAATAATTTTCCATAGATGTCAATATTAGTGTAGCTGCCTGTGGTAATGAGGGAAAGGATAAAATCTCAATTGACTCTCCAGGGCTCTGAATGCAAATGTTAACATCTGGATGAAGAATGATCTATGTTTGATTATACATTCAGTGGCACTTTATCACGTACATCTGTACACCTGCTTGTTAATGCAAGTTTTGAATCAGCCAATCACATGACAGCAACACAATGCATGCAGGTACAGTCAAGGGGTTCAGTAGTTGTTCAGACCAATCATCAGAATGAAATCAGCACGAAATATGATCTAAATAGAATGATTATTGGTACCAGACAGGGTGGTTTGAGTCTTTCAGAAACTGGCGATTTCCTAAGATTTTCACACACAACAATCGCTAGAGGTTATAGACAGAACTGCAAAAAACAAAGAACATTTAGTGAGCAGCAGTTCTGTGAGCAAAAAGGTCTTGTTAATGAGAGAGTTCAGAGAAGGTTTGCCAGACTGCTTCAAGCTGACAGGAAGGTGACAGTAATGCAAATAAGCACGTGTTACAACAGTGATATGCAGAAGAGCATCTCAGAATGCACAACACGTCAAACCTTGAAGTGGATGGGCTACAGCAGCAGAAGATCATGAAATTTCACATCAATGGCCATTTTATTAGGTACAACAGGTACATAATAAAGTGGCCACTGAATGTCCATTAAGCATTTTTTGAATCTCTAAGCAGACATTATGAGTGTAGCAGATAATGCAACTTAAAAATGAACCATTGTTCTTCCATTTGCTAGATTCATAATAAGCTGTTCTACCAGATTCATGACAATATGATCAGAATTGTGAGATTACAACAGCTCCTGCAATGTGTACATATCATCATACAGCAGGACAGACAAAGGAGAGTCAATGGATGTTGTTTACTTGGATTTTCAGAAGATATTTGACAGGTGCTGCACATGAGGCTGCTCAACAATATAAGAGCCCATGGTATTACAGGAAAAGTACTAGCAGGGTTAGGAGAATTGCTGATTGGCAGGAGACAAAGAGTCAAAATAAAGGGGGCTAACTCTGGTTGGCTGTCAGTGACTAGCGGTGTTCTGCAGGGGTCAGTATGGGACCACTTCTTCAAATTATATGTCAATGATTTGGATGATGGAATTGATGGCTTTGTGGCCAAGTTTGCAGACGATATGAAGATAGGTGAAGGGTAGAAGAACTGAAGGTGAAGACTATTTTCTAAACAGGGTGAAAATTTAAAGATCAGAGGTACAAAGGGACTTGGGAAAGCTTGTACAGGATTCCCTAAGGGTTAACTTGCAGATTGAGACGTACAAACAAGCTGGATGAACTCAGCAGGTCAGGCAGCATCCGTTGAAATGAGCAGTCATTGAAATGAGCTGTCAATGTTTTGGGCCGAGACCCTTCGTCAGGATGGGCGAAGGGTCTCGGCCCGAAACGTTGACGGCTCATTTCAACGGATGCTGCCCAACCTGCTGAGTTCATCCAGCTTGTTTGTACGTCTTGATTTGACCACAGCATCTGCAGCGTACTTTGTGTCAACTTGCAGATTGAATTGGTGGTAAGGAAGGCAAGTGCAATGTTAGCATTCATCTTAGTTGTTTAGAACATAATAGCAAGGATGTAATGCCAAGGCATTATAAAGCATTGGTCAGACTGCATTTAACATACTGTGAGCAGTTTGGGCTCTTTATCTAATAAAGGATATGCTGGCATTGGAAAGGGTCCAGGGGAGGTTCAAAAAATGATTTGGAGAATGAAAAGGTTAATGTATGGGGAGCTTTTGATAACTCTGGGTGTGTACTCACTGGAGTTTAGAAGAATGAGGGGGTCCTCATTGAAACCTATCAAATATTGAAGGGTCTAGGTGTGAAAAATATGTTTCCTATGGTAGGTGAGTATAGAACTTGAGGGCACAGCCTCAGAATATAAGGTCACCTCTTTAAAACAGAGATGAGGAAGAATTTCCTCAATCAGAAGGTGATGAATTGCCACGGACAGCTGTGGAGGACAATCATTGAGTATAGTTAAATTGGAGGTTGATAGGTTCATGATTAATCAGGACACCAAAATTTACGGAAAGAAATCAGGAGAATGGGGTTGAGAGGAATAATAAGTCAGTCAGGATGGAATGATGGATCGGTCTTGATGGGCTGATGGTCTAATTTTGCTCCTAAGTCTTATAATTTAGTAGAGTTTGCAATGAATAGATCACATCAAGTGATTAAAGGTCATCCAAGATTAAAAGTGAAGACTATAAATTGACATACTCTTTCAAGACTACAATTTTCTTGTACTGAACTTTCAAGACATCCATTGAATTCTGAATGTGTGCATCCATATTCACCCAGCTTATTCGGTCTCATGCTGCTCCTCTTTGGAGCATTGCCTCATGGAGTATTACAGCCAATAACAATCAGTAAATAATTCCCTTCTCTAGATGCTAAGCCTTGAAATTAACCTCAGTTCAAAGATGTAACCTTAATGTTCTTTAAGGTATAATGCTTCACTCCATTGTGTGTTTATGTCTTATGGGTTGTGACAAATCTGACAGTTTTTACTTTATAGTGCAATCTGAGATCTATTGGTGAACCCTAAATTGTTTAGTCAATAATTCATTATTTGTTTTTGTGGAATGCTTAATGTTGTCAAAACTGCACTGGTTGCCCCACCTCAAGATGCTCTACAAATTCATCTTGAATCTTTTGTTTGGTTTACTGCAGTCCTTGTGCACATTGCTGTATTTTGACTCGACAGCAGTGAAGGAATGACCAATCATCGTCCAAGTTGCCATGACTGGTAGAAAACCTTGAGAATGATAATGTTTATATTGATGTTCATGTAGTGTTTAAAGAACACTTGGCCAGAGCTAGCCTTATCGGGGAGAAGATAGAATGGGATAGAAAGGGATAATAAATCAGCCAAGATGGAACGGCAGATCAGACTCAATGGGATGAATGTCCTAATTCCACTCCTATGTCTTATGGTCTATTTCATTGTTCATTGATATAAATACTACATATCAGTGGAACAGTGAATGGAGTTGAACTTCAGAGTGATCAGTGAACAGCACCTTTCTCTGCCTTGGTTTGATTCTGTGTTGTAAATTCTATGTAATTCCGTATTGCTGACGGAGATCCTAAAGCTGCAAAGTCCTCTCAGAGGGTTTGTTGCACTGCATGCTGAAGCTGATGGTAGGTGTCAGGACATTGATCACAATCCTAAAACAGATATTGCCCAGTTCTGTATCATGGATATAAGCATCTACTCTAAGAGAAGAGAAGAAGAACAGCCCTTAACTCGGCAGTGGAGTTATTGGGGCCACCGTCCTTTTGACGGTGTTTCCGTAGCAAGCTATTCTTGTCTTTACAAGGCTGAGTTGCTAGCTCGATGCTCAACCCAACTTGGATTTGAACTTGGGAACCTTCGCTCCGGAGTACGGCGCCGGTATTATTGCGCCAGCTAGTGGGACCATCTTCTCTAAACCCATTGATATTTCCCTGCTCAACTATTTTTCATTAGACCACAGCTGGAACTCTTCAGTGTTGACTTTATTTCTTAAAAATAGCTTACCATGATTGCCTTTCAATCTGAAAACCTCTCCATCTTTATGGATAATACCTTTATAAAAAGCCAATAACTTTGCAAACTAGCAATATATTAATGCAACATACAACTTAGTGGATACAAAGCCTTATTCTGCTTTCGCCCAGGGTAGTAAGAATGTGTTGGGTATTTCCTCCCATTACCTCCAAAAACCAACTGCAGGTTCTGATGCTAGCTTGCACAAACGATAAACATCAGTGGAGCACTAAGGCTGCCGAATGCTCATTAATAATAGGACGAAAGGGCATCAATGAAGATAACAGAGATTGGACACAATTCTTAACCATTGATTTGAGCTGTAATAATAACTGGGTTCTGATAACATTCTTTCTGTATAATTCCAGCTGTTAAAGATTTCTGCATCATTCCCACAGATAACATTTGGTAGGATTACTTGGCGTTATTCAAGTTCAAACCTTTTAACAAATTTCACGACATATGCAGGTGATGTTAAACCTGATTCTGATTCTGTTGTGAAGTTTAGAGCATACATTATTTCTCTTCTCTTCTGGTATTCAACTCTTGGATATATTCAACCATTTTCTGTACAAGTTACTTGTTAGTTTATGAGGACCATGCAGCTGTATTCTCTTAAACTTGGTTTGAACTTGGAAATACATCATGTTTGGAATTACAGAGAGGTAAACATTTTGTCCTCCATTTCTGATATGGCAAGTATTGGTCTATTTCTTCTACATTCAGTTTTGCAAGTACTCTTACACATTAGTTATTATGTGTAACAGTTGTTCTATTATTTAGATTGATCAATGACTGTAATGAAAGAATGTAGAGTGCCCTTTCATTTCCAAAGTGCTTCGTATTTGATTAATTCCTCTTGATTAGACGTTCAGCCTGAGTTAGGAAATAAATAAAACATTTATTTAGTCATAGAATGCTGCCATTTAATCCTCATCCTTAATTGGCATTGGCTTGGTGTTGGTGAGCATGGACTGGAACTGCACTGCCTTTGTCATTAAGGTAGAGGATTCTATTATTTTCAAAGATCAAAGTGAAAACTAAATTTATATCAAATTATGTATATGTCACCATATACTACTCTGAGATTCTTTCTCCTTGCAGGCCTTCATGGTGGAACAAACAAATATAACAGATTCAATGAAAAACTACACACAAACAAAAAATTACAAACAACCAATGTGCAAAAGAAGACAATCTGTGCAAATACAAAATGATGGATAAATAGATAAATAAATAATGCTGAGGACATGTTGTAGAGTCCTAGAAGGTCAATCCACATAGAATCTGTTCAGAGTGAAGCTATCACCAATGGCTCAGGAGCCTGATGGTTGAAGGGTAATAACCATTCCTGTACCTGCTAGTGTGGGACCTAAGGCTCTTCTGCTTCCTAAGTAACACAAACAAAATGCTGGAATAACCCAGCAAGTCAGGTGGCATATATGAAAATGAAAAGACAGGCAATTTTTACTTCCTTCCTGAATGCAGCAGTGAGAAGAGAGCATGGTCTGGATGGTGGTGCTCTTTATGATGAATGCTGCTTTCATATGGCAATGCTTCCTGTAGATGTGCTCAACATTTTCACCCAGTGGCACTGCAGTATAGGTAATAGATTTCCAAATCAGAAGAGCAAGGGACTTGAAGAGGAACTTGTAGGTGATGGCATTCCTAAGTATGGGCAGCTCTTTTCCTGCTGAGTTGTGAGAGGTCATGGGTTGGAGAAGTGTTGTCAAACTGAATTGATCCACGGAAATGAATATGATAAATCCACGTTGTATTAGATCTACTCTAACTGGAATATAAAAATACACTACACAAAATATAGCACAATCTAATTGATTCCCGGTAATGGAATCTTTGCTGATGAGCTTTTAGTCTTATTGAAGCCTACTTTTCTTTTTCTCCAGGGGCTCTGATTATCTGAACTTTGATTTTCAAGAAATTAATCAAGAGATGCTTGAGGAGGCTGGTTTCAAAAATGCAGTGAAGTGGTAGAAAAGAATGTGAACTCTTAGCCTTAATAATGAGTTCTAACATTTAAAAATTAATTATTTTTTTCAAACCTCATCATTTTAATGTATTGTGATTAGCAAAATATCACATTTAGTGTTGCACTAATAGACAGTGACCCTGATGGTTAACATGGCCAACTTATTTATGTAGCAAGGCAGCTTTGAATTATCTTCCAAGTAGACCATTTGGGAGGACATACCTTTTCCTTTATTTTGAAATGGCAAAAACATTCTGGGAATCATTTCTCTTTCCTTTTAATCCTTCCTTCATTCCAAACTCAGTGTGACTTTAATCAGAATTTTGTTTTTCCGCTTTCTACTCCACTGCAATTACACTCCTGAGACTCCATTCTTTTGATTGCATGAACTCTTGTTCCTTGGAAAGAGCATTCAATTAAAATGCACATAATTTCCCAGCAGATTATTTTAGTAGAATTTGTTTTTGAACAACCCTTATTCTAGCCAATGAGCTACTTAATCCTACAAAATACATTATCCACAGCTCTCAAACAGAAGGAGGCAGTTATTTATTTGATTACGCAGTTTTAGTTCTGTTGACCCATTATTTATTTCTTACTTACAAGCCTAATTCATGACCATGCTGAGGGGTTTGGGCTTGTCTCCCTTTTCCTCTGTAGAAAGTTGCTCTGTTTTCAGTCTTAATGGGTAGCACAGTAGCATAGTAGTTAGCACAATGCTTTATGGTACATGTGAACCAGGATCAATTCCCGCCACTGCCTGTAAGGAGTTTGCATGTTTTCGCCATAACCATGTGGGTTTCTTCTGGTTTCCTCCCACAGTCCAAAGACGTACAGAATGGGAGGTTAATTGCTAATTGTAAATTGTCCCGTGATTAGGGTAGGATTAAATTGGGGGATTGCTAGGCCGAAGTGCCAGAAGGGCCTACTCCACACTGCATCTCGACAAATAAATACATAAATAAATAAACAAACAAATAAATAAATATCTGTGCTTAAATAACAGGGTCAGAGTAAGTAATCAAACCGAGTTATTAGAGGTGGTTAAAATTGTTTTACATTATCTAGTTTGTTGTACGCACTCCCTACATTTAATAAACACATTTCCTAACGAGCCCTTGTGATGGAAGTCCAGATATTTCTTCCACATTCTCTCCATGAGATTAGGAAATATCATCAACACTTTCTACAGAAGTGATAATGAATCGGTGCACACGTTCACTGTCTCATCAAAACATGAGCCCTTTACTCTACAGATTATAGCATTCCTTTTCCGACGATCACATTCCATTTGAAGTTGGCCTTACCCATTATATTTTCCAACCAACTATCTTTTAAGAAGTAGTGAACATTCCAAGGTTTTATCTTTGGCTGGAGGCAAATTTTGAAATGGTAACTTTAGTGCTGAAAGTTGTCAACAAAGTGATCAAAGGTATAAAAGGAATAAAAGTCATTGTGTTCATTGTAATTTTCAGAATGACTTTTTAAAAGTTTCAAATGCAGAATTTGCTGCATGATTATAGTGGAAAATGCATTTTCACTTGGTTGGTTAGAGTTGTTTCAAAGTTGTCTAGTTTTACAGGTTTCTTCCCATTTTATCTTATTTCTTAGTATTTCCACATCCCCATGCTTCCCTTCCACCTAACGACCCACCAACATACAGACACATACACCCCCACCACCCCCGCCCTGTTACATTTTCCATTTTGTAACAATAATATTGATGCAACGAGACAACCTGCAGATACACTTCACAGAGTTAACTGGCTTCATTCTAATTAAAGAAATAACGGATTTCTAAACTGTGAAGATGCGGATACGTTTCCTATCATCATCAGTAAGAAAGAGGTATATTTTAAAAATCCGAACTATTGCAGAACACATGAATATAAAGAAGATACCATGCAGATTCAATAGCAGCACACTTGAATTTATACAGCATCTTTGATGTCCCAAGGAGCTTCATGGGGAATTAGAAGCATGATGTGGTGACTGAGTTAGTGGCCCTGTACCCAGTTCTTAACTTTCATGAGGGTCGCAGAGAACCTGGTTCTGTTCTAGCGAATTGCCAGGGAGAGCCCTGGGGCGGGGGGTGGTTTGTAATTTGGATCAAAGATGATAGCTTGGGACTTAACAATATTTTTGTGGTGCCTAGAGTGAGAATTATAATTACAGAGAGAAACTTGAGAAAATCTGTGATAGCTGAAAAGTTTATGGGATGATTAATCAGAGATCTTTTAAACAATGGAGGATTGGCAAAAAAATTAGAATGCTGAATTAGGTCTGAATGTTATTTGCTTACTTTTATTGTTTGCAGGATTTGCTTTTTTGTGCACACTGACTGTTTGACTGTCTTTTGTTAATGAGTTCTACTGGGGTTCTTTGTTTTGTGGCTGCCTATAAGGAGACAAATCTCAAGGTTATATGCAGTATATGTACTTTGAGCTTCACTTATTAAGATGATAAAGGATATAGATTTAAGATCACTACTACTAAGTAGAAAGTCTGAAAAAGTTCCTTGCACAGAAGGTTGTTTACATTTTGAATTTTTTGCTGCATGTTGTTGTTGAAGCAGTTTTGTTATGCTTCTAAAGAGAACTAGAGAGTTAGTTATAAAAGAACGATAAAGTTTATGAGCACCATGCGCCCATCTTCTGCCTTGGAGAAAATAACGATACAAAACTTTGAGACAGAATGACAAAGTTCTGCAATAAAATGTATATACATCCAAAGAGGGCGGAGCTTAGTTATGACGGCACTAAATGGCAACCCCTTTGCTTGCATCTTCGGAAACAGATCTATTTCTGTCTTTAATATCTTTATTTTTCCCGTTGAGAGTTCTTTTGACCTGAAGTTACACGTTGACTTTGGTTCTTTGCGGGAATTTAAAAAAAAATTTTTAATTGTTTTATTGTCGGCAAACAATTGATACTAGAGCGTACAATCATCACAGCGATATTTGATTGGACCCGCTGTCAGGATTTCACGACTGGCCGTTACTCAACATGCCAAGGATGCAGCCTAAGAGCATAGCTCACCTTCAAAATTCCGGGATCTCGTGGCTCTGGAGATGGGCGGATCAAAAGTCGGTGTCCTGGCAGGAGATCGGTGTGTTGTGGGAGTTGGAAGATCTCTGGCTGTGTGCCCAGAGACCTGAGATCTTTAGGCACAGAGCTCAGAAAAAGTGACACAATGGACTTTTAAAATCATAAACCGGCGAGTTATTTGTTTATGTCTTCCCTCTCGCTGTAAAATGGAGACACCTCTTTCTCCCTTATTAGGAAGAGAGAGAGCCTGTGGTATGTCAAATACTGGGTGAACGAGTAGCCTTTGGGGTAACTGGTAGCCTGTGTCTTTGCTGTTGCCTTGCTGCATGCTTGAGTGCTTGGTGGTGGGTGCTGATGCTTTTTTTTGCTAGTAGGGGAGAGGGGTCATCACTTGCTTACGAGGGGAGCTGGGGGGGTGACTTCTGGGTTCTAACATTTAACTGTCATTCTTTCTTTGGGTGCACTCCTGTTCTTGTGGATGGTTGTGAAGAAAAAGCATTTCAGTATGTATATGGTATACATTTCTCTGACATTAAATGTACCTTTAAAACCTTTGAAACAAATTATTTTCTTTACCACCAGCAGCTTTACTGAGTTTGATGTACTTGCGCTTCAGCCTGCCTGTTGTGATCACAGCCCTAGTCTTCCTGCGAGGTCATTGGAAAAAAAGGCATTTGTTTCTCAAGGGTATGAAGTCTCTCAGCTTTTCCCCAGCCTCTTCTATAAATATACACACCGGGTCTCCGTAAGTCACACAGCTACTGTGACGCAGCTGGCAAATGATGACCTATTATTTTTTTTCCCTGTCAAATCTTCAGACGGTGTTCCAGACCTCATCCTATGAAGTGTATGACTGCAGTATATTAATGCAACAATGCTGTGTGCATGTTAGTAAATTTTAGTGAAAATTCGGCTGTATATTTAGAGCAAGCGGGTACACATTGCTGTCTGCAGTTAACAGGATTCTTAGGAACAGAACAATGCTGTCACTTCAGCCCTGGATCATTAATACAATCTGTGCAGACCCTCGGTGGGGGAGGGAGAAGTTCACTGACAATCAATGAATGAGGGCAGTGCTAGATTAATGTCATCATTAGAAGAGGACTTCTGAGGCCACCGAGCACATGATACAACAGGTCAGCAGCAGATGCCGTATCATTCGTTGGCTCTTCACTCAACCCTGGAGCATCTGGACAGCAAAGATGCATAAATTCAGAATGTTCTTTGTTGACTACAGCTCGGCATTCAATACTATCATCCCCTCAAAAGGAATCAATAAGCTTCAAGATCTTGGCCTCAATACCTCCTGGATCCTTGATTTTCTCACTTGCAGACCTCTGTCAGTTTGGACTGGAAACTGCATCTCCTCCACAACCTCAATCAGCATGGGTGCACCAGAAGACTGCGTGCTTAGATCCTGCTCTACTCACTTTATATTTACAGCTGTGAGGCTAAGCACAGCTTCAATGCCATACTTAAATCTTTCAATGGCCAAATCAAAGGCGATGACGAATCAGCATATAGGAGGGAGATTGAATATCTGGCTGAGTTGTGCCACAACAACAACCTCTGACTCAATGTCAGCAAGACCAAGCAGCTGATAATTGGCTTCAAGAGCAGGAAACCAGAGGTCCATGAGCCAGTTCTCATTGGGTGATCATTGGAGAGGATCAGCAACTTTAAATTCCTCGGTGTTATCATTTCAGAGGATCAGTTCTGTGTTCAGCAGGTGGGTGCCTTGATGAAGAAAGCATGGCATCGCCTCTACTTTCTTACGAGTTTGCAATGATTTGCAAACCTTCGGTATATGTGTGGTGGAGGGTATATTGACTGTTTGCATCATGGGTAAAGCCCACCCCACAATTGAGCACATCTACACAGAGTGCAATCACAGGAAAGCAGCATTCATCATCAAAGACCACCACCATCCAGGCCAGGCTCTCTTCTCATTGCTGCCATGCGGAAGTAGGTTCAGGAGCCTCAGGACCCACATCTCCAGGTTCAAGAACAGTTATTACCCCTTGAACAGTTTAGGCTCTTGAACCGGGGGAGGATAACTTCATCTACCCATCCTTGAATAGTTCCCACAATAAATGGACCCATTCTCAAGGACACTTTATCTCATGTTCTCAATATTTAATGTTCATTTATTTAGTATTATTAATAATATTTATTTTTTATTTTTTATATTTGGAGAATTTGTTGTCTTTCGCACATCGATTGTTTGTCCATCCTGTTGGGTATGGTCCTTGATTGGTTCTATTGTATTTCCCTTATTTTCTGCGAACACCCACAAGACAATGAATCTCAGGATTGTATACAGTGACATCTATGTACATTGATAATAAATCTTTGAACCTTGAATTTTGAATTTTAAGTGACAGGATAGAGCAGATGAACTCTTATCCAGTCATTTTTGTTAACTCTTTGAATCCAGACTCACTACATTTTGTATTTGATACAAGAAAGTCTGTTTCACTCTCGTACATATTACATTTTAAAGTGTATGTAAGTGAAGGTTGTATCGTGCATATTTTTCTTAAGAAAGATCTCCAAGCATGTTCAATATTGCAGCTAGTCATATTTTTACCACCACAACATGGTTCACTAACACTGGAACTACCTTTTCAAGTAAGCTTTAAGCTACCTTAACAGTTGTTCAGGATGAGCCATGAGTAGTGAGGGAATTTTTAAAGCCATATTGACATCATGTTGCTCTCTGTGAATGCCAACATTTTAAAAATGTAAACTCAAAATAAACATGTTATATTCAGCCTCTCCTGTCTCTCCTATTGTTATTCCATAATTCCTTGCTAGTTAGAATGTGACCATTCCATGCATTCAGTGGGAAGTGCCTGGCTGTGGTAGTTAATCTGTAGTGAATCCCAAATCAATCTCTAGTGCTACTGTGTCAGGATATAGCTCTAACTTATCCTGCTCTGTCAGCGGTTGTCAAATATCCACGAGACAAAATCCAGCTTTTACTCATCTGTCTCCCCAGAGTTTCAGGCGCACCTTCTCCACACCGATGGCAATTCTGTTGCCTGGCTGTCACTAACAAGGTTTACAAAGCACTAATTATCAAAACAAATTATATTGCATTTTTGGAATCAAAGCAACATCTTCTGATGTTCTCTGCCTCAGATATCCCGTAATAATGTGGTGGCTTGTGTTTTCTCTGTCTTCATGACCAATTTGATGCAGAAGATTGAGCAATAAGGAAAACAGAGCTAGAAAATCAGTGAAGGCCTTGATGAATCAAATGCCTCAAAAGGCCAAATGACCTACTCTTGCTTCTCTTTCATTTTCACATCTTCTTAAAAAATTACAAATTACTCCCTTCATCAAGTAGCTCTTAACATTCAAATTCATGATTATAACATCATCTTCCATGCCTTCTTCTCTTTGCTGATATTTCCTGTCTATTAGAATTTCCCAATGGCTTTATCATTGCTCTGGATTTCTGAAAGCATAACTTTATGAACCTGAGGAAAAAAAGGATGGTTAGTCTGTGTTCACGGCTACCTCTCATAACAATACAGGGCTGCATCTCACATGTGTCTTATATTCAAAGTTTTGCAAATGCAGTCAAAGGCCTCACAAGTGGTCCAAGCGAAAATAAAGCTTCCTTGGCCAGAGCATTATTTTAACCTTGTCTACACAAAGCTTTAAAGTGATTTTCCTGGAGTGGGAAGAGGGCTTTCGATGATCTGATATATTGTAGTTAAGATCCCCACAGAGAAATTGTTGAGCTTTGAAATACCATACAGTTTGCTTTTCAGCCCTTTGACCCTGTGTACCAGGAGAGCAAGCTCCATCATTCATTCAGGAACTGGAAATTAAAACTTGATTCAATGCACTCATTTATAGAAGAAAGCATTACCAGTGTTTACTAGTATTACTGGTGTTTGCCCATTCCAAATTAAGATTGAACTGATTAATTCTGTCTCATTAAATCATCAACCATTCCTAATGGTTATAGTCACACAAAGACTGGACTAAGTAAGAGTATCGATTTGACAATGATGCAGAACTTGATAGTATTATTTTGTTCCAGCATTAGGATGAATACTCTAGCAAAAGGGGGTAGGAGGCATATCACTTTGAATATGACAGGTGTCAGTTTGTAAGGTATTGCAAGATAGTTTGTCCAACAAGTATATTTTTTACTCTGCACAGACAAAGACTGTAGGAAAACAATTTGGGAGTAAACCCATGAGAAGCATTAAAAAGATGTTTCTGTGGTTTCTACAGCCAGAAGACTTGGTACACGTTGGTACCAATGACAGAGGTAGAAAAAGGGAGGAGGTCCTAAAGAGTGAATTCAGGGATTTGGGTAGAAGCTGGGGGAGGTAGAACCTGTACAAAAAGGACGGGTTACACCTGAACCAAAAGGGTCCAATATCCTAGCAGCCAGGTTTAATAGAGCTGTTAGGGAGGGTTTGAACAAATTTGGCAGGGGGATGCGAACCGGGTTGAGGAAGGATAAAACAGAAATAAATCAAAGATAGCATGCAACAGAGATGATAGAAAGCACAGGCAGGATATGAGGCATAATCACAGCCAGTGGGATGAGTTACAGGGCAATAGAGGTGTGGTGTAGTTAAAACAGAAAGCAACAAATACAGGACTGAAAGTGCTACATTTGAATGCACGCAGCATAAGAACTAAAATGGACAATCTTGAAATTCAGTTACAGATTGGCAAGTATGACGTTGTGGTCATCGCTGAAACTTGGCTAAAGGGTGGCTGTCATTGGGAGCTGAATATCCAATGATAAAAGGTGTACCGGAAAGATAGGTTAGTAGGCAGAGGGGATGGTGTGGCCCTGTGTATAAATAATAATATTAAATCATTAGAAAGGGATGACATAGGACTGGAAGGTGTAGAGTCTCTGTGGGTTGAGTTAAGTAATGGCAAGGGTAAAAGGGTAAGTTGTATACAGGCCTCCAAACAGCAGCCGGGATGTGGATTACAAATTACAGCAGCAGATAGAAAAAGTGTGTCAGAAGGGCAATGTCATGATAATCGTTGGGGATTTTAACATGAAAGTGGATTGGGAAAACCAGGCCAGTACTGGACCTCAAGAGACAGAATTTGAATAATGTCTAAGGGATGGCTTTTTAGAACAGCTTGTTGTTGAGCCCACTAAGGGATCAGCTATGCTGGCTTGGGTGTTGTGCAATGATCCAGAGGTGATAAGAGAGCTTAAGGTTAAGGAACCCTTAGGGAACAGTGATCACAATATGATTGAGTTCACATTGAAATTGGAGAAGGAGAAACTAAATTCCAATGTGCTGGTATTTCAATGGAATAAAGGAAATGACAATAGCATGAGAGGGGACACTAACAGGAAGGACAGCAGAGCAGCAATGGCTGGAGTTTCTGTGAAAAAATGAGGGAAGTACAAGACAGATATATTCCAAATAAGAAGAAATTTTTGAATGGCAGAAGGACACTACTGTGGCTGACAAGTGAAGTCAGAGCCAAAGTAAAAGCAAAAGAGAGAGCATACAAGGAAGCCAAGGCTAGTGGCAAGATGGAGGATTGGGAAGCTTTTAAGAACTTGCAGAAGGAAACTAAGAAGATCATGAGGAAGGAAAAGATGAATTATGAAAAGAAGTTGGCAAATAATATCAGAAGATACTAAAAGATTTTAAGTACATAGAGGGTAAAAGAGAGTTGAGGGTAGATATAGGACCAATAGAAAATGATGCTGGAGATATTGTAATGAGAGATGCAGAGATGGCAGAGGAACTGAATGCGTATTTTGCATCAGTCTTCACAGTGGAAGACATCTGCTGTCTACTGGACATTCAAGAGTGTCAGGGAAGTGAAGTATGTGCAGGGAGAATTACGAGTGAGAAGGTGCTCAGGAAGCTTAATGGTCTGAGGGTGGGTAAATCTCCTGGACCTGATAGAATGCAACCTTGGGTTCTGAAGGAAATAGCTGGAGAGCTTGCAGAGGCATTAACAATGATCTTTCGAGAATTGATAGGTTCTGGCATTGTTACTCCGCTATTTAAGAAGGGTGGGAGGCAGCAGAAAGGAAACTATAGACCTGTTAGCCTGATATCAGTGATTGGGAGGTTGTTGGAATCGACTGTTATGGATGAGATTATGGAGTACCTGGAAGCAGATGACAAGGTAGGCCAAAGCCAGCATGGTTTTCTGAAAGGAAAATCCTCCCTGATTAACCTATTGTAATTTTTTGAGGAAAGTACAAGCAGAGTAGAGAAAGGAGATGCTGTGGATGTGGTGTACCTGGCACCTGGATTTTCAGAAGGCTTTTGAAAGGGTGCTGCACATGACGCTGCTTAGCAAAATAAGAGCCCATGGAATTTCAGGGAAGTTACTGGCATGGGTGGAGCACTGGTTGATTGGCAGAAAACAGAGAGTGGGAATAAAGGGATCCTATTCTGACTGGCTGCTGGTTACCAGTGGAGTTCCACAGGGGTCAATGTTGGAACCGCTGCTTTTTATGATGTACGTCAATGATTTGGACTATGGGGTCAATAGATTTGCGGCTAAATTTGCTGAAATTACAAAGATAGGTAGAGGAGCGGGTAGTGTTGAGGAAACAGTGAGCCTGCAGAGATACTTAGATAGTTTAGGGGAATGAGCAAAGAAGTGGCAAATGAAATACAATTTTGGAAAGTGTATGGTCATGAACTTTCGTGGAAGAAATAAACAGGCAGACTATTATTTAGAAGAAGAGAGAATTCAAAATGCAGAGATGCAAAGGAACTTGGGAGTCCTTGTGCAGGATACCCTAATGGTTAACCTCCAGGTTGAGTCAATGGTGCTGAAGGCAAATCCAATGTTGGCATTCATTTCTAGAGGTATAGAATATAAGAGCAGGGATGTGATGTTGAGGCTTTATAAGGCACTCGTGAGACCACATTTGGAGTATTGTGTGTAGTTTTGGGCTGCTTATTTTAGAAAGGATATACTGACATTGGAGAGGGTTCAGAGAAGATTCACGAGAATGATTCCAGTAATGAAAGGGTTACCATATGAGGAACGTCTGGTGGGTCTTGGACTGTATTCCCTGGAGTTCAGGAGAATGAGGGGGGATCTCATAGAAACATTCTGAATGTTAAAAGGCCTGAACAGATTAGAAATGACAAAGTTATTTTCCATGGTAGGGCATTCTGGGACAAGAGGGCATGACTTCAGGATTGAAGGACGTCCATTTAGAACTGAGATGTGGAGAAATTACTTTAGTCAGAGGGTGGTAAGTCTGTGGAATTTGTTGCCTCGAGGGGTTATGGAGGCCAAGTCACAGGGTGCATTTAAGGCAGAGGTAGATAGGTTCTTTTTTTTAATAATTTCCTATGAATTTCTAGAATACAACAACAAAAAAATTCAACAAAATGGAGATTTA
This sequence comes from Hypanus sabinus, assembly GCF_030144855.1. NCBI lineage: Eukaryota > Metazoa > Chordata > Chondrichthyes > Myliobatiformes > Dasyatidae > Hypanus > Hypanus sabinus. Next base: position 35,423,907 of record NC_082716.1, on the reverse strand, counting down.
TACAGTGCAAAACAAACGTGTCTAATATATAATTCAAAACGAAAAGGGAAAAGCACCCAAAATAATTCTCAGAGTATGTCCCCACCTTCCCACTACAAAACACCAGGCCAACCATTTCAATGTGTAAAAGAAAAATTAATTGGAGCATTCAACCCCATAGAGCTGTAAATATATATATAAAAAGAAAATATTATGCCTACTATCAAAACTATAATGTAATTCACAACAAAAAAAGAAAAACTAACAGAAAAAAGGCTGAAAGTAAGGAATTATAGTACAAAAAAGATAAACTTAATCTAAAGAGGAATTATGAAAGTATTCAAGAAAAGGTCCCCACACCTTATGAAACTTTATGTCCGAATTGAGAAGTGAATAATGAATCTTTTCAAGGTCTAAGCAGAACATTGTATCATTAAGCCATTGAGCATGACTGGGTGGGGCAACGTCTCTCCACATAAGAAGAACTAACCATCTAGCCAAAAGAATGGCAAAAGATAACGTTCGACATTTAGTCAGACTCAAATGTATGTCTACTTCGTCCAAGGTGCCAAAAAGAGCAATCCCGGGTTAGGTTCTAAGTAGCAATTAAGAATATAGGATAAAGTTAAAGAAAACTTCTCTCCAGAATTTCTCTAGACTAGGACAAGCCCAGTACATATAAATAAGAGAAGCCCCGCCCCCCTTTACACTTGTCACAAACGGGACTAATGTCAGGATAAAACTGTGATAATTTAGTTTTAGACGTATGAGCCCTATGTACAACCTTAAACTGCAAAAGGCAGTGGCGAGCACATTAAGAGGCTGAGTTAAGAATTGAATCCCAAACTGCATCAGATAAAGAAATATTTAGATCATGCTCCCAGGCAGTTCTAATTTTATCGAAGGGGTCATGCCTCAAGATCACTAACTTATCACGAATAGTAGATAATAACCCTTCACCCAATGGATTAATACAAAGAAACAGGTCCACAGCGTTTTTCTCGGGCATCTCAGGAAAGCTTGATATTAAAGAGTTAATAAAATGTATAATTTGAAGATATATAAAGAAATGTGTTAGGTAGGTTAAACCTTACAGACAGTTGTTGAAAAGTTTCAAAACTATTATCTATGAGAAGATCTTCAAAGCGCCTAATGCCCTTTCTGTACCAATCGTGAAATGTTGAGTCTTGCATAGAGGGTAGGAAAAGATGATTATGTAAAATAGGACTAGAGAGAGAGAAACCATGAAGGCTATTATATTTTCTGAACTGTGCCCATATTCTCAAAGTCTGTCTAATAAGAGGATTAACAATTAGTCTAGGCAAGTGACGAGGAAGTGCGGATCCAAGAAATGCAGAAATGGAGAGATTCTTACTAGAGTTCAGCTCCATTGCCACCCATTTTGGGCAGTCAGACTGATTATGAAAGACGGGCCAAAAATTAAGACAACGAATATTGGCTGCCCAATAATACAAATGAAAATTAGGCAAGGCCATACCACCTTCCTTTTTATATTTTTGAACGTGAGCTTTATTAAGTCTGGGACGTTTGCCCTTCCATAGATAGGATGAAATAATAGAATCTAACAAATCAAAAAAAGCATTAGAAATAAAAAGTGATAAAGATTGAAATAAGTATAAAAATTTAGGAAGGATATACATTTTAATAACATTTTCTTGACCTACCAGAGACATAGACAAGGGTGACGACTGTGTCAAACTCTGTTTTGTAGAATTTTAAAGATTAGCAAAATTTTCTTGAAAAAGATTCTTGAAATTCCTTGTTACTGTAATACCAAGGCAAGTGAATTGATTATTAACTACTTTAAAAGGGAGGTCATGAAATACTAATGCTTGTGCTTCTCTATTGATTGGGAAGAGTTCACTCTTGTATAAATTAAGTTTGTAACCGGAAAGCTGACTAAATTTATTAAGAAGTAAAAATATTGGGGGTAAGGAAATAGCCTGATTTGAAATAAAAAGTAAAAGATCATTGGCATAAAGAGAAACTTTATTCTCAACTCCTCTCCTCCAAATCCCCATCAATTCAGCACAGCTATGAAACACAATCACCGGTGGCTCTATGGCCAAATCAAAAAGTAAGGGACTTAAAGGGAATCCTTGTCGGGCGCCATGTTTAAGGCTAAAAGGCTGGGATTGCTGAGTTGGTCAAAACAGATATGTTCTTGATTAGCCAGGGCATTAAAAGGTATGGGGAGAAGGCAGGGGAGGGGGATGACTGGAAGAATTGGATCAGCCCATGATTGAATGGTGGAGCGGACTTGATGGGCTGAATGGCCTTCTTTTGCTCCTATATCTTATGGTCTTATGTAATAATGAATGGATTAGGGAGGACAAAGATGGATCCCTCTCAGATAAAATCGGAGAATTTATAATGGGAATTTAAGAAGTTGCAATGGAATATTTTCTGTATTTCCATACAAAAAAACTTCCCAAAGTACTTGAGAACCAATGTCTAATGCAAATGAAGGACAAAAAGAAATTAGAACTCCTATTAAATAATAAGAGAATAAATGAGCCTGATAACTGATTAATCCTATTGATCTAATGATCTAATGATCAATACCCCAGAGCTTTGAAAGAGATGACTACAAATATAATAAATGTTTGTAGGTACTGGAATGGTTCCTACAGATTAGACAGATGTGTACTCACTAAAGAAGTTGGGGAAGTGAAAATGGGGATTAACTGAAGTATTGAAAAAGTAGTTTAAAAATCTGAATCAGCAATAAAATATGTGATGTTAACCCACTTAGAAAATAATAACATGATGGAATGACAATATGGATCTCAGAATGGGAAATCATGTTTGATCAAATTCTCAAGGTTCCTTGAATTTATGAAAAGATGAGAAGAGAGAATATTTCTCTTTAAGGATCCAAGAACAATGGGTCACAATCTCAAAACGCGAGTCTAGTGATTCAGAACTAAAATAAGGAGAGGTTTCTCTGCTTAGAGGGTAATAAACTTGGGAAATTTCTATCAACACACGAACCCCCACCCTCTATCCCCTCCCCCTCCCCCCACTCTGAGGGCTGTGGAGGCTCAATCATCAATTCTGTTGTTGGAGACGATTATTTTCTGTTTGCTTTGGGGTGGGCGTGGGTGTAAGTGCAAGTATAATCTGAGTGAATGCAGAGCTCCTGAATTAATGACATAGATTAAAACTGTGAGACAGGTCTTATGGTCACCTTGCAATTATGTCTCTGTAATGGCTCAGGTTAGGGAGCTAAATATTCTGGTATTTGACATTTAGAGAAAGCTACACAAGAAAGAAAAAGAAGAGAGACAATTAAACAAAATGTAAGGTCAGAACAGTGATGAGAAATAATCTTGATGATTAAGAAATAGAATCAAGACAGACACGAGATGACAGTTACTGGAATGTGGAGCAACAGAAAGTGCTGGAGAAACTCGGGAGGTCAGGCAGCATCTGCGGAGGAAAATGGATAGTTGACATTTCAGACGAAGTAGAAGCAGAATCAGTTTGGGAAGGAATAACTTATAGCAAGGTAGTTGTCTTGATGCCTCCTGATAATAACCACATGGAAAGAGAAAGTATAAACAAGTAAATAGGTAATGGGGGCTTGTAAGAAAGTTACTATAATAGTTGCTGGTAACTTAGATTGGACAAACCAAACTCATAAAAGGTAGTTCAGAGGATGATTTCATGGATTATGCTTGAGACAATCCCTTAGAACAATATATTGCGGAATCAACCAGGGAGCAGGTTATTTTAGATCTGGTCATGTGTAATATGACAGAATTAATTAATGATCTCAGAGTAGTGGATCCTCTGGGGTGATGAATGATGATAACACACAATGTGATATTCAGTTTGAGACTGAGAAATGTGGATCTGAAACTAATGTCTCAAGCATGAATAAAAGCAATTGAAAAGGTATGAAGGGCTGGCTAAAGTGGAGTGGGAAAAGAGATTAAAAGGTGAGACAGTAGATAAGCAGTGGCAGGCATTTAAAGAAATATCTTATAATTCTCAACAAAGATTGATTCCATTGAGAAATAAAGACTCTACAAAAGGATGATTCATCTGTGGCTAACTAAGAAATTAAGGATAATATGAATTGAAAGAAAAGACATATAATGTTATGAAAATTTATCTTAAACTGTAAGATTGCGAACATTACAAAAGCCTGCAAAGGATGATTTTAAAAGCAAGAGAACATACAGTGTATTGTGACAGTGTGCCGGCAAGAAATATTAAAATTGACAGCAAGAGCTCCTATAAAGTCTTTGGAAAAGAAGAGTATAAATAAGGTAAACGCTGGTCCCATGGATGTTAAGACCAGAAAATAAAGAAATGGGAGATGACATTAAAAGCATCCCAATAACAAGAGAAATATCCTGTTGTTGACAGGCTGAAATCAGCGCAAGAAGTCATTCATTGATAACGCAGCATCAGTTTTGAAAAGGGCTCCAGTGCTTCTGGCTCCTTCATTGGGCTGAAATCAGAATGGTATCAATAAAAAGAAGAGAGGTCTAAGCAGAGTGGCCATTGTGAGAGTGGGTCAATATTAGAGCGTCAGGCTCTGGCTCAACAGGCAGATGTTCTAAGTAAGTAATAACATGGTTTCTAATGATTTTTTTTCTGTTCGTACATGGCTAGGGTGCTGAGAATATGTCTGGGCAGGGTGGTATGTCCTTTGTGTGAGATGTGGGATTGCTGCAAGAGCTCCAGTCTCCCTGATAACTTTATCTCTCTGAAGTGCACCGAGCTGCAGCTTCTTGGACACAGTGTTAAGGAACTGGAGCTGCAGATGGATAACCTTCAGCTCATACGGGAGAATGAGCAGGTGATAGATAGGAGCTAGAGAGAGGTAGCCACCCCTAAGTTGCAGGAGGCAGGTGCTTGGGTGCCTTTCAGGAGGGGGAAAGTAAAAAGGCAGCCAGTGCAGAAAACTCCTGAAGCTTTTTCTCTCAATAGTAAGTATACTGCTTTAGATACTGTTGGGGTGATGACTTACAGCCGGAAGCCATAGCAACCGGGTCTCTGGCACTGAATCTGACTGTGGCTCAGAAGGGAAGGGGGAGAAGAAGAGTGCAGTCATGACAGGAGATTCCATAGTTAAAGGAGCAGAAAGCAGATTCTGTGGACAGGAAAGAGACTCCCAGAAGATATGTTGCCTCCTACATGCTAGAGTCAGTGATACCTCGGCTCAAGTCCACAGCATTCTAAAGGGAGAGTGTGAACAGCCTGAAGTCAAGGTACACAATGACATAGGTAGAAAAAGGGAAGAGATCCTGAAGAGAGAATTTAGGGAGCTAGGTAGAAAGCTAAAAAGCAGAACCTCCGGGATAGTAATCTCTGGATTACTGCCTATATCCACGTGCCAGTGAGGGTAAGAATATGAAGATTTGGCAGAAGAATGCATGGTTGAAGAATTGGTGCAGGGGGTAGTGTTTCTTTTCTGGGGAAAGTATGACCTGTACAAAAAGGACATGTTACACCAGAACCCAGTGGGAGACCAACATCCTTGCAGGCAGGTATGCTAGAGATGTGGTGGATGGTTTAAAATGATTTGGCAAGTGGAAAGATGAGGAGGGGCATTTGATATACAACTAGATACAGTGTGTAGTGAGATTGTAAATAAGGACAGGCAAATGACAGGGCAAAATTGTAGTCAGTAGAATGAGTTAAAGTACAACAGGGGGCCAAAATCAAAAAGGCTGATGAATACAGGACTAAAGTGTTATATTTAAATGCACGCAGTATATGGAAGAAGGTAAATGATCTTGTAGCATGGTTAGAGATTGCCAGGTATGATGTTGTGGGCATCTCAGAGTTGTGGCTGAAAGAAGTTCATAGTTAGGAGCTGAACATCCAAGGACACATATTGTATTGAGAGAACAGGCAGGTGGGCCAAGGGGTGGGGTGGCTCTGCTGGTAAAAAATGAAATCAAATCCTTAGAAAGAGGTGACAGAGGATAGGAAAATGTAGAATCCTTGTGGATAGAATTAAGAAACTGCAAGATAAAAAACCCTGATATGAGAGTTATGTACAGAACTCCTAACAGTAGCCAGGATATGGGCCACAAATTACAACGGGAAGTAGGAAAGACCTATGAAAAGGTCAATGTAGTGATAATCAGGGGAATTTCTGTAAGCAGGAAGATTGTGAAAATCAGGTTGTTGCTGGATCCCTGAGAGGGAATTTGTAAAATGCCTATGAGATAGCTTTTATGGGCAACTTGTGGTTGAGCACACTAGGAGAATGGTAATTCTGGATTTGTTGTTATGTAATCACTCAGATTTGATTAGGAAGCTTAAGGTAAAGGAGATAGTGATCATAATATGATAGAATTTACACTGCAGTTAGAGAAGTAGAAGCTGAAATTGGATGTATCAGTATTACAGAGGAGCAATGGGAATTACTGAGGTATGAAAGAGGATCTGGCCAAAGTTGATTGGAAGGGAACACTACCAGGAATGATGCAAGAAAAACTATGGCTGGTGTTTCTGGGGTAATTTATTGAGGCAGAGGAAAGATACATCCAAAAATGAAGAAGTGTTCTAAAGGGAGAGTGAGGCAACCATGGCTGACAAGGGAAGTCAAAGTTAAAAGTGAAAGAGAGGGCCTGTAATATTGCAATAACTAGTGGGAAGATAGAGGATTGAGAACTTTTAAAATCAACAGAAGGCAGCTAAAAAAACATAAAATGAGAAAAGATGAAATATAAAAATAAGCTAGCCAATAATATAAGAGATGTTACAAAGAGTTTTTTCAGACATATAAGGAGTAAAAGAGAGATAAGATTGAACATAGGAACATACGAAATTGGAGCAGGAGAAGGCCATCTCGCCTGTCGAGCCTGCTCCGCCATTCAATAAGATCATGGCTGATCTGGCCATGGACTCATCTCCACCTACCTGTCTTTTCCTCATAACCCTTAATTCCCCTACTATGCAAAAATCTATCCAACCCTGTCTTTTTAGTATAATCTAGTATATTTACTAAAGTAGCATCTGCTGCTTTATTGGGCAGAGAATTCCACTGATTGACCACTCTGTGGGAAAAGCAGTGTCTCCTCATCTTCATTCTAAATCTACTCCCCAGAATCTTGAGACTATGCTCCTAGTTTTAGTCTCACCTATCAGTGGAAACAACTTTCCTGCTTCTATCTTATCTATCCCTTTCATAATTTTATATGATTCTATAAGGTCTCCTCTCATTCTCCTGAATTCCAGCAAGTACAGTCCCAGGTGACTCAATCTCTCCTCATAAACTAACCCCCTCACTTCTGGAATCAACCTGGTGAACCTCCTCTGCCCCACCTCCAAAGCCAGTATAACCTTCAGGTAAGAAGACCAGAACTGCACACAGTACTCCAGATACAGCCTCACCAATACCCTGTACATTTCCAGCATAACTTCCCTACTCTTAAATTTAATCTAGCAATGAAGGCCAACATCCCATTTGCCTTCTCGATTGCCCGCTGCACCTGCAAACCACCCTTTTGTGATTCATGCACAAGCTCTCCCAAGTCCTTCTGCACACTTAAATAATAATCTGCTTTTCCATTTTTCCTTCCAAAGGGGATAGCCTCGCATTTACCAACATTGTATTCCACCTGCCAAACCCTTGCCCACTCACTTAACCAATCTATATCTCTCTGCAGACACTCTGTATCTTCTGCACAATTTGCTTTTCCACTCAATTTAGTATCATCAGCAAACTTAGATACACTATACTCAACCCCCTCTTCCAGATTGTTAATGTATATTGTGAACATTTGCAGGCCCAGCACCGACCCCCACGGCACACTACTCACCACTGACTGTCAACCAGAGAAACACCCATGTATCCCAACTCTCTGCTTTCTATTAGTTCACCAATCCTCCATCCATGCTAATACATCACCTCCAACTCTATGCATCCTAATCTTTTATGCAGCACCTTATTGAATGCCTTCTGGAAATCCAAGTAAATAACGTCCATCTGTTCACCTCTATCCACTGTGCTCATTATACGTACTCAAAGAACTCCAGTAAGTTTGTCAAACAAGATCTGTCTTTGCTGAATCCATGCTTCGTCTGCCTGATGAATCCATTTCTTTCCAGATGCCTGGCTATTTCTTCTTTATACTGGACTGCTGGAAAATGTCTCTGGAGAGTTCATAATGGGGGATAAAGAAATGGCAGATGAACATAATAAGAATTTTGCATCAATTTTCAACATGGAAGACACTAGTAGAATGCCAGAAATGCTAGAGTGTCTGGAGGTAGAAGTGAGTGACATTGATGCTTGGGAGAAGATGCTTGAGAAGATGAAAAGTCTGAAGACAAATCACCTGAACCTGATGGTGTACACCCCAGGGTTCTGAAAGTGGTTGTTGAAGAAACTGTGGAAGGATTAATAATGATCTTTCAAAATTCACTTGATTCTGGAATGGTTCCAGAGTACTGAAAACCGCAAATGTCGCTCCACTCTTTAAGAAGGGAGGGAGGCAGACAAAGGGGAATTACAGGCCAGCAAACAGATTTCAGTGGTTGGAAAGATGTTGGATGCTATTACTTTGGATGAATTTTTAAGGTACTTGGAAGCACATGATGATAGGCCAAAGTCAACATGGTTTTCTAAGGGAGGAAATCTTGCCTGACAAATCTGATGGAATTCTTTAAGGAAATAACAGACAAAGGAGAGTCAGTGGATGTTGGTAATTTGGATTTTCAGAAGGTCTTTGCAGAGGCTGCCGAACGAGATAAGAACCCATGGTATTACAGGAAAGCTACTAACATAAATGGAAGACTGTCTGCCTGGCAGAAGGCAAAGAGTGGGAATAAAGCAAGCCTTTTCTGGTTGGTTGCTGGTGACTAGTGGTATGCTGCAGAGGTTAATATGGGTTCCACATCTTTTCACATTATATATCAATGAGTTGGATGAAGGAATTGATGGTTTTGTGGCCAAGTTTGCAGAAGGTGCAAAGGCAGGTGAAGGGGCAGGTAGTGTTGATAAAGTTGCATGTTTGCAGAAGGACTTAGACAGATTGGAGGAATGGGCAAAGAAGTGGAGTATGGAATACAGTGTAGGGAGGTGCACGGCCATGCACTTTGGCAGAACGAATAAAGGCATTGGATCTTTTCTAAAATGAGGGGACAATTGAAAATTAGAGGTACAAAGAGAATTGGGAGTCCTCATGCAGGATTCCCTAAAGGTTAACTTGCAGGTTGAGTCGGTGGTAAGGAAGTCAAAAGCAATGCTAGCATTCATTTCAAGAGGACTAGTATACAAAAAGCAAGAAGGTAATCCTGAGGCTTTGTAAGGTATTAGTCAGACCATACTTGGAATATTGGAGTCATGGAGTCATAGAGAAGTTCTACACAGAAACAAGACCTTCGGCCCATTTAGTCCATGCCGAAACCTTTTAAACTGCTTCCTCCCAAAACCTGCACCAGGACCATAGTCCTCCAAATCCTTACTATTGATGTACTTATCCAAATTTCGCTTAAACATTGAAATTGAGCTCACATGGACCATTTGTGCTGGCAGCTTGTTCCACACTCTCATGACCCTCTGAGTGAAAAAGTTTCCCTTCATATTCCCCTTAAACTTCTCAACTTTCACCCGTAAGCCATGACTTCTGGTTGTAGTTCCACCCAACCTCAGTGGAAAAAGCCTGCTTGCATTTACCCTATCTATACCCCTCATAATTTTGTATACCCCTATCAAATCTCCTCTCAGTCTTCTACATTCCAAAGAATACAGCCCAAATTCAATCTTTCCTTATAACTCAGGTCCTGCAGACTCGGCAACATCCTTGTAAATTTTCTCTTTCTAACTTGTTTTCATCTTTCCTGTAGGTAGGTGACCAAATTTGCACACAAACTCCAAGTTAGGCCTCACCAACATCTTACACATCATCCCATCTTCTGTACTCAGTACATTGATTTATGAAGGCCAATGTGCCAAAAGCATCCTTATCACCCTATTTCCCTGTGATGCCATTTCATCAAATTATGGACCTGTATTCCCAGATCACTTTGTTCTACTACACTCCTCAGTGCCATACCATTCACTATGTAAAATCTATCCTTGCTGGTTCTACCTAAGTGCAAAATCTTGCACTTCTCTGCATTAAATTCCATCTGTTATTTTCAGTCCATTTTCCAGCCAGTCCTAATCCCTCTGCAAGCCATGATAGCCTTCCTCCCTGTCCACTACGTCCCCAGTCTTGGTGTCATCTGCAAATTTGCTGATCCAGTTAACCTCATTATCATTCAGATCATCGACATAGATGACAAACAATAATGGACCCAGCACCAATCCCTGTGGTACAGCACTAGTCTTAGGCCTCCAGTCGGAGAGACAATTCCCTGTGAACTGTTTTGGACCCTTTATCTAAGAAAAGAGAACATTGGAGAGGGTCAGAGGAGATTCACGAGAATGATCCCACAAATGAAAGGGTTAACATATGAGGAGCATTTGACAGCTCTGGGTCTGTACTTACTGGTGTTCAGAAAAATGAGGGAGGATCTCATGAAATCTATCGAATACTGAAAGGTCTGGACAGAATGGATATGGGAAGATGTTTCCTAAAATGGATGAGTCTAGGACCAAAGGGCAGAGCCTCAGACGAGAGCAATGTCCATTTAGAACAGAAATCAGCAGTAATTTCTTCAGCCAGAGGGTGGTGAATCTGTGGAATTCATTGCCACAGGCAACGGTGCAGCTCAAGTCAATGGCTATATTTAAAGCGAAAATTGATAGATTCTTGATTATTCAGGACATCAAAAGTAACAGGGAAAAGGCATGACAAATGGGTTAGGATAGGGTAATAAATCAACCATGATGGAATGGCAGAGCAGGCTCGATGGGCTAAATGGCCTAATTCTGCTCCTATATCTTATGGTCTTAAAAGGTCAGGAGGAACTTAATATAAACTTTTATTATGAGACAAACTGATGGGATGAAAGGCTAAAATATCAGCTGGATCTGATGGTTTTCATACAAGGATCTTAAGGGAAGTTCATACAAAGATAGAGGACACATTGGTTTGAACTTCCTAAGTTCCATAAGTTCCACAAAGGGCTCAGTTGGACTGGAAAATTACAGATGTTAGTCCTTATTCTAGATGGGAAGGAGACAAATAGGCCAATCAGTCCAACATGTGGGAAAATCTTGGAAACCATTTATAAGGAAGTAGAAGGAAGACATTTCAGAAATCATAAAACAGATCTGCGAGGAGTTTGTTGAATGGTGGTGAAACTCAAGAGCCCATACAATCTGCTTTTGCTCCTTATGTTCAGATACTAGCTCCATAACCCAGGTTTATTAAATTAACAGAATTCAGATATCTTGTTTGCAGTGGTGAGATTTGAAATATTCTCTGTGTTGTTAGCTGAGCTAATTGAACTGTTATCCCAGTTTTATCATTGCTCCATCATACCAATGTAGGAGCGTGTGAAGCTCTTCAGTTGAGTTTGAAGGATTTTGTTATGAGATCAGCTGTCAGCAGGTGTAGTAAGTGGCAGCTTTCAATGTTATTAGGGGCATTAAGACTTTACCACTGGAAGGAGATTACGACTGATGTCAAGATGGACACAAATGCCATTTTGTTATTTGAATGGAATGGAGAACAAAATGGAGAAGCGAATTGGATTTTACACTATTATTTGGCCGGCTGTTTATTTTCTGTCTGATTACTTCTCTGTGAATTATTTGGGGGCATTTCCTTCATGTTAGAGGTTCTTCAACAGGACAAGATAGTAATGCATTATTTCAGACTCCCATCAGAATTAAGCACGGTGGTGCTGAAAGTATGTCATAAAACCCTGCCCCCCCCCCCAGTGTTTGCCTATTTACTTTAATGGAGACAGTGTAGCATGTGTTGGCATTCAGATCTCCCTTTTATTTAATCAGCCAGATCTGCAGAATATTGTGCTTTGACTATTTTGTATATTAATTCAAAGGCAGGCAGAAAATAGCATAATGAAACAGAGTTTGGTGACTTCTAAATACTGTATAGTTAGTCTGTCATTTTACATAACACTAATTGATCTCTGTTGGGATTTACAGCCAATTAAGTAATTTTTGAAGTAATTAAGTAATTCATCTACTGTTGTAGATAAATGATTCAGCTAATTTGTGCATAGCAATGTCCCATCAGCAACACGGATATAAACCAATGATCTACATTGGTAATGTTGGTTGAGACATAAATATTAGGCCTAATTCAGAGGGAGCCCAGTTTATTTGTCTAATATCTCAGATATATGTGTGCCCTTTGGTGAGAACAAATGGGGCATTGCTTTATCATCTTACTGAAAAGGTAGCATCTCTGAGAGTATAGCACTTGTCATCAGGGTCTGCCTTTGCTCCATTGTTCACATTGACTTGGATCTCCTGGTTGGTAGGGGGTGGTGTTCTCTACTGCACAGATTAATGACAGTCTAATGTCCTGCCACCAGATATTAAGGCACTCAATCTGTGGTAGAATTCTCTCAAACACTTGGTTTATATCTTCCCAGAAGGCCACAAAAGGAGCAATGATTCCCTGTACACAAGATGTGCTAAACACCACCAGCTTTGGCAAATCCCTTATCTCAGGACACTATTTAGTGAATCCTCTTTGCACTGCCAATTTGTCCTTCTATCTATATGCATAAGTCGGCCATGATCAAGCTGAATCAAAGCATATAAGTCAAAATACATATTCTCCTCGTGCTCAGTTCCCTTTGAGAAGTCTTTATGGAATCTGACAGAAATTTCATGCACTATAGTCCAGACCATTATAACTCACTGCGTAAAAAAGGAAGCATTCTCTTCATCCCACTGTTCTTTCACAATTGCATCTTTAATGCCAGCTGCTTAATATTCGAAGAACAGTTGTGCTCAAATTCACTTGAAGAACCTGTGCTGTTCAAAAGAGAGAATAGCTGTTATTTCCTTTCAGAGTAGGCACTGAGTTGTTATCACCTGACAGAAAGGAGATGATGTTCCTCACTGAAATTTACTTGGCAGTTCATACCTGAGGTAATTGTACTCATTGAATGCAGGAAGTAGTTCTGAGCTTCATGACTACTCAGTGCAGCTATGAAAGCAACAAACTCTGTTTCTATTGGTCAGATCTGATTCAGTTCCTATTATTAAAGTAATAATTCTTTTTTCACTCTCCCTGAAGAGAAAATGAAGAACCTGAAGTCATGCATGGAATGCAAGACCTGAACAAAGACTGAACAAGTCACAAGTTGTTCATTTCACCATAAAAGAAAATGATCATTTGGCATCAGAATAGGTGTTACAATGAATATTCAATTAGTAAAAACTGAATGACGATGTAATTGAATATGAAGTTTCAATGCATTCTAAATGAACCTGGATTAGAAAGCAATATTCCACTGAAATTGGATTTTTCCATCTTGCAAAGATGTGCATTTCACAGAATAAACAGTCTAGACTCTGAAACATGCCCCGTTCACTAATTTCTAAACATACTGTAATTAGAAACAGTCATTTCACTGGAAACCCTATCCTGAATATGCTATAAACATTTTGCAACTTGCATGATTACTTTTCAGCTATTTTTTTTTCTTGAAAATCCTTTAATCATTTATAATGAATGGGATTGTGCTGCAATCAGGCCTCTGTTTCCACGCTTACCACTGTGTATAGTAGACACATGGCTGTGGATTGAAAAAACACTCCAATCATCCCAACATTTGGGTAACCGGCACTAGAATGCTAAATATAATCCAAGAGGACATTAATCGTTCTTTAGCCAATGGCAAGGATGCAGTGTCCAGGTGCTCTGCAAAGCTGAGCACGATATAAAATAATGGAATGAAATATTGAAAATGAGGGCCAAATTTACATCAAAAGCTATGAAAAGTGATTAAAATATTTAAGACTCTTACATATTACCAGGTCAGATCACAAAATAGAAAATGGATGGCAGGGATATCTTTTGATTATTGATGGTCAATAACCTATTGCTAAGGTAGAAATAAACTCCACCAAGGCTTTTACTTGTCAGCGTTCTTCTTTATGCTCACACTCTGGCTGTCATGTGAATCTAAAAAAATCCTATACATATGGATTACAATGGGGAAGATAAATCTTAGTGGGTGGGAATTTGTCTCCCCTATTATGTGGAACTTAGATGTTACAAATGAGAAAAAGGTCTCCATTATTCTCGGAGCAGTTACTAAGTATTTCCCACTTCTCCTGACATGAGAATGAGAAATTACAATAAGCCTTTTGGCTCTTGAGGCTTGCTCTGCCATGCAACAAGACCATAGTTGATTATGTACCTCACATCTTTTTCACCTATTGTTCATGTACCCCTTGGATCCATGAACATCCACAAATCTATCATTTTCGACTTTGAATCATTTCACTGAGATTCTACAGCCCATTGAAGTAGAAATTTTCAAAAATTCCTAATCCATTTAGAAAGGAAATTTCTTCTCATTTCAGTCTGAAATGAGACCTCCACTTCATTTTCTATCCGTCAAGTTCTCAGCCACTCATTCAGCATGTCTATATCTTCTTGAAGCCTTTTTTATGTCCTCCTCGTTGTTCAGTCTCATCTTGGTTTGCATCATTGGCATAGTAATCTTGGAAATATATTTCGTCCATTCAATCAAATTGAATTTGAGATCCTGAATAATGGGGGCCGAATTACCTGATACACCAAGGGTTTGAGACTGCCAGGTTGTGAAAATCCCATCTTTGTTAGGCCCTGGTAATCAGCACATAATGTTCCAAACCAGTAATATGATTTTGTCTATTAGGGTCAAATTAGAAGGGAATGAGTCAGCATCAGGTTCATTATTCTTGCCATACGCTGTGAAATTTATTGTTTTGCAGCAGTAGTATAGGTGACATGACTCTACGTTACAGAAAATAAATAGTACAAAAGACGATTGAAGATGTAGAATTCATGGACCATTCAGAAATCTGATAGAAGTTTGGAAGAAGCTGTCCCTGAGACATTGAGTGAGAGTCTTCAGGCTCATGTATCTTCTCCCCAGTGGTAGCAATGAGAAGAGATAGGAATGAGAAGTTATTTCCTAAACTCATAACTTTTAACAGAAGAGAGAGAGTGCAAGGATTAGGGAGAGGAGGGTCAATGGGGTAACAAACCATTAATAATCAGCATGTAGAATAGTGTCGCTTTGTGAATGTACAGTCTGAATGTTTAGGTACTCGAGCATTCTGTTATATCAGGCCTGTCAAAATACTAAAGCTACTGCAGTATTGTTCCACTTTTTTGGGAATGCAGGCATTAAAGTTGTAGACATAGAATGCACTTTAAATATCAAGCTTATGTGCATCTTATACAACGTGTACAAAAATAATCTTTTGAAAGGAAGTACAGCCTGTTTTTCTGTGAAGGAACATTGTGAGTCTGATAATTTTCTGACCAATGCCGTCCAGAGAGCTCCAATTCTATAACTGTCTGTCTCTGGGTAACAGTAATGGGTTCAGGACAGACATATAGTCAGGTCATATTAATTATGCACACTTTTAAAGATAGTCTTTGCTCAGTCAGCATACAAAGTCTAGTAGCAAGATGCGGCAGAGAGAATTTACTGAAATATTCAACTTGGACCTTAAATAATTCTGACTTCAAGGTGGCTGTAATGTATTGTGAATACAGGTCACAGTAATAATTTCCAGTTTAAAATCTGTAGCTCGGAACTGCAAGTTTGGGTCAAATCTTGCTGGTCCAGTGACCTCCGAACTCAGAATTTATTCAGGTGATAGCCTTGCTCCGAATCCCAGCTTCCATAATTCGTGGCTCTGGACGTGAAGGGCCAATTCTGCCACTTAGCCTACTGTCTGAAACTATGGTGATAGGTTCACCAGTAGCATAATAAAGAGACCTTGCCCGTAACATGGTCAAGAGCTTTGTGGAATGGAACAGTCATGTCACAGCTTTCTGGCAGTACACAGGTCATTTAAAGACTAAATTAAGAGATTCTGCAGATGCTGGAAATCCAGAACAACACAAACACACTGGAGGAACTCAGCAGAGCAGGCAGCGTCTATGGAGACAATAAGTGGTTAATGTTTTCTGCCGAAACCCTCCATCGGGACAAGCAGCAACACAAAGCTGCTCACTCTTTCCACTGCTGGCCCCTCAATGAGGACTGGCCCAAAACGTTGAGTATTTACTGTCTTTCCATAGATGCTGCCTGGCCGGCTGAGTTCCTCCAGCATTTTCTGTGTGTTGCTTAGATTTCCAGCATCGGCAGGTTTTTTTTTGTCTTCTTCCACAAAACATGTCACTTTAGGAGAGGAAAATAGAAAATAAGAACTGATACAAAGATTCTTGAAAATACTATGTGCCTGCCTTAAATCAAAGGAACACAGAAATATAAAGAGAACAGGACACGACAGCAGCATAGTGGTTAGCGTGTCCTCTGTAAGAAGTCTGTACATCCTTTTCATGGGTGTGTGGGTTCCTCCCACAGTCCAAAGTAATTAACTGGATAGGTTAATTGGTTGTAAATCATCCTGTGATTAGGCTACGTGTTAAATAGGTACGTTGCTGGATGGTGCAGCTGGTTGGATAGAAGGGCCTGTTTCATGCTGCATCTCTAAATAAGTAAAATATTTTTAAAAATAGCATGATAAAGGCCTGAAACGGTTATCTGAAATAGAACGTGCAGTCTGTTTTAAGGCCTTAGTGTCTATAGTGTCTGAAGCCTGTGACTATATGTGGTGTGCAATGGACAGTGCAAGTCATTAAAAAAAAAACTTTCAGATGTGCAAAAGAATTTCATGCTTTCTTTAAGGAGCAACATTGTGAAGCAACTAGATTTCACCATTAGTCCCACCAAAAAATGCTGGGCAGCCCTTAACATCACTATAAGGTGGATATGCTCCATTAATCTTCTCCATTCTGCTCCACCTTCTGATGTTAACTCCATATTAAGTTGACTATAATTGACTTCCTTAACACTAACATCTAGAGCCCTGATCTGGTATTCCTTGATGAATGTAAAATTACACATTTGCAAGGGCTAAAGTTGGCTGATTTCCAAAGAATGCAATGAAAGTGTCGTGGCCTCAGGAAACCTCACAATTACAAGGTCCTTCCCCAGACTGTTTTTCTATTAATTTCACATTTCTACATCTTCATTGAAATGGATGGAACACTCTTTGGGATCCAAGCAATTCAGAAAAATTGATGCCCACTTTACTAGTGATGCACCATCAATAACTCTCTCTGAGATGTAAAGGCGAGATATCGGCTTTTATTGACTGGAAGAAGGAACAAGCAGTGGTTGACCACCATACTACATCCTGGAGACTGAGAGGCCGGGCTCAGGCCTCAATCGCCTTTATACCGGGGTCTGTGGGAGGAGCCACAGGAGCAGTCAGCGGGGGGCGTGTCCAGACAGGTATATGTAGTTCACCACAACTAGGCAACTACACATACACAAAAGAGGATCAATTCTGTCAGAGACAGTTTAATTTTGCAACTTGGTGTCAATTTCTCAATCAATTATCGAGAATGCTTTCATGTAAGCTTGAGTGCTGTGGAACTCTGGCGTATATGATAACCCTCCTCATTTCTCATTGTAGTTACTTCTGCTATTGTAGCTAATGGAAGGGGAACTGAGCACCGAAACATTTCAATGAGCTTCTTAACAAAGTATAAAGGCAAAAAAATAAGCTCCTGAGATCATAATACACAGTTTGGTTTAATGTGAAATATAATAAGGATGACAGAAAGTATTTTCTTAATCATAAGAAGATAATGCAAACTTTTGAAGTGGATGATTTCAATCACCGTGTTAAATTGTTTAAAAATTTACCTTAGAGTGAGTTAAGCAGCAGTATACCCAACATATTTATTAATGGTTGTTAAATTCAAAAAAGAGCTGCCTATTAAAATGGATTGGAAAAATATGGAAATTTACTGTACTGAGAGTTAGGGGGGAAAGTTTAAGGGTAACACGAGGGGGAATTTCTTTACTCAGAGAGCGGTAGCTGTGTGGAACAAGCTTCCAGTAGAAGTGGTAGAGGCAGGTTCGGTATTGTCATTTAAAGAAAAATTGGATAGGTATATGGACTGGAAAGGAATGGAGGGTTATGGGCTGAGTGCGGGTCAGTGGGACTAGGTGAGAGTAAGCGTTCGGCACGGACTAGAAGGGCCGAGATGGCCTGTTTCCGTGCTGTAATTGTTTATATCGTTATATATGGTTATACGGTTACTAAACTCTAAACAGCTAGTACTTTTAGTTTAAGGTTGATAATCACAGAGTTGTCTCCATTCACTTAATGGACTTGATTGAAAGTTCCTTGTCCATTTCCATGGAGAAATGGTTATTTAATTTTATGCTTATATCTAATCATGGGTAAAATATCATTTCTGGTCCATAGCTAACCTGTGTCCAGCATAATGGTATCACTGTGGTGAACTACATATACCTGTCTGGACACGCCCGTTGCTGACTGCTCCTGTGGCTCCTCCCACAGACCCCGGTATAAAGGCGATTGAGGTCTGAGCCCGGCCTCTCAGTCTCCAGGATGTAGTATGGTGGTCAATCACTGCTTGTTCCTTCTTCCAGTCAATAAAAGCCGATATCTCGCCTTTACGTCTCAGAGAGAGTTATTGATGGTGCATCAATCACTGAAGTATGGGCGTTGGGGTCTTACATGGAATCTCTTTGGTTGCAAGATCCTACATACAATACATTGCTTATGGTATTATGTTGCATCATAGCAGGCCGGTGGTGTAGTGGCATCAACACCGGACTTTAAGGCAAATGGTCCTGGGTTCAAATCTGGTGGGCTCCTTTGCATGCTTTCCATCCGTGCTGGGTTGAGCTAGCAGCCTCGAAAAGAAAAATAGATGAATTCTAAGGAAACAGCAAAAATGCTGCCCAGTGTGCCATTAGGCGCAAAAGGAACAACAAAAACAATATTGCATTATCAACCATTCTGCTTGATTAGTAACTGCAGACTAACTCAACGGAAGAAGTGGAAGGAATATGTCCTTGGCAACTAGTAAGAAATAGGAGTAGAATTAGGCCACTCAGTCCATTTGACCTCCTCCACTACTCCATCATGGCTGATTTATTATCCTTTTCAACTCCATTCTCTTACCTTCTCCCAGTAGCCTTTGATACCCTGAGTACCCAAGAACCTACCAACCTCTGTTTTCAGTGACTTGGCCTCCACAGCCATCCATGGCAATGCATTCGACAGATTCACCACCCTCTGGCTAACAAAATTCCTTCTCAGCTCTGTACAAGGTGTATATCCCTCTATTCTAAGGCTGTGGTCCTAGACTCATCCTATAGGAAGAATTATCTCCACATTAGTCTGTGATGGACTTTCAATATTCAATAGCTTTCAGATATATCTCCCACTCATTCTTCTAAATGCCAGTGAGCACAGGTCTAGAGCCATCAAATGCACCTCATATGATAAGCATTTCACAATCCTGGAATCATTCTCGTGAACCTCCTCTGGATCCTGTCCAATGTCAGCACATCTTTTCTTAGATAACAGGCCCAAAACTGCTCATAATAATGCAAGTGTTATCTGACCAAAACCTTCTAAAGCCTCAGCATCGCATCCTTGCTTTTAAATTCTAGCCCTCTCAAAATGAATGCTAACATTGCATTTGCCTTCTTTACCACTGATCTCAACCTGCAAGTTAACCTTTAGGGAATCCTACAGGAGGACTCCCAAGTCCCTTTGCATCTCTGAGTTTTGAATTTTCTCTCTGTTTATAAAACAGCCTTTGCCTTTATCTTTGTTTTGTGGCTGCCTGTAAGGAGATGAAACTCAAGATTGAATAATGCACGCATACTACGATCATTTTTTTTCCCGAGGAAACCAGGAAAGTGGATGAAGGCGAGGCAGAGGATACTGTCTCTATGGACATTGACAGGCCTTTTAACAAACCGTATGAGACGTTGGTCAAGATGGTTCCGTAGCTCGGCATTCAAGATGAGGTAGCAAACCGGCTTTGTGGGAGAAGCCAGGAAGTGGTAGTAGATGGTTTCCTCTCTGACTGGAGGCCTGTGACTTGTGGAGTACTGTGGGGATTCTTGCTAGCTCCATTGTTGTTTGTCATCTATATCAAAGATCTGGATGAAAATGTGGTTAGTTGGATCAGCAAATTTGCAGGTGATACCAAGATTGATGATGTAGCGGACAGCAAGGAAGGCTATCGTGACTTGCAGTGGTATCTGGACCAGCTGGAAAAAAAGGGCAGAGTAAAGGGCATGGTTTAAGGGTGAAAGGTGAAAAGTTTACAGAGAACATGAAGAGAAACTTCTTCACTCAGACGGTCATGAGAGTGTGGAACTAGCTGTCAGAACAAGTGATGTTTGCAAGCTCAATTTCAATGTTTAAGAGAAATTTGGGTAAGTACATTGATGGTTGAGGTATGGAGGGCTATGGTCCCAGTGCAGGCCGATAGGACTAGGCAGTTTAGATGTTTCAGGACAGAACACATGGGCTGAAGGCCTGCTTCTGTTCTATACTTTCCTAAGACTCTAATTCTCTAAATGTACTTTGAACGTTGTATCTTCCCAACCACTGAATTCAGGCTAACTGGCCTATAATTTCTTTTCTGCTGCCTCCATGCTTTCTTTAAGAGTGGAGTGACATTTGAAATCTTCCAGTCCCCCAGAGCCATTCCAGAATCTAGTGATTCTTGAAAGATTATTACCAATGCCCCCCGCAATCTCTCCAACTACCTTTTTCAAATCCTAGGGTGTAATCCATCTGTTCCAAGTGACATCTACCTTCCGACCTTTCATCATTCCAAGCACCTTCTCCTTAATAATAGCACTCCACTCACTTCTGCCCCTGACACTTCTGGCGCACTATGAGGGCCTTACACAGTGAAAGCTGAACTTATTAAGTTTGTCAGCCATTGCTTTGTTCCCTATGGTCACCTCTCCAGTGTCATTTTCCAGTGGTCCAATATCCACTCTCACCTCTCTTATACTCTTTATATAATCTGAAAAAAATTTGGCATCCTCTTTGTTATCTTTGGCAAGCTTACCTTCATATGTTATCTTTTCTCATGTTTTTTACTGTATTTGCCTTCTGCTGGTTTTGAAAAGCTTCCCAATCCTCATTCTTTCCATTAATTTTTGCTATATTATATGCTCTCTCTTTAGCTTTTATGCTGTCCATGACCTCCTTTGTCACCCATGGCTGCATCAGATTCCATTTGGAATATTTATCATCTTTGGGATGTGTCCATCCTGTACTTTGTGAATTTCTCCCAGAAATTCCAGCCATTGTTGTTCTGCCATCAGCTCTGCTAGTGTCCCCTTCCAGTCAATTTTGTCAGCTCCTCTCTCTTGCCTCTGTATTTCTCTTCATTCCACTGTAATACTGATACATCTGACTTTATCATCTCCATCTCAAACTGCAGGGTGAATTCTCTAATATTATGATCACCTACCTATGTGTTCCTTTATCTTATGCTCCCTCATCAAATCTGGTTAATTACACAACACCAAATCTAATATTGCCTTTCCCCTAGTGGGCTCAACCACAAGCTGCTCTGAAATGCCATCTCATAGGCATTCTACGAATACTCTCTCTCAGGATCCAGCTCCAACCAAATTTTTCCAATCTACCTGTATATTGAAATTCCCCTTTACTATTGTAACATTGCCCGCATCACGTGCCGTTTCCATTTTGTGCTTAAATTTATGTCCCACATCCTGGCCACTGTTCAGGGATCTGTATGTAACTACCATCAGTGACTTTTTACACTTACAGTTTCTTAACTCTACTCTACATCTTCTGATCATATGTCACTTCTTTCTAAGGTTTTGGTTTCACTTTTTACCAGCAGAACCACCCCACCGTCTCTGCTCACCTGCCTGCACTTTCTATACAATGTGCATCCTTGGATGCTAAGTTCCTAACTATGATCTTCTTTCAGCCACATCTCAGTGATGCCCACAATGCCATAGCTGCCAGTCTTTAAATGTGTTACAAGATCATCTGCCTTATTCCACATACCACATGCATTCAAACATAACACCTTTAATCCCATATTCATCACCCTTTTCGAATTTGCTCCCGTGTTATACTTCACTTCATTGTACTGACTGCAATTTTGCCCTATCATCTGCCTGTCCATCTTCACAGTCTCACTACACACTGTATCAACTTGTATACCAACTGCCCCAGTGTCAGCCCTATCACTCCAGTTCCCATCCCCCTGTCAACTTAGTT
Source organism: Hypanus sabinus (assembly GCF_030144855.1). NCBI lineage: Eukaryota > Metazoa > Chordata > Chondrichthyes > Myliobatiformes > Dasyatidae > Hypanus > Hypanus sabinus. Next base: position 35,401,715 of record NC_082716.1, on the reverse strand, counting down.
TAAACACACCCCAACAACTCTAGCAAACCGGCTCGCATGGATATTGATTCCCCCTTGAGTTCAGGTGTAACCTGTTCTTTTCGTACAGGTTATACCTTCCCCAGAAGAGATCCCAATGATCCAGAAATCTGAAACCCTGCCTCCTGCACCACTTCCTCAACCACACATTCTTCTGCAACATCATCCGATTCCTGCCCTGACTAGCATGTGGGACTGGGAGTAATTCTGAGATTAGCACCTTGAAGGTCCTGTTCTTCAGCCTTTTCCATAACTCCCTATACTCTCTATGCAGGACCTCTTCCCCCTTTCCACCTGTCATTGGTGCCAATAGGATCATGACCTCTGGCTTCTCACCCTCCCTCTTGAGAATACTCTGCCGCTATATTAGGTACTTAGTACTAAGCGCATATGAGAATATTGACTATCAGTTGTACTGACTCCACAAATTTGCTTCTGTTGCCTTTAAATTTTGTATGTCTTTAGTACTAGTAAGAAGAGGTTGATTTCGCCCCCGAGTTTTCTAGAATTTGAAAGCACTTAGGTCAATATATGCAACAATGGCTGCTAATTTTCTGTGCTATGAGATTGGAAGTTCTGCACAGATCTATTCAGATTCTATAGCACATAGCTACATAATATACATATTTTTACATTATATTATAACAGAAACAATTTTTGATTGACAAAAATAAAATGCAAATTTGGAAAAAGGTAATTTAATCAGAACCGACAGAAGAAGTAAGAAATGGATGCACTGGCTTTCAACTAGACCAAAAGTTGCACATTATCTACAGGACAATAAATTAGTACAAATATCATGATTAACAGCTGGCGAAGTTACCTTCAGGACACATGGCAAGCTTAGATATTAATGTATAAAATTTGCATTCTTGGGAAACACCATGCCTGTGTACTGGCCAAATATGCTGGAGATGGAGCAAACTACTGGAGTGACAGGGCAAGGAATAAGGGTGTGAAACTGGCATGCAGCAGGGAGCGAACCAGGCTAGAGTCAACAGGCATTCTGCCAAAGAGCCAGGGTCTACTGTCTGTGTGGTGAACTACATATACCTGTCTGGACACGCCCCCTGCTGACTGCTCCTGTGGCTCCTCCCATATACCCCTGTATAAAGGCCTGAGCCCGGCCTCTCTGTCTCCAGGATGTAGTATGGTGGTCAACCAATGCTTGTTCCTTCTTCCAGTCAATAAAAGCCGATAACTCGCCTTTACGTCTCAGAGAGAGTTATTGATGGTGCATCAGTCTGTCCGTTACCAGTGGCTGAGTATGGATGCTGGAGGCAAGGTGGGGAATGGGAATAGCAAGTGCTCTTCATTGACTTGAATCAAAGTGCCACATATGTGCATTGTACTAGCTCTGAACAGCCTGGAGTTTGTGAACACATGTGCCCTGTCAGTTGCATTTCTCTACTAATCAAAGTTGCTCCTGGTTTAAGTTGAATCATCAGCTTTAGTTATGAACAGTCTGATGAGGTTCACTTTCCCAAATTTATAAAAATAAATTATTTAGGCAGAACTTGTGATTTATTTGCACATACTTTTTAACTGATTTAAGTAATAAGTTGGTAGGGTATGATATGTTTTGTAACTCCAAAATATTAAACTAATTAGAACGACACAGGACCAGAATTGCAAGTCTAATTTTCTTTTACTTTAAGCCACACAGCACGTGGTAGTGTATTAATGTATGCATTTCACGTATTTTTATATATAACCTGTAGTGAATTATTGAAATGAACAAGAATGCTTAATCAAACAATATATTTACAATATTACTCAAATATTACTGAAGTATTAAATACACAAGATGAGTGATTTGAATTTAAATATTATGAATCCCTAACCATTAAAAAACTTCACTGAACAATGTATTTCTTTTTAATGCAAAATATATTACATCAAATTCTTGTTAGCCTTTTTATACATTATAGTCCTTCACCTTGCAAAATGTCATTGTGAATGTACTGCCACTCAGAAAATAAATAAAATGGTTATTTCAGCTTTAAAAGAGGAAATAAAAATAGAACAATAAATGAGGTCCAAAATATTCAGTAAATCATTTCAGCACCTAACTAAACTTGCATGCGCACATAAAAGAAAATGCAGCTTCAGGATGGTGAATAGCAATTAAATATCCTCTTGTTTCATTACTTCTATAGCTGGAAGATTGACTGGACTGCTTTTATTCACTATATTAATCCTGACAGCCCTTAAATGCTGTAGTGCTTTTTTGACCTTAATTTTCATACCACCCTGGAGTCTGAAACCTTGACTGACAATGGAGCTCGACTTTGTCACTTTCCTTATAAAGCCACCAATTATCAAATGTTGATCTCTCCAATGTTCTCATTAGATCTTTAACCTGGGGAATATCAAAATGAAAGTTGTTAACACATTCAAAGTACTGTATGGGATGGTATGACATGATTTATATTTCTAAGAGTTGCGTGACCTGATAACTTGGTTACAATCAGAGTCATAGGTAGAAATGTAAATCATATCTCATAATATATGCAGAGCACTCTGTTACATAATACATTTCCATAAAAATATTATAAAACAGATAAAAGAAAAACATTTGTTGCAGTCAAATTTCTGTGCCTGTTTCAATGCAATCTTTTATAAATTTGGTTAAAAGATTGTCATACGTTCAACTTGACTAGGTAATGAGAAGGGGGCATGCTCCGGATGGTGAAAGACCTTCATGATGAATGCTGCCTTTTGAAAGTGTCCTCGATGGCAGGTAGGCTTATTCTCATGAAGAAGCTGGCTGAGTCTATAACTTCTTTTGATCTTGTGCTATGGCACCTCCATACCAGGCAGTGATGCAACGAGTTGGAGTGCTCTCCATGGTACATCTGTAGAAATTTTGCTGATCTTTGCACCATTGCTAATGGTGGAAAGGTTAGCAAATTAGGCTGCATTATATTCAGTCTCTTCATCCAAATTATTACCGTAAATTGCTTGAGTGTAAAATGTGGCTATTTCAGTCCTGAACAGTCTGCCTCTTATATTGAGAGAGAGATTGCCCATTCTAGACTTCTCAGCCTGGGAATTATTCTCTCTACAGCTGCCCTGTTGAACCCCAGCGGAGGGAACAGCATTGTTCATGTAACACTTTACAGTGCCATCTGTAGGATCAGGGTTTGATTCCCACTTCAGTCTGTAAAGGGATTGTACTGTACATTCTCCCTATGACTGTGTGTTTCCTCTGAGTGCTTCAGTTTCCTCCCATCTATGGTCAGGGGTAGTGAGTAATGGGTTTGCTATGTTGGTGCTAGAAGTGTGCGGACATTGTGGACTATCCAGCACTTCCTCACTGGTTTGATTTGACTCATACAACACACCACTGCATATTTTGGTGTATATGTGATAAATAAAGGTAATCTTCTAACCTTTTAATTTTGTATGTTTCAGTGGGGTTAACTTGCCTTCTTGTAAGTTTGAAAGAAGAGAGGCCAAACCTACTCAATCACTTCTCACATACGGACCTGCTTTTCCAGGAACTAGTCTGGTGACTCTTAGCATGTACACACTTTTGCTTTGCTAAAGAGACTAAAATTGTGCACATTAGTCCAGATGTAGTCTCATCAAGATCCTATCTAATTGTGGCAAGACATGCATTCAAATCCAGCAGTAATAAAGGCCAACATACCATTTGCTTTCCTATCTACCTGCTGCCCTTTGCATGTTAACTTTTAGGATTTGCTTGCAACACTCTTTGAACATCAACATTTCTCAATATCTCACCTTTCATTTTAAACTAATCGGATTTCTGCTTTTCTTCCAAAGGTGTATAACAAGATGTTTCCATGTTCAACCCTATTTGCCGTGTAATTGGCCAATCGTTCAGTTTGTCCATATCTTACTGAAGATTTCTTATCACTATTCACGTTCTCACTTAGCTTTGTATCATTAGTAAGCTTGGAAATGTTACTTTTGGTCCCCTCTGCCATTGATATAAGTTGTGAATAGATGATCAAGCACTGATCCCTTTGGTGACTGCCTACCAGTTTAAGAAAGACCCATTTTTCTTAACTCTTTGTTTTCTACCTGCAAACAAATTCTCAATTTACATTCTCAAATCTTACTTTCAAATTCATGAACCTTAATTTTTTTTGGCAACTTCTGTGTGGGGCCTGTGGAAAGCCTCTAGAAAGTCCAAATAGGTCAAACAAAACTTACCATTTATAAATTATTGTTGACATCGCTCTGTCTTTTTTTAGGGTATCTCCTTTATTAAAGATTTTAATATTTTCCCAACCAATTTGACTCAGGCCAGTTGTTCCTTCTGTCCCTTCTTTTAAATTTCTTACTTTCTGATTTTTCTTAATCTGATGAAAGGTCTTTGATCTGAACCATAAACAACATTTCTCTCTTCACAGATGCTGTCTGACCTACTGAGTATTTCTATTCTTATTTCAGATTTCCAGCATCTGCAGTCTATTTGGCTTTTTATGTACCATAAGAATTTTTCTCTATTGTTAGTGAATGTTTTAAATCTTTCCTCCCTTTTTGCATCTGAATTTTCTACTATTGATGAAACACTTTTAGTGAAGAAGACGGAGAAAATATTCGCTCAAATACTCAACCAGTCCATTTCTCATGGGTTCACAGGAGACTACAGATGTTCGAATCTGGAGTGAAAAGGATAAAGCTGAAGGAATTCAGCGGGCATGCAGCATCTGTGGAGGCAAAGGTGTGGTCGACATTTTGGGTCAAGATCTTGCATCAGTCCTGACCCAAAACGGAAACCGTCCTTTTGCTTCTAGAAACATAGGTTAACACACTGAGCTCCTTCAGCAGTTTGTTTTTTTTTTGCTGCTTACTTCCCTTTATGACTTCCAACCCACATCTTCCTAAAGGAGCAATGTTCATACCAGCTACTTCCATTTTATCTGCTTGTAGACACTCTCATTGTTTTTACATTTTTCTCACAATCCTTCATGATTTATTTTCTACCATTTTATTTTTAGTCTTTCTTCACCGATTTCTAAAATTTTCCAAACCTACTATCCTACAAATAACCTTTGCAACATTATATCCTTCCTTTTAATTTGATTATATCCTTAACTTCCTTCATTAACTCCAATGACTGATCCTTCTTGTTAGTCTTTACTTTTTCAGCAGAATCCATCTTTGTTTCAGTTCCTTATGGTAGTCATAGCCGAGGGAGGTAGTGAGAATAAGCTCCAATTACCTGTTAAATGCTCTCAATGATCTGTGTCTTAAATATAAATCCAGCTCCTGGCCTTCAAGTGTGGCTTAGCTACTAAGCCTAGTGGAACTGTTTCTACTGAGGAGAAGGGTTACTGGTGCTTTAAAACCAGTTGCTTCGGGCAGATGAGGCTCATCAACCATGGTTGGCAACTCACCTAGGAAAAGGAAAACGTTGATCTCAAACCTCCGTTGCCTTGTGGCTGTACGCACACATGGGAAAGGCTTCTTGAGTAAACCCTGAGGAAAATTCTGGAGCGGGACTACCTAGGGCTCTTACTGACCACATCTTACTGCCTGGAATGTGTACCGGCTTGGATATCATGCAGACAGCTAGGATGCAATATCTGTGTTTGACCTTGACCAACAGAGGGCATCATATCTTTGTTGATTTATGAAATATCTCCTTAAATTGCTGCTGTTGCCTATCTACTATCTCACCTTCTAAACACTTTCGCCACAATTTAGTTTTGTAGCCAACTCTAAACATATGCCTTTGTAATTCCTTATACAAACAAGTCTAAACCAGAAGAGGAAGCACTAATGATCAAACTGCACCTTTTGCACTAAACCCACCCATGGTCACTAAGAAACAGGCAATGAAGTTCAGAAGCTTGTGTAGAGAATTTCAGTAAAATCACCCAAACATTGGTTGGAATTCTAGTGCACTGTCTTATTGAGCGGTGGAGACATTGAGGAAGTACTTAGCTAAGCACATTGAAAAGTATGGAACAAGTGCTAGTAAATTAGGATTAGCACAGATGGTTACCTGACAGTCATCATGGACTGGTAGGCTAAAGGACCTGTTTCTGCACTGTATGACTCCATGATGAGACCTCTACTGAAGACTTCCCTTTTCCATTGTTTTCAAGTTATCCTGCATCTATTTTCTCATATTATAGGCCATTTCTTTGCAAGGAGGCTGAAGTGAGATTATTTTCGAAGGATACTACCACAGCTACTCAATACTACCAGAGTGAGGTGATGGGCGGGATCTCTGATCTCATTTCTTGTGTATGAAAAAAAATCTTGCTTTTAGTTCTGTTAAGCAAAGGTTAGACACTACTCTGTTGTAAAAGTAAGTTTGAAAGATATACCGTTTAAACGGATCCAGATTAAGAAAGCAAATTTACCTGTTCATTGCTGTATACAGATGTTTTCTCTTGTGTTTTTAACCTTTCTTTTGCCATTGTGTGCCTGAAAACTTTGAGGTAAGGAATAACTGCATTTTGTGCTTTTCAGATCAGCAGCAGAGTTTCTGTATGATGGCATTCTGCTGTTTTGAATACAATTCCCTCTCCTTCCATTTGTAATTTGATTAACATAGTCTTCACAACACTTATTTTTTAAAAGAAAGAAGAATTGAATTTTGAGGGATTACTTTTATTAGTCAGTTTGACGTGTCTGTGGTGAACAGACAGAATCTGTTCAAGACTGACAGCTTATGAATTGCAGTTTCACAGAGAAATAATTTGCACAGTTCTGGGAGAAAGCTTTAAGATAAATAACTTTGCCTGTCAAGCAAAGCACAATGGGCGCTAATCTAACCACTTTGCTTTATGATACCGTACAGTAAGTGAAGTGCTTGTGGCAGTCATCATTAGCAATACTCAGAGATATAAAAGACTGCAGCGGCTGGAATCCGGAGCAACACACAAGATGGCGGAGGAACTCAGTGGGTAAGACAGCATCTGTGGAGGGAAATGGCCAATGGACATTTTGGGTTGGGTCCCTCATTTGGACTGAAAATTGAGGGGAGATAGTGTGGTGAACTACATATACCTGTCTGGACACACCCCCCCCCCCGCCACTGACTGCTCCTGTGGCTCTTCCCACGGACCCCGGTATAAAGGCGATTGGAGACACAGCCCCGGCCTCAGTCTCCAGGATGTAGTGTGGTGGTCAATTGCTGCTTGTTCTTTCTTCCAGCCAACAAAAGCCTACATCTCGCCTCACGTCTCCGAGAGTTATTGATGGTGCATCAGATAGCTAGTACAAAAAGGTGAAGGGAAGGGTTTGAGCAAAAACGGGTAAGTGACAAGGGGGAATCCAAGTGACAGGTGTATGGAGAAGGGAAAAGTGAAAATGGTGACAGAAGCTGGGAGGTGGAGGCTATTCTTACCTGGATCCAACTATTGCTTACAAGATCTTGCTCCACCCCTTCCCACCACCTTTCGATACTGGATAACTTCCTTCTATCTGTCAATCCAGTTGAAAGGTCTCAACTCAAAATACTGAAAAAAGGTTATGGGGAGAAAGCAGGAGAATGGGGTGGAGAGGAAAATTGATCAACCAGGATGAAATGGTGGAGCAGACTCAATGGGCCAAATGGCTGAATTCTGCTCCTATGTCTTATGAATGTCCATTGATCTCCACAGATGCTAACTGACTCACTGAGTTTCCCAGGTATCATGTGTGTTACATGAGATTGCTCAATTGTTATGAATCAGATCACCAATGTGCCAATAACCATATAACAATTACAGCACGGAAACAGGCCATCTCGGCCCTTCTAGTCCGTGCCGAATGCTCACTCTCACCTCGTCCCACTGACCTGCACTTAGCCCATAACCCTCCATTCCTTTCCTGTCCATATACCTATCCAATTCTGCTTTAAATGACAATACCAAACCTGCCTCTAACACTTCTACTGGAAGCTCATTCCACACAGCTACCACTCTCTGAGTAAAGAAATTTCCCCTCATGTTACCCTTAAACTTTTGCCCCCTAAGTCTTATCTCATGTCTTCTTGTTTGAATCTCCCCTACTGTCAATGGAAAAAGCCTCTCCACGTCAACTCTATCTATCCCCCTCATAATTCTAAATACCTCTATCAAGTCCCTCTCAACCTTCTATGCTCCAAAGAATAAAGATCTAACTTGTTCAATCTTTCCCTGTAACTTAGGTGCGGAAACCCAGGTAACATTCTAGTAAATCTTCTCTGTACACTCTCTATTTTGTTGATATCTTTCCTATAATTCGGTGACCAGAACTGTACACAGTACTCCAAATTTGGCCTCAGCTTGTACAATTTTAACATTGCATCCCAACTCCTATACTCAATGCTCTGATTTATAAAGGCCAACATACCAAAAGCTTTCTTCACCACCCTATCCACATGTGATTCCACCTTCATGGAACTATGCACCATTATTCCTAGATCACTCTGTTCTACTGCATTCTTCGATGCCCTACCATTTACCATGTATCTCCTATTTGGATTAAATAAGTGTGAAGTAGTCCATTTCTACTGGGTGATCACAGTACAATTTGACATTGCTTGGCCTTATGGTGTTGGAGTAGGGGATCAACTTGCATCTGGATGTTCAATGATACAGAGCTTCATGAAATTTTGTATATCAAGATAAGCAATGTATTTTAGATCTTTTTACTTAGAAATTTATTTTTTATTCTGAGTGCTTTAGAAATTGTCAAAAAGACTGAATTCCAGAACTGTTCCAGTATAGAACATGACCAGAACATATGTGTCAATGTAGCTATCTCAGTTTTACATCCATCACAATAACTATCAACATTGGGAAATATTTTAGAGAGCCTCTCCTTCATCAAATGGTAACGATGTACAATTTTAAATTGAATCAGTGAATGACTAGCACAGATCGAAGAAGAGTTAACCAGCTTCAGAACCCGCGCCCAATCCTCCCATATAAAAGTCAATTTGAGTTCCTTTTCCCAATCCTGTTTAATCTTATATAAAGGATGCTTATCCCATTGTAATAATAAATTATAAATTCTTCCAATAGAACCCTTCATCAAAGGGTTCATACTCATAATAGTATCTAACAGGTCAGCCTCCAACATGTAAGGAAAATTACTTAAATATTTTTGTGAAAAATGTCTAACTTGAAGGTATTGTAAAAAGTGTGAATATGAGAGAGAATATTTATTGACTAACCTACAACCTAATAAATTGACTGCGCTTTTTGGAATAATTCCTCAACATATCCATGTTATTGCATTTGTTACATTGATAGCTAGGAGGGCCATCTTGTTGAAATGGAAGGATATATCAGCTCCTACTTTATCACAATTGTTCTCTCAAGTGATGCTGTGTCGTAGCTTGGAGAAAATTAGAAGTTGAACCTTAGAACCTTTATCTGATTTTGAGAAAAGATGGGGCTCAATTGCTCGCTATTATCATTTGAGCTAATTGATAGATCTTCTCCATGATCTAATTGTAAATTTTTTTGATATATTTTTCTTTCTTGCTGGCGGTTTGATGTCTACTTTTAGAAGCTTTTTGTATGACACATGGCTCCGGGGTTGTACACCTAATGGGTTTTTCCCCACTTTTTTGCTTAGTAGGGTTTTCTTTATTCACAAAATTTTCAATCTTTAAGATAATTTTTTTTCCTTGAGGCATTGTAAGTGTTTTTACTTTGATGTACTTGTGTTATTTTTGAATAATATAATAAAAAGGTTTGAAAAGAAAGAAATTTATTTTTGGAATATTTTGATTTATAGCATTGGTAAACATCACATTGTAAGGACAAACTTAAATGCAGACACAAGGCATTTTAAGCAGTGTGGAGGAACAAAGGGATCTTGAAGTCCAAATCCATAGATCCCTCAAAGCTGTCACAAAAGCTGCTGGGGTCATTAGGAAGGTTTATGATGTATTGGCCTGCAATAGTTGGGTGATTGAGTTCAAGAGCACTGAGATAATGTTGCAGCTCTAAAAGTCTCTGGTTAGAGCACACTTGCAGTATTAGGTTCATTTCTGTTAGCCTCATTATAGGAGACATGTGGAAGATTTAGAGAAGATGCAGAGGAGATTTACCAGGATGCTGCCTGCTTTAGGGAGCATGTCTTATGAGGAAAAGTTGAACAAGCTAGGGCTTTTCTCTTTGGAGTAAAGGAGGATGAAGCATAAATTAATAGAGGTATATAAGATGATAGGAAGCATAGATAGGGAGGACAGCCAGTGCCTTTTTCCCAGGTCGGCAATATAAGAAAACATAATTGTAAGATGATTGGAAGAAATTATAGAGGGGATGTCAGAGATGGGTTTTTTACACAAGAGAATGGTAAGTGCATGGAATGCACTGCTGGGAGTAGTAGTAAAGGCAGATACATTAGAGACATTTAAGAGACCCTTAGATAGGTACATGGAGAAAAATGGAGGCCTATTGGGAAGAGAAAGGTTGGATTGATCCAGTAGTACTTTAAAAGATTAACACAACATCGGGGGCCAAAGGGTCTGTACTGTGTTGAACTGTTCAATGTTCTTTTATTTGCAGCCTTGCATTCTTTTGTAAGCTTGTGGGGCCAAGTGGCCTGCTGTCGTTCTTATCTTCTTTTGTGCTGCTGTACTTCACTCAAAGGCAATAAGTAACTAAGAATGTGTAAAACTTAAACTGCATTTCTCTCTTTTTTAAAGGATTAGCATTTGGCTGCCAAAATTCCAATTCCCTTCAGACAGACTGCAGAGAACATTGTAACAGAAAAATAAGCTCAGGAGTAGGTCACTTGGCTCATCAAACTTGTTCCATCTTTCAATATAATCATGGCTAATCCTCTGAAATACCTTATCCTTATGCTGTCCTTTGTAACTTTTGTGTCAAGAAATCTATATCCTTCTTTAATATATTCTCCTCTTGACTTCCATGGTGTGCTGTGGTAGAGAATTCCATATTTTATGATTCATACTCTCTCTGGGAAGAACCTTTTCCTCATCTTCCCCTTTCTAGCAGCCAGTCTGGACATTGGAAATTTTGAGAGGAAAGGACTTCAATCAGGTCTACTGCCCAAAGGTAAAAGACAGCAGCGGGTTGCGCCAGCAAAAAAAAAGAGCGTGACCAATCGGCGTTTGGGATTAATTAGTAAGAGCAAATGAAGGGAAGCAGGGGCAAGTGCAACAACCATCGTCTGAGGGGACAGAGTCAGAGTGGTGATCTTGAGGCTTTAGCTCTACAAGGCTCCAGTGAACAGAGTCAGAGAAATCAAAGGAAAGAAAAATTCTAGGTTTTTTCCCTTCTTTTCTTTATATCTGCTCAGCTAGGGACAGTAGAGAAACCAGACAAGGTAGTGAAATGCTTCTCTTGCAGGATGTGGGAAGGCAGGGAGACCTCCAGTGTCCCTGACGACCACAAATGTGAGCAGTGCATTCAGCTGCAGCTTCTAACAATCCATGTTAAGGAATTAGAGCTGGAACTGGATGAACTCTGAATCATTTGGGATACTGAAGGGATGATAGGTAGGGCATATACAGAGGTAGTTACACCCAAGGTGCAGGATACAGGAAACTGGGTGACAGTCAGGAAGATGAAAGGGGTTAAGGAACCCTGTGCCGAGTACCCTTGTGGCCATTCCCCTCAACAACAAGTATATCACTTTTGATACAGTGGGGGGGGGGGGAATGACCTAACAGAGGAAAGTCACAGTGGTCAGGTCTCTGGCATTGAGTCTGCCTCTGTGACTCAGAAGGGAATGGGAAGCTGTGGTAATAGAGGATTCGTTAGATGGGGGAAAAGACAGGAGATTCTGTGGGCAAGAATGAGATTCCTGGATGGTATGTTGCCTCCTGGGTGCCGGGGTCCGGGATATTTCAGATTGAGTTCTCAGCATTCTTAAGTGGGAGGTTACAGCCAGAATTATGCTCCATGTAGGTACCAATGACATGGGTAGGACAAATTTAGAGATTCTACATAGGGAGTTCAGGAAGCCAGGTGCTAAATTAAAGGGCAGGAGCTCCAGGGCTGTGCTCTCAGGATTGCTACCCATGTCACATGCGACTGAGGCCAGAACTCTGAAGATTATACAGCTTAATACTTGGCTAAGGAGTTGGTGTAGAAGGGAGGGCTTAAGATTTTTGGGTCATTGGGCACTCTTCTAGGGAAGGTGGGATCTGTACAGAAAGGATGGTTTGCACCTGAACTGGCGGGGGAGTAATAAGCTAGTAGGAAGGTTTGTTAATGCTGCTCAGTGTGGTTTAGAGTTGCAGAGGGATGGAGGCCAGAATGCCGGAACATTTAGTGGAGAGGTTGTGGAGGCAGATGTTGGTAAGATCTCAGACAAAGTTAGGAATCAAAAGGTTGAGCACGGTGCTACTCATGTCCTGAGCTGCGTATACTTCAGTGCAAGAAGTATCATGGGAAAGGTGGATAATCGTGCTGAAGATGAGGTAGCTGGTTTACAAACAGAGGCAATGTGTAGTGAGGAGAGGCTGTTGACAGGACAAAATTGCAGCCAACAGGGTGAGTTGCAATGTAAAAATCGAAATGGGTGAATACAGTACTAAAGGTGTTATATCTGAATGTGTGTAGTGTATGGAATAAGATAGATGAACTTGTAGCACAGTTACATATTGGCAGGTATGATATTGAGGGCATCACTGAATCATGGCTGAAAGATTATAGCTGAGAGCTTAATGTCCATAAGACCAGAAGACCATAAGACATAAGAGCTGAATTAGGCCATTCAGCCCATCAAGTCTGCACCGACATTTCATTGTAGCTGATCCCAGATCCCACTCAACCCCATACACCTACCTTCTCGCCATATCCTTTGAGGCCCTGACAGATCAGGAAACTATCAACTTCCAACCTAGATATACCCTGGACTTGGCCTCCACTGCCATCTGTGGCAGAGAATTCACGACTCTCTGGCTAAAAAAATTCCTCCTTACCTCTGTTCTAGAAGGTCGCCCCCTCAATTTTGAGGTTGTGCCTTCTAGTTCTGGATAACTCTACCATCAGAAACTTCCTCTCCACATCCACCCTGTCTAGTCTTTTCAACAGTTGGTAGATTTCAATGAGATCCCCACACATTCTTCTAAGTTCCAGTGAGTACAGGCCCAAAGCTGCCAAATGCTCCTCATATGTGAACCCCTTCATTCCCAGAATCATCCTCATGAACCTCTACTGGACGCTTTCCAATGACAACACATCCTGTCTGAGATACGGGACACAAAACTGTTGACAATTCACCAAGTGCAGCCTGACTAGTGTCTTATAAGGGGTCAGCATTATACTCTTGCTTTTATATTCTATTCCCCTTGTGCCAACATTGCATTTGCCCTCTTTACCACTGACTGAAACCATAAACTAACATTCTGGGAGTCTTGCATGAGAACTCCCAAGTGCCTCTGCACCTCTGATGCCTCTGTAATTCCCTTTTTTCTGTTATCATACTGATACATATAACTTCTGCTTCTTCCTCTCAAATGCAGTATGAATTCAGTCATATTATGATCACTAACTCCTAAGGGTTTCTTTACATTAAGCTCCCTAATAAGATCTGGGCTATTACACAACACCCAGTCTAAGATAGCCTTTCTGCAAGTAGGCTCAAGCACAAGCTACTCTAAAAAGCCACCTCGGAGGCGCTCAACAGATTCCTTCTCTTGTGATCTGGCACAAACCTGATTTTCCCAATCCTCTTGCATATTGAAGTCTGCCATTAAAATTGTGTCATTACCCTTATTACACGCCTTTTCCAGCCCCTTTTTCAATCTCAACCCCACATCTTGGCTACTATTTGAAGGCATATATATGATTTCCATAGTTTTTTTTTAACTTTTTGCAGTTTCTTAACTCCGCTCATGAAGATTAAGCATTCTCTGACCTCTTTCTAAAGATGTAGTTCCATTTCTTACCAAAAGTGAGGTGCAAAGGGACTTGTGAGTCCTTGCGCAGGCTCTCCTGAAAGATAATTTGTAGGTTGAATCTGTGGTGAGGAAGGCAAATGTGATGTTAGCATTCATTTTAAGAGGACTAGAGTATAAAAGCGAGGATGTAATGTTGAAACTTTATGAAGCGTTGGTGAGACCTCACTTGGAGTATTGTGAGCAGTTTGGGGCCCCTTATCTCAAAAAGGATGCGCGGAAACTGGAGAGGATCCAAAGGAGGTTTACGAAAATTTTTCACGGCTTGAATGTCTTATCATATGAAGGGTGTCTGATGGCTCTGGGCCTGTATTCATTAGAATTAAGAAGAATGAAGGGTGACCTCTTTGAAACCTATTGAATGTTGAAAGACCTTCATAGTGTGAATGTGGAGAGGATGTTTCCTATGGTGGGAGACTCTAAAACCAGAGGACACAGCCTCAGAATAGAGGGGTGCCCTTTGAGAAAGGAGATGAGGAAGAATTTCTTTAGACCATAAGGCCATAAGCTATTGGAGGAGAATTAGGCCATTTGGCTCATTGAGTCTGCTCCACCATTCAGTTATGTTTGATCTTTTTTTCTCTCCTCAGCCCCAATCCCTAACCTTCTCCCTTTAATCTTTGATGTTGTGTCCAATGAAGAACCTGTCAAGCTCTGCCTTAAATTTACCCAATGACCTGGCCTCCACAGCTGCCTGTGGTAACAACTTCCAGAAATTCAGCACCTCTGACTGAAGAAATTTCTGCGCATCTCTATTTTAAATGGATGGCCCTCTATTCGGAGGCTATGCCCCCTTGTCCTAGACTCCTGCACCATGGGAAACATCCTTTCCACACTTAATCTGTCTAGGCCTTTCATTCAAAAGGTTTCAATGAGATCCCCCCTCATCCTTCTAAATCCCAGCAAGTACAGGCACACAGTCATCAAACGTTTCTCATTGATTCCTTCCTGGAATCATCCCTGTGACCTTCCTCTGAACCCTCTCCAATGCCAGCACATCTTTTCTTAAATAATGAGCCCAAAACCATGCCAGAGTCTAATGATTCTTGAAAAATCATTGTAATGCCTCCACAATCTCTACCGCTACCTCTTTCAGAACCCTAGGGTGCAGTTCATCTGGTCCGGGTGAGCTTTAGTTCTTTCAGTTTTTTTGCACCTTCTCCCCTGGAACTGCAGTTGGATACGCCACGTGGATGTAGTTCCCTGGAAGACTTTGAGTCTCCCAGGACTCCAACGTCTGGCATGAAGAACACACAACGGCAATTTACTACACTAGGTGCAGTAAGAGAGAGAGAGAAGGGAACCATTACAGAAACTGACCCAGAGGCAATGCCTCTTTCAAACCAAATCCTGACACTCCTACTCTCACCACTGGCCTACTCTTATAGTCTTGAAGTCTTTACCTAACGGAGTGACCCCTTGTTCCTGGTTTCCAGACACAGATTGCGCCCTTTCCGACTCTAGCCTGTAAAGCCCTTTCAGTATGCTATGTTTTGATGAGATCTCACTCTTCTGTACTCTAGAGAATACAGGTCTGATTGACACAAGCTCTGTTCATTTGAGGAGTTAGTATCATCACAAGAGTCTATCTTATGAATCTTCATTGCATTCCCTCTTTGGTTAAAGATAAGGAGAACAAAGCACTACTCAGTACTCTGGATGTGGCCTCCCCAAGGCCCTGTATAATCGTAAAATATCCTTCTTCCTGTACTCCTCCAAGAAGGCCAACACACTCTTTGCATCTTAACTGTGTGCTGCTTCCAGGTATTTATTTTCTGTCACTGCATTTTGTTTCATTTCAGGTTTCCAATATCTGTATTCTTAAAAATATTTCAATTACTATCTAAATAAACCTGTACCTTGTTGTTTTCCTGCCACAGTGGCTGATTTCACATTTATGAATGTTATTCTGTACCTGCCATGTACTTGCATATTTAATTCAACTTGTCAACGTTGCCTTGCACTTTTCACATTTCACACTCCCACCCAGTTTCACATCAACAGCAGATTTAGGAATGTTATGATACGTCCTGTCATCCAAATGATTGATCACTGTGGCCCAGGCACGGCTCCCTTTGATTGCACCTCCTGTTCTCTGTTTCCAATCTGCTAACTTATTTTCAATCCATGCTAGAACATCACCCCAAACCATGTGCTTTAATTTGCCCACTATCTTCTTAGATAGAACTTTGTCAAAGGGTTTACTGAAAATCCAAATACACTACATCTCATGTAGTTGATCCTTTTCACGTCGGGTGGCATTTTTGCTGTTTTTGTAACATTTGACTGCTAGCTTTGTTATGTTACTTCTGTTTAAACGTACTGTGGGTTAACGGTGAAGAATCATATTCTGGAAGAATTAGAGAACTTTTATTTACAGTAATAAACAAACATCTCGTAACTCAGCCACGTGCTGGAACATTCTAGCAACCCTGCGCATGCTCAGTGCTCTCAGCCAATCATGTACTGGCACATCACTGCACGTGATGTCATCACAAGCTTGACACACAACCCACCACGGATGGAAAGCATGCAAGGACCCAGGAGCTTTCGCCTCAAAGGCTGGTGCTGATGCCACTATACCATCGTCTGGCTAAACTACATCCCATGGTTCTTCTTTATCCATTCTACCAATTACATCCTAAAAATCTCTTTTAGGTTTGTCAAATATTATTTCTTTTTCAAAAAATCTAGCTTTATTTGCATTACTAACTGCTGTGTGACCATTGAGAGTTGAGTCTACCAAGTTGTCTGAAAAACATTCAAACTTTACCAGGAATTTCTTTGAAGAAATGGGACAGTTTCCTTCTGAGACTTTTCTCTCATTCACATCCCAAATAACCAACTCTGAAGAATAAGCCCTTTTCATGTATATTTTGCCACTTTGTGCACCAATTCTAAACTAAGTAAAGAGCTAGGAAGCTGATTGGTGAAAGAGACAGAAGGCCATGGAAGAATGAAAAGTGGGGGTGGGGGGGAGTACCAGAGGGAGGCGATGGGAGGGCAAGAAGGTAGGTGAGAGAGGGAAAAGGTGATGGGAAATGGTGAAGGGGCTTGGGGGGGTGGGGGCATAACTGGATGTTTGAGAAATCGATGTTCATGCCATCAGGTTGGAGGCCACCCAAACAGAATATAAGGTGTTCTTCCTCCAGCCTGAGCGTGACCTCATCATGGCAGTGGAGGAGGCCATGGATGGACATATCAGAATGGGAATGAGAAGTGGGATTAAAATGGATGGCCACTGGGAGATCCTGCTGTTACTGGCGGACAGAGCGTAGATACTTGGCGAAGCGGTCTCCCAATCTATGTTGGCTCTCACCGATATACAGGACACCACACTGGGAGCACCAAAAATAATAAGTAACCCCAATAGACTCTCAGGTGAAGTGTCACCTCACCTGGAAGGACTGTTTAGGGACTGGAACGGTGGTGAGGGAGGAGGTGTAGGGTCAGGTATATCATCTGATCCGCTTGCAAGGGTAAGTGCCAGGAGGAGGAACAGTGGGGAGGGATGAATGGACAAGGGAGTCGCATAGGGGGTGATCCCTGTGGAAAACAGAAAGTGGGGGAGGGGGAGGGAAAGATGTACTTGGAGATGGAGGAAATTTTGGACAATTATGTGCTGGTCTTGGAGGCTGGTGGGGTGGTAGGTGAGGACAAGAGGAACCCCATCACTGGATGGGTGGCGGGAGGATGGGGTGAGGGCAGACATGCGTGAAACGGAAAAGAAGTGGTTGTGGGCAGCGTTGATGGTAGAGGAAGAGAAGCCCCTTTCTTTGAAAAAGTAGGACCCGTCCTTTGTTCTAGAATGAAAAGCTTCATCCTGAGAGCAGATGCAGCGGAGTCAGAGGAATTGAGAAAAGGGGATGGTGTTTTTACAAGTAGCAGGGTGGGCATCTGCAGATTTTCTCTTGCTTGTGACTCAATGATTCAGTGATAACTTCTTCCCCTCCACTGTCATATTTCTATATAATCCACAACATTTTACCCAAATTCCACCATCATGTCACCAGGGAACAAACAGACCGAACCATGTTTATACAAGCAGACATGGTACTTACAAAGCCACCCCAGGCCCTCATCCTGGCCTGTCTAACCACATCTCCATAATGTTAATCCCAGCATACCAATTTCTGCTGAAAATTGAGAAACCAGTCAAGAGAACCATCACCATATGGCCTAATGAGGCAATCTCTCTGCTTCTGGGCTGTTTTAAAATGACGAACGTGCTGATGTTCAAGGAGGCCAGCACAAACGGAGAAGGCACAGACCCTGAGGAATATGCCTCATCTGTCACTGGCTACATTTGTAAGTGTGTAGACGATGTTGGTACCTCAAAAATGGTCATCCCCGACCCAAACAGAAATTCCCTATTAGAAGTCAGGGGTGCTGCTTTTAAGCCTGGAGGCATCAAGAGGTCAAAGACAGCCTATTCACGAGCAAATCCAGGAAAACCTGTTGATAACAATCCCCAGGAACATGGCTGGGCAACAAGGGCATAACTAACTATGCAAGGAGCAGTGTGAACTGCACCAGTGAAGCCTCCCTCCCCAATGCCCCAAACAACTTTTATCCACGCTCTGAGGCTTGCAACACAGTGACAGCCATGAAAGCTAACAGACTGCCCCCACCCCTCTGGGTGAGCAGCCACCATTTGCAACAGTGTTGGTCTTCCCAAATAAAACTGCTCGAGGTGCTTCATGTTCCGGAAAAACTGTAACACATCTTGTTGAACTCCAAAACCTGAGCACGGAGTGTGCTGAAACCCTTTATGTGGTTGTGAATTATGTGCATTTCCACCAGTTGCATTAGCCTACCCCAGAAGTCAGTGAAACCAGCATTGTGAGCCTATCCAGAGCTCAGAGAAGCCACCTGGCTGGGGTCCTGTGCTCCATGGGCGGAGGAACAGCAGGTACCTCTGGCTCGTCCAGAGGGGGTGTTGCCACACTACTGGTCATGTTGTGACGGCAGGGTGCAGGTAGCAGGTCACTGGTTTAAGGTGATCTACCCAAATACGTTCAGCTTTACCCCATGATAGAAGTAATTTTTCCCTGCTCTAAAACGGGGAATGGGCCACTTAAGGGAGCCTAAGGGGATGTTGCTGTGCATCGTGGTGGAAGAAAACAAGTGAGGCAGAATGTAAGTCAACAGGGACGTTAGAGTGCTGTACGCCAGGATGGGAGGTAGGAGTAGATGAAAAGGAATTAAGTTTACCGGGGAAAGTGGAACACTGTGAGAGGCCAACCAGGTGGTTAAATCACCAGACACTTGAAACGACTGCCTGTATGCCAGCTCAGCAGGTCCTCTTTTGGAGCTGTTCTGAGCCCCAGCAGGACCCACAGGAGACAAGCAAGCCAGGTACTGATGGTCGCCTGAGCCGTGTCCGCAGCCGTCGTCGATGCTAGCGGGACAACCTCTGGTCACCTGGTGGTACGGTCCACCATGATAAGGAGCTGTGTGAAACTGTGGAAGGGAGGAAGAGGACCAACAAGGTCCACATCGACATGGTCAAACCTTCGCTCAGGATCCTCAAAAGGTGCCAGTGGCGCCGGTTAATTTTTGCCTGCCGGCACTCCAAACAGGCTGCGCTCCAGTCACACACGTCCTTTTGAAGGCCGAGCCACACAAATTTTAATGCAGCCATTTTCTGTGAGGCTTTCTGACTTGGGCACGAGAGGCCATGTATGGAGTCAGAAAGATTCTGCCTTCAATTTGCAGGGATGATGGAGCAAGGGCAAACGGTTGAGACATCCCACAGGAGAGAAACCCCAGCTTCCCTGAACTTAATATCAGCAAACCGCAGGCTGTTCGGTAAGCCTGGATCTCCATGTCAGTAGCTTGATCGGCTGCCATGTTGGTATAGTCAGCCCTTGTGTGTATGGCCTCGATGGCTGGCCGTGAGAGGCAATCAGCCACAGCATTATTTTTCCCCTTGCTATGTTGTATGTCGGTCTGATATTTTGGCCATCGTGTGCATGAGCGGTTTGTGATCTGCGAACACTATGAAGTGGCGACCCTCTGGGAGAAATCGAAAATGGCGGACAAACAGGTAGAGACTGAGAAGCTTACAGTCAAACATGCTGAGCTTCATTTCAGGGGGATGGAGCTGGCGGCTGAAGAAGGCGAGAGGCTGCCACACACCTCCAACCAACTGTCCATGCACAGCATCCACAGCATAGTCCAAAGTCAATAGTATTGGGGAGCAGCTGTGCCAGTAGGGTCACGTTACAAAGAGCTTGTTTGGTATCATCAAATGCCACGGTCATGTCCACTGACCAGTCAAGCACTTGTTTAGGGGTGTTGCCTTTAAACTCACTAAACAGGGTGAACATAAGTTCAGCAACTCGCGGAATGAAGAGGTGATAGAAATTAACCATATCTAAAAACTCCTGCAATTTTTAGTAGTGTGGGGCAGTGGGAATTCCATAATAGCGGCTAATTTTGATGGGAGGGGTTTCCCACCCTCTGTGGAGATGTGGTGGTCAAGAAAGTCAATGGTTGACAACCCAAAATGGCATTCAGCAGGGTTAATAATGTTGGCTTAAGCACTCAAAAAGAGTGCAGAGGTAAGAAATGTGTTCAGGCTTGGGACACACTGGTGACAAGTATGTCTTCCAGGTAAACGAAAAGAAAAATCTGAGTATTTTAATGCAGAGTCCATCAGCCATTGCAAAGTCTGTGCTGCATTTTTCAGTCCAAGCAGCATGCGCAGAAACTCAGAGAGCACAAACAGGGTTATCACAGCCATTTTGTGAATTTCCTCCAAGCACACGGGCACCTGATGGTAGCCCCCAACTAACTGATGTGGGACTGGGTAATGGTCGGGGGCAGTGGCCTCATTAAGGAGTCAGTAATCGCCACGTGGCCAACAACCACATTGGACTTTGGAACCAGTTGGAGGACAAGTCTGGGAGCTAGCAAGCCTTGGGCACACAGGAAATCTGCACTGAACAGGGGTCTTGCCACTGTAACCAGGACCAAGTCCCACGTGTAACATCGCCCACTGAAGCAGAGTGTCACCTGTCGTCTGCCATATGTCTGGATCCTGCTGCCATTGGCAGCCTCCAGTGAGGTTTCTTAGCTCTTTGCCTCGTCATCATTAGGCAATGCTAGCTGCACGCTCTCTTGAGCACCTGTCTCACAAAGGAAATATCGCACTGAAAGGTGATGTAATGAGCAGTGGTGACCCTGGCAACTGGAGCTCACAGTGTTCACAGACCTCTGATGTCCCGATGTGCTGGCACTGTCGAAGCTGCAAGATATTTGGCACTTCCTAGCATTCGTACTGAAGCGAGCTCAGTGAAAACACAGACCTGGCGTAGTCTGTTTCGCAGCATTAGATAGCAGTCTGTTTCATGTGCTTATGTTGGAGGCCTTGCTGACTGGGCTCATTGGAGCAGGGAAATGAGGAGGAATTATGCATCCCTGCCTAGACAAGTGTAGACTATCAGCACACACTCCCTGTAGTTCTTCACAGGTGCATTAGTGAGCGCCATCCCAACTTGGGCTGCACGAAGTATTCTTTGAAAATAAAACAAGCACGGTGATTTCCCAGGACAGACAGCATGTGGTCCATTAGCTCTGACGGCTTAACATCGATGAGTCTGAGCAAGGAGATCAACGGTTTGGCGCACCGAGACTCCGATAAACCAGAAGTCTGTAAAAGGGCAGTTTTGAGCGATGGGTATTTATCGTGTTGAGGCGGGTGTTCTACTAGCATCACTGCTCTCACAGCTGTGGAATTACTGAGCAACACTATTGCATTAAAATATTTGGTGTCATTAGTGGTAATTTCTCACAACAAAAATTGGGCCTTGGCTTGTACAAACCAAGCAATGGCACTTTGCTCCCAAAACTCTGGCAGTTTCAAAGCGACTGTGTTGGCCGACATGTTCAATAACTCTGGAATTAACTTGGAGCATTGGGGTCAGCAGTGTAGGTTTTTGTAAGTAAAGCTGCGTGAGGTGTTTTCTTTCAGTAAAACCATAACACATTTTATTGATCACCAAACTCTGAACACAAAGTACGCTAAAACGTTTCATATAATTATGTCACCACGTCAGACGAGCCGCTCAAAGTGAAACCCCAACTCAATGTCAGTGATAGTGAATTACGTACATTACCACCAGTCACATTGTCCTACAACAGCAGCAGATGTGAAAAAGACTCTGCAGAGAGTCAAGTCCATAAGGCTTCTGGGCCAGACAACAACCTAGGCTGAGAACTCAGGGCTGTGCACACCAGCTCATTGCCGATTGTCCATCCTGACTTCATGGACATCTTCAACACATCACTCATCCAGGCTGCAGACCCCAGATGCTTCAAATCAGCCACTATCATCCTTGAACCAAAGAGCTCTACACCTTCAGAACAAAATGACTACCACCCAGTGGCACTGGCTTTGAATGAATGGCAGTGGCACACATCAGAAACTCCATTCTTGCCACACTGGACATAACCCAATATTCTTACTGACAGAACAGTCAGTAAGTCCTGTTCCTCAGTACAATTAGGTGTTGGACTTCCTAACCAACAGACCTAAGAAAGTCAGGATGCACAATCGCTCCTCCCTCTCCACCAACCTCAACACAGGCCTGTATGCTGAACCCACTGCTGTACCTGACTCAAACATGATTGTACAACAAAATACCCAAGTGATCACATTGTCAGGTTCATCAATGACAGGACAGTGGAAGGGCTCATAACCAACAGTGATGAGATGGCCTACAGAGAGGGGGTGGAAGGGTTTGAGGCCTGTGGCCAGGCAAATAGTCTCTTCCTCAATGTCAACAAGACATAGGAGATGATTGTCAACTTCAGGAGAACTTGTTCAACTCACACCCCTCTTTACATTGGCTCACAGCAATGGAAACTGTGAGCAGCTTCAAACGCCTGGGAGTGTACATCCTGCATAAACCCCCATGGTCCCAGAACACATCCTACACAACCAAGAAAGTTCACCAATGCACCTAGAGAGCTGGACTATGGACATCAATACTCACGACTTTCTACAGGTGCACAGTAGAAAGCGTCCTAACAAGCTGCATCATTGCGTGGTATGGAAACTGCTCTGTTGCAGACAGGAAACCTCTACAATGGGTCGTCAAAACTGCCCAATACATTACCAGTACCAGGTTGCCTGCCATCAGTGACATATATACAGAAGGGTGCCAGGAAAAAGGCCAGCGGTATCATGAAGGATCTCACCCAACCTGCTTATTGTCCCACTCTCATCAGGGAAGAGGCTATGTAGCATCCACACCAGGACCACCAGACTCAAAAGACAGTTACTTACCCCAGTAGTGAGGCTGATCAACTCATCCACCACACCTCCCACCACCACTAGCTTATCATTTTTTGTCAGTCACCTTGTGTATAGACACTCATGTACTTATGCACATAACAATCTATATACAGTATATAAGCTATCTTAAGTTTTTTATTTATTGTTGAATTTATTATTTATTGAATAGTTCTTCTATTCAAATTAATTGTTTTAGCTTAACTGATGATGTAAATAATGAATGATAATCAATTCTGTCATTCTAAATCAAGCCCAGAGGAAATCATTCATGTTGTTATATTGACTACCAAGAAGCATTTGATTCTGTACCACACTCATGGTTAATAGAAGATCTTAATATTAACTACACCTAATACTTGTGAAATTTAAATTGTCCATGTATGGAAGGTGAGTCAAGGTATAATCTATTTGTTTCTGATCTGATACCCCATTTTTGTCTGCTTCAGTAAATTAGAGAACAGGATTTAAGCTAGGCAAAACCATAGTGGGCTGAGAGAGTTGCCCTGGAAAATGTGATATGGTTGCTCTTTTTTGTCGCTAATAGACAGGGTGATTATAGTACGCTAATGCTTCATCAGATGATGTAGGAACTTCGCAAGTATTGGGTGGAGTTAATATATATTAAAAACTTCTACTAAGCATGACTGTGTGACAGAATCAAATGCTTTTTGGTCATCAATGTATCAATATGAAAGATCTCCGCTTTTCCTCCAGGTTTGATTTAGAATGACAGAATCTTTACATCCTTTCCCAACTTATGGCATCCTTTCTGCTCTTCTGTAGGTATATTATGCTTATTGAAGTAAGTGATGATTAGTTGCCAGATGTATGATGTCGCAATAATATATATATAGAGCTTGTAAACAAGTAATAGGATGATATTTTGATGGATCATTTGTGATTTCTCCTGCAGGTAAGAGAGATGTTTTACCTTAGTATTATTATTATTGTTGTTGTTATAATTGTATTTTTATTTTTTTCTCAGTTCAAGTTGGTAAAACCTGAGGTACACTCATTTCTCAATTGCGAGGAACTTTTGGACTATTCTACCGGTGTTCAGTATTGTGGCTTCCTGGAGATTTGCATAGGTATTGCTGTGTAGCACAAATTGGTTGATGCTATTGTGTAGTGCCTTTGGGATGATACTAGTTGTAGATATTACAATTGGGACAATGTTCACCCTGTTCTTGTTTCAAAGCCTTTCAATTTCTTCTTTTAATTCAGCATATTTCTACTGTTTTTCACTTACTGATTTTTGTAGGTTATGTTTTGTAATGGCTGTATCTATTAAGTAAGATGTTCTTTCTTGTTCATCCTGTACTACTTTTATCTGGGTGGCTATTATGGATTGTCCTGTCTGTAATAACGGATCAGTTGTAATATAATTTGTGGGAATCTGACCCTAAAACTGGATCAGGCTTGTATTTATAGTAAGGAATGGTTTCTTTTATACATTTGTATTTTAATTTTAATTTGTATTTTGATATTTATTATCATTATTTCTTTTTTTGTATTTGCACAGCCTGTTTTTGTTTGCACACTGGTTGGCTGCCCAGTTGGTGTGGTCTTTCATTAATTCTACTATGGTTATTGGATTTATTGAGTATGCCCACAAGAAAATATATATTTTCTTTGATTATAAATTTACTTTGAATTTGAACTTTTGAACTTTGAGTAACAATTATTTATTTCTCCTTTACACTTGTGTACTGGAAATTACATTAAACAATCTTGAAATTTGTATCTTGAACCCATGAATATTACCTTGTTATTCCTATTTTTGCACTATTTATTTATCTTGTACTTTATCCTGAGTTTATGTCTTTCAACTGAACAACTTCTACAAAACAACAAATTTCATGTTTTGTAGAAGGTGATAACAAACCTGATTTAATTTCCGATCCTAAAGAAATTAGAAATGAAACAGCAACACCATTAGAAAGGCTCTAATGTATTAAATCCACATATGCCAGCAAAACCTATTGAAAATTATAATCTGCTGCTCCTTTTTATTTGAAATATGTTAGAACTGGGATCTATCATAGTGATCATGACCTTCTGATGCATTGCAAGAACATTTCCCACAAATCCATCAACCTGCTCTGCTGAATTCTGAACAACACAGACTTTGCACCTAAAACTCTGCTATATTTTGTCTTTCACTGTCACTCTGTTCAACAACCTGGATCTGATAATAAGGCAGAGACAACAAGAGGAAAATTCCTTAATTTGTTGAACCACACCACTGACAACTTTGACAGTGACAACACAAGAGGGAGATTTCAGTTTGATTCATGTGTCTTGATCTCTGCTGCTATCATGGTAACCACAGTTTTATCAAAGATCTAAACACAGAATTATCTGCAAGTATCATCCTTTCAAGTCCAACCAAATTTAGAGATTTTGCATTTGCTAGGGTTTGATTCATAAATGTTTGTTTGCTGATCAAAACTATTAATAAATTCTGTCTGAAACCAGATGGACTTCAGGACATTCCAGGGACACTGAAAATTCAATATTAGCACCAAAATGGCACATTTCAAAAAAAAACCCTTCACATCATGTCTTTCACTGTTTTGACATCCTGCTATCAGATAAATGCAGGAATTGGATGTTTATTTTACTGCACGAGTCTGTTGATAATTTGGAATTCTCACTCAGACGACAGTGAGTGTGGCAGCTCACAATATTACGTTGATATGGTTTTGCAAGACTGAGCAAGAATTTGGTCTCTTTGATACCGCTTCAAGATTTTATACTTGCACAGCATTGATATTCCACACACAGATGAAAATAAATTATCTTATTTTTCTATCAATAGTCTTTTTTGACCCTTGTGGCTAAAGGGATCAGGGGGTATGGAGAGAAAGCAGGTATTGGGTTCTGAGTTGGATGATCAGCCATGATCATACTGAATGGCGGTGCAGGCTCGAAGGGCTGAATGGCCTACTCCTGCGCCTATTTTCTATGTTTCTATGTTTTACTATTGTTTTAATAGGACATGTGTGGTTTACTTCTAATCATTTTAGCCTCATTTTGAGCTCCAAAGCCATCTGTCTCTGATTGATGTTCGCTCTAGTTACTGTGATTGTGCCATTCCTACAGTGTCTGCTAAGCACACTCACCTGTCAGTTCTTTCTCTTGTGCTCAGATGGAGTACACTCAGGTCAAACTGTCTTCATCTTCCTTTCTCACAGCCACTAAATGAATATGTTCTTTGTTTAAGGTATAATTACTAATCACGTAGCCATCGGGAAGAAAATAACATAATTATCTCCACTCTGGTAGCTCTAATCACCACCAACTGAGGCTACAGAACTGAATAGCTTTAATAATTATCCTTCAGTGCCACTGGCCGCTTCTCAAAGTCTCAAACAAGAGACATAATGAAAATAAACTGGAAGCTCATCACCACCTTCACAGCACAAAAAATGGCTCTGAGAGTGCTTTAGAATCAAAAAGGGACAAAATGAGTTTAACCTGCAGTAGATAATGGGTAATTTATATTCTGTAAATTTAAACGGGGGATACAGAGATCAAAAAATTATATGCTCAGCACTAAAACACATTTGCATTTTTTCTTCCCATCCCCACTTCGTTCTTTTTTTTAAATTTGAGGGTCAGTTCCCATTTATATTCCTCTTGCTGTGATAAATTGCAAGTCTCCACCTGACATTTCCTCACAACAATACAGATGAGATTTAGAATGATAGAGCCTACATACCAACACCCTGACACAACACAAATGACACTCCAGCACACTGTCCTTCAAATTCACTTCACCTTTCCTCATGCTTTAGGAATCTGAGATATCTTGAAAGAAGTTAAGTTTAAGTGAGTGCCTGAGGGAAGTGAAACTCCAGTGAGCGAACATTATGCAGTAGATGGGAAAACAATGCAAAAAATTGACCAAGTTTATGGAAGTAATGATGACCTTAAAAAGGAGGACACAGGAATTTATAAAGCATAACAACATTGAAGTAACAATCAGGAGTGCATGAAAAGCTTCTCACAAAGAGAGTCATTGGAGTTTATTGATAAGAACTGGTTTAGGAATGAGACTCGAGAAGTAAAGTTGGAGATTTTAAAAATTAAAAGTAAGCATAGAGTTGCCAATTTAAGTAAGAAAGAGGAAAGGCTCAGAAGTGAAAACATTGGTTAGATCAGGGTTGGCACAAGTATCAAGGGGAATTAGTCCTCCATATTCCGCATGCAGCAGAACCACACGTGGAATCCTGTTTCCAGTTCTGGTCTGCATACTTGCTGAATACTATATATGCCTTAGAAGTGGTGTAACCAAAGTTCACTATGTTGATTCCTGAACTAATGGGGTTTCCTATGAGATAAAATCGAGTTTTACAGAGCTATTCTCTCTGAAATTAAAGCAGTGAGGTATGATCACATTGAAACTTGCAATACACTGTGAAAGGATTATGGATTGTTACTAAGTAGTAATTTCCTTTGGTGATGAGCCTAGATCTGGGATTCTACATCTCACATTAGAAGGTTAGCCATTTAGCATTGAGATAATTTTTTGTATACTTAAGAATACAGTGGATTCCAGTTAATTGGGACATATCAACACCAGTACATTTTGGCCCAATTAAACAGTGCCCCAATTAGCCAAAGTTTCATGGAAATAGTTAAGAATGGTATTAAAAAGTATCATTTCAGTGAGTAACGCTACTAGTATTACTACAGTACCATAAAACTGTGCATGATTTCCCAATAGTTATCGACTGAGGAATTCATCTAGAGTCCACTGTCATGCTTGACTGTAAGTAAACAAAATCAGTGCAGACATCTATCGCAGATAATGGACTGCCTTCATACAATGTTTTCAATAACTGTAAACTCCAAATCTTCATTTTCATTGTAGCATTCAAGATGATTGTGGATACCTTTAAATTCTTCGTAGGTGCTAACTTGTTGAAGAAGTGAAATAATTTCATTTTCACTCCTGGGCGTTTCTGGTATCCGCAAGTCTGAATGCTTCAACCACAGTGAGCAAAACAGTCCTGAACTGCCTTAGTGCTTATTTCTCGCCAACTATCAGTGAGGAAAATAAGCAGAGAGTTGTGTGTAATGGCCATGCTACTGAGAAGCTGTTCAGCAACAGTATTCTGTCCCAATTAAGAGGCACAGTGTCCCAAATAAATGAAGGCAATCCTGGTTATTTTCTCATTAGTTTTTTGTTAAGAATTCTCTCAAACAAGTGGCTGTCTCA
This sequence comes from Hypanus sabinus, assembly GCF_030144855.1. Lineage (NCBI taxonomy): Eukaryota > Metazoa > Chordata > Chondrichthyes > Myliobatiformes > Dasyatidae > Hypanus > Hypanus sabinus. The sequence goes on along the minus strand of NC_082716.1, from coordinate 35,373,323 downwards.
ATTAACTGATGGTTCAATTAACCAGTGTCAACCGTATTGTGAAGTTACGCAATTCTCTAACCCAGACAGCTGTGAATGCTAAGTTGCTGATACAATTTAGACTAAGTTTATTTTAGATCTCTGCACAAGCTCTTGATTTCACAATCTACCTTACTATGACCTTGTACCTTATTGTCTACCTGCACTGCAATTTCTCTATGATTGTAATATTACTTTCTGCAACCTGATATCACTCTTCCTTGTACTACCTCAATCTACTGATGTGAAATGATCTATATGGACTGCAAGGTATCTTACCGTCAAAGTAAAGTTTGCTGTCATATGCACAAGGTACAATAAAAAACTTACCAGCAGGTGCGTGGCATCATATAAGCAACACTCACAAGAGGAACTTAATTTAAATGTAAATGATAGAGGATTCTTACAAGAGAGAACAAAAAAAGAGGTCCATTTAAATGCAAAGTGATCAAAGTGTTCATGACGTTACTAAACCGCAGTGTTTAGGGTTTTGCCAGTTCGTTGAAGAACCAAATGGTCGAAGGGGAGCAGCTATTCTTGAACCTGCTGGTGTGGGACTAAAGATTTGCCTCCTGCTTGATAGTAGCTGGAAAAAGATGGCATGGCTCAGCTGGTGGGGAACTTTGATAATGGATGTGGCCTTGTTGAGATAGTACCTTCTGAAGATATTACAGATGGCGTGGATGGGTGTGCCTGTGATGTATTGGGCAGAATCTGCAGCTTCTTATGTTTCTGTGCATTCGAATTGCAGAACCAGACCGTAATGAAACCAGTCAGTATATTTTTGGCAGTACCTCTATAGATGCTGTTGGCGTGTTTAACAATAAGCTGAACTTTCTTAGCTTCCTGACAAATTAAAGGCACAGAGAGGCTCTCCTTATGATTGCATCTATGTGCTGGGTCCTGGGAAAGTCATCTGATATGTTAGCAGCCAGGTCTTTAAAGCTGTTGATATTCTGCGCCGCCAATTCTCTAACATGGACCGACGCACATTTCCCCGCCTTCACCTTGCTGAAGCCAGCAATCAGTTTTGCTGGCATTGTTCTGCAGCACCACTCACCCAGGTGACCTATCTTGCTCCAGTAAGTTGACACATTGCCACCTGTGATTTGCCCAGCAACAGACAGGTTGTCAGCAAACTTGAAGGGGGCATTGGGGCTGTGCTTAGCCACACAGTCATGCGTGTGGAGGGGTCAGGACAGGGTGCTACGCATGCAGCCTCATGCTGCACCTGTGTGTACCTTGGTATATGTAATAATAATTAACCAGTTACCAATGACCAAGCCTAGTGGTTTGTCTGTAAGAAGAGCAAATACTGTCAATACCAGTAGCATATTTTGATCTTTTTTTCTGCATCAAGTAACCATATATTGCATTCAGAAGACCTGAAAAGTTGGGTGCTAATGGTGCAGTGTCCAGAAGGTGGCTATGTACGTGCTTTCTGAAAAATCCTTCCAATGCTTTTTATATCAGAAATGAAGCTGAGAATCCCCAGCAAAAGACAAGTTGCTGGTCAAGCAGCAACAGTAGAGGGAGAGATATTGTCAGCATTTCAGGTTAAACCTCTCCAGACAATTCCATACCATTACCAGGCAGAAGGAAACTAACAGAAGGTAAATTGGAGGACCCTGCTGCAGTCCTCCAATCCTAACACTTGTTCCAAAGTACCAGAGCGCTTGCTGGTTAAGACCTTGCGTCACGGCCACAGGTTCAATTATCAAGCATTGGCTTACTCCCTATGCTTATCTCGTGCTCCACGCTGACCAGTCTCTCCATTACCTCATTGTCAGGTTGACATGAGCAGCAACTTTGAGTCCCATAACCTCCCTCACAAAGACCACCTGTTCTACTGATGTGAACTTGCCCATTTCCTCAAGCGCCTTGGCCCATCTGCTGCTGAAATACTCAGCTATGTTTTTTTATTAACTCCAAGATGATACAAATACAGTAATTATTTTTTAAAACCTGTGCTAAAGCAAAACTCGACAATCTCACTTCCCATCATTGCCCCTGCACTAATTTGTCCTACAACCTATCAGTGATTCCAATTCCAAATATTATCCTTATGTTTGAATCTTTCCACAGTAAACATTTAGGCTAGTATGTAGTACTGTAATCAATTAGAAACACAAATTGTATGTTGGCCTTTATCACATGGATATTTCTAAGCTCAAAGTATATTTAGCATCACAGTATGTATAGAGTATACAATCTTGAGATTTGTCTCTTTACAGCAAACTGCAAAACAAAGGAATCCAAAAGAACCCATCCAAAAAAAAGGCCTGTCAACCCTCATTCTGCTGAGAAAAGAAAATAAATCATGCCACAGCCTCAGTTCAGCATAGGCCTGAGTAAACATCGCAGAGCTGTGAACCGAACTGGCCCTTCTCTCAACTCTGGCCCTGACAACCCGATCTTTTCAATCTGGTCCACCATTTAAATTGTTCAAACATTGGAACTTTCCTTGCTCTCGGACCTGGGCCCTGTCACTTAGATACGCTCCGGGGCTTAGACCCACCACCTCGACTTGGCCCGTTCCCGACCTCTCTAATTCGGCCTGGTGCTTAAATCGATCAAACCTCAGTTCCTCCCTTGCTCTCAGGGACAGGCCTGGTCTCCACTTCGACTCTGCATTACCTCTTCTTGCCTCAACTCTGTGTTCCCTCCATTCGCCTCGCCGTTGTTTGTGGCGATCACTTACCAGAAAAAACATTGCTAATAAAGCATTTACTTTTTTGTTTTGCTCTGTTTGCCACCGATAAGCAGTCACTGAGCTTCTCCAGCACCAGCTTAAACTGAAAGTATTTGACTACGGAGTAAATACATCTTGCTGTTGTTATACAAGGCTTTGATGTGACTGCAGCTGGAGTTTTCATCTCTTTAACAAGAAAAGGAGATATTTGCTACAGAAGAAATACAATGAAATTCATCTTGCTAGTTCCTGGGATGGTGGGTTTTTATAGAGAAAATAATTAGTAGGGTAGGCCTGGACTCTCAGAGCTTAAAAGAATGAAAGATGATCTCAATGAAACATATCAAAATAACTTTCAAGTAGGATGTTTCCTCTGACTAAGTTGCCAGAGTCTCATAACACCACCAAGGGGTGTGAGTCCAAGATTGTGGTCTAGGCTGAGGTGTGGATAGGTTTCTTCACTCAGAAAATGATTCATCGCTGGAACACTCTACCTTAGAGAGCTGTGGAGACACTGCCACCCAACATAGAGATGAGCAGGTTTCCAGATATCATTGAATCAAAATGGATAGGGTTGGTAAAATGCATCTGAGGAGGAAGAGCAGCCATGATCCTGATGAGCAGTGTAGCAGGTTTAAAAGGTCCATGCCTGTTCTCAATGTACATGTTCTTATCTCTGCAATTTCTGTAAAAATCTCTAAGAAATGCACATTCTTCCATCTCTGATCTCTCTCCATAATCATTCTCACCATTGTCTGTCATGTCTTTAACTACCTTCATCCAGAATTCTCTTTCCAGACCACTACACCTATTCCCTTTTCTCCTCCTTATATCAATGTTAAACAAACTACAGACAATTGAAAATCTGCAAATGCTGGAAATCAAAGTAATATGTACAAAATGCTGGAGGAACTCAGCAGGCCAGGCAGCATCTATGGAAAAAAGTAAACAGTTGATGTTTTGGCCCAAAATATTGACTGTTAAACAAACTATCTCTTTGACAACAGGCAGCCTGATGTCACCACCTTTGGCTTGGTGGTTACTTTTGCTTGATTTCCTCCTGATTGTCAATGGAAGGGACTTAATAGATTGTTGAGTTATATAGCACATTCCTGCTTTACAAAAAGTCTAAATTCAGATTTGCTTCCAATGTGTCCTTTCATTGCTTTGCATAAATCAATATAATCAAAGGTCTCTGAAATAAAATGAAGGTATTTACCACTAATCTGTCCAAAGGGCCTTTCCATCTGTTGATTACTCTGTGCTAGAAAATACTTCTGAATATCAATGCGGTATCATCTATAACTATTTTTGACATCCAGATGGCATCTCAACACTGAAGCAATGGGTGGTTCCAATCAGAATTTCATGCCACCAGTTTTTCCATGATGAGAGTGGAGAATTGCTGTGATTTTGTTCACAACATACAGATGACAATGTACAGATGTCTAACCAGTTACCATAGCAATAGAAGGAAATCAAGAGAATACAGTCAGAGACAATAGCTGGAATTTTAGTTATATTGAAAGGAAATTAAAACTACACTAGGTTGAAGTATTTTGTAAGTAATAATTTTATAAAAATTATGATCAATATTATACAGGTAATTAATCTAGATCATTGGTGTTTCAGTTTGTAATTCTTGATAAAATATTATTGTGAAGTATGTCCAATATATGACTTGCAAGCAAGGAAAACTGAGAATGTCCCTGCTTCCGACAGCAACTCAAAGCCCACACTGTTACATAAATGCTAAGGGGGAAGATGCCTGTTCCCAATATACTGAACACACATATTTCTAGTAAGAATAGAAAAGGCAAGCATAAAACATTCAGAGTGAAAGCTTTCATATGTCTCTTTTGTCTTTATCTTCAAAATATCTTACTTTGTGGATTATCAGCAATGCCCTCAGTCTAAATAATCAATCATTTTGGAAAAATGAAATACCCTGCAGCTATCTGCAGGGAGAATGAGCAAGAAACAATGTTCTGCTTTTGAGTTTAAATGCTGGGACCACAAGGGAAAATGAAGGGAAATAAATTGCCCAGAGGCAAGATTTTGAGGAAGAACTTAAGTCGAATAAGTTTGCTTGATAGAATAGAATGAATGAATTCCCTTCCCAAAACCCTGAGGACCTCTTAATTCAATAACTTGGAACAGAAAATTGTGCTTATGGAAGTTTAATCAGCAAGATGTTTTTGAAATCTTAATGGAGCTCTGCAGCTCTTCAAAGTTCAGACCTCAGTCAGTGCTAGAAGCAAATAGTTTGACTCTGATATAGGAAGAGTAATAGGTGATTGGAGTGATAATAAAGCAGTAACCTAATCGAGGGTTTCAGATGAAAGAAGCACTGTGCTGCCGCTAGATTTGAGTGGTTTTTGCCTGACTCCTGAACACCTTGATTAGATTACTGCTTCGTAATCGTATCAAGTTTCTTTGCTGCATTTCCTTTTTGTAAGGTTAAATATATACAGTGATAAGTTTGCCTTTGTTCACTCATATAATCTGAATGCAGCAGCACTGACCACTGTTATACCCACCTCCAGTCATTCAGTTCCATTGTCATTGAAGTAAAGGCCCAACAGAAGAGCAGGGTCTTATCTTTTGCCGTACCTCCCTAATTGGATCCTGGGAACAGTATAGTTTTATATATCAACAAACAGTGTATATATATATGTAGCGGTGTGCTACATGCAGCGCTAAAATTATGACACAGTGTCGGTAACTGCAGTCGAAGGAAAAAAATTTATTCGAAATCCTCAGCCTCACTTTTAAGCCTCCCTCAACCTGCCCCCCCCCCCCCCACCGTGGCACAGAGGCTCCAAAGCTCTGTGCTCGCAAACCCCCGTAGGCTATCTCCCTTAGCCGGAAAGCTGGCTAATTGTGAGCCGGTTCGGATGTGCCAGGAAATGGGTCGCCACATATATATACACACACACACATACATATATATATATATATAGATAGATATCAAACAGTACATACTTTTATATATTGTTCTGTTCATAATTCTTGCTGCCCCAATAAAACAGACAGCTAAATTAAAGACCCACCTCCCAAGACCTTCACTCTTCTCCCCTCTCTCGTCAGGCAGAAGATTCAAAAGCCTGAAAGCACATACCACCAAGCTCAAGGACAGCTTCTACTTCACTGTTATAAGACTACTAAATGGTTCCTTAGTATGATGGGAAGGACTCTTGACCTCACAATCTACCTTGTTATAATCTTTCACCTTACTGTTTATCTACACTGCACTTTCTCTGTACGTAGCTGTTTTTGTTTTGCCTTGCTCTATCTCAATACACAGTGTAATAATTTGATAAACTCGAACAATATACAAGACAAGCTGTTCACTATATCTTAGTGCATGTGAAAATCATAAACCAATAATCATTCCAAATCCAAAATGTCTTACAAACTAATTTGCTCTCTTTCAGATAGTCTGCTTCTGGACCTGATCTTGTCTCCTACCTACCTACAGTCCTCCTGACTTTGTTGTCAGGCTGTTCTTGTTCATCATTCAGTTTCACCATGTGTGAGCTGGTCAACAAGCCTTGTTGATGGTTCTTCTATGACTGGCATCTGTTCCTCTGTTATGGGAAGATCGCTGTCATAGCAACACACACAAAATGCTGGAGGAACTCAGTACTCCAGGCAGCATCTACGGAAAATGAGTTGATATTTCAGGCCGAGACCCTCCATCAGACCCTTCCTCCCTCGTAGTCTTGTATGATCTGGTGCATGCTGTCTGTTGAATTCTTACTGCCTTTCATTTGTTTGTCAGGTGAGGTTTTTATCTCATGGGGTCAGTGGTAGGTCGTTTTAAGTGGCTTGCCTGTCTTGGCTGCGTCCAGTTGTCCTCCTACCCTCTTCTAATATCCTTGGTTTTACAGACTTTTTGTTGTTGTTTGGTGCAGAAGTTTGGATCGTCTGCTCATGAGTCTCAGTGCAGGACTGTTCAATATCTCTATGGCCGGGATTTTGCAGAAATCCTCAAGTGGGATTCTATTAGTAATAACAAAACCTTCTCCAGCATTTTCCTTGGCAACCGCCACAAGGCTCTCTGCCTTTTCACCTCTGTCAGGTGATCAAGTTGCTCTTCCTTTGAGAACCTCTGCTGTATCCATTACCTGTGGTCAGCACCTCAGGGATGACACATCTGGCAGACTGTCCTTTCAACTTGAGAATGATTAATGATAAATGGCTGTTTTCCACGAAGACTGGCGACCAGAAATTTCAAAAAAGCGTCACTTTACTATCTGGTTTAAACAAATCTGATTGCCCAGAATTTGAATGGGACTTATAGGAGTAGAATGTTTTACTGCAATGGCTGATGTTTCTGGGGAAAATTCAGACAGGAAAGATACATACCAAAGATGAAGAGGTGTTCTAAAGGGAAGATGACGCAGCTGTAGCTGACAAGGGAAGTCAAAGGCAACATAAAAGCAGAAGAGAGTATATAATATTGCAAAAATAGTGGGAATTTAGAGCATCAGGAGGCTGTTAAAAACCAATAGCAGGTAACTTTAAAAAAAAGCCATAAGGAGAGAAAAGATGAACTATGAATGTAAGCTAGCCAATATTATAAAAGAAGATACCAATACCAAAAATTTTTGGAGACTGTTACGAAGCCCTATAAGCTGCAGCGTTTTGGGGTTAAGAGAGAGACAGTTTAAACTTGCCCAGGTCTTTTATGATGCCAATCCTTTGAGTCGGGGAGTTGGTTTCCCCGTTGTTAGCTAAAAGCCGTTTTCCGTGGTACAAGCCACCAGGCCCAGGCAACAGAACTGAACGCACGTGGCCTCCTTCGAATGGCTTCCCACTATCACGGGAGTGCTAGCGTTTCTTCTGGTGCGTCTGAAGGGCTGTTCCCACTGACCCTCTTTTATTCTGACTCGCAGGGTCGCAGATGTCAATCAGGTTGGGGGTGATGCAATCCCTCCCTCAACCAGCCCACTTTGCCTGAGGGCTTCCACATAGTACAGTCTCCAATCCACAAATTCGCCTTCCGGAGACAATGGCCATGTCCCACAGCTTTTCATCGCCGGGGGAACGAGACATTCCGCACGTCTCTCTCTCTCATTTCCTGGCCCCCCTGACCCAACCCAACAGTGATCTTGCGATTCTCACAAAGGAGGGGCTACAGGCATAACAAGACCTATGAAGAGTAAAAGGGAAGTGAAAGTTGATATTGACTTGCAGGAAAATGATGCTGGAGGGGTAATAATGGGGGACAAAGAAATGTCAGATGAACTTAAGTATTTTACATCGATCTTCACTGTGGAAGACATCAGCAGTATGCCAGAAATTCGAGAGTGTCGGTGGGGGGGGGGGGGGGGGCAGAAGTAAGTGTAGTTGCTATTACTAAGAATAAGGTGCCTGGGAAGCTGAAATGTTTGAAGGTAAAGAGAGCAGTTGGCCCAGATTGGTTACACCCTAGGGTTCTGAAAGAGACTATAACACACAGGCAAACACGAGAAAATCTGCAGATGCTGGAAATTCAAGCAACACACACAAAATGCTGGTGGAACACAGCAGGCCAGGCAGCATCTATAGGGAGAACACTGTTGACATCTCGGGCTGAGAGAAACGTTGACAGTGCTTCTCCTTATAGATGCTGCCTGGTCTGCTGTGGTCCACCAGCATTTTGTGTGTGTTGCTTATAAGACACAGGAGCAGGACTAACCCATTCAGCCCATTGAGAGCTCTGCCTTTCAATTATGGCTGATTTTTTATCCCTCACAACCCCATTCTTCTGCCTTCTTCTCGTAACCTGTGATGCTCTGATTAATAGGAACCTATCAACCTCCGCCTTAAGTATACCCAATGACTTGGCCTGCCTGGCCATCTGTGGCAATGAATTCCACGGATTCACCACCCTTTGTCTAAAGAAAAGTTTCCACATTTCTGTTCTAAATTTATGTCCCTGGATTCCCTAATGGTTAACTTGCAGGTAGAGCCAGTGGTAAGGTATGGAAGGGTAAATAGGAAGGTAAGGGAGGTGGGGTAGTGCTCTTAATTAAAGATGAGATCAGGGAAATAGTGAGAGACAATATAAGATCTAAGGAGCAAATGTTGAATCCCTGTCGTTAGAGATTAGGTAAAGAGAAAAAAATCACTAGTGGGAGTTGTCTTTCAGACACCAAGTAACAATAACATGACAGTGGCACAGGCAGTACACAGAGAAATATCGGAGGCATGTGAGAATGGAACAGCAGTTATCATGGGGAACTTTTAACTTGCACATAGATTGGGTGAATGAAGTTAGTCGAGGCAGTCTTGAGGAGGTGCAGTTTTCATAGAATGCATCCGTGATGGTTTTCTTGAATAGCATGGCACTGAACCTACAAGGGAACAAGCAATCTTAGATCTGGGCTTGTGCAATGAGATGGGTAAAATTAGTGATCTTGTAGTTAGGGATCCTCTTGGAAAGAGTAATCACAGTATGATTGAGTTTCTCATACAAATGGAGGGTGAAATAAGTCAATCTAAAACCAGTGCAGCATGCCTAAATAATGGAGACTACAATGGGCTGAGGGAGGATTTGGCTAGTGTAGATTGGGAACACAGATGGGACAGTTGAGTTACAGTGGAAGACTTTCAAAGAGATTTATCACAGTGCTCAACAAAAGTATATTCCAGTTAAAAACAAGGGCAATAATGGTGTGGAGAGCCAGCCTTGGATAACTGAGGAAATAAAAGGAGGCATCAAACTAAGAGCATGTGCATACAAAGTCACCAAGAGTAGTGGGAAAATGGAAGATTGGGAAATTATTAAAAAGCAACAAAGTACCACTAAGCAGGCAATAAAGAAAGGGAAACTAGATTGTGAAAATAAACTAGCACAAAATATAAAAACAGATAGTAAAAATTTTTATAATTATATAAGGTGGAAAAGGGTGGCTAAAGTTAAAGTAGGTCCCTTGGACAACAAGAGGGGGAAATTGATGAAATGGCCAAACCATTGAATGACCATTTTGTGTTGGGCTTCATGATGGAGGACACGCCTAACATGCCAAAGAGAGATTTTATGGATGCAATAGGAGGTGAGGACCTCAAATCAATAGCTATCATTAAAGAGGTAGTGTTGAGCAAACTTTGTGGGCCTGAAGTTAGATAAGTCCCCTGATCCTGATGGAATGCACCCCAGGGTATCGAAATAAATGGCAGAAGTTAAAATAGACACTTTGGTGATGATTTACCAAAAGTCTCCAGACTCTGGCAGGTCCAGGTGGATTGGAAAATGACAAATGTCACGTCACTGTTCAAAAGAGGATGTAGGCAAAAGACAGGTAATTATAGGCCAGTTATTTTAACATCTGTAGTTGGGAAAATGCTTGAAGCTATCATTAAAGAAGAAATAGTGAGACTTCTGGAAAGAAATGTATGCAGCATGGATTCAGCAAAGGCTGGTCCTGTTTGATAAACTTATTGGAATTCTTCAAGGATGTAATGAGCATAATGGATAGAGGGGAACAGATGGACGTTATTTACTTTCCAGCAGGCATTCGATAAGGTGCCACATAAAAAAACTTATCCATAAGATAAGGATGCATTGAGTTTGGGGTGATTTATTTGAATGGATGGAGGATTGGTTAAGATAGAGTTAAGATACATGGATGTTACTCTGGTTGACAGTCAGTGGTGAGTGGTGTACCACGGGGGTCAGTGCTGGGCCTGCAAATATTCACAATATACATTAACAATCTGGAAGAGGGGACTGAGTGTAGTGTATCTAAATTTGCTGATGATACTAAATTGAGTGGAAAAGCAAATTGTGCAGAAGATACAGAGAGTTTGCAGAGAGATATAGATTGGTTAAGTGAGTGGGCAAGGGTCTGGCAGATGGAGTGCAATGTTGGTAAATGTGAGGTCATCCACTTCAGAAGGGAAAATGGAAGAGCAGATTATTACTTAAATAGTAAAAAAATGCTGTGCAGAGGGACTTGGGAGTGCTTATGCATGAATCACAAAAGGGTGGTTTGCAGGTGCAGCGGGCTATCAAGAAGGCAAATGGAATGTTGGCCTTCAGTGCTAGAGGGACTGAATTTAAGAGCAAGGAGGTTATGCTGTAACTGTACAGGGTACGGGTGAGGCTTCACCTGGAGTACTGTTGGCAGTTCTGGTCTCCTTACTTGAGGAAGGATATACTGGCTTTGGAGGTGGGGCAGAGGAGGTTGATTCCAGAGATGAGGGAATTAGACTATGAGGAGAGATTGAGTCATCTGTGACTGTACTTGCTGGAATTCAGAAGAATGAGAGGAGATCTTATAGAAACATATAAAGTTATGAAAGGGATAGATAAGATAGAGGCAAGAAAGTTATTTCCACTGGTAGGTGAGACTGGATCTAGGGAACATAGCCTCAAGATTTGGGGGAGTAGATTTAGGATGGAGATGAGGAGGAACTGCTTTTCCCAGAGAGTGGTAAATCTGTGGAATTTTCTGCCCAATGAAGCAGTGGATGCTAAATATATTTAAGACAATATAATTATCACTCCCTTCTTCTCATTCTTTCCCTTCTGCACCACGGACCTAAATTCAGTGCCTGTAACCCGGTCACTGTGGCATTCTTCTGCAGGTCATCCCCCATAAAGGTATCCAAAGCGGTATACTTATTTTTGAAGGGAATGGCCAGAGCTGTGCTCTACTCTCACTGCCTATTTCCATTTCTCCTGACAGTCATGATGGACTGAAACATTTGCCATCATTCAATGGTGGAGTAGACTTGATCGGCTGAACGGCCCAATTCTGAACCTATGTGTTATGGTCTTATGTCTTTAGATTCTGAATCACTCCTAACAGATGCTGTATAGTTTAATCTTGTCTGGGAACCATTTTAATCTCCTGCTTCAATGGCTGAAGGGTTGGAGCATGTTCCACCATGTTCAGTATCATTTGCATTTCTCTGTCCATAAGATAGAAGGCTGTCAGCTACATGCAGATCTCTGCCTGGACAGTACCAAACTGTTATGTTGACTGCCTGACTCCTCACTATCATTCTCTGCAATCTCTTTGTTGTGCTAATGAGGAACTGAAAGTTATGGTCTTGAGTATCTTGTGATCACTGGGCACATATGAAGTTCTCCTTTATATTTGCAGCTGAAACTTTTAGTGGTCTAAAGGTCATAGCAAATAACCCCATCTCAATTTGTGTATAATATATCATTGTTTCTGTCAGATCCCTGCTAATGTTTAACAATGTATGTCCCTTCTGTAAGTTTGCTACTCCATGACCCTTTGCTGAGGCATTTGCTTATCACATCTGTTCCTTCACACCACTAAGGCATTGTAATATTGGTTTGCTTTGACTGTCTCCATGACTCTTTTAAGCACTAAATCATGATCGTCCAACCAAGAGCCTTCCGCATACTTCTTAGTCAGTTGCTTAGGTGGTTCACATATTTTGATTTTGAAACATAGCTCAACCATATTTTTTCAAGTGCTTTTTACAGATAGTCTTCAAATACTAGCCTCTCCTTTCTGAGGAGGCTGAAGAAAGCTGGACATTGCAAGCCTATACTCATGTCATTCGACAGATGGAGCAGGAACTGGCTCAGGTAGTTAACTGAAGTTGTCATCTGCTTCTGCTGGGCTTGACAAGTCCTCCACTGTGGTTAAATTTTGCTGGATTTGATTGCAGACCATCTCTGCATTCCAAGAAGGAGACTTCTGCCATTTTGCACCTAATTTCTTTTGTTCATTCAATTGCAGTTGCTTCTCCCTGCACCCATTCATAAAGGCATTTGGCTTTCCTTCGAGGTGTAATTTGTTTCTCTCTTTGTTTTTCTTTCTCCAAGCACCAAAGGTCATGTACCATGGAAATAGAAACATAAGGACATAGAAAACCTACGGCACAATACAGGCCCTTTGGCCCACAAAGCTGTGCTGAACATGTCCTCACCTTAGAACTACCTAGGCTTACCCATAGCCCTCTATTTTTCTAAGCTCCATGTATCTATCCAGGAGTCTCTTCAAAGACCCCATCATTTCTGCCTCCACCACTGCCACCGGCAGCCCATTCCATGCACTCACCACTCTCTGCATAAAAAAATTACCCCTGACATCTCCCCTGTACCTACTTCCAAGCACCTTAAAACTATGCCCTCTTTTGCCAGCCATTCCAGCCCTAGGAAAAAGCCTCTGACTATCCACACGATCAATGCCTCTCATTATCTTGTACACTTCTATTGGGTCACCTCTCATCCTCCATCGCTCCAAGGAGAAAAGGCTGAGTTCACTCAATCTATTCTCATAAGGCACGCTCCCAAATCCAGGCAGCATCCTTGTAAATCTCCTCTGCACCCTTTCTATGGTTCCCACGTCCTTTCTGTAGAGAGGCGACCAGAATTTGTACAGTACTCCAAGTGGGGTCTGACCAAGGTCCTTTTGCTGCAACATTACTTCTCGCTCTTAAACTCAATCCCACGATTGATGAAAACCAATGCACCATATGCCTTCTTCACCACAGAGTCAACCTGCATAGCATCTTTGAGTGTCCTATGGACTCGGACCCCAAGATTCCTCTGATCCTCCACACTGCCAAGAGTCTTACCATTAATGCTATATTCTGCCATGTTATTTGACCTACCAAAATGAACCACCTCACACTTATCGAGGTTGAACTCCATCTGCCACTTCTCAGCCCAGCAAGTTAAGCAGCATCTTTGCGTAGACCTTTCAAGTTGATGACCCTTAATCAAAAGTACATTTTTTTTCTTTTCAAATCCACTTTGTGATCAGGAAATTCTATCTTGTGTGCACATGTACGCACAAGAGCAACCTCTTCTGCTTGTCTCCTGCCCAAGCACTCTATCAACATCATTCATTAAATAATGAGTTTAAGAATGTTACGAGGTTTGTAAGTCATTTCAGAACACAACTCAACAGTATCTTTTCAAGTGCTCTTTATGGATACTCTTCAAATACGAGCCTCTACTTTCTGAGGAGCCTGAAGAGAGCTGGACATTGCACATCACGTCAATCTACAGATGCACAGCTGGGAGCACCCTGAAAAGCTGCATTACTGCATGGTATGGAAACTGCACTGTGGTGGACAGGAAGGGTCTATAATGGCTTGTCAAAACTGTCCCGACATCAACTTACTTTGAAGCCTTCGCCTTCTGTATATATGCTCTTGGTAGCTTGACAGCTTATCAGCCATCAAGGACCTGTATACAGAAGGGTTCAAAGTAAGTTTATTATCAAAGTATGTACAGTATATGTCACCATATATAACTCTGAGGTATGTTTTCTTATGGGCTGATGTGCTCAATGGTGGGGAGGGCTTTACTCATGAAGGACTGGCCATATCCACTACTTTTTGTAGGATTTTGCATTCAAGGGCATTGATGTTTCCTGACCAGGCCATGATGCAACCAGTCAATATACTCTCCACCACAGATCAATAAAAGTTTGCCAAAGTTTTAGATGTCATGCAGGATCTTCACAAATTTTGAAGAAATCAGAGGTGCTGCCGAGCTTTCTTTGTAATGGAACTTACATGCTGGGCCGAGGACAGATCCTCTGAAATAATAACACCAAGGATGATGTACCTTGAGGCAGGTTACCACGTACTTTTTAGGTACTGGTATAATTGAAACCTGCTTGAAGCTGGTGGGTACCACAGACTGCTGAAGCAAAACGTTAAAGATATCAGTGAACACTCCAGCCATTGCTTACTTTTTGCCTTTATATTTTTTTTCTCTTTTGTTGCTCAATATTTAATTTAATTTTGCTATGGTTATGGTTTTTGTGGTTGGGCTGTGTATTTTTTTCGTTAGTTTTTTTGTTAGTTTTTTTCCAAGTCTGTTCACATAAAACAATAAAATATATTTTAAAAAACACTCCGGCCAGTTGGTCAGCACAGGTCTTTAGTACTCAGCCAGGTACCTCATCTGGGCTGGTTGGTTTCTGTGGGTTCACCCTCTTGAAGGATGCTCTCACATTGGCCTCAGAGACTGAAATCAGAGGGTATTTGGGGGCTGTGGGTGTTCGTGTAGGTTCCTCCATGTTTTGACAGTCAAAGCAGACATTGAGCTCATCTGGGAGTGAAGCCTTGTTATCACAAATGTTGCTTTGTTTCACTTTGTAAGAAGTAATAGCATTCAAGCTTTGCCAGAGCTATTGAGCATCCTTCAGTGATTCAAGTTTGCTTTGGAATTGTCACTTTGTACATGAGATCATACCTGGACTTCTTGTATCTTACTTGCTAGCCAGACTTGTATGCCATTGATCTGACACTCAGCAGGTTGCAAGTAGTGATTCATCCAGGGGTTCTGGTTGAATGACTTTGTGGGGATACGCTCACCTACAATTGTTTCTATGAAGTCCTTGACAGCCATGGTGTATTCATTCAGATCCTCTGATGAGTCTTCGAACCGGTCCAGTCGACCGACTCCAAGCAATCCCATAGCTCCTGCTCTGCTTTCTGCGACCAGCTCTTTGTTGACCTTACCTCTGGATCCTTGCTCTTTAACCTCTGCCTGTATGCAGGTAGGAGAAGGACAGCCTACATTTCCTGAAATGTATATGAATTACAAAATAGGATGATTTACTGAATAACTCCTGTTCAACTGAGTAAGTTCCTAACACATTTCATTTTGACTGACCTTTAGGCAAGATACCAGAGAACAGGGACGCCCATAAAATCATATTCTGCATTACCCAGTGCCTTTAGTAGAAGAAGGGGAAATACTTTGAAATAGGCTTAATGCTGTAAGAATCAGAGAATTATTTGTACTTTAACTTATCTTTAAATCTTACTGTTTCTGTTTGCGCCCTTATTTTGAGATTATACAGTATATTTTTGTAAGATCACATTTTAAGTACATTATCCAGCAGATTACTGGGATAAAAACAATATAAAGGTATTATGTAGCATGTTAAAGCCTTTGCTGAAATTAAAATCATAATTCAGCAGGAAACTGTGCAGCAAAAATCCATTACCCACATTTCACTGGAGTGTGTGAGTGAATCGTGGCAAGCAAGCGTAAATGGATTTATGAAGTCAGAACCTGTAACATAAAATACACATTGACTGTCAAAACATCAGTTACTGACAGCAGCAGCACATGCGGTAATGAGCCGAGGCACCTCAGGTTAGCAACATCAGATGATGAGCACATTTGGACAGTGTCCTCCAGAGGAACCCCGTACAACCCAGAAGCTGTATTTTTTTAATGTCATTGGCATCACAATAAGACAGAGGTCAGGATAAGAATGCTTGTAAAAATAGAATGTACTCCTTGGATATTACCAAGGAATATTTCTGTAACACCAAGAGAGCTATGGAAGAACCCTTGTGGGAAAGTGTATTAAATGTGCGGTACAATGTTAGTCATGTCAAGAGCAGGTTCTAAGCAAAATACATGAGGAGATGTTATTGTGTGCTTATTTGTTAATGAAATATTTTCACTCGCACAGGCATATTCCTTTCATAATACTGTCGTTGTACTGCCTTTCCGTTCTAATTATGACTTCCTTCTTTAGTGGATTGTCAGCCCAGTCCCAGGCATGTTATACAAATAGCTTGCTGTGGAACCAGGCACACTTACATAGTGACACAGAATGCCCCAGAGACCTGGAATGTTAAGTCAATGGAGCTTCCCATCCACGCAACCCTGTCTCCTTGTTTCTGGTGATCATAACCATCCTCCCTTGTGTTCCAGCAATCTCCCATCAGATTTGTATCAAGTGATTACACCCCTGCCCTTCTCAATTCCTCCACTCCACTTCCTAACATCACCATATGCAATTTTCTATTAAAACACATTGTGCATAAAATTCCACTTATCAAAGGATCAACTTTATTCGCAAGATTGTTTATTCTCATTCATCAGGTTATGAGTGTCAAGGAGAACAAAATCATTCTTAATCCATTCCGATGCAGCATAAAAAAAACACAATAAGCATAAAGAACACGATAAAGAAACAAAAATTACGCAATAGGTTTAAATAGAAAACAAATATACATTTACATGTATTAGGAATTCATTGTGACGTGTTGCCACAACATGCAACAAAACAACGTTTAAAAATTTTAAGAATAAAGAATTTTATTTTAAAAATCTTAGAAGTTAAAGGACAGATATGGAGTAAAATGTACATAAATATGTCAGCACCAGCATGTATTTACAACGTAAACAGCATGATAAACAGTGGTTTCAAATGTTTACAGCGCAGTGCAGTACCTGAGGTAACAGATAGAGGGGATGGAGTGACTATCTTCTAGAATGGTTAATCAGATTAACTGCTTGGGGGAAGAAACTTTTAAGATGGGCATTTGGTTTTTGTTTCAATAGACCTGCAACGCTTTCCAGAAGGGAGCTTTCGGAAAAGGCAGTTTGCTAGGTGGATAGTGTCCTCAATGATTATTTCTGCATGCTTCTTTGCCATGGACAAAATTCAAAGTAAAATTTATTATTTGAGTACATATGTGTCATCACATACAACCCTGAGGTTCTTTTTCTTGAGGGCATACTCAGTAAATCAATAGAATATTACCTATAACAGGATCAATGAAAGATCAAGTAGAGCATAGAAGTTCTCAAACTGTGCTAATGCAAGTGTAAATAAAGAGCAATAAATAATGAGAGCATGAAATAAGAAGATAAAGTTGTCCTTAAAGTGAGATCATTGGTTTTGGGAACATCTCAATAGATAAGTTTAGTTATCCCCTTCTGTTCAAGAGCCTGTTGGTTATGGGGTAGTATCTGTTCTTGAATCTGGTTTCCCTTTCCTAAAGTCTACAATCAGTTCTTTGGTCTTGCTGACATTGAGTGGGAGGTTGTTACGACACCACTCAGCCAAGTTTTCTGTCTCTCTGCTGTGTGCTGATTCATAGCCACCTCTGATACAACCCACAACAGTGGTGTTATCAGCAAACTTGGTTATGGTGTTGGAGTTGTATTTAGCCACACATACTGTGAAAATCTGCAGTTATGGTAAACTGTAGCCAATGATCTTTTCTGTTGACGTGACAGTTCACTGTAGGTTTCATATATCATGAGAGGATTCTGCACCAAACCAGGCAGTAATGGCTGATGTAAAGATGCTCTCTGTGATGGCAGTGTAGATTACACCAGTGTGATCTGGGGAAGATGGAATTCTATCAAGCGTCACAAGAAGTGTATCTTCGGCTGATACATTCCGTCAAGGAGAAAGATGTTGCTGTCCCAGATGAAGTCCTGTGAAGTATTGATACCGAGGAACCTGAATATTGAAATAGTGCTAACTTCGGAATTGTCGTTGAATTATTTGCTATTCTTGATGATCAGTGGGTGGAGAGAAAACACCTTTCTCTTGAAGTCAATATGAAGTCTATTATTGTTGGCAGGGCATTATTGTTATTGTTGTTCATAGCATTCTGATCGGTTACATCATGCTCTAATATAGCAATTTGAATGCACAAGAATGTAAGAAGCTGCTGAGAGTAATGGACTCAAATCAATACATCACTGACATATCCCTCCCCATCATCAGTTGTACCTGCATGAGATGCTGCCTCAAGAAGGCAACATCAATCATCAAACATCCCCACCATTGGGCCATGCCAGTTTCCCACAACTACCAATGGGTAGGAAGTACAGAAGCCAGAAGTCCCATACTACCAAGTTCAAAAACTTCTCTTCAGCCATTTGGCTCTTGAACCATCCATTCAAACTTCAAACACTACTGCTTAACAACATAATGAACACTTTGACTACTTTGCACTAAAATGGACTTTGTGTTTCTTTTTGTTATAATTGTGTTTCCTTGGAAACAATTGGGATAATTTTATGTTTTTCTTGTGAATGCTGTTTATATAACGCTGTGTGCCTGTGATGGTGCTGCAAATGAGTTTTTCCTTGCATATGTGTATTTGTGTTAGTGATAATAAACTCAGCTTTGACTTTGGCCTGTTGTAGACCCTGTTTCAGATACAGAATGTTGGAATATTCATAAAAGATTCCAAGGAAGCAATGGACATTATACCAAGCAAAGGAAGTTATTCCACTTCCATTGCATCTCTCCAGACTGTCCTTCTACACACAATCACTTATCTGCTCTTCTGAAGATTTTACCGACCACTCAACATAACAATTATTCACTTTCTGCTTGGAAGAGCCTGCCATCAGTGTGCCATCACTAACGATACCATGGGAAACTTCCAAATATGTCTTCATGACATAGGAGGTTACACCCTTCACAAATGGTAGGGTTTTTAATCCTGAAATACCTCAGAAAAATATTTGCTGCTGGTGTTGAGTTTGAGCTTGGCTCGGCAGCTTCTTTGACACGGATGTGCACTTACAGCTCACATGCCAAGAGAGACTCGCTGAAGCAGATCAACAGTTCACTGATCTTTCATAGAAACCATGCAGAAGTAAAGGGAAAACAATAAGTGCTAAGACAACAGGGCCATTAACTACCACTGTCAAACTAAAGTTAGCACTGATACAGCAGCTCGGTAGTAGTAGCTTAATACTAAATAAATACTGCTTCTTAACAGCATCAATCTAAACCAGTGATTCTCTATGGGGGGTGATTATAGAACATAGAACAGTACAGCACATTACAGGCCCTTCGGCCCATAATGTTGTGCCAACCCTCAAACCCTGTCTCCCATATAACCCCCCACCTTAAATTCCTCCATATACCTGTCTAGTAGTCTCTTAAACTTCATTAGTGTATCTGCCTCCACCACTGACTCAGGCAGTGTATTCCACACACCAACCACTCTCTGAGTGAAAAAACTGCCTCTAATATCCCCCTTGAACTTCCCTCCCCTTATCTTAAAGTCACGTCCTCTTGTACTGATCAGTGGTGCCCTGGGGAAGAGGTGCTGGCTGTCCACTCTGTCTATTCCTCTTAATATCTTGTACACCTCCATCATGTCTCTTCTCATCCTCCTTCTCTCCAAAGAGTAAAGCCCTAGCTCCCTTAATTTCTGATCATAATCCATACTCTCTAAACCAGACAGCATCCTGGTAAATCTCCTCTGTACCTTTCCCAATGCTTCCACATCCTTCCTATCGTGAGGGAACCAGAACTGGACACAGTTCTCCAAGTGTGACCTAACTAGAGTTTTATAGAGCTGCATCATTACATCGCGTCTCTTAAACTCTGTCCCTCGACTTATGAAAGCTAACACCCCATAAGCTTTCTTAACTACCCTATCTACCTATGAGGCAACTTTCAGGGATCTGTGGACAAGTACCCCCAGATCCCTCTGCTCCTCCACATTACCAAGTACCCTGCCATTTACTTTGTACTCTGCCTTGGAGTTTGTCCTTCCAAAGTGTACCACCTCACACTTCTCCGGCTTGAACTCCATCTGCCACTTCTCAGCCCACCTCTGCATCCTATCAATGTCTCGCTGCAATCTTCAACAATCCTCTACACTAGCTACAACACCACCAACCTTTGTGTGGTCTGCAAACTTGCCAATCCACCCTTCTACCCCCATATCCAGGTCGTTAATAAAAATCACGAAAAGTAGAGGTCCCAGAACAGGTCCTTGTGGGACACCACTGGTCACAACCCTCCAATCTGAATGTACTCGCTCCACCACGATCCTCTGCCTTCTGCAGGCAAGCCAATTCTGAATCCACCTGGCCAAACTTCCCTGGATCCCATGCCTTCTGACTTTCTGAATAAGCCTACCGTGTGGAACCTTGTCAAATGCCTTACTAAAATCCATGTAGATCACATCCACTGCACTACCCTCATCTATATGCCTCGTCACCTCGTCAAAGAACTCTATCAGGCTTGTTAGGCATGATCTGCCCTTCACAAAGCCATGCTGACTGTCCCTGATCAGACCATGATTCTCTAAATGCCCATAGATCCTATCTCTAAGAATCTTTTTCAACAGCTTTCCCACCACAGATGTAAGGCTCACTGGTATATAATTACCTAGACTATCCCTACTACCTTTTTTGAACAAGGGGACAACATTTGCCTCCCTCCAATCGTCCAATATCATTCCCGTGGACAACGAGGACATAAAGATCCTAGCCAGAGACTCAGCAATCTCTTCCCTTGCCTCATGGAGCAGCCTGGGGAATATTCTGTCAGGCCCCGGGGACTTATCCACCCTAATGTATTTTAACAACTCCAACACCTCCTCTCCCTTAATATCAACATGCTCCAGAACATCAACCTCACTCATATTGTCCTCACCAACATCAAGTTCCCTCTCAGTGGTGAATACCGAAGAGAAGTATTCATTGAGGATCTCGTTCACTTCCACAGTCTCCAGGAACATCTTCCCACTTTTATCTCTAATTGGTCCTACCTTCACTCCTGTCATCCTTTTGTTCTTCACATAATTGAAGAATGCCTTGGGGTTTTCCTTTACCCTACTCGCCAAGGCCTTCTCATGCCCCCTTCTTGCTTTTCTCAGCCCCTTCTTAAGCTTCTTTCTTGCTACCCTATATTCCTCAATAGACCCATCTGATCCTTGCTTCCTAAACCTCATGTATGCTGCCTTCTTCCACCTGACTAGATTTTCCACTTCACTTGTCACCCATGGTTCCTTCAGCCTACCATTCTTTATCTTCCTCACTGGGACAAATTTATCCCTAACATCCTGCAAGAGATCCTTAAACATCGACCACATGTCCATAGTACATTTCCCTGCAAAAACATTATCCCAATTCACACCCGCAAGTTCTAGCCTTATGGCCTCATAATTTGCCCTTCCCCAATTAAAAATTTTCCTGTCCTCTCTGATTCAATCCTTTTCCATGATAATGCTAAAGGCCAGGGAGCAGTGGCCACTGTCCCCAGATGCTCACCCACTGACAAATCTGTGACCTGACCAGGTTTGTTACTTAATACTAGATCTAGTATGGCATTCCCCCTAGTCAGCCTGTCAACATACGGTGACAGGAATCCATCCTGGACACACTTAACAAACTCTGCCCCATCTAAACCCTTGGAACTAATCAAGTGCCAATCAATATTAGGGAAGTTAAAGTCACCCATGATAACAACCCTGTTATTTTTGCACCTTTCCAAAATCTGCCTCCCAATCTGCTCCTTGGTATCTCTGCTGCTACCCGGGGGCCTATAGAATACCCCAAATAGAGTAACTGCTCCCTTCCTGTTCCTGACTTCCACCCATACTGACTCAAAAGAGGATCCTGCTACATTACCCACCCTTTCTGCAGCTGCAATGGTATCCCTGACCAGTAATGCCACCCCTTCTCCTCTCCCCCCCCCCCATCTCTTTTAAAGCACTGAAATCCAGGAATATTGAGAATCCATTCCTGCCCTGGTGCCAGCCAAGTCTCTGTAATGGCCACTACATCATAATTCCACGTATGTATCCAAGCTCTCAGTTCATCACCTTTGTTCCTGATGCTTCTTGCATTGAAGTACACACACTTTAGCCCATCTACCTTACTACCTTTACACCCTTTATTCTGCTGCTCTTTCCTCAAAGCCTCTCTATATGTTAGATCTGGCTTTACTCCATGCACTTCTTTCACTGCTCTATCGCTCCGGGTCCCATCCCCCTTACAAATTAGTTTAAACCCTCCCAAACCATGCTAGCAAACCTACCAGCAAGGATATTGCTCCCCCTTGAGTTCAGGTGCAACTCATCCAATCTGTACAGGTCCCACCTTCCCCAGAAGAGATCCCAATGGTCCAAAAATCTAAAACCCTGCCCCCTGCACCAACTCCTCCGCAACGCATTCAACTGCCATCTCCTCCAATTCTTACCATCACTATCACTATCACATAGCACTGGCAGCAATCCTGAGAACGCCACACTTGAGGTCCTGTTCTTCAGCCTTCTGCCTAGTTCCAGAAACTCACACTTCAGGACCTCATCCCTCTTCCTGCCTCTGTTGTTGGTCCCAACATGTATCACGACTTCTGGTTACTTTCCCTCTCATACCAGGATGTCATGCACCTGGTCAGAGACATCCTGGACCCTGGCACCCGGGAGGCAACAAACCATGCGGGTTTCCTTCTCACGTCCTAAGGGGGAAGTTAGGAGAAACAGAAGTCATTGGGGAGGCGTTCGAGATTCCTGGGGGGTCAGTAAGAGGCATCCTAACTTGAGGCACGAGACTGTGTCAACTCACTGCCGCCGTCAACATTCGACAGCCTTTCCCACTTTGTGTTAATTTTTTGTTTTAACTTAGCCCCGCTAATGATGGATAAGTATGTAGGGCATGATCTCTATGAGTCTGAAGGTGGGGAAACCTTGAGTTCTAATCTTGCTAAGAAACAGAAACTACAGAAAACACGTCAATACAAAGTTACATACCAGGAGTATGGTTTTATTCCATTCCCATCAGATCAGCGATACCCCATGTGCCTTTTTTGTAATACTGTATTGTCTCATGAAGCCATGAAACCATTAAGATTGCAGGAACACTTCCATAAAAGACACCCTGAAAAGGCTACTTATGGCATTAGTCAGTTCCAGAAGCATTTGAAAAGCGTTTCACACTCGATTCATTTGCCAAGAAAACGAAAAATGACCTCGATAGTGGTCTCATCGTTTCATAGAACATTTCCAAAATGATAATAAGGTGTGGAAAATCTCTTACAATTGGTGAAAGATTAATAATGCCTGCTGTATCAGAAGTGCTGACCACTGTTCTCAAAATGGACACCAGTATTTTAAAATCAATTCCTCCGAGTAGTAACTCTGTAGCTCGTCATATTGAAGACATTGAGTATCAATGACGCACAGAGCTACAAAATGGAATTTGGGATATAACTGGATGAGCCAACTGTGTGAGACCACAAGGCACATGTATGGTTTATCAAAAATGGAAAAATTTATGAAGAGATTCTCTTTTGTAAAAAGGTAAAAACAAATATTAATGAAGAACCAATCTATGATGAGCTCAAAATACATATTGAGGATAAAAGTATTCTGATTAGGAACATGATTTCTTGTGCGACAAATGGAGCACCATATATGACAGGTCACCATGCTGGTTTAGTGGCACTTAGGTAAAAAGAAATTCCAGGTCTGTTTGCCATCCATTGTGTAATTCCTCGTCAACATCTCACAGCTGTAAACTTCACCCAGCAACTTCTTTCACAGATGACTCTTGTAATATCTGTTATCAACAATATTAAATCTCATCCATTAAATAGTTATGCCAAGATAATGATGAAGAGCTTGAACACTTGCTTCTTCATACTGAAGTACATTGACTGTTAAAAGGCTGTTGTTTAAAATGTTTCTTTGATCTTTTTGACACTGTGGTTGAATTTTTGCTCAAAGTTGACAAAAGCTTAGGAAACAAGATTGAACTTCTATGCGGAGATGGGTCACCCCTAGTCAATCTGTATTTAAAAATTGAACATTCTAATTATGAAACTTAAGTGTGAGAATTTCAATTTAATCCAGGCAAAAAGTGTAGTGTCCACTTTTATCAGAAAATAGGAAATGGGTGAAGACATTGGGTGAAGAATGTTCTCACAGTTTTCCAACATGGAAAGTATGGCATTCTCTTTCACAGATGGTGATTTGTAAGAGTACTGCTTACTCCCGCAGTCACTGAAGAAGGATTTTCAGAAACAATTCAGGGACTTGAATGCTCTGGAAATTCTGGACTGAGTATTAACCCATTTCTTTGCAAGATGGGAGAACAGGAAGAGAGCTTGCAACAAGAAATCATAGAAATTCAGAATGATGAAGAAGCAAAAATACCTTTCAAAAATGAAAGCTTTTGTGGTATGTGGCTATACAGTCATACAGAGTTTCTTGATCTTTGGAGAAGAGCCAAACTGCTCTTCATTGCATTTCCATCCTCCTACCTTTTTGAAAGAGGCTTCAATGCAGTGAACCATATACTCACAAAAAACAAAGCCCACTTGGACATTGTTACACATGGGGACTTAAGGCTTTTGCTGTCAAAACTTGAACCAGATATTTCAGCTGTTGCTAAAACCATCAAACTCAAGGATCACATTGATATTGAAGCTGCTGTACAGTGATAGGTACTGTGTAAGCTACGTTTAAAAACAACTAAAAAATTTAAAGCGGAATCATTTCAATGATGTTAGCATATGGTAGACGTGTTTTTACACTGTGGGGGCACCAGAAAGTATATTGTGCCTAAGAGGGGCATTGGCAAGTATGAAGGTGCTTTATGGGGTGCTTTAAGAAGATTGGGAAACACTGGTCTAAACGATAGTCTACTTTTTCATAACCAGAACAACAGTAAGCAGGGAGTATAGATGTTTCTTTGCTTTTGGTCAAGTGTTTGAACATAGAACATAGGGCAGTACAGCACAGTACAGGGCCTTCTGCCTATGACATTACACCAACCTATATAAACCTACACATTGGTCAATCTAACCCTTCTTTCCTACACATCATTTTTTCTGACATCTGTGTACGTATCTAAGTGGCCCTCAAATGTCCCTGTTGTATCAACCTCTGCCACCATCCATAGATGTGTGTTCAAACACGTAGCATGCTCTTTAAAAAAAACTACTTTTCACCTCCCTTAAACTTTCCTTCACTCACCTTAAATAGGTGTCCTCTGGTACTGACCATAGCCACACTAGGAAAAAGGCAGTCTGTCCACTCTATCTATGCCTCTCATAATCTTATATACCTCTATGAAGTAGCATCTCTTCTTTCTCCCCTGCAAAGAGAAAAATGTTAGGTCACTCAAAGTTTCCTCATAAGACGTACTCTGTAATCCTGCCCGTATCCTCATAAATCCTGTCTGCATCCTCTCTAAAACTTTCACATTCTTCCTTAAATGAGGTGAAAAGTATGTTCTCAGTATCCATTCATTTCTTTCTTTATTTATTTATCTATCATTTATCTATCTATCAATTTGTTTATTTATTTATGCATGGTTTGACTTCTGCATTTTGTATGATAGTTTTTGTGTGGTTCCTTTCGTTGATTCTATTGTATTCTTTGCTTTCCTGTGAATGCCCACAAGAAATTGAAACTCAAGATATTATATGGTGACATATGCATACTTTGATAATAAATTTACTTTGAGCTTTGGGAACTAAACAGAAGACTGTAAGTGTGATCTGACCAGAGTTTTATAGAACTATAACATACGCTCATGGCTCTTGAACTCAATTTCCCAGCTAATAAAACGCAACAGACAATAGACTTTTTAACCACCCTATCACCGTTTGTAACAACTTTGAGGATGTGGACCCCAAAATTCTTCTGTTCCTCATTGGAGTTGCTCTGTATCATATACAGTGAAGAAAAATGATTCTGTGATAGCAAGTATCCCAGGAGAAAGCCAAAATAAGTGGCATTTTATTTTGCACTTTTAACTACAACTGGCTGTAAATGATTCAGTCTTGGCTTTGGAACTCAAGTGGTTGGGACCCCATCACTGAGGACGGGGATGTTCTCCTCCTTTCACTAACTCTTTAACTTGGTTCCCTGGACTGTTAATATATAACTCTGCATCACAAGTCAGGCGATTTAAATGTTGTTCCATCATTGTACATATATAGTGTATGTTTGTCATCCTGTTGCACATAGGGTTCTTTGTACTGTTTTCTATATCACTCATCACAACTCTGAACTGATTCTACAACCTACAGGCTCACTTTCATGAACTTTACAACACACGTTCTCAGTATTAGTTTTTTTAATTTGCAGTTTGTTTTCTTTTACATTGGGTAATTGCCAAACTTTGTTTATGTATCTATTCCATTTTATTTATGTATTTATGAATTTATTTATTTATTTATATAATTGCCTCTAGAAAATTAAGGCAGTATACGGTAATATACACATACTTTGATAATAAAATTGACTTTGACTTTGTGTTGATTTTGATTTCTCTTTCCTACCTTGCACAAGACTTCTGTCATGTTTTGAGCTGTGTAATGAATTAACGAGACTTTAGGTGGGGTAAGTTGCAGTGAATAGTTAATATAATAACACTGTAAGCAAGACACCCCAAAGTCTCATTCATTATAATAATTCCTTTTTCATTATAGGTAATTTTTTTGCCTACATTGGGTGTTGCAACGATTTTGTTAACAACTTTCTTTTACTGAGGTCGGGCACTCAGTGGGAACTCCAAGCAGTGTAATATACTGTAAATATAATTTGTAAATTCCTCTTTGCTCAACCTAAACATCAGAAGGCAAATTCAACAAGATTTTGTTCTTCTCTTTTGATCCCTTATTATCATTCACAACAAAATAACTTAAAATGTAATAATTATTAATGTATTTATGATCCAGGGTTTTATGTTTTCATTTTTATTCAGGGAATTTGAATTTCTGTGTAATATTTCATCTAAAACAAAATAAAACGTAAGCCTTGCTTTGAATTCTAAACACTTCACACAAAAAGAAATGTTTCCAAAGTCATTAGACTTATCACTGGTAATAGGTGCCATTTATTGCATTTGATATATTCAGTAATCTCATCCTTCATTATAGACAGTTTCTTCACCTTAAAAGAAGTCTATTCATAGCCACTGTCAGTTGCCAATCCAAGACTCAGAATTCAAAACTAATTTCCTTGATAAAAGAGTCATTAAGGACATACAACTCAACCTAGTCATTCTTTCCTCCCACCGCACTCCCCTCCTCCCACCTTTCCTTTGTGGCTCACTGCACCTACATGAAGACACATTACTTGTGGGGTTTATCAGTGAAGAACAGCCATTTCCCAGAGGCCCTCACAGGAAGGTGCAAGCCCCAGGGACCTGCTTCATTAGTGTCAATGAATGAAGCATGAGGAAAGGGAGGCCTAATCAGCCTTGAGAGATGAATTTCAGGCCTTTTTCCTCAGCTAACCAAAGCAGCAAAGTGACAGCTCACTGACAGGGCCTTGTATAAATTCCCTTCTATCTTTTTATGTAAGGTATAACTGCATTTCAAGTAAAAATAGTTATTTTGTTTTTAAACATCGTGCAGGCTGTAACTTCATTAGTAATAATTTCAAAATTTAGAAAACCATTTGGTGGTTCTTTTTAGCTTTAATTTTCACTATGATCTTTTATTAGAAAAGCTTCTGTGCTGTGGCACTCGAAGCACTTTTCACCATGGGAAATCACGCACCAGTCATATGCACATCATTAAACACATTGGCATTATCGGACCTAAAACGCATGCAGCCGCAAAGAAAGGACTGTGATCTGAGTTACCTTGGCACTCCATTCATGACGAGATCTACTATTCGTGTTCAATCAGAATTACAAAGGGCTGTTGCCACAGTGTTGTTAGGGGGAGGGCACTGCAGAGTCAGACCAAAATTATCTGTAAAGCTAGCAATAGCTCCAGTGCAAAGAAAAGCACCAAATGTTCTGTATTATTTGTAACTGAAGGATATTTTCACATTAATGTAGCTTCTATTCTTGACCACAGGAGCAACTTTTGAGATCTATTTTCTTGTGTATGTGTGTGTACTTGCTTGTATAGAGTCTAAGACCAGAGGACACCACCTCAGAATAGATGGGTGTCCTTTTAGAATGGAGATGAGGAGGAATTTCTATAGCAAGAGAGTGGTGAAGCTGTGGACTCCTTTGCCACAGGCAAATGTGGAGGCCAAATCTTTATGTATATTTAAGGTAAAGGTTGTTAGATTCTTGATTAGTCAGGGCATGAAGGCATTGGATCAGCCATGATGAAATGGCGGAGCAGACTCGATGGGCTAAATGGCCTAATTCTGCTCCTATATCTTATGGACTTATGGTATATGTGGCTGAAATGGCTTTCCTGCCTCAATTTTCTCTCACCTTTATAACCTGTTAGATTTTTAAGAAAAAGTTTGTCATCTTATCATTACATTTTGTATTTTCCAACCATTTCCCCTACATTGTCTGGCATTGGTATTGCTCAATGTTGGCTATTATTTGGATTGCAAAGTAAAATAGTTCTTGTCATTTTTGTTTCAATAGCTATCAGTGATTACTGCCACGCTGGCGAGGTGCCACCACCATAAAACCCATCTTACTTGGTTTCATTTTTGTATAGGCCCCATCCAATGATGCAATCTCCCTACAGTTTTATGAATGAAAGGCATCTACTGCAAGATATATTGTTCAGGATCATGATTGATTCAACCAGCTCCTCCTACCTTCCCCTTGCCCTACTCCCAAGAAACACGGTTCCAAACGTTCTCTGGTCCTGACTCTACAGCTGTTCTGTGATCTGTGTGTGTTGTCTCGGCCTCTGGTGGTGGATACTGAGGCACTCACCCAAGGCAATACGAGGAGTTTTCATCACCCTGTTGCTGTCCACGACACTTTAAAGTGTTCTTCAATGTCTTTGATAATCAGTGTTAATTAGAGACATTTAAAATATATTTACATAATTAATAAACTGATTTTTAATATTAAATGAAACTATAAAGCAAAAAACTGCAGATGCTGCAAAGGGAATAAAATTCAAATGTAAATGTATCTAAAAATGTGAACATGTTATTTATGTGGAATTATTATTGGAAATTAAATTTAAACGTTCAGGTTAGATAAAACAAAAAGAGACATTTTCCTGCACCAACCCTTCAATCCAAGCTAGTGATCTTACAAATGAAAAGAAGTGAGCCACAGATGCCAGCTATCCCCGCTGTGAATTTGGGGAATGGATGCAAGATCCATCTGGGTCCTTGGCAAACGTGACCATCACTCCAGTGCAGAGAGCAGTGGTGGTTCAGGAGTTCAGGAATGCCTGTGACAGACCATCGGATCCTTTTGAATTTAGTCTGGGTTACTGACACCCCCCTTAGTTACCATCCGTTTTCTGTCGGCTAGTGAGTAACAAACCCAGCCCGTCAAATTTGGTGATCGATAAGTTAAGCAAGAGTTTCAGTAATGAACAATAATTTATTCAACACTTTGGCTACGCTGATGTTCTGATAAGGAAAGGTATGCTAGAATTTGATACCCAGTCTTTACTAGGGTAGATAGTTTTAAATTTAAAGTAGAAGTCATTCATTGTCTTTGGCCTCAATGAGAAAGAACAAAGAAAGGACGAAGCCAGGTGCAAAATTTATTGGAGAAAGGAAATGCTCTTAATTTTGTATTTCTGTGTGCACTTATAGTGACCCTGATATGAAAGGAATGTTGCGAGATGCACTTACTATACAGCAGTGTGAAATTATCACAGGAAGCTGGCTTAAATAGAGTCATAGAGCCACAAAGAGCAGAACCAGGCCCTTAAGCCATCTATTGTACCTATTGACACTAATCTCATTTGCCCGCATTAGGTCTGTAGCCCTCTATGCCTAGGCAATTTGAGTACTTGTCTAGATGCTTCTTAAACATTGTGAGAGTATCTGTCTCCAACTCCTCCTCAGGCAGCACATTCCAGACTTCTGCTGTTACGTTTTGTAACTTCAGCACATTAAACTAATTCAAAGGAAGGCACAACAGTCCAGGAATGCAGATCTAACTTCCCGTTTACTTTTAAGGGACGTGCAGATGTGGTAGCAAGATGAGGTATGCAATTCACGTATCTTCACATATAATCTGTAATCAATTATTTAAACGAACAAGACTGCTTAATCAAACAATATACTGTATATTCAAAATTACTCAAATATTATTGAAATATTAAATACACAATACTCCTCTCAGCATAGATATAAACTCCAACTTAATAGAGAATGTATCAACTATATACACAGTGCGCTATATACTACAACTACTACGTGCAAACTTCCACATCATAGTAAATTTTAA
The DNA here is from genome assembly GCF_030144855.1 of Hypanus sabinus. Taxonomy (NCBI): domain Eukaryota; kingdom Metazoa; phylum Chordata; class Chondrichthyes; order Myliobatiformes; family Dasyatidae; genus Hypanus; species Hypanus sabinus. The sequence continues at coordinate 35,342,961 of NC_082716.1, read as the reverse complement.
GTTGTCCCATTCAGGCCTAAGTGGCTGTAAAACAATCTCAGGTTCTGGAGCCTTCTCCATGGTGGTTGGAGGAGCTGATCATGAAACTGTAGGAAGTAGCTCTGACATTGATAGCCACCTTTCTTCTCCTTACATTTTCTTCTTTTAGTTTGCGCATTCTGATCTTGGGAAGATGCATTTAGTTCACTGGAATGTTTCTCTTCTTAATCCTTCTTTTGCTCCCTTTATGATCTGATCTTTCCACATCCACAACATCACCTGATGAATCCTCTGTTTTTGTATCTCCATTGACTCTTTGATTTTTGGCCCTCCATTCATCTCCTGGGCTTTTATCTTTGCATTTAATTTTACAGGCAGCTTTTTGTCTCCCACTTGAAGTTCATGCAATAACTTTAATGCATGGAAAGTAGATTCTGATTCCTTATACTTACAAAAGCCAAATGCTTGCAACTTTCCCAAAACTCATTGAACTCGCTTTGAGCTTAAAACCAAGTCGCATTTTGCAAGTAACTGCCTGGTTAACGTATCAGAAGCTTTCTCAGATATGTTGCCTATAAAAGCTTTTGTAGTCAAGCCACTGTTTTCATCACTTTCATGATCCCTCTGAGCAACATGGTCCTTCCTTGGTCCAATGTGCTTTCCAACCAGAGGGACAAATGTTGGCACCAACACTTTTTTGTCCTCTGTTGGGCAATGGCTCATAACATTCAGCATGAAGACAGTTGAGGCGTCATCCAGTACCTCTCTTAATTCACTTCCAGTTGGTTTCATTGCAGGAGTCATGGGATGCAAATAGTGGATGAATCTCCAATCAAGTTGTAGCTGTTTCAGCCAGTCACATCCCCACAATGCTAGTCCTGCTGTTTTTACTACATGCAAGCTCAATGTGGTTTGTTGGTTGTTGTATTTCACTGTTACGAATGTCATTCCCACGGGAGTTACCTTTTCTCCAATACAAGTTCTCAGTTTGATATCAGCAGGCTTTAGTTTGGTATCTTTGAAATGTCATTCAAAACCTTTTTGTGGAATGACTGGAGCAGCTGAGCTAGTGTTCAATTCCATTTTAATTCATTTGCCATTCGCTTCTGGTGTAAGCCATATCTCTTCTCTCCTGACGAAGGGTCTCGGCCCGAAACGTCAACCGCGCTTCTCCCTATAGATGCTGCCTGGCCTGCTGTGTTCCACCAGCATTTTGTGTGTGTTGTTCTCTTCTCTCCTGTTAGTTTTCACATTGTAAGCCCTAAGGCTAGCTAGTCCTGTGTCACTCTCATCATGGTCAGATTTTTCATCAACAGCATGCAGATTAGTGCTCTTTTTGAAACTGCAACTTGACTTTTTAGCTTTTTCTCTTCCCCGCACAGTCCATTTACTTTTGTCTGCAAAATGCTTTTTGTATGTACTTTGTTTACTTTGTTGCACTTTCTGCAAGTTTTGTCCTTAAATCTGCATTGACTTGATGTATGTGAGACCCTGCAACAACGATAACACAATTTGCTTGGCCAAGCTGGTTTCTGTTTAGATGCTGCAATTTTGTACATGCTCGTTTTCATTCTTGGCTGCAACTCAATTCTGTTTGCAGTTTCCATTGAAACAGTGATTCAACTGCTGTTTTAAATGTGAGTTGTGCTTCAGTTAGGAGCTATTTTTGAATGCTTTCTTGTAAGATTCCACAAACTAAACAATTTCTCAATGCATCATAAAGTCCATCACTGTTGTTTCTTTACAGGACTGCAAAAGAACATTTGTTGGCTCTTTCTTTACAAGCTTTAGGTAGGCTCACATTTTCAAAACTTGTTTATTTTTTACCTGTGAACTTTCACTTAGAACACTGCTTGTCTGAGACCTGCATGGATATTGCACGGCATTGCACAACAGACTACAATGGCAAAGGAGTACAATTTTGACTTGTTATTAGTTAAATTTGATTAGATGTGAAATCAACTGACTGCCTCAAATGGTAAACTGGACAACTGTCAGAAGGAGGGCTTCATTAAAGAAACGATCTTGTATTTTGATGGATTTTTAAATAATGTTATGTGTGTCAGTGTTGTGTGAAATGGGAGACAAACAAATTCAGTTAAAGCTATTGAACACGAATATGAGCCTTTGAATTTGTGTCTAAAATTACTGTGTCAATGGAAATGGCACCAAATGATGCCAGAGAATTTTGTCCACTACAATCCTCAGCCATAGCAAAGCCTTGGGGTCACTAAAGCAAGTATAAGACATCCCAGTGAGGCCACTGAGGTCAGTCACTTTCATTGCAGTGGACACCACACACCATATTATTGACTATTTAGAGCAAAAAAGTGCCGCAGTTGCCAAAAGAGGGACATTTTAATCCTCTGCAGGTACATCACCAATGTAACAAAAGGTACTTCAGCAGCAAATCGAGATGGCACCAAAAGGAAGACTTGCAAGTTTAGAGGTTCATCATAGATTAGGAAGTGGAAGTCTTCAATATCTATGTCACAATAGTTCAGAGAAATGGATTTCAAGTGGAAGTTGCTAACAGCCACTGGATTGTGATGTGCTTTAATACAGCAATAGATTGCTCAATAATGAGTAAAGGAGTTCTTTCTGGTAAGTTCAACAAAGTGCAAAAATAAGTGATGCTCTAAAAGCTTTCTTTGGTGAGGTTCTACAAACCTTTGAGTAATGGAGTACATCATCCGAGATGATAACGTTATCTGCCATCCTTTTCCTCCTTTCCCTTGTTTTTTTGTATGGTCTGGTCTGCTGGGCATGTCCATCATCCCTGACAATACAGCATTGCACAGACTATGCAACACCAGCAGTACATTGCACTGTCAATGAAGCTTAACCTGATCCTTCTGTTCTTGCTGTTTATCTGCCGTAATATTTCACCCTTTGTTCCACCTCTCACCTCACTCACCTGGACTAACTTGTCTCTCTGGTTTTCATTCCTGTTGATGGATCTCAGACCTGAAACATTAACAGTTTTTTTCTTTCCACAGATGCCCAACCTTTCTGAGCTTTCTCAGCATTTTCTGTGTTTGTGTTAGACTTTCAGTATCTGCATTTCTCTGTATTTTCTTGTAATGATAACAATTGCTCCTTCGAAAGAAAAGATCTTGGGTGAACTTCATACTGAAAATGCAGGGCCGATTCAAATGAAAGTAGCTGGAGGAAACCTTGCTCATTGACGCTTTCTGAAATTGACTTTGAGTCTTTGAGACTCAAATGCAGTATTTGTTGACATTATAATAACAAGCAACCAAATACTACACTGCAAGTCAGCATCATGGACTTAAGCAACACACACAAAATGCTGGGGGAGCTCCACAATCAGACATCATTTATGGAGGGAAATAAACATTCACCATTTCTGGCTAACACCCTTCATCAGGATTGCAAAGGAAAGGAGAGGAAGCTAGAACATGAAGATGGGGGTTGGGGGGAGTAGGAAGGAGTACAAACTAGTAGGTGATAGGTGAAACCAGGTGAAGGGGAAGGTGGTTGAGTGGGGGAGGGGGAAATGGGAGGTGACACGTGAAAGAGGTAAGGGGCTAAAGAAGAAGCAATCTAATAGACCATGGAAGAAAAGAAAGAAGAAGGGCACCAGAGAGAGGAAATGGTTATGTGAGGAGAAGAGAAGGGGTGAGACAGGAACCAGAATGAGGAATGGAAAAAGAGAGAAAGGGGAATGGGGAGGAATTGCCAGAAGTTAGAGAGATCGATGCTCATGCCATCGTACTGCAGGCTACTCAGACGGAACATGAGCTATTAGCAACCATTGAATTGCACTGTAATTTTACCATCATAGACTTCCCTGCAGAATTTCATCGAAAGTGGAATGGCATTTTCCAGGTATTGGCTGGTACCCATTCAAGGGAGTTTGAAATGAAATGCATGGATTCACACAAAAATACCTATATGATGAGTTGAAGTCTACTATGATATACCCGAGAACTCATTTCTAACGATGGTCCTCAGATTTGAAATACTCTGTTTGCATATGTAATGAAATGGAATGGTATCAAACATTCTCTCATTCTTTCATACCATAAGGCTCAAATAGAGCATTTGAGAGGCAGAATAATTAAACAAGCTCAAAAGAAACAAGGGCTGCAGGGTTTTTCAAACTCAGCATGAAAAATTATTAGACCGATGTCTTTCTGAAGTACAAAACAACTCTGCACTTTACCACCGGACACTCACCTCCAAAAACTTTGAAGAAGGAATGATTGTGAATTCTTTTGTGCTTTGTACAGCCAATTGTGGTCTCTAAGGTCAAACTGAGCAGTTGAGGCAAAGGCATATGGCACTAATCAGAGAGAATTGAGTGTCAAACAAAATGAGTGAGTTTGTACTTTTAACCCACCAGGCAACTTGCACTCATGCATATGGGAGGTAGCAACCAGAGTGGAGCTTTGTGGAATTATGGGTTAAGTGATGACAAAACCTAGTGTTCATGAGGTACCAATGATCTCCACAGAGATGAACCCACTCAATCCTGAAGTTGTGTTTGAATTGAACCCAGCGCCAATTCCGGGAAGTGAAGCTCTAGATCCAAACAGCTCTAACAAATTAGCCCAATCCAGAACCAAACAGTCTAGAGCTTGTGTGACACAATTTTGGATTCTGGTGGTTTTCTAATCCTGTTTGAAAATTACAAATGACCCATAAAACTTGTTGGCTACTGCCATTTTATTAAGTACTATAAGAAAAAAAAAGAGCAGAAAACAAAAAAAGGCAGGGTTATCTTGACCAAAAAAAATGGCTCTGACTGTAAATGGAACAACATTCCAGTGATAATGACTAACCTATAAAATAGCCAGATTCAAGTGGCATGGCAATTAATACAGAAAAAAATAGGGAAGCAACCATACTACAAGCACTACAAGAGGACCACAACCTTGCTGCACGACTTGGAGGCTCAATGACCTGGAGAACTGTGCTGGCTGGAGTCAGGGCTTTACGTTTTGGCTCTTGGTAGGGTCGCCCATGCCAAATAGGTCGAAGGGTAGAGGTCAGACTAAGAGTGGTCCACCAATCCCCCAGGTTCAGGGGTTCAGCTCAGGGATAACAATCCTGACTGGCAAAAGAAAACTGTTATGAAAACAGCAATGAGGGATCCTTCTACATCTAAGTGTGTCAGTGTTCCTGAGTCTCCTCTGGGACCTGCATGACTGACAGTAGTGAAAAATGAGCTGCTGACAGGATGAAGGAAGCCCTGAACGCTGCCAGAGGTAGAGGACCTTCATTGCGCAACAGGCAGTGGAGTATACTACAATCATTGGAAATTTCGCTGAACAATTACACATATATAGGTAATTATATAAAGGTACAAGCAAGCAGGAAAGTTAAAATTCCCAGAAAAATAAGAGAATAATTACACTTCTACACCCCAATCTAGAGTCAACAAACCACTTCCTGCAGTCTCAGAGTCAATATGGCTTCATAGCCACAAGTCTCTCCTGGCAAGCAGAGTGATGCCTTTTGTCTGGAAAGACATTATCCCACAAGAGTAAGAAATCCTCCACAGTGATTAAATGTTTAGGCCAGAATGGGACAACTGAAAACTTACTGTGCTGTGAATTCTACACATAGTTACATTATATAGTATACTGTGTATATTGTTGATGCATTGAGTTGGACTTTATAACTAGGGAGAGAGAGGAGCATTGTATATTTAATATTTCAATATTATTTGAGTAATCTTGTATATATTGTTTGATTGAGCATTCTTGTTTGTTTTAATAATTCATTATGGGTTATATGTAAAACTATGTGAATTACATGCATCATCACGCTACCATCTGATATGTGGGCACCTCGGTAAAAGTAAGCTGAAAGTTGGACCATATTCCTGGACTCCCGTATCTTTCTTTGAATTAGTTAAAACAGCAACCTGTTTGTGAAATCCCTATAAAATGACAACTGGACAAGATTGATACTGTAGTTGTTATTCATTAAATATGTTAAGTTGATTCTTATAGCTAATGTATGTTTAAGCCGAGAAATATTGTCCTCTCTGTACCATGCCTGTATTTCTATTATGACCCTGTTTGGACAAGTGAACCATGTGATGTGTTTGTCGTGCAGTGTAACATGAATGTGGGTTGTTTGGCAGCTAAAATTTAACAGGCAAATGGTTTATATCAGCTGTCTTGCAAATTAGCGTTGTATCTTTGGAAATAAATATGGCGCATATCATTGCATTTGAAGAATTGAATACAAGAGTCTTCAGGTGGTAATAGAATAGAGCTGGATTAAATTCTAGTCTTTTCCATGGCACATGGGCAAAATTTTAGGTTCACAAATGAAAGCTTAATTTGACAAAGCACAGAATGATTCTAATTACCCAAGAATGTACTGTAGTCAGTAGTTTTCAGCGCCCTCTGGCGAAGAAGTAAGAACATAAACTTTAAAAGAAATTTAAATGTAGATGTTTTGAAACCAATTGGCTAATAAAAAATATTTCCCTTCTATTTTCTTCACAATCGTAATATCCACCAGCTGTAGTTATATTAAAACTTGCCTGGCAGATCGCAATCATTAGCACCAAATTTCCTGTGCATTAATAAAAGTACCATTCACTCTGCTTCTGCCATTTGCTTCTATTGGCTTCAGAAGGAACTTCAGAATACTTAGTTTTTGTATAATGATGTGTTTGGTACTCTAGACTGGAGATGAATTTCTGGGCAGTTACGTGGTACAGTTGTCTACACAAAGTAAAATTGCAACTAGATAATTCAATGTACTTTATTGGCAACTTCATAAAACATCCTTTGCTATAGTTACATTGTATTTCCATAAGCCAAGTCAGGTGCCCTTGTAGGTTCTTAGTAAAATTACCAAATCAGAGTACAGTTTGGGCTTGAGATGTACACTTATTAGCAGAAATAATAACCACCATCCAGTACTTATATCTTCATGACTTAGGCTGCAAGCATTCATATTTTGTGCAATATGTTATCCCACAGCCTTTGTGCCAATTTTTCCCTTTGCTTTCTCTGTGCTGTAGGGTAATTGGGCAATTGTATATGTGATATGATTGCAAAGAGACCTGTTTCATTTTCCGTTAGTGAGAACCTGTAGGATTGGAGTGCAGTGCCACTTACATGCTCTTACTAGAACTATAATGTGTCCCTAATAGGAATGCTGCACATGGACTCCCTGATTTATATATCACTGCAACAGGAGTACAAAAATTATCTACCTTAGTGTGGGATCATTGCAGAGTGGAAAATTAAAGCAAGATAGCTACAGCAGGGTGCTTATTGATTGCATTGGTTAAAATAATGCACTTCCTCCACAGAGCCGGGGTTGAGTCTTGCAAAAAATGATAGCGATTCTATTTTTAAAGCAATGACTTGGAAGGAAAGAAAATCAAAACTGCTCATAATTTAGGAACCTTGCATAAAAATACAACACCGATAGCTATCGCATTAAATTGCAATGATATATGGGAAGATATATTCCCACTGAAAAGCTTATATTATGACAAGCAGTGAAAAGTGCAAGTCCCACTTGCATTTGCAAAGATATTGGCAAAGTATCAAGCTCTGACTGACGGTGAGGCAATATTCAGGGATATTCTGCACGCTCAAATGCTCTCCGCATCTTGCCAACACTGACTTATCCTTGAACCTTCAAGAGCATGCCTGTAACCAAAATGGAATCACAATGTGAATTAACACACAAAGTGGTGGAGGAGCTCAGTGAGTCAAGGTACAAAGTGCAAAGTAAATTTTATTATCAAAGTACATTTATGTCACCGTATGCAACCCTGAGATTCATTTTCCCATCAGCATACTCAGCAGATCTATAGAATAGTAACTATAACAGGATCAATGAAAGATCAACCAGAATGCATAAGACATCAAACTGAGTCAGGCTGTATATTTCGGGACATGATACTTCATCTGGCCGGTCCCCTGCCTGATCTGCTGACGTGCTGTAGATTGCTCCTGATCCTAGCATCTAGAATCTGGAGCAACACACAAAGTGCCTCTACAGTGTAAATTTTCTGGACAGAACACTCTTCTTGGATGGGTGGTGTGTATCACAGCTGCCTTTTCAGGCACATTAAGCATGGCAGAGAAACATGCCACAGTGGCATACAGTGGCACAGCCCCCAATCTTGCCCACCCAGCCTTACGAAAGTCCCTTCTGCTTCTCCAAGGAGCAGTCCCTACTCAGGATCTGCTTCTAAGCAGTAGTCTGCACTGAGGCTGGTGACCAAATTAAACCTCGCTCAGGTACTTGTACAGCTCCAAGATCACTCTCCCACTCAGGATCATACCAGCAGCAGCTGCTGATTTAGTTACTATGCACAGCATGCTGCCCACCACTGTGTTACGTCCTCCACTTTACAAAGAAGACTTCATCTACTTCCCACAAAATACTGGAGGAACTTGGCAGGTTGGGTGGTATCTATGGACTGAAATGAACAGCTGATGTTTCAGGATGTGACTTGTTCATACCCCTCCATGGATGCTGCCTGACCTGCCGAGTTCCTCCAACATTTTAGATTTCTAGCATCTGCAGAATCTCTTGTGTCTTCATCTGCTTCTTCATCAGCCCCCAGGAGTAGGGTGGCTGGGGTTGGGTGTTTGCTGCTATTGCAGGCTTCTCCACAGGGCAAACACTCACATGGCCCCTGCTGCTCCCTCTCTCCTCGCCAGCTTTCACTGACAGAAAGGGAGTACAATATCTCAATGTGCAGTTGTGGTTGACCAGCAGAGGACCCTCCTGATGTTATACTGACAACCCCTTGATCTGTCCCCTCAGACAGTCACAGCTGTCAGAAGCCACACTGTCGGTAAGGCTGGACTCACAGTCATTGGATCATTCAGCACGGGAACAGGACCTTTGGCCCAACGAGACTGCACAGACCACCAATCCTACAGTAGTCCCATTTTTATTCTCCCCACTTTTTCAACACTCCCTTCAGATTCTATCACTCACCTATACACTAGGGATGAATTCATTCACTGATCCACTTGCTTTTGGGATTTAGTTGAAAAATGCAGCACCCAGATGCACTCCATACAGCCACAGGGAGAAGGATTAAATTCAATGCAGGCTGCACCTAAGGTCAGGAATGAACCAACGTCTCTGGCATTGAATCTGTGGCTCTACTAGCTTGCCACACTGCTACGTTATAAATCTCCGATGATCTCTGCTTTACAAAACAAGGCTTCATCTATTTCTTCATCATTCTCCAGGATTCTGGGGAATCAAGGCGATCCCCTGATGGAGCTAATCATTCCATTCAGTTACAAACACACCATCTACAGTAACACCTATACTATTACCAGTAATCGAGTGAAGACTATAACGTGGACACTCAAGATTGGACTTTGGCATCTTCGCCAATGTGGTAGCACAATTCAAGGTTCAGCATCCAGACGGAGCAAGGGGAAGCCCTGAGGGTATGACAGCTGGAACAACAGGGAAAGGGAGGGAAAGCGAGGGACACCGCAAAGCAGCAGGCATATGTGATCGAAGTGGAGGGAAAGGGGAGGAGAAGACAGGATGCAGCGGCTTCTTGGTGTGTTGTAGGGAACTGTGTTAGCAGAACATGAGAAAAGCTGTGGACCTAATGAAGAAATGTTAAGCTGGGACTAACATTGTGAGATATCTTTTTTTTAGCTGGCACTGAGGTGAATATTGATTCAATTGGAGACTTTACTCACACCCTCCTGTTGAAAGGGTCTTTGTAATCGCTTTGAATAAAAGACGCTCCATTTGAAACAATCTCAGGCCCCTTTCAATAAACTTGAGAGCTTGGTCCTTGCCCTTTAGAATCAATGGCAAGAGCTTTTCAATACAGTCTACTGTTTCTGCAGTGTGGGAACCCTATGGTATAGGATACAGTATCTCAGATTCCCTCCTACCACACACATTTAACATACATAGGAACCTGATAGCTTGTGGGCCTCATCTAAAGAAGGATGTGCTGGCTTTGGAAAAGACCCAGCGATCCAGAGGAGGTCCATGAGAATGGGAGGGTGAGAAGGAAAATAAATCAACCATGATTGAATGGTGGAGCAGAATCAAAGGGCCAGACAGCCTACTTCTGCTCCTGTGTCTTATGGTCTTTACACATGGGAACCTTTCAGCAGCATTAGAGGTTCTCTCTTAAAACACACAGTGAAGTATATGTGTTCATTTTTATGAACATTTTGGAGTTTTTTAAAAATGTTACAGGGGACACTTAACATGTTAATGCCTTTGAATAAAGGCTTGGAAGAATCTTTAGATGGTACATTTTCAAGAGGAGTATTGCTATGATGCTTTCATGGTGACACTGTTCATAATCTCAGTTACTCAACATTTCAAAAAAGTGTCATACCAAGCAAATCCATCCTCTTGAGTCATGGTACTTTCTAAAGATGGAGCAGATTTGCAGCTACTTCAGTGATAAAATTGTTCTCTACACCATTGGTGATAAAATGCATCTCCCATCTTCCTTTTGTAAATCAGGCAATATGCAATAGGTCTTTGAAGTATGCCTTTGGATGGATTAAACAGAATCAATGGGCTGAATTGCCTGCTTCTATGGTATACAACTATATGATTTTCTCTGAAACAATGTGAGTTGAAATTTGTCAGTTAAATGTTTTTGAGTGTGAACAAATCTAATTTATTGCATATCAATTGAATTACACATAATTGGAAGATTACAGGCAGTAAAACAGGACAGGCTTCAGATTTGATACCTTATCATTGCCCCTCAGAAGTAATTCCAAAACTTGAGTACAAGAGGAACTGGAGTATGAAGATTATTCTTAATGGAAAAATTTTGTACTATTCCTTACATTTAGATTAATGGCCAGGTAATCATGATGAGCAGGGGAGGACTGTTGGCTTGGACACATGGAAAACTTCCTGCTCTGCTTCAAGTTATGTCATGGGTTCTTAGATTATCACAAGACAAGGTGCACAGTGTAATCTCTCAAATGAAGAACAGTGATCCCCATGTTTTACCAAGTTTCTTATCTCAGCCACCACAGAGATTGAAAATTACAGTTGGTCTATACTGTTATGTTAGCCAAGGTTTTTTATCCTGTTTGCAATTCAGCAATCTCTAATAAAATCATGCACTTGAGCTCTAGAATGAAATGGAAGTTGGCTCAGCTACAAGGTTTTTACAACCAAAAGGTCTGTCAAATCTTGCAAATAAGAATGGTAACACTTATATGTAAGCACAGTATGGATGACTTCAACATGGTTGGGGCTGAAAAACTGAATAGAAGTGTTCTGCCGTTTCAGTTAAAGGTATGTGACTCCATTCCTCTGGTGACGACTATAATTTCCATGTATAAACCAGACTGCAAAAGCTAATATTTCAGGATCATTAAACTAACAGTCAGAGCAAAACTCAAATGTATGGAATACTATAGGAAAAGATTCAAAAAAAGGACAAAATATTATTGAGAGAAAGTTAAGAGAGAAAATTCAAAACTTTATCAGGAAGATTGGATCTAGCAAGGCTTTCGAATAAAGCATAGATGACAACAGATATAAATTCACCACGATGCATCTACTAGGTAGCGTAGTGGTCAGCAAAATGATCTACAGTACAGATGACCCAGGTTCAATTCCCGCCACTGCCAGTAAATTTGTATGTTCTCCTCATGATCACTTGGGCGTCTTCTGGGTGCTTCAGTTTCAAAGACGTAGCGGTTGGTAGGTTAATTGTTCATTGTGTCTCATGATTAGGGTAGGATTAAATTGGCGGTGGCTCAAAGGGATAAAAGGGCCTATTCTGAGCTTTATCTGAATAAAAAAATAACAATAAATGAGTTTGTGATGAGCACTTTACTGTATATGTCCAATTATGGGCATAAAGCTGGCCCAATTTGAGCCAAATTTGAGTTCTTCAAAAGTGCAGTGAATGTGTAAATATGTATCACACCCTGCATTCTTAGTAGCCCGAGGTGTTAATCAGAAGACAAAACAGCAGTCCATACTCACTACAAAATGATCAATGTGGGTTGATCTCACCTGCAGTGTTAAAGGTAACATGCACCTTATAATAGGAGGCCTCAGATCCCAAATACCTGCCTCATATCAAAGGTAGTCCTTGATCATGGATCTATGAGCATAACTCCTTTAGTTTGCCACGCATTAGAACTTATGGAAAAATAAGTCCTGGCAATTGCAAATTTGCCTACCAGAAATACTGACTTTGAGGTTCCGGCTACCTTTAAAGAAAATTGGAAAATGCCCAATGACAGATCTTATACAGATAAACGGAAGTGAACATAACGCAAGGTATGGGCTTGTAGTGAAAAACATCCCGGAATCTGTTCTGGAAGAATTCAGAAGTTATGTCTCAACAGTAAAATATCTTTAAGTCAGATGATGAATCTAGCTTAAAGTTGCTGCGCCACTAAATAGGTTGACCTTGCAGGGAGGAAACTGAGAAAATACTGCAAAAAAAATTATTTTTTTGCTTCTGGAGCAGCGTAAGTTAGAATAGTGCTGAGTGCAATATTGGAGGCCGCAACACAGGCAATTATAACCAGAGCCTTGCTTTCAAATAGCACCTTCATGATGCTCTAAAATACTTCACAGCCAGTCAAGCTTATTCAGAGTACTAACATAGAACACGTTACCACACAGGAACAGGCCCGTCAGTCCCCTAAGTTGTGTCGAGCCAATTAAATAAGTAATCAAATGGCCAACTAAATTAACTCTCTCGCCTCGCTATGTCTGTATCCTCCCCTTTCCCTCACATTCATTACATATCTAAATGTCTCTTAAAATTCTCCAAAGTTTCTGCCTCTACCACCACCCCACACAATGCACTCCAGGCACCCACCTCTCTCTGTGTAAAAAACTTGTCCCAAAAATCTCCTTCATAATTACCACCCTCACCTCACCCTCTGGCATTAGACATGTCAGCCCTGGGAAAAAGATTCTATCTGACTGCACTATCTATGCCTCTCATAAGGCTGTAAGATACAGGATCAGACTTAGATCATTTGGCCCATATCATCATGGCTGATCTATTTTCCCCTCAGTCCTTATCTCCTGCCTTCTCCCTGTATTGTTTTATGCCCTGACTAACCAAGGATTTATCATCCTCTACCTTAAATATACCCAACAACTTGGCCTCCACAGCTGATTGTGGCAACAAATTCACAGATTCAACACTCTCTGGCTAAAGAAATTCCTCCTCATTTTCACTCTAAATGGTCGTCCGTCTATTCTGAGGCTGTCCTCTGAGACACCACCATCGGAAACATCCTTTTCAAATTTTCCCTTACGAGGCCTTTCAATACTATAAACCTCAGGCTCTGGCACTCCAAAGAAAACAACCCGAGTTTGTCCAACCCCTCATGATAGCATATGCCCTCGAAAACATCCAAGTAAATCTCTTCTGCCTCTTCTCCAAAGCCTCTGCATCCTTCCTATAATGGTGCAACCAGAAAAGTTTGCAAGGCTCCAGATACGTCCTAACTGGAGTTTTATAAAGCTGCAACATAACTTCCTGAACTTTGAACTCAAAGTCTCAACTAATAAAGGCAATCATGCCATGACCCTTCTTTATCATCCTATCAACCTGTGTAGTCACTTTCAGGGAGCTTTGCAGTTGGGCCCCAAGATCTCTCTGTTCATCAGCACTTAAGATCCTCAATTTTGACCTGGTGCTCTGGTTCCTGTCCCTCTGTCAAACAAGTTTAAACCCTCTAGAAAATCATTAGCGAACCTCCCGGCCAGGATATTGGTTCCCTTTCAGTTTAGGTGCACTTTGTTCCTGTTGTTCAGGTCTCCCATGCCTCAGAAAAAGTTACAGTTATCCAAGACCCTGAAACTCAGCACTCTGCACCAGGTCATCAGCTGTTACTATCATTGTATTGGTGCCCTGACTAGCACGTAATACTGATAATAATTCAGAGGTTCCAACCTTGGAGCTCCTGCTATTCAGCTTCTTTCCTAACTCCCTATTTTAACTGCGCAAGACCTCTTCCCCCTTTCTACTTGTGTCATTTGTGCCAATGTGCACTATGACCTCTGGTTGCTTATCCTGCCTATTCTGCACCCATTCTGAGACATATCCTTAAACCTAGTGTCCAGTGCCATAGTGACCCTAGTCTGATCATTATTGCACTGCAGAAGCACAACACCCACCAAATGGCAAAAGTAATGAACTCTTTCAGTATTGCAGATTGAGAGGTAAGATTTTCCAGGAAGTAAATCCCCTCCTCTTGTTCTCAGAGATGTCAGATGGAGTCTTGGTTGAATTGTGGTCCCTTTTGCAGTAAAACAGCACGCCCTCAGAAATCAACTGAAGTTTCAGCCTGAACTTTATTAAGCAATTTGTTGTATTGAGTCTTGAACCTGCAACATTCTGCCTTAGAGGCAAAGGACTACAGAACCAATCAGTACCCAATATGGAAAAAGGAAATTAAGTTGGTTGGACTCAGCAGGTCAGGCAGCATCTAGGAGAGAAATAAAAAGTCAATGTTTTGGGCCAAAACCCTTCATCAAAAGGAAAGGAAGAAGGAAGAAGCCAAAATAGGAAGTGGGGGAGAGGAAAGGGTACAACTGTAAGGTGATTGATAAAGACAGGTGAGGGGGAAGTTAACTGGGGGGGGGTATAAAGTGGGGAAGGGGATTGCTCAGCCATCTAAGCACCTTCACTCTGTCTGCAACAAGGGGATGTCCCATTACCAACCATTATAATTCCACTGTCAATTCCCATTCCGAAATGTCGGTCCATGGCCTCTTCTACTGCCATGATGAGGCTGCTTGTGGGTTGTTGAAGCAAAACCCCATATTCCCTTTGGGTAGTCTCCTGCCTGACGGCATGAACATCAACTTCTCACACCTCCAGTACTTTATCAGCCTTTCCCCTTCTCCCCATTACCATCCCCCTTCCTGGCTCTGCGCTTAACCCTTCTCTTCTTCTCACAACTCTATCATCTCCCTCTGGCCCACCTTCTCCTCCCCTTTCTCCTATGCTCCTCTCTCCTCTCCTATCAGATTCACCTTCTCCAGCCTTTTTCCTTTTCCACCTATCACCTCTTGGCTTCTCACTTCATCCCTCCCCCTTTCCTACTCACCTACCTTCCCTCTCACTAGACTTCACCTATCTCCTTCTAGCTTGTACTCCTTCCCGCCCCCCCCCCCCCCACCACTTCACTATTCTGTCTTCTTCCTCCTTTCTTTCCAGTTCTGTTGAAAGGCCTTGGCCCAAAACATCGATTATTCCTCTCCATAGATGCTGCCTGACCTGCAGAGTTCCTCCAGCATTTTGTGTGTGTTACTCTGGATTTTCAGCACCTGCAGAATCTCTTGTGTTTAGGAAATCACGTT
Organism: Hypanus sabinus; assembly: GCF_030144855.1. NCBI lineage: Eukaryota > Metazoa > Chordata > Chondrichthyes > Myliobatiformes > Dasyatidae > Hypanus > Hypanus sabinus. The sequence goes on along the minus strand of NC_082716.1, from coordinate 35,327,658 downwards.
GTTGTGATTTAGTCAATTAATTTTGCTTTCAATTGTAAATTTGACTGTACCAGATTGAAGATTATTGTATACTTGGTGATGCACTCTGGTCAGGATCTTCCCACTCTAATTTGAGGAAGAATCATAGAAGTCATAGACTCATTCAGCATTGAAATAGGCCCTTCAGCCCTACTGGTCCCTGCTGAACGTTCCATCTGTTTGCATTCGGACCACAACCTTCTAAACCTCTTCTATCCATTTACTTACATTGAATGCTTAATAAAGTTCTACCGGTAATAGTCTTTCCCACTCGTCTCTACAAGAAATTACGCTGTGGGGTTTAATACAAATTCACCTATGCGATATAAAGTTGCTCAAGATTAAGTGTTTTCCTATTTTAGACACTTTTGCATGAAATGATTTATAGCTTCAATTGTTTGAAACAAATGCAGGGAAACATAATTCACCGAATATGCAGTATTATAATCAGCAGTGTTATTGTATAAACGAGGCTGCATATTCCATTCTCTTTTGTATTTATGTATATTCCTCCCTGACATATAACTTCATCCATTTAGTATAGTGAACAAAAATGATAATTATACATGAATACATATATTTGACTGTTCTGAGACATATTTAAATTATTCTAAAAATGAATTTGTAGACGTGATGTTGTATTTGAGCTGATAGTAGAATGTTGCATTGCATGCACTAAGAATTCATGTATATTCTGATTTTCTATCTATCTATCTGCTTGGTCTAATTTTGATCAGATTCACACTTGTATCCTACTTCATCCTCCAAAGCCCCAGAGACGAGGGTGGGATGGGGGAGGAGTTGCATTAGACAAAGTGTACTTGACATCTTCGTGAATGACTTCGGACAGCTAGATTAAGGACAGAGGAAGAAGCTTATTTCATGGCTGATTTGCTTTAATACCTCAGCGACAGCAGGGAAGCTAAAATGAACTTGCCCTTGAGAAAGCGGACGTAGGTCCTTTTTTTTTAAAGTCACGATCAGACTCGGTGAATGCATCAGCGCTGCTGCTGTGTGCTGGTAAATAAACACACATGCACAAAAGAGAGGGGGAGGAGGGGTAACCGCAGAGATTGGGTTCATCCCCCCAGAGTTGATGAAATGTTGCATTTTAAATTACATACTTCATATGCTTTAGAAGTACAAATACTCTGTGGAAGCGTTTATGATTCTGTCCAGCCTCTCGAACAATCAAAATGAATTCTTGCTCAAATCTGTTCCATTTTATGGTTGCTGTTTTGATACTATTTCTAGGCTGAGCTATTATCTAGAGAAACACTCACTTATTTTTTATTTGTGTTCCACCATTGCCTAACATCAGAGGCAAGGATGGAACACTTCCAGGCCTCCCAATCTCTTTTTGTGTTGGAGTCACTATCATATTTTATTGAAGAAAAGCTACGAAGGCCTCTGATACTTTGATTAAACTCTGTGTACAGCCCTTGACCTGTGAACCTGAAAGAATTAATATCAGTCAACACAGCGTTTCACTGCCCTCGCCGAGAATAAGAGAGAGAAGGAAGGAATGACTCAGAAGAAAACTACAATGAAAATAGAAAAAGAGATTGATAGGCACTGGAAATGACAGAGACACAGAGAAGCAGGAAAAGAGACCAAGAGATTGGCAATGACAGGAGTAAATTAATATGAATAGGTGAATAAAGGAACAGGAACGGAGAGGCCGTTTCCAAAAGAAACAAAGGGACTGAAAGCCATGGAAATAGATTAGTTAGGCTCTTACATACTGTACATACACACGCTGTGTACATGTGTGAATAGTAATCAATAGAAATAAATATGGTTTATAGTTTTAACTGAGATAGATTCTGCATCGAATACATATTAGATTTATGCTGTATAGATAAATGTACATAACTATTGGAATAGTGGCAGATAACAAAGATATTTAAATGAAGAAGAAAATAGAATTACAGCATTCAGCCGTCATATTGATAACTGCAGTATGGATGAAGCCATTGGCAGGGGAATAATTGAATAAAGGAGCATCACCAAAGAGCCTATAATCACATTTTAAGGAACACAATGATGAAAACTATAAAAAGGTATTTGGGACAATAAATATAACAGATGAGTATACATATTATGGTACCAAGAGCCTTGTAGAAATCTATGGCTGCAGAACAGCATGGTATAAAGTTCTGCACCACTCATTTCATATTACTTCTTCATCTTCCTGGAGTACTGCTACTGACTTTTTAACCTGTAAAAACATGGTTTCAATTTCACTATCAATTCAAAACATATGGTGCAGCGTACGTGGGATCAAAGTAGGGTAGCACTTACAGCCCAACCTTCCATGGTGTCAAATGGAGCATTCTGAAACAAGAAAAGAGTGTGCTGGAAACACAGAGTAGGTCAAGCAGCAACATTGGAAAGAGAAGCTGAGTTAATGATTCAAGTTAAAGACCCTCTATCAAAATAGGGAAAGAGAGAAATGGGTTAAGTTCCAAAGAATTAGATAGGGCAGCAGGAATACCTTTGAAAGGATATGTCCAGGGTGACCATGGGAATAAGATGTAGGTTTCATTTTCTTGATTGGTTAATAGGGATGGTTTAAGAGTGAGAATCAGAATCAGGTTTTTTACCACTGTTATATGTCATGACATTTGTTAACTTCGCAGCAGCAGTGTAATGAAATACATAATGTAATGCCCTAGTTAAGATTTCGAATGCTATGCTGTGAATTACAGTAAGTGTATATATATTAAGTTGTTAAATTAAATAAGTAGTGCAAAAATAGATATAAAAAGTAGTGAGGTGGTGTTCATGGATTCAATGTCCATTCAGAAATTTGATGGCAGAAGAGAAAAAGCTGTTAGTGAATTGATAAGTGTGTGCTTTCAGTCTTCTGAACAAGGCATGGGTGGTCCTTAATGATGGACGCCGCCTTTTTGAGACATCGGTCCTTGGTGTCCATGTTACTCTGCTCATGATGGAGCTGACTAAGTTTACAACTTCCTGCAACTCTGCAGTATCCCCATCACCCCAGACCAGACAGTGACGTAGAATGCTTTCCACAGTACGTCTATAGAAATTTTTTTGGTGTGGAAGTAATTGAAAATTGCAGGGCAAGGGACCTTCCCCAGGAGGTCAGGCAATGCTAGTGGAGAGAGCTGGTGAGCTCAGAGTTCAAGGCTGGAGTTCATGGTCCCTGTCATTGGCAGGTCCAGGGGCCAATAACGAAGATGTAAGCCCAGAGGTCGATTGGAAGTCTGGAAGTCAAAGCTTGATAGCCGAAGCCTGTAGACTGAAGGAACAAAGGCCTGTCCTGGAGTTGGTGGACCATCCATGGTGTGTGGTGAGTGTGAAGGAGGAAAGGGGCTTGTTTTGACTTAATTGTTTTCTTTGATTGTGTTCTGTTTTGTAGTGCTCTGTGTTGCTCTGAGGAGCATTGTGGGCATACTCTGTCGGCATCAGAATGTCTGGCAACACTTGCAGGCTGTCCCCAGCGCATCCTTAGCCTGTGCAGGCTGTTAGTGCAAATGACAAGTTTCACTGTATGCTTTGATGTTCACATGAAATGAATTTAAGATAAAACCATAAGATATAGGAGCAGAAGTGGGCCATTTGGCCCTTTGAGTCTGCTCTGCCATTCAATCATGGCTGATCCAATTCTTCCAGTCATCCCAACTTTCCTGCCTCCTCATACCCTTTGATGCCCTGGCTAATCAAGAACCTATCTATCTCTGCCTTAAATACACCCAGTGGCTTGGCCTCCACAGCCGCTCGTGGCTACAAATTCCACAGATTTACCACCCTCTGACGAAAGTAATTTCCCTGCATCTCAGTTCTAAATGGACGTCCTTCAATCCTGAAGTCGTACCCTCTTGTCCTGGAATCCCCTAACATGGGAAATAACTTTGCCATATCTAATCTGTTCAGGCCTTTTAACACTCGGATTATTTCTGAGATCCCCCTTCATTCTCCTGAACTCCAGTGAATACAGCCAAAGAGCTGCCACATGTTCCTCATACAGTAACTTTTCATTCCTGGAAACATTCTCGTGAATCTTTTCTGAACCCTCACCGATGTCAGTATTTCCTTTCTAAAATAAGGAGCCCAAAGCCACACACAATACTGCAAGTATGGTCTCACAAGTGCCTTATAGAGCCTCAACATCACATCTCTGCTCTTATATTCTATACCTCTAGAAATGAATGCCAACATTGCATTCGCCTTCTTCACAACCAACTCAACACTCAAGTCCCTTTGCATTTCCTCATTTTAAATTCTCTCCCCATCTAAATAATAGTCTGCCCGTTTATTTCTTCCACCAAAGTGCATGACCATACACTTTCCAACATTGAATTTCATTTGCCACTTTTTTGCCCATTCCCCTAAACTATCTTAAGTCTCTCTGCAGGTTCTCTGTTTCCTCAACACTAGCCACTCCTCCACCTATCTTTGTATCATCAGCAAATTTAGCTACAAATCCATTAATACAGTAGTCCAAATCATGGATATACATCGTAAAAAGCAACGGTCCCAAACACCGAAACCTGTGGAACTCCACTGGTAATGGGCAGGCAGCCAGAATAGAATCCCTTTATTCCCACTCTCTGTTTTCTGCTGACCAGTTAATGCTCCACCCATGCTAGTAACTTCCCTGTAATTCCATGGGCTCTTATCTTCCTTAACAACCCCATGTGTGGCACCTTGTCAAAAGCCTTCTGAAAATCCAAGTACACAACATCGACAGAATCTCCTTTGTCTACCTTGCGTGTAATTTCCTCAAAAAATTGCAGTAGGTTTGTCAGGCAGGATTTTCCTTTCAGGAGACCATGCTGGCTTTGGCCTATCTTGTCATATGCCTCCAGGTACACCGTAACCTCATCCCTAAACATTTCAATAACACAGATAGATAACTAATAACAGAAATGGCCATTTCTGAGACATTGTGAAAATGAGTTACCTGAAATTGTATAATACAATATTTAATCTTGAAACAGTATTCCCAGACAGAAGTTGAAGTGTTCTTTCTATATTGGGCCTTATTTTAATAGTACGGAGGGCTACACATAGATAGGTGAGTGTGGGATGGAGAATTAAAGTGACAAGTAACAGAAAGCTGATCACTTCAGTGGACTGAATGCAGGTGCTGAGCACAGTGATTGCCTGATCTGTGTTTGAATTCCCTCATGTAAGTAGTGTGTTCACTAGATTGAAGAAGTGAAAGTGAGGCATTGCTTACACATACACTAAGAGCAGAGGATTTGGTATGACCACAAAAGAGAGAATACGTGCTTAGAGGCAGAGAATATGGCTGAGGCACCAAATGAGTACTTTGCATCAGCATTTACCAGGGAGAAGGGCATGGAGTATCGTGAGTTCAGACTGGAGCTTACTAATTTGCTAGTGCATTTTGTGATAAAGAGGCACTGTTGGGTTTCATAAAAAAACATTAAGGTGGATAAATCCCCACTACCCTGATGGGATATACCCAGATTATTAAGATCAATAAAAGATCAAATTGTTGGGGCCTTGACCGATATCTTCATGTCATCCCTGACCATAGGCGTGGTTGTGGGAAAATGGCTGATGTTATTCCACTATTCAAAAAGGGAATTAGAGATAACCCTGGAAACGATCGATTTGCAAGCCTCATGTCAGTGGTAGGGAAGTTACTGGAGAAAATTCTTAGGGATAGGAGTTATAACCATTTGGAAAATTGTGGCCCAATTCAGAACAGAGAGCATGGCTTTGTGTGGGGCAAATCATGTCTAACTAACGATTGATTTTTGAGGTGACGAAGGTAGATCTGTGGATGTTGTCTACAAAAGGTGTTTGTTAAGATCCCTCCTTGAGGCTCATCCAGAAGATTAAGGTGCATGGGATCCTTGGTGAATTGGCTGTTTGGATTCAAAATTGGCTTACCCGAAGAAGGCAGAGTAGTGATTGATAGGACTTATTCTGACTGGAAGTTTGTGACAAGTGCTGTTCCGTAGGAATTCATACTGGGACCTCTATTAGTTGGGAGATATATATATAAATGATGTGGATGAAATGTAGATGGGTAGGTTAGTAAGTTTGCAGACGATCACAAAGATTGATCGTGTTGCGGATAGCATAGGTGACTGTCAAAGGCTATAGTGGGAGACAGATGGGTTGCAGATATGGGGGGAGAAATGGCAGATGGAGTCTGACCCCACTAAATGTGAAGTGTGGCCGTTTAGGTGATCAAATATAAAGAGACAGTACACTGTTAATAGAAGGACCATAAGAGTGTTGACGGACAGAGGGATTTTGGGAAATTGGCCACACAGGTGGAAGGGGTGATAAAGAAGGCATATGGCATGTTTGCCTTTATTAGTTGAGGAGATTAGTTCTAAGAGTCAGGGAGTTATGTTGTAACTTTATAAAACTCCAGTTTCATTACATCTGGAGTATGGCGTATAGTACCGGTTGTCCCATTGCAGAAAGGATGTCAAGGCTTTGAAGAAGGTGCAAAAGAGGTTTACTGGGATGCTGCCTGGGTTAGAGGACATATACTATAAGGAGAGGTGGGACAATTTGTGTTGTTTTCTCTGGAGCAGTGTATGCTGAAGGGAGATCTGATAGAGGTTTATAAGATTATGGGATACATAGATATAGTAGACAGTTGATATCTTTTACCCAGAGTTGAAATATCTAATATCAGAGGGCATGCATTTAAGCTGAGAAAAGATAGTTCAAAGGAAATGTGTTGGACAATTTTTCTACAGAATAAGTGGTGAACCTGGAATGCGCTGGCAGAGGTGATGGTTCAAATGCCCGAATAGAAAAGGGTGGTAGGCCACAGCAGCATTTGATCTGCAACAAATCCGGACATCGGGGGTTGAGACCCTGTCTGGCACCAACAATCATTCCAAGGTCAAGGTCACTTAGATCACATTTCTACCTCATTCTGATGTTTGGTCTAAACAACAGGTGAGCCCCTTGACCATGTCTGCATGCTTTCATACATTGAATTGATGCCATATGATTGGCTGATTAGATATTTACGTTAACTAGCAAGTGTAATTGTGTACCCATTAAAGTTGAGTGTAGGTTAACCTTGTTAAACTGGAGTTTCCTTTCTTAATGCTCCAGGGTTATAAAGTACACCCACCCCCAACTGCTTATCAAAATTCAGCAAGACTGTTGTAAAAGATAGTTCTCAGTGCCTGTTTGAGATCCCTGAAACCTTTTACCGTGGATTAGTTTTGTCACATGCTTTGAAAAGTTTTAAACATCCATTTGTCATTTTTCTTTAGAACCTAGCATTTCAACCAGAGCTATAGGTGTAGAGTTGCAAAAGGAATGGCTTTTTTTTTCCATACAGTATTAGTCTGCCTCTGCAGTGATTTATACGGTTCACATCTTGTCTATTTCCATTCTTCCAATATTGAGCTAAACCAGAGTATTAATCCTAAGTTCTCAAATTCAGCCCCTCTCAGGTTTTCATTTAGCCTGCTCTCTCTATTACCTTGGACTGGGGTGCACCTCATTTCTCCCAGTGTTCTCCAGAGTATGTGTTCAATAGGACATTGCTTCTCATTGCCTGAAGTTGTGCCTATGAGTGTCTCATTCCATTATTGTATCCACTCTCAACTGCAATATCCAAAGTGGTTACTTTTTAATGTTAATCGTGAGTTCACTGCGTTCTTTTATCATGTTGTTCTCTGTGGTGTAGATACCATTCCATCTTCATTCATCAATGATCTATTAAAATTAAATTATATTTGAAGTCCATCTCTGGGTGCATTTGAGAGGTGGATTTCCTTGCCTTTGGACAAACTATCACATGCATTTCTCTATGTCAGCCACATTCTGTTTGCCTCTGCAAGCTGGGGCAGCATGTTAAATTTCATTATGGTTACAACAGCAATTGGTTTAAATGGGCAGAAAGAAACTGTATGGTTCCCTTGATATCAATGGCTATGCTCCTTCCTTTGGCAATCATATGACTTACAGTTTTCCTACCTCTCAAAAGAACCCTAGAAAGAGAACATTTGACCCATACCATTGTTGAGGGTTATTCCCACCAACCATCAACAGGTATGTAACCCTATCCAAAAGCTGCATAACTGTGATGCTGGTTTCTGACTCTAATATCCTTTCAGATGCCACCTTACCTATTACTATTATACCATAAATGAAAAAATGTTCCCTTATTATACTCAAATACCTTTGCTAATTGATTGAACTCTGTGGCTACTTGCTTTTGAACCATTTGCTGAAGGAAATAGGTCATGCCTTTTTTCTCTAGGCCCTGAGAAGTCCTGAAATGGATGTGAAAGGTGTCACATAAATGCATAAATTTCTTCTATAATTTCCATTTTTACCACATAGTACAAGGGTGCTCTCCTATCTGCTAGGAATACCAAGGATTATTCTAAATTAAAATTTCAGATTCAAATCCATTTTATAATCACCTGCCAGGCAACTGAGAACATACACAAGATGCTGGAGGAACTCAGCAAGTCAGATAGCATCAACAGGAGGGGAATAAACAGTCGGTGTTTTGGGGCAAGTCTCTTCATCAGGCCTGCCTGCCACTTCCTTTCCAGTTCTGATGAAACATCTCAACCTGAAACATCAACCATTTATTCTCCTCCATAGATGTTGCCTGAATTCCTCCAGTACTTTTTGTGTGTTGCTCAAGATCTCCACATCTACATCTGTAAAATCTTTTTTTGACCATGATTACAGGTGAAGTGCAAAGGCCTCTAATTATAAGCACAACAGATTCTGCAGAATATAAAGGTGGGGTGGGGGGGTCAGAAGGAGTACAAACTGGCAGGTGATTGGTGAAACAAGATGAAGGGGAAGTTGGATGGGTGGGGGAAAGGGGATGAAGTAACAAGATGGGAAGTGATAGGTAGAAAGGGTAAAGTTCTGAAGCAGAAGGAATTTGATAGGAAAGGACTGTGGACCATGGGAGAAAGGGAGGGTGGAGAGGCACCAGAGGAAGATGATGAGCAGGTGAGGAGAACTGAAGGGGTAAGAGGGGAGCCAGATTAGGGAATGGAAAGAGATAGAATGGGGATGAGGAAGAAATTACCAGAAGTTAGAGAAATCAAAGAACCCTGATTTATGTTTCAATCTTACCACTTTCATCTTCTTCAATGCACAGTTCATCCAGTTCATTAGCTGAAATTTGACAACATAAAACATTTTCAAATGTATTTTAATTATCTGTTTTACTTTGAATGAAATTGATTAGATAGATGAAGGCCCTCTGCATTTTAATTTTTTATCATATAGTTGCCAATTGTAAGGTAGTTCTGCCACTGTTCTTACTTCCAGAAGATAATTACTGAAAGACTCTTTCAGGAAAGCCCTCTCTTCACTGCCATTTTTAAGATTAAACATTATTTTCTTGTAGTGTGCATTGCTCCTGGTTGAACAATAAGACTACTTCTTTCAGCCTTGAGACGTTTATAGCTTCCGTCAACCGCATTCATTGCAGTTAACGTACTTATGCCAATTGTTCTTATGCTTAACAACTTTCTTGTCTATATGTTCTATTGCCCCTGTGAGTACCTGTAATAAATAATGTGCTTTGAAAAATACTTTTCACATCCTTTATTTATAAGCAACTTTTTTGGGATTGTAAAATGGCCAGTGACTTTTCACAGAACTATTTTAATTCTTTACCTGTGTTGAAAAATAGTTTTTCAACTGTATTTATGTCTTACTGAGTAAGTCATTTGGTTTACTTTTCTAATTTCAGCCCCAGTGGTTTGTGCTGAAATAATACAACAGCATTCCATGTGTCTTTCCCAACACTGCCAGTCCTCAAGTGCAGAAATAATTCTATTCTGCACTAAGGAATAAAATAGCAGCTTCCCACCATGCACAGATTCGTATTTCAGATGTCTCACCTCAGTCTCCTTCAAATTCTTGATGATAAGCTCCCACTACCTATTAAGTGCTCCCAATGGCTTAGCTTGGCAGAACCATTTTACTGACAGGAGAAGGGGCAAAGACAGGTTACTGGTGTAATGAACAGATCTATTTCTTTTAGAGTAATGAACCCCCCCCCCACCTTTAGCACAATTGATCTGTTGTCTACATGTATGCATTGTTCTCTCTCTCTCACTATAATGTGAATATACCAGTTAAAGCCATCTTGCGTGTGCTTGCTTTTATTTAATTGATATATAGTTGTGCACAGACACAACAAATTGGCAACCAGTACGAACCTGAATGTCAGAAAATATTATGAACTGCGCCGACAGTTATGGGACAAAACAGCAAGAATTAAACAGCACGAGAAAACTGAAGGACCCGTGAATAATAGTGAAAGATGCACTGAATTTAAAGTGAAAAATAATGTGGTGAGTGTCGGAACATATGGTCTATTAACCCAGTAACCCCTGAAAAACCAGCAAGCAAAATGTTCGCCCAAATTGTTATCATTTTACAAAATCACTTGAGCCCTAAACTGTTGGTAATAGCTGAGAGATTTAGATTTTACTAAAGAGACCAGTCAAAAGGTGAAAGCCTTTCTATGTTGCAGAAATGCACAAACTTTCCTAGTACTGTGATGGACTTTTTGATCCAGTAAGGGCATGTATGTGGCATGCAAAGTCAAAGCACACAAACAAGGCTACTGGCAGAAAGACGCCTAATCTTAGAATGGGCATTGCCCATTGCAATATCATTAGAGACAGTAGCAAAGGGCGCAGCAGAACTATATCTCCTTAGAATGCGAAATGCACAAAATGTACCTGAACAGTGCAAAAAGCCAAAAATGTTATCAATGTGGCAAGAGTCACAGACAAGGTCACATAGAGAGCATGTGCAAAGCAGACAAAAAGCACAACCAGCTGAAGTCTCAAACATAAACCGAAGCAAATGCAGAACGTTACCGAACATAAAACAGAATCAGATAACATAGAGGCCAACAAAGGTGAAGTGTCACGCCTAGAACTGTGTAGTATACCTGAAGCAGATCACAATAGATGCCCAGAGTAAAACTAAAAGTAGAACTGGATACAGGGTCAGTTTTATCCCGAATTCCAGAGGCTGAACAGAACAGACTGTTTTCTAAGGTATCATTAGAGAATGTCCCAGTGATGCTAAGACTTAAGCAGGTGAAAAAGTGTCTCCCAATGGCAAAATGAAAGTAAATGTGACATGGAGGCCAAACACAACAATTAGAGCTTTATGTATTGAGAAGTGGAGGGCCAGCTCTTTTTGGATGTGGGTGGTTGTGAAAAATCCATCCAGAGAGGCACTCAATCAAAGCTCTCAGCGTGACATCAACAGGCAATGGCAGCCCAAATGGTAGTGCAAACCAGAGACTGGCACAGCTGCTTAATGCTAATGAGAAGGTGTTTGAGAAGGGGATTGGTAAACTCTAAGGCATGAAGGTCAGATTTGAACTGGATGAAACAGCAACATTCAAAATCCATAAAGTGTGTCCAATGCCTTACACACTACAACCTAAACTGGATGCTGTACTGCCGAGCTTGGAAGCATCTGGAATTCCTTCCAAGGTTGAGTGGAGTGATTGGGCCATGCCCATTGTCCTGGTGATGAAGGCTGGAGCTGTTCACACATGTGGGGATTTCAAGGTCAGTATCAACCTGGTGCTGTGTACTGTGTAGTATCCCCTGCCATGAATAGAAGACATTTTTGGATCTTTGGCAGACAGGGAGAGGTTTTCAAAGATTGATTTGTCACAAGCCTCTCTGTAAATGGTGATTGAGAGATCAAGAAGGAAGTTCCTTACAATCAACACTCACAAGGGACAGTTCCAGTATAATTGTCTCTTCTTTGATGTCACATCAGCTCCAGTAATTTGGCAAAGAGCAATGGACTAAGTGTTCCAGGATATCCCAGGTACAGAGCATGATGAAGAGCACCTCCAGAACTTTGGTAAAGTGCTTACCAGACTGAGCGAGTATGGTCTGCATGCAAAGAGAGAGAAATTTGAGTTTTTCAAGAATAAAATCTCATATTGTGGACATGCCATTGACAAGCACGGCTTATGTAAGTCACAAGAGAAGACTGAAGCAGTGCTATAGGTATCCGAAACAGAAAATGTATCAAAACTCAGATCATACTTGGACCTTGTAAATTACTACTACCAGTTTCTCCCAAGCATTGCATTCATTGAATGCACTGGTACAGACAGGAGCAAAGTGGGAATGGTCAGAAAAATGTGGAAAAGCATTCAAGAAAACAAAGAGACTAATAACATCCAATGAACTGCTCACCCATCATGACCCATCCCTGCTCATCAAAATAGTGTGCAATGTGTCCCCTTAAGTCATTGGAACCATTTTGTCACATGTTATGAAAGACGGATCTGAATGCCTGGTTGCATTTGCTTCAAGATCACTGACAAGCACAAAATGCAACTACATATAAATTGACTGAGAGGCCCTTAGTCTAGTTTGGGAAATAAGGAAGTTCTGCCACTACCTCAATGGGCAATGGTTTATGCTACTGACAGATCACCAGCCTCTTGTGTCCATTTTCAATCCCAGGAAGGGAATTCCAGTGATGACTGCTACCTGGTTTACAATGTTGGGCACTGTTCCTAGGAGCCCACTCTTATGACATAGAGTTCAAGGGTACCAAACAACACAGCAACGTTGATGGCTTGTCATGTCTTCCACTACTGGCAACTGAAGAAGAAAAGTCTTCATACTGTGACTGAGCAGTGTGTTCCACACAGCATTCATGGACCAGTTGCTGATAACAAATTCTGACATACGTAGGGAAACAAGAAATGACCCGACATTGTCAAAAGTCTATGAAATCACCACGCAATGATGGCCAGCTCATGGTAACTCTATTGAGCAGTTTCTGCCACTACCTCAATGGGCAATGGTTTATGCTACTGACAGACCACCAGCCTCTTGTGTCCATTTTCAATCCCAGGAAGGGAATTCCAGTGATCACTGCTACCTGGTTCCAGAGTTCTTAGCAAACTGCACACCAGAGTGTTAGAAAATCTGCATGAAGGACACCTGGGTACAGTCAAGATAACGAGTCTCGCCTGGAGCTATGTGTGGTGGCCGGGAATATATAAATAGATTGAAGACTTAGGCAAAAGCTACTCAGGATGTCATCACCCCATGGGAAAGAGTACATATTGACTTTGCTGGGCCATTCATGGACTCTGTTTCTGATTGCTGTGGATGCTCATTCGAAGTGGCCAGAGGTTTCACCAATGAAATCAACCACCTCAGCAAAGACTGTCTCTGCTCTGAGGACTATCTTTGCCAGATATGGCTCACCAGAACAAATTGTGAGTGACAACTGACTACAATACATGAAGAATTCTGACTGTTCATGAAGAAAAATGGCTTCAGACATTTCAAGTCAGCTTCTCACCACCCAGCAACAAATGGGTTAGCTGAAAGGTTTATCCAAACCTTCAAGAAGTCTACTAAAGTGATGGGCAAGGAGGACATTTCTCTACAGCACAAGGTGGACAACTTCCTTTTTGTGTATCGGAACTGTGTTCTTGCAATGGTAAATCAAATACCTGCAAAACTGTTTGTGAGCAGGAATCTGAGATCTCACACAGCCCTCCCAAAACCAGATCTATGGAGGGAAGTGCAGAATAAGCAGTTCAGCCAATTGACAAGTGAAGCAGCAAGGAGTTTCGAGATTGGACAAGAAGTCCTAGCGTGTCTTAACTGAGAAGGCAAGTGGACACCTGGTAGGATAGCTACAAGAACTGGATCACTGATGTACACAGTGGATGTTGGAGATCAGATATGGGGACGTCATGTGGAGCAGATACTGGATGCTCAGATGAAGAACACGTCTGAGTGGACGGCATCCAATGAGGCAGACACATTACAGTCATCGGATTTACCTCTCAGTGATGTTGTCACTGTCAGCAACGTGATACTGGAAACCAAGAACGTTGTCTTGGACAAGACACCTACCAAACCTGACGCCTCTCCATGGGTTCAGAGGCGCTATCCTGAAAGAAGCAGAGTGCCACCCTAAAGACTGATTCTTTAGAATTCAGTCTAAAGAAGTTAGTTATGGGCTGTTATTGTGAAAGCATGTTTACTTGGAATATGGGTTTACGGAAGGGAAATTGAATGATTTGTACATGTACAGTTTTAAGTTGCATTAATCTAAAAGAAGTGTAATGTATGAATCTATGTCTTTTAGAGAAATAACTCCCTCCTTACCACTACATATTGATATGAAGTGTTGTTGTCTATGCATGTGTGTTGTTTTCTCTGTCTCTCCCTCTCTCTCATTGCAATGTGAATACATCACTTAAAGCCATCTCCCGTGTGTGTGCTTTTATTTAATATATATGTAATTGTGCACAGACACAACAACCTTAAAACCAATCACTTTGGATGGATGGAAAACAAAAATTCTGATCTCAAACCCTGCTGCCTTGTGGCTATACCACTCATGGGAAAGGCTTCGGGGGTGAATCCTGAGGAAAAATCCAGCTCTGGAGTCCCCAAGGCAGTCCTACATTGAGTTCAGTGCTTACTGGCAACTTCTGTGATGCCACTCTGTCTAAACTGTATCAGTGTCTGCCATTCCTTTTGGATTCATGAGCTGTGTGGAGAGGGGGAGATTGTTATATGGACAACAGCTTGCTCTCCATATTGTACTACACATACATATATTTAAATTTTGTAAGCCCCAACCCTGGAATTATATATATAAAACATTCTAGAATCACAAAATTTAAAGATAACAGCAAGGAAATGCACATTATAGCTTAAGGACAGGTGGCAGGTGAGAAGATTAAAACAACAGGGAAAAATCACTAAAAGATCAGAAAAATAAAAACAGTTAATAAGACATTCAAAAGGTATATCGAAGAAGTCAAAAATCACACACAAAGTGAGCATTGCTACAGAAAATCTGTGCTTTTGATAATCAGGAACATGTCAGATGAATTAAATCGGTATTTTATGTCAATTGTCACTATTGAGAAAATTATAATGAGCAGGAAAGGGGTACTAAACAAATTGTTGGGGCTGGAGGCTGACAATCCTTTGGGTCTGGGTGGAATTCCTTCTCATGTTCTGAAAACGGATGGTGAAGTAGTTAATAGTTGATTGAAAAATAACTAGTATAACTTCTTTATTACAGACTAGTTAGCTTAGCATCTGCTATTGGGAAAATGTTCAAAGCTTTTCTTAAAGACATAACAGCAGGGCACATAAAACAAAATCCATGGGAGTACTATGCTTGGTTGATAAGGTGCCACATGAAAGGTGTTGCTGAAAAGTTTATGGTGAAGGAGGTTACATATTGCCCCATACCTAAAAAGATCAAAGTAACATGTCTGAACGACTGACATCCTGTCGCACTCACCTCAATAATAAGCAAATGCTTTGGGAGGGTGGTCAAGGGGTACATCTGCAGCATGCTACCATCCAAACTGGACCCCCTACAGTTCACCTACTGACACAACTGATCAACAGACGACACAGTAGCCCCAGCTCTACCCTTCTGAGAAGGGGGATGCTTATGTGAGAATGCTGTTCTTGGACTACAGTTCAGCATTCAACACCATAATTCCCTCCAGGTTTGACAGAAGTTTGGATACCTTGGCCTTCACCCTGCCTTGTGTAGCTGAATCTTGGAGTTCCTGCCAGATCACTGGCAGGTGGTAAGAATGGGCTCCCTCGCCTCTGCCCCTCTGACCCTCAACACAGGTGACCCTCAGGGCTGTGTATTAAGCCCCACCTTTACTCTCTGTATACCGATAACTCTGTCACCACCCACAGCTCCAATCTGCTAATTAAATTTGCTGACAACACTACACTGATTGACCTAATCTCAAATAATAACAAGGCAGCCTAGAGGGAGGAAGTCATCACCCTGACACGGTGGTGTCCAGAAAACAACCTCTCTCTCAACGTTGCAAAAACAAAGGAACTGATTATGGACTACATGAGGAATGGAGACAGGCTAACACCTATTGAGATCAATGGATCTGGGATTGAGAGGGTGAACAGCTTTAAGTTCTTCGGTATACACATCACCAAGGATCTCACGTGGTCTGTACACACCGGCTGTGTGGTGAAAAAAGCACAACTGTACCTCTTTCACCTCAGATGGTTGAAGAAGTTTGTAATGGCCTTCAAATCCCAAGAACTTCTTACAGGGGCACAATTGAGAGCATCCTGACTGGCTGCATTGCTGCCTGATATGGGAACTTTACTTCCCTCAATCGCAGGACTCTGCAGAGAACAGTGTGGACAGCCTAGCGTATCTGTAGATGTGAACTTCCCACTGTTCAAGACATTTACAAAGACAGGTGCGTAAAAAGGGCCCGAAGGATCATTGGGGACCCGAGTCACCCCAACCACAAGCTGTTCCAGCTTCTACCATCCAGAAAGCGGTACCACAGCATAAAAGGCAGGACCAACAGGCTCCGGGGCAGCTTTTTCCAGCAGGCCATCAGACTGATTAACTCATGCTAACGTTACTGGATTTCTATGTTATATTGCCTATCCTGCTGTACATAATATTAAAAATTACTATAATTGCACATTGCACATTTAGACTGAGATTTTTACGCCACATGTATATGAAGGATGTAAGTAATAAAATCAATTCAATTCAGAAGATCTATCAGTGAACAAAGATTAGGAATAAATGGATCTTTATTTGGTTGATAAGATGTGTTAAAGGTATCAGTGTTAGGGCCTCAACATTTTACAATTTATACAAAATATTACTGATTCTTTTCAGGAAAAATTGAAAAAGAATCATATGGTATAAATGGCAAGAAACTGACGGACTCTAAGATAGATAATCTGGATGTCTTTGCAGAGGATTCACATAAGGCTACCAAGCGGGTACAGCAAATAGTTATGAAAGCTAACATATTATTTATTGCTTGGGGAATTCAATAAAAATAAGAAGTTAATGCTTCAGATATACCGCAAATGATTGGTGAGACCACATCTGAACTACATTGTCTAGTATTGATCTCAATATCGGAATCAGAATCAGGTTTATTATCACTGTCTTATATGACATTAATGTTGTTGTTTTGCAGCAGCAGTACAGTGCAAAGACATAAAATTACTATAAATTACAAAATAATTAAATAGTGCAAATAAAAGGAATAACAAGGTTGTGGGCATGGGTTTGTGAACTGTTCAGAAATCTGATGATGGAGGGTAAGAAGCCATTTCTGAATCACGATGTGTGGGTCATCAGGTTCCTGAAAGTAGTACCAAGAAGAAGGCATGTCCAAGATGATGAGGGATCTTAATGATGGATGCTACCATCTTGATGAAATACCTCTTGAAGATGCACTCAATGGTGGGGAGAATTGTGCCTTTGAAGGAGCGGGCTAAATCTATAACCCTCTGCAAACATTTCTGATCCCATGAAGCAATCAGTCAGAATGCTCTCCACTGCACATCAATGGAAATTTGCAAGAGATACCAAATCTCCTCAATCTTCTAATGAAACAGAGTCACTAGTATGACTTCTTTATTTTACCTCCTTATCTAAAGAAGGATTTATACGTATGGAGAGAAGTTCAAAGTTGACTCAGAGAATGGGTATATTATCTCATAAGGAAAGTTGGACACACTGATGGAGTTTAGAATAATGTGGGGTGTCCTGTTTGAGACCTATAAGATCTTGAATGATTTTGATATCATGGTTATGGAGAAAATACTGGTAGAGCCCAGAACTGTTTAAAAATAAAGCATTATCCATTTTTATGCAAAGAAAGCACGATTTCTTTCTCTGTGAAAGTATCATGAATCTTTAGGACTGTCTTCCTCAAAGTATGGTGGAAGAGAATACTTTAAATCATTTTAAGGAGCAGGTGGATTATTTTCCAAAGCAAGAGGCTGAAAATGAGATTGTAGTGCAGAGTTAGGTTTCAGTTGGATCGGCCATGATTTTCTTAAAGGCTACTTGGCCCATGGACCAAGTATCTTACTTCTAATGATCAGAATCAGGTTTATTATCATTGACATATATCATGAAATTTGTCATTTTGTGGCAGCTGTGCAGTACGAGATTAAAAAAAAATACTGTTAGTTACAATCAAATAACCAACATAAAAGAGGAATAGTGAGATAGTGTTCGTGGGTTCGCAGACTGTTCAGAAACCTGATGGTTTAGGGGAAGAAATTGATCTGAAACTTTGACACTTTTGAAGATGTCATTGGTGGTGGGGAGGCTTGTGCCCGGGCTGGAGCTGGCTGTGTCTACAACCCTCTGCAGCATCTACCGATCCTGTGTATTGAAACCCCCACAACAGGCACTGAGACAACCAGGCAGAATGCTGTCCACAGTACATCAGGAGACACTTGCTAGACATCTGTAAAGCTCTGCTCTAATTCATACGTTTTGGATTCCCATAACATAGAGGCTCATGAGAATTTCCTCATTGTGAGTACCATGTTCCCAGCACCACACCAGTTAAACTCACATACAATGAGATTCACGCAAATGCCAAAACCACAGAGGAAAGTGCCAGGGCTCTCCTGAAGGTGAGATTTTGTTGGCCGCATTTTTCCAGAAGCAGTTTGCATGCGTCACTTTCATTGCAATCTGAGTGAGTCTTCAACTGTTGTGGCCCATTGTGAACCAATGGGTCAAAGCGAAAGATTCAAAGTACATTTATTATCAAAGTATGTATACGGAATACAAGTCTGGGGTTCATCCTCCTGCAGGCAGCCACAAAGCAAAGAAACACCATGGAGCCAGTTCAAAGAAAAGCATCAAACACCCAATGCGCAAAAAAAGAACAAATTGAGCGAACAGCAAAACATGAGTGAGTAACACAGAGAATATCAGCATCAAACGAGGAGTCCAGCAGTACTATCAAACCGCTCAAAAACAGCAAACAAAGGAATAACCAGAATCCTAGGACATATGCAGCATCAGTCTCAAAGTCCCACAGCCATGAGCCTCGCCAATCAATCCTTGCAAAATGGATCCAAAGACTCCTGCGCTTTCTTCTGACAGTAGCCAGTGAGAGGGAGAGGAAGATCAGGCAGTAAGCACCGAACACCCGCCCACGCTCTGCTCTTGAACTTGGCGACTTCAACCTTGTTCGATGCCTCAATCAAAGAGAAGCAATGGAGTCAATCATGGGCTCGCACCTGGCGTCCAGGCCTCTCCAGGACTCCAGGCCATACACACTGCTTCTAACCTCACCAAACTCCCTTAGAGAGAGCAAAGCGTCAGATCACTCAATCAAACCAAAAACGCACCATCAAAATGTAAATCACGCAGCTTAGTAGTAGAGTCATATTTGAAAGAAGTAGAAGATGTA
Source organism: Hypanus sabinus (assembly GCF_030144855.1). NCBI lineage: Eukaryota > Metazoa > Chordata > Chondrichthyes > Myliobatiformes > Dasyatidae > Hypanus > Hypanus sabinus. The sequence continues at coordinate 35,308,388 of NC_082716.1, read as the reverse complement.
GTTTTGTGAATTGCAGTACGTTGCTCTTAGTCACATTATTTGTTGGCGTCATCTGAAGATTCAATTGTTTTAATGGCTCTATTGTAAGATTACTTCAAGCCATTTAAATCACTCCTTGGTATTTCTCACTGTTACTTGATTATGGATTACTTTGGCTGCATCTCTGTACCCACTCTGATCAAGTTATTATGATGCACATTACTGACAGACAGACCGACTGCAATGCTGACAGTCACAGTTGATTCTGATCAGCAGTGCAAAATGCTCAGAAGCTCATCTAGCGTGTACTTTGTGAAAAGATCACATTTCTTCAGCAAGGCTTTTCTTATCAGTGGATACAGAGCATTTATATCAAACCATTGATGTTGTAGGGTTAGAGAATCATTTGCTGAAATGTGACATTGAGTGCAAAGCAGAATGTGACAGAATTTTATATGTTATGTGGGCTCTCCTGGCACACTACTGATATACTATGATGTTAATGATTGTAGTTTGGAGGGGATGACTTGGATTTTCCTTGCATGAGATCACAAAGGATTAAGTGGCTTAATCTAGGATATAGGCCATTGAAAAGACCATTCAGCCCAACCAGCTTATGGCAGGGTTTACACTTCCCTCAAGCCCCCTCACAACTTTACTAAGCATTCTTCCCCAGGGCACCACTGCTCAGTACAAGAGGACATGGCTTTAAGTTAAGGGGAGGGAAGTTCAAGGGGGATATTAGAGGAAGGTTTTTCACTCAGAAAGTGGTTGCTGAGTGGAATGCACTACCTGAGTCAGTGGTGGAGGCAGACACACTAGTGAAGTTTAAGAGACTACTAGACAGGTGTATGGAGGAATTTAAGGTTGGGGGTTATATGTGAGGCAGGGTTTGAGGGTCAGCACAACATTGTGGGCCAAAGGGCCTGTAACGTGCTGTACTATTCTATGTCCTATTAGCACCTATTCAACTCTGCCTCAAATGTTTGCCCAGCCTCCTCTTAAATGCATCCATATGATTCACTTTAACCAGGCTCATTAGTTGCAAGTTCCACATTCTAGCATTGAAAGAATTCTAAATTCTATAGTGTAAACATTGTCTCTCTATCTACTCTAACAAAACCTTTCATCTTAATGAGGTCTACTAGGTCACCTCCCAGCCTACCTTTCTTAATGGAAAAGAGATCCTGGTGTTCATCCTTTCCAGATATATACACCTATAGGTTTCTGGTTTTACCTTTATAAATTTTCTCTGGACTCTCCCTTGAGTCATAGAACAGTACAGCACAGAAACAGGCCCTTCGACCCATCTAGCCCATGCTGAAACCGTTTAAACTGTCTACTCCTATTGACCTGCACCAGGACCATAGGCCTCCATACCCCACCCATCCATGTCCCTATCCAAACTTCTCTAAAACATAGAAATTGAGTTCACATGCACAACTTGTGCTGGCAGCTCATTCCACACTCTCACAACCCTTGGAGTGAATAAGGTTCCCCTCATGTTCCCCTTAAACTTTTCAGCTCTCACCCTTAACCCGTGACCTCTGGTTTTAGGCCCACCCAACCTTAATGGAAAAAGCCTGCTTGCATTTACACAATCTATACACCACATAATTCTGTATACCTCTACCGAATCTCCTCTCAGTCTTCTATGTTCTAAGGAATAAAGTCCTAACCTATTCAATGTTTCCTTATAACTCAGGTCCTCCAGACCCGGCAAAATCCTTTTAAATTTTCTCTCAACTCTTTCAACCTTGTTCACATATTTCCTGTAGGCAGGTGACCAAAACTGCATACAATACTTCAAATTAGGCCTCACCAGCATCGCATACAACTTCAACATAACAGCTTATCTTCTGAACTCAATACATTTATTTATGAAGGTCAATGTCCCAAAAGCTTTCTTTACAACCCTATCTACCTGTGACGCCATGTTCATCAAATTATGTGCCTGTATTTCCAGATCCCTTTGTTCTACCACACTCTTCAGTGCTTTACCATTCACTGTGTAAAAACTACTCTGGCTGGTCCTACCGAAGTGCAAAACCTCGCACTTGTTTGCACTAAATTCCATCTGCTATTTTTCAGCCCTTTCTTTCCAGATGATCAGATCCCCCCCCCCTTAAGCTTTGAAAGCCTTCCTTGCTGTCCACTAGGCCCACAAACTTGGTGTCATTCACAAATTTGCTGATCCAGTCATTAATATATATGACAAACAGCAACAGACCCACACCAGTCCCTGTGGCACACCATTAGTTGCAGGCCTCCATTCGAGAAAGGCAACTACCTATTAGCACTCTCTGCATCTCCCACGAAGCCAATGTTGAATCCAATTTACTCTCTAATCCTGAATGCCAAGCAACTTCTTGACTATGGTAATCTCCCATGTGGGACTTTGTCAAAGGCCTTGCCAAAGTCCATGTAGGAAATATCCACCGCCTTTCCTTCCTCAACTTTCCTGGTAACCTCTTCAAAAAAACTCTATCAATTATCTTTGATTCTCATTTTATGAATGAGAAATGTTATACCATTTAGAACATTGTGACTCAGAACCTTACAAGGTTACATAAAAATGTAACAGAGACAAACGCCAAGGGGGACAATGGATTTGATCCTTTTTGTGCAAGGTAAAAGGACCATAAATAAGATCAGGATGTGGGGCTCTGTTTAAGGCACACATTAATCATTGTCAAATACCAGCAGCTCATTTATTTCGAGGGATTGGTGCAGCTTAAAATAAGGTTGATATGTTTTAGGTTATTTATATTTCCTTCTGTAAGAAGCAGGAAGCTTAGGACTCACCTATACACATATTTAAATACAGCTGCATCGAAGACCCAGAAAGGAGCTTGCCTGGTGATCTTCTGACTTCCCTTCAAAAATATTCTCGTCAAGGAGCCCACAGGCAGCAAACCAACATGCCTTTATTTTCCAACGGTTAGACTGACCCAGATTCATTGTTTCTAGTTATTTCAAAAGAGAGGAAAAGCATCAAGAGAGATTGGTGAGCAGTGCATCATTTTTAATAATTGAGTTAATGTAAGTGAATGTTATGTGTTTTTATATACTTTAGTTATAAATTAATTTTAATTTTTAAACTTTTTCAGGATGAAATTAATTTTGAACAGATTTTAATTGTCCTCGAAGTGCTAGAAATATTCATGAACTCTTTATAGTCTGGGCATGATTTAACTGGCTGATGAAGCATTTCTGCATGCAAGGCATAATTGCATCTTACTGCAGAAGGCCTCATTGACCAGAGTGGATCTATCTTCAATCAAGAGGTTGCTGCTTGAAGATCTATTAAGGTGAGAGCTGATGCAGCAGTTAAGGGAACAGTAAGCGTGGGTGTCTCACCATTGTTATGAAATTCTGTGGCCAGTTTAAGTGTCATGTGTCTGCAAGCATGCTCAATCACCATACTTCCTATGCCAGAATTTTCTTGGCGCATCATACCTTTATCGCGTTTGAGTAATGTTTGCTTAATTACTTTTAAATGTTATCTCTCCCTTATTACTAGAATTAATTCTCCTATTATTAGGACTCCCTCACTTTCCCTTTCTAACCTATTTAGTTTCCTATTCTCGCATTTGCTCCATTCTTTACTACAAGACCAACAATGACTTTCATCTCACTTCTCATTATCAATGACGTACTTGATGTTCTTCCAAGTTTACCATCATAACTCACTACCAAAAGCAGATGTTCCACCCCCACGATCAGAAATATATTTTTATTACCAATGGATTGATCCTGTGTTTGTAACAGTGAGATAAATCCCTCTTTGTCCTTAACCTAGCTGTAACCTCTACGTTTTTATCCATTCTTCTGAAAGCCTCATGATGAAGAATGCAGTGACGCAAATCTAATTTGTATTTTGTATGAAACATGCTGCATTCGGAATACAATGCATTCTGGTTAATTAGGACACATTGGGATCAGTACATTTTGGCCCAATTAAGTGGCTGCCCCAATAAGCCGAAGTTTCATGGAAATAGTTAAACAGATACATCAAAGAAAAATTCCCTTTAACTGAGAAACAAATTACACTTTTAAATTAAGTACAGAACAAATTTAAACACTACCAATACTACTATCGTACTATTAAACAGTATAATAGTTCCTAATATTGATTGATGGAGGAATTCATCTGCTAAAACTGAAAAATGAACTAAATCAACAGTCATTTAGTGCCAATAATAGACTTCCTTCATTGTCTTCCTGCAAAAAGTCAAAATAAAAAACAATGTTATCAAAAATCACTGCTTTTTGAATCGGTGTCCATCGAAAATATAACACAACTGACGCTATTTAAGAACTGTTCAATTCATAGTGTCTCACGCTTACACGCGTGTGCACAACTGATGCCAGTTAGAAGCTGTTTGGCAACAATCTCCTGGCCCAAGTAAGTGGCATAGTGTCCCAAATAAACAAAGAGGATCCTGGCTATTTTCTCAATTCGTTTTTGTTCTTGAAGAGTTGTCCCAAATAAGCAGCTGTCTCCAATTAACAGATGGTCCAATTAACCAGAATCCACTGAATTATTACTTGAGGGTGATTTGCTGATCTCACAACACTCTTTACGCACTGAGAAATCTAAGTAATACAGACATTGCCCTTAATAGTTGCTATCTCATTTCTTTGTGTCATTAATCAATAATTGCTTAGTAAAGGAGCTTTAGCCACTTTCTGTAATGCATTGGTCTCATCTTTATTGCAAAATGACACCAATTTAATCAGAGAAAAACTAGCAACTACCCATTCACAGACTTTGTTGGGGATTGGCTCAATAAGCAGCCAATTAAAACTGCCAGAAATCGTCCCTGTTTAGCCACCTGGTGTGTTGAATGAATGAACACAATATGGACAATTTCTGTCCTTTCTTTGGGTGAGAATGGGAAAAATAGTAGTGTACTGCATATCATCACTTCAGACCAGCAGCAGAGAAATTATTGTTTCCTGACAGATTCCTTAAAAATAAATAATTAATGCTGTCCTCTCTGCTGCAGCTGTATGATTAGTAAGCTAACACAGCTGCATAATTCAAAATAAGAACTGTTTTCAGCGTAATAAAGCTTTAAAATTCAAATCTCTTTCTTTTACCGAGTTGGTCATATTCTGATTTTATCTCAGCTTGTTGGGAAAATTTATCTCAAGCTTTTAAAATTCCCTTGCTGAGTTTTGAAATAATTCAGATTAATTCATAACATTTGAAGGCCCTTTCCACTAGCAAAATGTGCTGCTCTGTACTGATGATGAAAGGAAAATATGGAAGTCTGAAACGAGAAGAGAAAATGCTGGAAGCACTCCACAAGCCTGACCTCCTGAGTACAACCGGTAATTTCTGTTTTAGTTCCTGCAGTGAATTACTATTTTCTTTGACTCTCGTACAAACAAAATTAAGTGGAAATCCAGTTGCCACCACTTTGCCAGCTTCTTTTTCCTGACTGCCTTTCTATAACTGCAGCAGCAGCCTCTGATGTAAAATAGAAGCTTATTTTGGTGAAGCTGAATCTCAGAACTCCACCGGGAAAAGTCGGAAACAGAACATTACATCCTATTACAAGAACATAAGAGGATATACAGGAGTAGACCACTGGGCCCCTTAAACCTGCCTTGCTTTTCAATACGTTCATGGCTGATCTATACCAGCATCAACCATTTGCCTGTGCCACTTCCCCATTCCTTCAATTCTTCAATCTTTTAAATACTTATCTACACCTTAATGATCTGGCCTTCTGCATTCCTGCCCAAAAGGACTTGTTTCTGCTCTGTTTCAGTCTAAAGTTTATACTTGGAAAAAATAAACATAATTGAAAAATATTTCCTCTGGAATTCCTTTGGGGAGAATTCATAATTCAGGAAGCCAGTGTCAACACGTTATGAGATTTGGTTGGCCCCCATCTTTGGGCTTCTTTTCTGTTCTGGGTAGAAGTAGCTGCCCCCCCTGCTCAGTGCTTCTGTTTTGGGACCTCCCCAGGATTAGGAATAAAGTAAACTGGATGTAAACTTACGGGTACACTCCAAAAACCTGCTGCCATGCATACGATTTGTTTTCTCATCCTCCTGCCCTTGGACTTTATTCAATGCAAGTAGTTAACTCCGGAAAGATGTAAAATGCCAAGTAACTACAGCAAGAGCTGAATATTACAGAAGGAATGAATAGGTGACAAGGTTTACTTTGTATTGCATCTCTTGATCTCCTGGTAGTTTTTGCTGTTGACTTCAGCTCTGCTGATCCAGTAACTTGCTTCTGCCTGTCACTGAAGACTATCTATCAGTGACTGCAGAGTGTGACTCGCAGTGGGCCACAGCTGGCTGATGCTTTTATCAGTGGCCTGCCACTCTCTCTCAGGGCTGTTTGTTATTGTTTAACATTAAGCTCTCCATTGGATACACAGTCAGCTTGGATCACATTAAATTATGCCCTGTTTAAAGACATGAATTCCTATTTCTAGTCCCAGAGCCTGACTTAGTTCATTTCTGCAAGAAAAGTGAAAAGAAGCCTATTTGGCTGGAGTAATAGACATGAATGTGACTGTGCCTGAATATTTCCTTGTTCTTTAAATTTATCTGTCATCTATGACTGCAAACATAGCAATATTGTAGCATCACACTTACAATGATATCTTTGCAAGGAAACATCAAATGATTTATCTTCAATAGAAATACATTTTCTGCATGTCTTAAAACTCTCCAGGCTCATCTTTAAACAAGAAATTGTTGTCAATATGACATCCCTTCCTCCCTCCCATATTAGCTGATATTGTTATTGGCTCATCAACTTTCTCCTCAGGAGTGCCCCAATATCTGAAATTTTGTCTTGTAAGCTATAGACCCATTGTCACGTCCCCTTTCCTTTCCAAAAATCTTCTCCCTCCTAGATCTGTACTCATCAATCCAAGAATTCCATGTTCAAATTCCTTCACACTTTTGGCCATAGGTTTCATCAGTTACTAGTTACCTGTATTTCATATGCAAATGTGATCTCTCTCTGTATCTTTCTCAGCTTTTAGCATATTTGACCACACCATCCACTTGGGTGAGTTAGATCTTTCTAACTTCATTCTATTCTCAAAGTTCAAAGTAAATTTATTATCAAAGAACATATACGTTATCATATAATACCCTGATATTCAATTCTTTGCAGGCATTCACAGAAGAACAAAGAAATGCAATAGAATCAATGAAAAACTACACATAAAGACTACTAATTAAAAAATGTGCAAAAGAATACAAGCAAATGCAAATAATAGTACAAATAAAAATAATAATAATAAAAGAATAATAATAATCAACCTAACAAAAGCACTGTAGAATTTATAGATAGACTAAAACACAAGCTTGGTGCATACAAAGCCAGGCTAAATAGATACACGAAATACACCAGGCGAAGAAAAGAGGATTATCGGTTCAGGGACAATAGAAAAGCTTTTTACAGGACACTGAAACTAAATTTGATGCTTCAAAAAGTCACTAGCCCTAGCACAAAATTATGAAAAAACACAGAGATAATGAACTTTTGGTCTAATATGTGGTCAAACAGGTTGACACACAATCGAGAAGCAAGCTGGATTAGGAGGAAGAAGAGCACACTCACACAACTGAAGACATGCAAATACCTAAAGTTTAAATGGATATGCCAAAAGTGGCTACAAAAGTACCTATAACTGGAAAAGCACTGGAGTGATAATATTCATAATTATTGATATAAAAAATTGTGTTGCTTTCACCTGTACATATTAATACATGTCAACAATTTTTTTAAAAATCCTGAAAAAGTTCCTGAATTTTAGACAGAAGTTATAATGTATCTCTTAGCTAAAGGAGAAATCACAAATGACCTATCAAAATATTGTCTCATTACTTGTTTACAAGCCATATATATAATTGTGACATCATACATCTCGCAGCTAATCACCACTCACTTAGACAGCCACTTAGATTCTGTCCCACTCATGGTTAATAGAAGCTCTTAACATATATAAACTACACCCAATACTTGTGAAATACTTACAACATCTGATTGAGCTTTGCCTTACAATAATCACCCTATCTATTAAAAACCAAAAAAGAACAGCCACTGTTATTAAAATATAGCAAGGTATTTTCCAGAGTGATGTTCTAAGCCAACTATGGTTTTACGACGGGTGATTGATAAGTTCGTGGCCAATTTTAGAAAACCTAGCACATTAATTTTTCAACATAGTCCCCTCCTGCATTTACACACGTAGTCCAGCGGTCGTGGAGCATACGGATCTTGGAACTCCAGAAGGTGTCCCCATATGGGTGATTGATAAGTTCGTGGCCTAACTTAGAAGGAGATGAGTTATACAGCTCTTGTTACACGCACATGCAGGTCAGCTCTTTGAGTGATTATGCAGAACGTTTGAAGTGAGTAATTCATCTCCTTCTACCATAGCCCACAAGCTTATCAATCACCTCAATGAGTTATTAACTTCAAACTTTCTGCATAATCATTCAAGAGTTGAACTGCATGTGCATGTAACGAGAGCTGTATAACTCATCTCCTCCTATCTTAGGCCATGAACTTATCAATCACCCTTGCTGTGAACACTTTCTGGAGGTCCAAGATCTGTACGTTGCATGACCACTGGACTAAGTGTGTAAGTGTAGGAGGGGACTATGTTAAAAAATAAATGTGCTAGTTTGTCTAAAATTGACTCATTCTACCTTAGGCCATAAACTTCTCAATCACCCCCATACCTAGTTTTAAACCCACTCCCTAATTTACTGAATCAGATGTAAAAAGGTTATCAAGGGAAAAACAAGGACTGAAATGATGAATTTTAGAAAACACTATGCATACTCAAATGTATTTAGATTAACACTACCTAGGACAGAAGGAGGAAAAGGAATAACAGACATAAAGTACTTACGTAACAGTCAGAGAAAACTTCTAAGGATATATTTTCATTAATGAAAACAGGGTTCAGCACTCCACGTGAGCAAATGCAGTGCCGATAAGACGTATACACCACTAAAGTTAAATGAAAGCACAACCGAGAAAAAAAAATGAAGAAATTATCACTACTCAAGAAAAAGTTAACCAGTGGAAGAGCATGACCCTCCATGGAAGACATCTCCACATTCTGAGCAGACTAGATGTCGACAAGGAAGTATTGAATACCTGGCTCAGTATTGCAGACTTCTTCCTAGAATCATAAGGGTTCCTTGTGGTTACAAAACCATGTGGTGAATACAAAAATTTATCAAAAATACAAATTCAAGATGATAAATGCAGAAAATGTCAAGAGAAACCAGAAACAATCCAACACATTGCAGGATGCAGCTTGAGTTGAGAAGAAAAATAATAATAAGTAATTAATTACGGAGAACGTGAGTTGGAGGGCAACACAAACAAAATGCTGGAGGAACTCAGCAGACTAGCCAGCATCTATGGAAAAGGGTAAATAGTTGATGTTTTGAGCCGAAACGCTTCTTCAGGACTGAAGTTGTAGAGTCCTTGAAAATGAGTCCACACAGTGTGGAGTCAGTTCAATGTTGAGGTGTGTGAAGTTATCCATGGTGGTTCAGGAGCTTGATAGCTGAAAGATAATAACTGTTTCTTTTGTTAGTTAGTTGTAATATAGTTGTAATCTAGTTAGCTGCAACCATAAAAATCTCCTTGAATAGCTTCTCTTCCTTCAATCATATTGGATAAAGTCAGTATGGAAGGCAAATACGATTACAAACTCTGGGTCCTAATCTAAACATGAATCAGTCCCAGATCAGGTGCAGCAGGGTACAACAAAAATGTAGTTCGACCTGTGTTATTTTATTGATTGTTTTTGTTATTGTGGTAGAGATAACCACAAAGGAAATGTATATCCTCTTTAGGATTCATTGGAAAACCTTAACAGAGGTAAATAATAAAGCATAGAAACACAAATGGAATAAACTTTATTCTTCATTAATTTTAAGTGCTTCAAGAGGCTGGTAATGTCACGCATCAGTTCTAAGCCTTCCAGACAATCTTGACCCACTGCTATTCGCTTGCTTCATAGAAAGCATCCAAATTGGATGCTTGATGGCTTGACATGGCAACTGTTCTGACTGTGACCACAATAAACTGCAAAGAGTTGTGGATGCAGCTCAGAACATCCTAGAAGACATCATAGTCTCCTCTGTGGACACTGTCTATACTTTACACTGCCTCATTAAAGCAGCCAGCATAATCAAAGCCCAAAATCACATTGAACATTCTCTCTTCTTCTTTTCATTATGCAGAAGATGCAGAAGCCTGAAAGCACATACAACCAGGCTGTTTCTTCTGCTATTAGAAGAATATTGAATGGATTGCTGATACGATATGGTGGAGTCCTAACTTCAGTCTCCTTCATTGTGACCTTGCCCCTTACTGTCTACCTGCACTGCATTTTCTCTGCACTGAATACCTTGTATTACCTCAGTGCATTGTTGTAATGAATTGATCAGTATGGACGATAGCAAGACATGATTTTCACTGTACCTCAATACATGTGACAATAATAATAAACCAATAATAAGAAGAAGGTTTAAGAAAATCTGCCAAACAGAGCTCAAGAGTAAAAATATAACAAAGGCAATAAAGACTTATGGTATACCCATATTAACATATTCTTTTGACATATTATCTTGGTCTGGAAGACCTAGAAAATTTACATTGAAAAATATAGACTGAAATTATAAAATGTATAAAATATTATGTACACTATAGGTGCATTTAGATTAACACTACCTAGGACAGAAGGAGGAAGAGGATTAACCTTCATAAAGTGCTTACGTAACAGTCAGAGAAAACTTCTACGGATATATTTTCATTAACGAAAACAGGATTCATCTCTCCTTGTGAGAATGTTGTTATGAATGCAGCAGCAATTAATATGAAACTGAGGCAGGGTTTATAAACAAATCCCGAGATTTATTAACCTTTGCTCAAAACTTAGAAAAGTAAACAAACCACTAACTTAACCAGAAGTTAACAGTTAGGCGGCAATATCTAACAAACAGTTGAACATAGAAACTGTTCTAATGAGTTCTCATCCAGGCACAGACTTAAAGTGATAAATTCAAAAGTCCATGTGATTTATACAGTCATTAAGGAGAGACTTCCCCGAAGCAACGATTCCTTCAAAGTAATGACGAATCTGCCGATTCAACAGCCAAGAGATGCCTTGTTCGAAGAAATCACGAGGAAATAAAAGGAACTGTCCTTTTGACTGGAGGGTGGTCACTGCAGAAACCTTCCTGACCTCGCAGGGGTAAACTCAAATGTGCATGCCACAATTCCCGAACAAATTAAAAAAAAAGATCGTTCATTCCCAAAATGCTGAACGACATTAATTTTATCCAATCCTTTGAGCTCGGATAACTCCTGTAATGCTCTCACTCTTTGAAACTGGACTGTAAGAGAAAAATAAACATACAACAAATAAAACGGGTGGAGTCTTCACACCTCCCACCAGGAACAACAATGTTGCACAAAAATAAAAATGAGAACTGAGTCACAGTTGTGGCTTTGGTTTAAATACTGTTTGGAACATGCCATCACGTGACATAACATCACCCCACGGTCATGTGACTGTTACATCATCCCACTGTCCCGTGATCAAGCTGTGAGCATGTTACAATAAGCAATTCTGATAAGAAGGACATCCCACTAAACGTAAATGAAAGCACAACCCAGAAAAGTGAAGGAATTATTACAATAGAGGAAAAAGTTAACCAGTGGAAGAGCATGACCCTCCATGGGAGACATCCCATGATCTGAACAGACTAGATGTTTACAATAAAGCATCAAACACCTGGCTGAGTTGGAGACCTCTCCCTTGTGGCAATACAGGCCCATGTGGTTAACATGAAAAATTATCAAAAAATACATAATAAAAGACCAAGATGATAAATGCAGAGAATGTCAAGAGAAACCAGAAACAATCCACACATTGCAAGAGCTGCAGCAGTTTAACTCAATCTGATTACTTACAGAGACACAATCAAGTGGCAAATATCATTCACCAAAATCTTGCTATAAACTACACTCATAAAAGACACCCTACCTCACTACAAATACAAGCCTAATGCAGTTTTAGAGTCAGAGTCCTGCAAATTATATTATGACTGATCCATTATTACAGAAATCTATAATAACCATCCAGATATAATATTACAGGATAAACATGCAAGAATAACTTACTTAATGGATATTGCATTCCAAACACACATAACATACAAAAATCAATAAATGAAAAACAACAGAAATGTTCTGAATTAAAAGAGGAAATTGAAAGACTATGGAACATGAACAGAATATATATTGTCCCAATAGTAATATCTACAACTGGTATCAACCCAAAGTCACTACACAATAGCATTAAACATTTAAGGCTACACAGCTAATCTCCAGAAAGTTACAATACTAAATGCCACTAAATAGTCCAAAAGTTCTTAGCAATTGAGAAATGAGTGTGCTTGGCTATGCCCGTACCTCAGGTTTTACCAGTTTGAGGTTAAAAAAACAAAAATTATTATTATTATTACAAACTGACCAATTTTTTCACTGAATATTTACTGCCCAAGTTGAGATTTAAGACAAAAAGAATCAGGTGACACAGTTCATATATTCTGGTAAACCTGGTGTAAAAAAGCCAAAGTTCATGTGGAATGCTGTATAATGCAGTACTTTTGTTTACTTACGGGTTTGTTAGATGATGGTTGACTTCAGGTCAATGAAAATAGTTGATGATAATAAACACCCATAAAGTGTCTACCATAAAACACAAAATGGTTCAAACTAAGCCCTTTTACACTTCGGCTTGGAAAAAATATAATTGAAAATATCAGAGATTAATTACTTTGTCCATTGCTGCAATATTAATGACCAATTGTAATAATTGCAGTTATTTCCTAATAATACGGTTTCCAGTACCTCTGCATGAATTTGAAAAATGTTGATATGCAGGTTATATGGCAGGGATTCCCTGCTTGCCTGTTATAACTTTAGAGGAAGAGTAGCAGAAACTCAGGCAGGTAAGAAAAACATTGCGATCAAGTTTCACATCCTACCTCAGAAGACTCATACTTAAGTGACATACAGTGGCATTGGAATCATACCCCTGCAAGAAATTAATGCCTTCACAAGAAAGGAAGTTGGTATGATATAAAAAAGTGCAGAATGCGTCCTTACAGAAACATAACAGGCAACCGCTTTTGGTTTATATTCCTTCTTCCTCCTAATGTAAACCAAATACGTATTTCAGTTTTTAATGCAAGCAGTTCTATAGATTTGTTGACTAAAGCCACTTACTCACAGACTACTGTTCTATATTTTTCATACAGCATACAGTAAACTTTCACATCCAGGAGAAAATCTGTAGATGCTGGAAATCCAAACAACACATAAAATACTGGAGGAACTCAGTAAACTTTTCTCATTTGCTTCATAACCTTATACTAACTAATTTGCATGTATAAGCATTGAATCCTACCTGCCAGATAATTTGCCCAGTTGTGAAAAGAAGCGAACTCCTTTGAATCTAATGCATGGTTTCTCTACTTTCGTTTCCGATTCTTTTGTTGTTCTTTTAAAATTTGCTTGCATTATCTTCTTGTAAGTTATATGTCTGAAGGTTGAAAAGAGCAACGGCTTTGGGACCTTGACACACTTGAGTATTTTATTCTGTGCTGAAAATCTAATGCAGCAAGTGGAAAGTAGATAAGAGAGTTACTCAGTCTCCAAGTAAAGCCACATGTGAGAAAATTATACAAATAAAAGGAGCCATTGATAAAGCATGTCATCTCCTAGAATTGAAGGTGGTTATCAGCTATAAAATTGACAGTAACAATTAAATTTATTTAGTCTTTTCAGTAAATGGGAGGGATTATCTTGTGATTCACTGTTGCTTAACCAGTGATAGGTTCCAGTAAAGTACCATATTTATATTGTTGTGTGAGTAATCCAAAGTACTGGCATGGGGGATGGGGGGGTTGGGCATACAGAATAGATCCATTGCACAAGAATAGTAAGGCTCAAATCCTCTGAGGAATTTGCAATTTGAAGCCGCAGCTATAACACAGGAAGATTTAAACAAGACTGCAGACTAGGTAGATAAACGTCAAATCAAATGTAGCAGGAAGTAAGGTGCTTCATTTCTGTAATAGAAATGAGGACATATATTTAATAGGAGTTAAGTAACGAAGGGGAACAGAGGGACAGCAAGAGAAAAGCAGTCAACAACACCATGGAGTCATCGGTACATTATAACATGAACTGGAAAACCTGATCTCTTCTTCCTTCATTTTATGAAGCTTTAGATCAAAAACATATCAATTACTGGAAGTCCCAATGTGCAGTGGTAATATAAAGTATGCACATCGGGATAATTTTTTTGAGAAAGGAAATCTTCGCTTAGTGGAGACATGATATTTAATTCCCACTGAAGCTTAGTTTGGCCACACCTGGAGAATGTGCACTGCTGCTCCCTCATACCACAGGAAGAATATCAACGCATCAGAGAATGATTCAATGGGATATTAACAGAGTTGAGAAGATACAAATGATCAAATGTCTGGTGCTCCTCTATCTAGCGAATAGATGGGGAAGAAGAGGTGTTCAGAATTATAAAATGTTTAGCAGGAACTTCTTTACAGAGACTGGTTAGAACACGGCACTTCATCACAGAATGATTGAAGTTGATAACATTCAACGGGAGACTTGATGAATATATAAAGAAGAAAGGAATGAAGGAAGTTAGCGCAAGATAACTGGGGTACAAGGAGGCACACGTGGCCTACAAACACTTGCCCTGTGTCATTGCTCTTCAGAGTCATTTTGTGCTGCAGGTACCGCTGAAATCAATGTATTGTAAACTCACAGGAACTCATCATAGCCAGAAGCATTTAGAAATCTCATACTATCAAGGCATGTTCTACAAGATAATATCACTATGAAAAAAACTTCTCTTTCCAAAATATGCCCAATGTTTCAGTTTCAAGAAACAAAATGCAGACTGGGTGATCACTTTATGGAGCACTTGCAATCAGTCCACAGGAGTGACCATGAAATATTAGTTGTCTGCACTTTAGTCTACCATCTTACTTCACTCTGACCTCTTTATCTTGACATCCTGCACTGTTACAATAATTCATACCACGAGCTTGAAAAGCAACACTTCATCGTCTATTGGGACACATTGCAACTTGCAGGACTCAGCACTGAATTCTCCATCTTTAGGTAATTCACTGTTCCTTTCTGCCTGTCTCCGAATTCACCAATTCTGCCTCACAGGTCCATGGAGTCATTTCTCTTCCTCATCTTGATGTAGTCTTTTTCATGTTCTATTTGTCGAGTGTGACCTGGTAGGCATGTCCATTAGCATCACATTACAAAGACAAAGAAGCTAAATATGTTTGTATCCACACCAAGTAACACATTTGATCTCATGCAATCAGAAATTCAGCTTTTATTGCCTTTATCTCTCCTCCACATTCTCTCCTACGAAAAATCAACATTGTTTGGCTCTTTACCACTGTTCTGATAAAACATTAACTCTTTCTCTTTGTACAGATACTATCTGACCTGCTGAGTATTTCTAGCCTTTTCTGTTTTTATTTCAGAATTTATAATCTTAAAAAGAAACAGATTTTGTTTTTGATTTTCATAGCTAACTCAGCAAAATAGAAGCACAAAGTTCTAACTTTATGGCTCATAAAATAAAGTTTTCCCAAAAGGTAGGTGACAGATTTATCACAAGACTAAATAGTTAAATAATGAATCCCATTTTGAAAAATTCATCCAAGCAACTTAAAATAATAGCTCTGATTATTAATAAACAAACCAAAAAAAAATCCATTCGTTTGATGTCCTCCTTGGGAACATTTTGAAATAGCTGGGTGGTTTGACCAGACAAATCAGGTGATTACAATTTAATATGAATAGATAAGGCAGCTCAATCTATTTTTATCTTATTGGGCATAAAATTGTCTATACCTGAAGAAGTTCCAAACTTAATTTATGTGTGCCTCAATAGCTAAAGTTTAACAAAACAATTTTCTTCATTGATGAAGGGTCCTGATGAAGGGTCTCGGACTGAAACATCGACTATTTATTCATTTTCTTAAATGCTGCCTGACCTGCTGTGTTCCTCCAGCATTTTGTGTGTGTTGCTCTGGATTTCCAACATCTCTTGTGTTTATTATTTCTTCATTGACAGTTCCTTTACTGTTTGCACCACAATTCTAGCAATCCTTGATTGCATATATGGCACTGTGATTTATCAGACCTTCATCTGTCTGAGACCTAGGCTCTGGAGTTTCCTCTGTAAGCCTCTTTGTCCTTCTATATCTCTCTATTCCTGTCTATATCTCTTTCCTCCTTTAAAGTGCTCGTCAAGTTGTATTTCTGACCATGTCTTGTTATATATTTTTGTACATTGATATTGCTGCATATATTGTTTTTTGTTTCTTGAAACAGAAACAAATAGCAATTTATGGAATAATTATCTTCTATGGTGAATTTAGACAGCAGCATATTTTTAACATTCTTATTCATAGCTTGCATAAATGAAAATAACTTAGCTGACAGAAATAATTTTTAACAGCTAAGTGAGTGAAGTATAATAGTGGATTATTTCTGTGAATAATTATAGGAAGTCTTCAAATGTTTTCAAATGGTACCTGTCACGGTTGTTTTTCCAGCATGTGCATCATGTTCTGTTCTGATGCATTTATAGCAGTTGACAACAATCTAGTTTCAGTATACAAAGCTCCTTAAGAACACTTGTCTGTCATCAGCTGCTTTCTGCATATATTGCAGCCTGAGATTCCATGCAGTTGACTCCACATAAATCAGATTCCACTGATAGATTGCCACTTTGTCGTGCTTTCTCACATTTCCCTACTCTCTGGTAATCTCCGCACCTGCTCCAAATGCTGGGCCTTTCCCCCTTTCACCTCCACACTGTAGAAACCACTTTGCTGGGCCACCATGCTGCCTGGCAAAATCTTAAAATCTTTGTTTGCGAGGTTTACCTTGCCATCTCCTCTCATGTTAGAAACTGTAACTTCACTGCCAGAATAGCTGGCTATGTTATACTGTTGTGCCCTCTTTTACATCAGATATTACAAAATTGGTGATTCACTTTTGCCTTGTTTTCAATGTTCCTGATTTGCCTCTTGTGGAATAGTACTCACTGAGATTAAATGTTGCTGAGGTCTGCCACCTATTGATGGACCACAGAGATTGTGTAATGTAGCAACACGCTGTGTGGGTTCCCTCCTATTTCTGCTATTAGTAGTAACAACTGGTTGGATGTTTTGTCAATAAGGTGTCTCTAGTGGAGTCTCAGATATTTTTCCCCCTGCTATTTGGAGTGCACAGATGTTGTAACAGCTGAAATACTGTTTGTTTTGGGATTGCCTGTAGATTTATAATATGTTCTCTGCTAGGTTCCAGGCTGGAGAGGCATGTGTCAGTCCCAGGCTTTGTACAATCCAAGGAAAGCTCTGTACACACTCAGATCTGCAATTGGCTCAGCTTGCCGATGACGTGCTGTTTCTGGCCATGTCCCCTTCGAAAGCTGTATGAAAAAACTCTTACTGTTTCCTGGTCCTTCCTGGTTTGAAAGCAGCTCGGTCCTCATTTCCTGTTTTCATTTCAGTTTCTTTAGGATAATATCACACTCTGTCTTGGAGAAGAGTAACTGAATTCCCCACTGATGTGTTCATTCTTCCAGGTCGTCCAGCTGCCTCTGTTGCTTTTCTCTTGCTCTGCGGATGCTCAGAAATGATATTTATGTTGTCAACTGCAAGCTGAGAGCAAGCATTAGGCCCCTTTTTATTGAAACATATTGACATAAATAAAGCAGGAGTGGAAAGAATACTGACTCTTAGTAAACTCTTAGTAATACTCTTAGTAAACTCTTAGTAATACTGACTTAGTAAACTTAGTTGGGAATAAAAAATCTTTTGGACATTTCTGTGCCATTCTGACACCAATGTGTCTAAAAATGTGTATCCCATCAAATCAGTGTGCAGCATGTCAATCTAGGTTACATTACAGTCCAAGTTTTTGACCCTTGCAAACAACTATTTCTACATCCAGGAATATTGTCAAGGAGCATTCCTGATGAACTTGCTTCATTACTGGGCCAAGTTACAATTGGCGCCTCTTCTCCTGAACTTCACCTGACTAAAGTTAAAGCAGTCAAGCTACTCTCAATCAGATGTTACAATTAATATCTGATGCGTCTTTGCAGCTGCTGTTCCAGGTAATTAAGCAATCAATGGATTCCTTATCATTCCTGCATATAACAGAAAATAATGAGTGCTTTGGACCAGCCACATACTGATGACTACTTGAGATCAAGAAAAAAATGCCGGAAAGAAAGGTATCACCATACAAATGCTCTGTGGATGATTATTCATTGGATAGATTGAAGATAGAGATCAATAGATTCTTGGAGACTAAGAAATAATGAGACATATTGGTGTTGCTAAGAAAATCAGCCAGGATACTCACTGCTAGAGCAAGCTTGGGGCATAAATGTCTTTGTCACCCAATTTCCTATTTTCTTATGTCAATAATGTCCTTCCCAAATACTGCTAAAGACAAAATTCAGGTCAGCATTTTTATGGCAAAGGTCCCATGTCAAGACAATATGTACAAATGCATTTATATATGAAAACACTGGTAGTACCATATCATGTACCCACACCAGTTTGTGCAGATTGTATTGAGGAAGACTTTTGTTATCAACCCAGAGCAGGACAGGTGTTAGAGTGATTTTTGGGTTTAGGGTGTATACATTTAGCAATTGACTTTGGCTACCGGTCTTCACATCTGAAAACGTACTGGGCATTTAATTTGGAGTGCAGCTCTGAACAATGAGTTCCTAAAAGCTGTGAGTCCCGGTACAGATAACGCTGATTAAAATTCATTTGGATCTGTGTGGTGGGGAAGTGAATCAGGAGGTGTGGTTGTCTGTAGTTACATTGTAAATATGGAATTATCCTTTGATGTTTGGCACATATAATATCGAGGCCTATGTTGGACCAGCAGATTTTTCCACTGAAACCTGATGTCTGCTGCACCTTGTTTTGTTGAACAAAGAAGCTGCTCTGTATCTACCAGAAATTTTCTCCGGTGACTTCATTCACGCAACACCAGGGAGTGTATGATCAGCTTTAATCCTGGGTAGATTAAATAATATGCACACATCATTATGCTTAATTTAACTTAATGCTAGGTGGCTTGGTAGCATACTAGTTACCACAATGCTTTACTAGCGACCTGGGTTCAATTCCTGCTGCAGCCTGTTAGGAGTTTGTACATTCTTCCCGTGACCGCATGGGCTTCCCCTGGATGCTCCGGTTTCCTCCCATGGTCCAAAAATGGACCATGTTAGGTTGATTGGTCATTGTAAGTTGTCCCGTGATTAGGCTAGGAGCTTGCTGGCCTGTTCTGTGCTGTATCACAATAAAAAATAAAACATATATAATGCGAAAAACTTTTAAAACAGAATTGCAGGTAAATAA
This sequence comes from Hypanus sabinus, assembly GCF_030144855.1. NCBI lineage: Eukaryota > Metazoa > Chordata > Chondrichthyes > Myliobatiformes > Dasyatidae > Hypanus > Hypanus sabinus. The sequence goes on along the minus strand of NC_082716.1, from coordinate 35,288,873 downwards.
AAAGCAACTTGGTGAACATTGTTGTACAACGTAATATAATTAACAACAGCTGCTACTGTAGGTCCTGCAGTCAGAAGTGAAAAGACAGATAAGGAATTGTGCACCAAATTATGGCTTCAAAATGCCACTTACCTAACTTGACACCAGCAAGCAAGAGATGTTGAAAATGTTTGTGTATGCTAAGGGATTCAAGGGATGGGGTAAGACCAGGAAAGTGGTGCTGAAGTAAAAAGTCATCATGATCTTACTGCTTAGTGAGGCAGACACAAGTGGCCAAATGGCCCATTCCTGCTTCTAGTTCTTGTGCTCACATGTGTTAGAAGTCAGATGTGACCCTAGTGGCCCACACTACAAAAAAATGAAGATGGTTCTCCATTATTCCTTTTCTTGGATTTTGGCCTGGACCTCTGGGTGAAGTGAACCTGCTCGTGACACACATTACTATGTATGTCCTATAGCTCAAATCAGAACACTTTTTAAATGTATTAAAATTAAGTAAACTTATTTTAACCAACAAAATGCAAAACATTACATATAATACAATATGAAATATTACAGGAAACTAAAATGATATAAATATTACAAAATAATGTGCACTTTAACAATCTGAGAATTACTGTCTGAGCGTGAAACAGCATTAGCACCTAACTAACTGTAAATTCAACTCAAATACTTCAGTCAAATTCTGATTCTGAGCTCAAGACCCTTTTAAGTTGTAGAAAACTCACAGCCGGGACAACTGTTTCCCACAGTGCCTTGCTCTCAATAGTATCACTTGTAACCAAACCAGCCTGTCTATTTCTATGAATTCCTTGACTTAATTAGTTCTTGTCATCATTTTTCACAGCTGTGTTGTTTTGAGGGGGAAGAGCTTGTGGGTTTATCAGCATCATTAAAAAAAGTCCTTGCCTTCATAAACACTTAATTGTTGACATGGAAACCCGGAGACAGTCTGTCGATAGAAACTCAACAGAGAGTGGAATGAATAAATTGCGTCCTCGGTTTAGTTTGGTTTGTGTGTCTCTATGAACGGCTACTCTTGCTAAGTCCACTACTTCCGACAACTTTCAAACTTTTTTTGAAACAAGAAGTCTTGTACTTCCTTGTGGCATGCTGGGATAGAAATGTTGGCCAATGTTTGTTTTAGAGGTTAAATATGATTTTTGATAAATGTTTGGTCACAATGATGATTGTTGATTGTCCATCATGTCTAACAATGACAGGAAACCTGTGTGGGAGAGTTTTAAAGTAGAGAAGCCGTTGCACTGGGGCGGCTCCGCTCTCTCGCCCTCATAATTCCAGGTCCAGTGGTACAAACAATCGTCACAAACTGGGGTCTTCCATGGTTGCAAAGGATGATCATGACATTTCCTGTGCCTTGTCATGCTTTCTACAGAGCACTGCAGTACCATCTTATAGTCATTAGATCTCATCTGCCCTGTCCACCAGAGCAGATTTGAGGCCACCGCCTACCCTCATCTTGTTTAGCCTGTCTGTCAAAGTGGTGTCCTGGGGTCACATGCAAACAGCGACTTGGAGCCACAGGTGAAAATAGTAAATGAGCTGCCTCTTTGCTAGAGTCGCTACCCCTTCCTGGACACCCTGTGCTCCCCAGTAACTCACATAGACACAGTTGTTGTTTCGTTTAGTAGGTGTTTTTCTCTTCACACTTCTAATTAGCTTTTTGTCAAGCCTCTCCTCCAGCTCATGGCTGCATCAATGGACCGCGGCCAATTTCCCATCCTGGTCCTGGCTGTTCTAGATTTTAGTTTCTTGGCAACATTTTGAAGGTGGATCTTGTATGACAGAGTTCAATCTGGTGTGAATCCCAAGTTGAACTAGACTTGGTGACTAGTGTCTGTTTGTCATTTATTTTGATATTAAGTTTAAGCTTGGTTAGTTGATTGTCCAGATGAAATATGGAAGTTACTGTTGTGTTGACATTCATATTTAGGTACCACTTCGAGAAGTAGCTGGATAGGGAGTTGATATCTTGTATAAGGATTTTTTCAATGGATTTAACATAATTCAATTGGAAGGCATAGCCCAGTCATCGGTGTATCCAAACTTAACAGATTTCCTTTTAGGGAGATCACTGAGGTAGAGATTGAACAAGAAAGTGGCACCAGTGGTATTAAGAAGTTCCACAATGGCATCTCCCAAGGGTCAGTTCTGACTCCAGCCTTGATCAATCTGTACCTCAGTGATCTCCCTGAAACCAAATCTGCTAAATTTGGATACGCTGATGACTGGGCCATACATAGCCTTCGAATCAAACGATGTCAAATCCGTTGAAAAAAACCTTACTCAAGGTATCAACTCTGTATAATCACAGTACACATAACCCAAAAAATTATAATTTTAAATAAATGTTTCATTTGCTAAGCAGCATGCTACTTCCCGTTGGGGTAAATGGTTTAAGATTTTAAGCACTTTTTAATATAGAGTTTATTGTGTGCCATGTTTGGAAAAGTCAGGGTGTAAAATTTTGAAGTACATGCGAGTATATTAAAAGAAATTCAACTCCCTAGTGTTTTAGGAACAGCTTTTTTCTCAAATAGCAGTGTGAGATTATTGTATGTATGTGTTGCTTTGACCCCAGCATCTGCAGTGTACTTCCCACCCTGCCCAATGCAAAAATGCCATTCCCTGTTCCCAGTTCCTCCGTCTCTGCCACATCTGCTCCCAGGATGAGGCTTTCCGTTCCAGGACTTCTCAAATGTCCTCTTTCTTTCAGGATCGTGGTTTCCCTTCTGGCATCATCAAAGATGCCCTCACCCGCATCTCCTCCACTTCCCGCACTTCTGCCCTTAAACCATCCTCCCATCAGCACAACAGGGACAGAGTTCCCCTTGTCCTCGCCTACCACCCCACCAGCCTCCGGATCCAGCATATTATCCTCTGCAACTTCCGCCACCTTCAACAAGACCCCACCACCAAGCACACCTTTCCCTCCCAACCCCTCTCAGTTTTTCGCAGGGATCGTTCCCTCCACGACTACCTGGTCCACACATCCCTCCCCACGGAACTCCCACCTGGCACTTATCCCTGCAAGCGCAATTGCTACACTTGTCCCCACACCTCCCCCCCTTACCACTATTCCGGGCCCCAGACAGTCCTCCCAGGTGAGGCAACACTTCACCTGCTAGTCTGCTAGAGTCATCTATTGCATCCAATGCTCCTGGTGCGGCCTCCTCTACATCGGCGAGACCTGACGCAGATTGGGGGACCACTTCGTCGATCACCTCTGCTCTGTACGTCACAATAGACAGGATCTCCCGGTTGCCACCCACTTCAACTCTGCCTCTCATTCCCATCTAGATATGTCCATACATGGCCTCCACTACTGCCATGATGAGGTCAAACTCAGGTTGGAGGAGCAAAACCTCATCTATCGTCTGGGGAGCCTCCAGCCTGGTGGTATGAACATTGAATTCTCCAATTTCCGGTAACTCCCTCCCCCATCCCAGGTCCCTCTCTGCCTCTCTCCCCTTTCAACTTTCTGCTTCTTTATCTCTACAGTTCTTTCATGCTTATCCCCTCCCCCTCCCCCTTTATCTTTCCTCTGATTGGTTTTCCACCTGGCACCTCTAGGCCCTAACCCCTCCCCTATCTCTATTACTGGGTTTCGGCCCTCTCTTCTCCCCATTCCTGATGAAGGGTCTCGGCTCGAAACGTTGGCTGCTCTTTTCTCATGGATGCTGCCTGGCCTGCTGTGTTCTTCCAGTGTTGTGTACGTACGCAGTCTACCTTGTGTTCAAGGCACTGGTTCGGATGCTGCAGCCTGGAATCCCGAAAAAAAAATTTCCAGTAATGGGAAGTTCCGAGCAGGGAAAGCTCAAGTTTTCTTTGCTGAGCTATGGAAATAGCTTTGGATTGCCAGTAGATGAAAATCAAAGCACTGCTGATGCAAGAAGTCTGAAATAAATGTTAAAAATGCTGTAACACTCCACTGGTCAGGCGGTATCTGTGTTTTTGGTTTACAACTGAGGATGCTAACTGCGACTGTGCAGGCTATACCTTAAATAGCATTAATCAAGCCCGATATACATGCTTACGAAAAGGACTCTGTTTTCATTGTACCTTCTCAGTGCCAGTGGTGGTTTCCTCTGATTCAACTGAACAGGAAAGGCTAAAATTGGGTGTGCTAAATTGCCCAAAATTGCAACTGTTTCTCATAAAATACTTCCAGGAAAGTAGCTCCCCACCTGTTCCTCAACACCTCTTGACATCTCCTTTCCAACGGTGATGGCTGAATGCTCCAAAGGGAAGTGAATACTAGAGTCATTGCAACAGAAACAGACACTTCAGCCTCCTGTATCGAAAAGATTAAACTTAGAAAATACAAATTCTAATGAGCTTGATAGCTTCAGAGAGAGATTATTTCGAATTGTACAGAAGTCCATGTGAAATTATAAGATAAAGAAACTCTAGAGTACTAACGTTACATTGAAGTGGGACAAGCACATTACACTAACCACTAGGAAAGCCCAGCAGAAAGCATTTGTCCTGCACCAGCTGAGGAAATTTAACATCTCTAGGCATATCCTGATAATTTTTAACTCAGCTATCACTGAGATTTTTCTACCTCTTCTTCCCTCTCCAAGTCCAGGTAGTAACAAGTGGCCCACTCAGCAGAGGAGATTACTGGCTGTCAGCCACCAACATTAAAAGACCTGTTCTCAAAGAAAAGAGCTGAAAAAAGTTACTACTGACTCCACCTACCCTAGCAGTCACCTATTCGCCAGCTGGTCATCAGGAAGGCACTACCACCAGGACTACTCGTCATCTCGGAAGCTTTTCCCCAATGCTATACAGCTTCACAACAAAACTCACTCAGGTGTAACATCCTCACTGTCCCTACACAACATTTGTTAAATGACCTTTCATTCTCTCTTTGTTCTGTTGATAATTATTGAGTTTGTTCATTTGTTCACATTTATTTTAGTTTGCCATTGCCTTCTTCTGGGCAGTGTCTTTACAAGACAGGTGAGCCCAGCCATTATCAATACTTCCAGAGATGGTCTGCCTGGAGTCAGTGGTCAAGTAATGAGGACTTATGATATGCACTAGCTGCTCATACAACCAACCACCACCTGCTCCATTGCTTCACATGACCCTGATTGGGGAGGGGGCTAAGCAGATGCTACACTTTGCTCAAGGGGGATCTGCAGGCTTGTGGAGGAAAGAAATGCCTTACACCTCCTTTGGTAGAGATGTATCTCCACCCCAGCTTGACACCCATTTTAGGGTTTTCAAGATGTTCCTCCTGAGATGTAATAAAAAATTAGAACATAGGAGATTGATTAAAGCATTCATAGAAGGTTCATACAAAATGCTGGAGGAACTCAGCAGGGCAGGTAGCATCTGTGGAAAACAGCACAGTTGACATTTCAGACCGAGACCTGAAACATCAACTGCACTCTTTTCCATAGATGCTGCCTGGCCTGCTGTGTTCCTTCAGCATTTTGTGTGTGTTGTTTGGATTTCCAGCATCTGTAGTTTTTAACCATATAACCATATAACAATCACAGCACGGAAACAGGCCATCTTGGCCCTCCTAGTCCGTGCTGAACCCTTAATCTCACCTAGTCCCACCTACCCGCACTCAGCCCATAACCCTCCACTCCTTTCCTGTCCATATACCTATCCAATTTTACCTTAAATGACACAACTGAACTGGCCTCTACTACTTCTACAGGAAGCTCATTCCACACAGCTATCACTCTTTGAGTAAAGAAATACCCCCTCGTGTTTCCCTTAAACTTCTGCCCCCTAACTCTCAAATCATGTCCTCTAGTTTGAATCTCCCCTACTCTCAATGGAAACAGCCTGTTCATGTCAACTCTATCTATCCCTCTCAACATTTTAAATACCTCGATCAAATCCCCCCTCAACCTTCTACGCTCCAATGAATAGAGACCTAACTTGTTCAACCTTTCTCTGTAACTTAATTGCTGAAACCCAGGTAACATCCTAGTAAATCGTCTCTGCACTCTCTCTAATTTATTGATATCTTTCCTATAATTCGGTGACCAGAACTGCACACAATATTCCAAATTTGGCCTTACCAATGCCTTGTACAACTTTAGCATTACATCCCAACTTCTGTACTCAAAGCTTTGATTTATAAAGGCCAGCATTCCAAAAGCCCTCTTCACCACCCTATCTACATGAGACTCCACTTTCAGGGAACTATGCACAGTTATTCCTAGATCTCTCTGTTCCTCTGCATTCCTCAATGCCCTACCATTTACTCTGTATGTTCTATTTGGATTATTCCTGCCAAAATGTAGAACCTCACACTTCTCAGCATTAAACTCCATCTGCCAACGTTCAGCCCATTCTTCTAACTGGCATAAATCTCCCTGCAAGCTTTGAAAATCCACCTCATTATCCACAACACCTCCTACCTTAATATCATCGGCATACTTACTAATCCAATTTACCACCCCATCATCCAGATCATTTATGTATATTACAAACAACATTGGGCCCAAAACAGATCCCTGAGGCACCCCGCTAGTCACCGGCCTCCATCCCGATAAACAATTATCCACCGCTACTCTCTGGCATCTCCCATCTAGCCACTGTTGAATCCATTTTATTACTCCAGCATTAATACCTAACGACTGAACCTTCTTAACTAACCTTCCATGTGGAGCTTTGTCAAAGGCTTTGCTGAAGTCCATATAGACTACATCCACTGCCTTACCCTCGTCAACATTTCTCGTAACTTCTTCAAAAAATTCAATAAGGTTTGTCAAACATGACCTTCCACGCACAAATCCATGCTGGCTACTTCTAATCAGATCCCGTCTATCCAGATAATTATAAATACTATCTCTAAGAATACTTTCCATTAATTTACCCACCACTGATGTCAAACTGACAGGTCTATAATTGCTAGGCTTCCTTCTAGAACCCTTTTTAAACAATGGAACCACATGAGCAATACGCCAATCCTCCGGCACAATCCCCGTTTCTAATGACATATTAAAGATCTCCGTCAGAGCTCCTGCTATTTCTACACAAACTTCCCTCAAGGTCCTGGGGAATATCCTGTCAGGACCCGGAGATTTATCCACTTTTAAATTTCTTAAAAGCGCCAGTACCTCCACCTCTTTAATTGTCATAGGTTCCATAACTTCCTTACTTGTTTTCCACACCTTAGACAATTCAATATCCTTCTCCTTAGTGAATACCGAAGAGAAGAAATCATTCAAAATCTCTCCCATCTCCTTCAGTTCCACACATAGCTGACCACTCTGATTCTCTAAGGGGCCAATTTTATCCCTCACTATCCTCTTGCTTTTAATATAACTGTAGAAAACTTTTGGATTTACTTTCACCTTATTTGCCAAACCAACCTCGTATCTTCTTTTAGCTTTTCTAATCTCTTTCTTAAGATTCCTTTTACATTCTTTATATTCCTCGAGCAATTCCTTTACTCCATGCTGCCTATATCTATTGTAGACATCCCTCTTTTTCTGAACCAAATTTCTAATATCCCTTGAAAACCATGGTGCTTTCAAACCTTTAACCTTTCCTTTCAACCTAACAGGAACATAATTTCTCATAATTTCTCTTGTTTGTCTTAGAAGGTTCATGACAGCTACGTTTATACAGTGTATGGCATTTAATATCTTTATTCTTTCCATAAGATCAACTGATGAGATCAACTTTTTTGTCTAACCAGAGTAACATCTCTCTAATGTTGAGTGTACAACATCACTTGTGCCCAGAGACACCAAGTGTGGCCCACGTATCTGAGGCAGCCCATAACCTTCCAATCGGAAAGCAGCAGCAACCAGTTCAGCAGGCCTAGCTGTTTTAGAGTGTTGAACCATTCTTTCCCAAACCTTCTCTGATTTAATGAACAATGCCACATTTGTCCTGCCAATCATCCTTCCAGAGGGGCATCTATTGAAAAAGGGATTACAGAGGGCCATAGATGGGAGAAACAGATGAGAGAAACTCTGAGGATGAAGAGGCAGATGGGCAGACAAAAGTGGAAAAGTGAAAAGATAAATTAAGAATAAGAGTAGGGAAAGAAGACAGCCAAAAATTGTACATTTAAGATCCAAATGGGGCTTGACAAGATAGATGTTAGTGGGTGTGTCACACAAAAAGGACCAGATGTTTAAAACTGAAGTTTCTTCTCTCAGAAAGTAATGAATCTCTGGAACTCTCTGGCCCAGGGATGCTGGAGGCCAAATCTATGAGGCAGATAAACAATTTATCCACCGCCACACACCAAGTCAAGAGCAGATGTAATTTCTCTGGCTCTTCACTCTGCTCTGGACTATCCGGACAACAGAACTTGTATGGTAGGCTGCTGTTCACTGGCTACAGATCAGCATTCAACATACAATCCCATACAAGCTCATCATCAAGCTTCATGACAGCTCTCTGTACTTCCCTCTGCAAATGGATGCTTCACTTCCTCATTGGCAGACCTCAAAGAGAATCAGGTCTATTATCACAGACATATGTTGTGAAATAGGCTGTTTTGCAATAGCAGTACAGTGCAATATATAACAATTACTGTAAATTACTATAAGAATGAATAAATAGCGCAAAAGGAGAACAGTATAGTGGGGTGGTGTTCATAGGTTCATGGACCATTCAGGAATATGAAAGCAGAGAAGAAGCAACTGAGATGTTCCTAAGATGCTGAGTGCATGTCTTCAGGCTGCTGTACATCCTCCCTGATGGTACCAATGAGAAGACATGTCCTGGATGGTGGGGATCATTAATAATGGATGGACATCTATAGGTGTGTGTGGAGAGTATATTGACTAGTTGCTTCATGGCCTGGTATGGACACACCTACACCCTTGAATGGAAAATCCAACAAGAAGTTGTGGATACCACCCAGTCCATTATGGATGAAGCCGCCCCTACCATTGAGCACATCTACACGGAGCACTGTTGCCGGAAAGCAGCATCCATCATCAAGGACCTCCACCACCCAGGGTATGCTCTCTTCTTGCTTCTGCCATAAGGAAGAAGTTACAAGAGCCTTAGGACCCACACCACCAGGTTCAGGAATAGGTATTATTCTCAATCACCAAGCTCTTGAACCAAATTAGATAATTTCATTCAACTTCACTCGCCTCATCACTGAACTAATCCATAATCTATGGACTTGCTGACAAGGACACATGATCTCATGTTCTTGATATTTATTGTTTATTTATTTATTTATGCTTCATTTGTTGTTTCTTGCACATTGGATGTTTGTCCTGTTGGATGTGGTTTTTCATTGGTTTCATTGTGTTTTTTGGATTTACCGTGTATGACCACAAGCAAACAAATCTCAGGGTTGTGTATGATGACATTTATGCATTTTGATAAGAAACTTAATACGTACTTTGAAGTATTACCTTTTGAAGATATCCTCATGAATGGGGATTGGTAACATCTCCACCTCACTGACCATTAACACATGTGCATTTCAAGATTGTGTTCTGGAACCCCTGCAATGCTCTCTATACCAACATGATTGTGCGGTTAAGCTCAGCTGAAATGCCTTCTTCAAATTTGCTGACAACACTATTGTTGGTGGATGAGTTAGTTTACTGGAGTGAGATAGGTCACCTGATTAAATGATGCTACAAAATAAAACTCTTGCTCAATGTCAGCAAAAATAAAGAGTTGGTTGTTGACTTCAGGAAGGGGAAGGAGGGTGAAGATATGTCAGTCTACATTGGCGATCAGCAGAGGAGTGAGTCGGCTGCTTTAAATTCCTGGGCATTTAGATATCGATGACCTGTTCTAGACACAGCACATAGACGCAATTATAAGGAAAGTGTACCAGCATTTTAAGCATTTAAGCATCTGAAGGAGTTCCAGCTTATCATTAAACACTAACAAAGTTCTACAGACGTACTTCTAAAAATATCCTGACTGGATGCAACGTGGTCTGGAACAGCTATTTAAATGCGCAGGAATATAAGAGAGCGCAGTGGACTCTGCCCAATACATCAAGGGCATACCCCTCCATACCAATGCTATTAGCTAAAGGACACGCTGCCTCAAGAAGGAAAAATCTGTCATCAAATATCCCCACCACTTGGGTCATGCCATCTTTTCACGGCTACCACTGGGCAGGAGATAATAAAGCCTGAAGTTCCACACCACCAGGTTCAAGAACTTCTACTTCTCTTCAACCATTCACATATTGAACCAACAGGCAGAATCTGAATCACTACAGTTCAAAAGTACAATGGAAACTTTGATCATCTTCCACTAAAATAGACATCGATTTTTTTATTGTAAAAATTGTGTATAATTTATGTTTAATTTATAGTTTTCTTGTGAATGTTGCTTATATGATCCTCTGTGGCTGTGATACTGCTTCAAGTAAGTTTTTCTTTATGTCTGTGCATGCATGTAATTGTGGATATGACAATGAGCTTGATTTAATGACTTTATAAATGGTTGAAAGATCGAGGAGTTGAGGGTTCTGGGAAACTAGCGCAGAAGAGGCTAGTACAGATCAACTACGATCACACTGCAAGGCAGGGCAGAATTGAAGGTCCTATTAGCTCTTATTAGTAATAAAATTACTTAATAGTATTTGCTCCTATTTTCTCATGAAGGATAGGATGAGTGAGGGAAAAAAGTAAGGCGCAGAGGCAGGTTTTGAGAAAAGAATTAGCATATCAGAGAGCAGAGGGAGGCTTATGACCTTGCTGGGTTTTGTCCTTTTGACTATGAGACATGCCTTGCTTTATTTTTTAAGTGACATCGTTGTGGAATAATTTTGCCCTTTTCATTTATTTTAATGTGTAGGTTCAGCAGCCAACTGCAAAAGTATGTTGTAAGTCCAGAAGCTGTCAGCTGGCTGCACATTGTAGGGGGAGCATTAGTCCTGTATGATCCTTGTTCAGGCTTATTTAATTAGCTTTCACTTAGGGCAGGCAGAGAGATTCAGTTGCACTTCAAGCACTAAATTCATAGACTAGTAATCTATTAGATATAGATTAATTGTAAACGTAGAGAATATTTTTACCTCAGCAGTAGCTGACCAACGAAATAAAAATATTCAGAAAAAGCCAACAGAACAACAGAAAGAATGGTTTTTAAATTATTCACGGTTCTGTGGTCAGATGTTTAAAAAGGAGTGTCATGGTGAAACTCTTTCTGTGCAGTCTGTGAATATCTATCTGCCTTTTTCTGCTTCAGACATCAGCTGTGGTGTCGGAGCAAAGTGCTGATGCAGACTGAAGGCCAGGTGCTTCTCCACATGGAGGGAGGAGAAATCACCCCCAGGGTAAAAACCCTCTCAGCACCTTTTTGCAGCATGTTCAAGAACAACATTGCTGGAGGCAAGGGGCTGGATCACCTGCCTATTCTTTCAACCAAAGAACAGTATTGAGAGCAGCTGCAAGAGGAAGGGACCTAAGGGAGAATTTTTATTTGGGGAGAAAAAAACAGGGCAAATAAAGTGATTTGGAAATTAGTAAATTAACAGAGTAAAAAGTGATGAGATATGTGATTATTTGTGGGCTTACAACATTTAATTCACAGTTCTGACAGGTCACAAACAGCATCAAATCAGATATTGAATTGTTTTCATATTCAATAAACCTTCAGCAATATTTTGTTAGGGATAATACACTAGCCAATATTTCAATGTAAATGATAATACACCGACTATTATGTTCAACTGAGCAATGTTTGGTGTCAAGCAATTTCTTCTTCAATACCAACAATATCTCAGAATAGATTTTTAGGAATTTAAGAAAATATACCTCAAGAAAAAGCACAGATCTTATGTGGGTAACGCCTTCAAGCTTTCTTTGTAATCCCTTGGGGTCCTCAGCTCAAAAGGCTGAAAATGATTTGGGGAACAAAGTAATAATGATATACATATATATGTCAGAGCTTTGTAACGTGTCATCCTGATGCAATGGTTGGCAGCTTCACACCCATGATTTACCACAAAGCAAATTGCTGGTTCCACCCCTGATAATAGCAGAAGGCATTGATTTGGGGGGCAGGCATTGCTTCAGTAGGAGTGTGACAACTGTAATGATGAATCACACCAATTGAACTCACCTAATCAATCCAGTGCAAATGATAAATTGACAGAAGTGTATGTTTGTTCCTTTCTGCCTCTTGTTCTCAAATGGGGAAAGGAATGTACCGCCAAAGGTGGAAAGAAATCCCAAAGTACCAACAGAAATATATGCAAACTGTTAAAATATGAATGTCCTTATTGAGATTTTACTTTCATGATAAGAAATATTTACTGACTGTGTGATATTCCATAAAATAAAATATTAATGATAGAAGTCAGACATTAATTTATCATTGTAGATTTGGTTCCTTAAGTTGTTATAGCTGAAGGTGGTATTGGAGACAAGCTCTCCCTACCTATTGAATGCTCCCAATGGCGTGCGTCTCAAACAGCCTCTGACAACCAAGTCCAGCTCCTGGCCTTCATATGTGGCTTAGCTACTAAGCCAGGCAGAACCATTTCTACTAACAGAGGAAAGAGCAAAGGCACTGACGCCTTAAAACCAGTCACTTCGGCAGATGGAGCCTGTGACCTGTGGTCAGCAGCTCATCTAGGAGGAGGAAAACTGTGATCTCAAACCTCCACTGCCTTGCCACTGTACCCACTCACGGGGAAGGCCTTGGGAGTAAACTCCAATGGAAAAATCCAGAGCTGGAGTCCCTAAGGCATTACTACCTTGAGTTCAATGCTGACTAGCAACTCCTGCGACCTGTTGCTGCCAATCTGTATCAGTCTCAGCTGTTCCTTTGAATTCATCAGATGCATGGAGAAGGGGAGCTTGCTATATGGGCAACAGCTTGTTCTCCATATTGTTCTGCCAAGCCTTGTGTATCTAGGCAGCGAGGTTGCAACATCCATAGTCAACCCTGACTGATGCAGGCCTCATCATTTGTAGATCTGAAACAACTCTCTCAATGATTTAATTTTATTTAGTCATGGGATGTGGATAGTATTGAAAGAGCCAGCATTTATTATCCATTCCTGATTGCCTTTGGGAAAGTTATTCAGATTCAGATTCATTTATTTATCACAGGATATATCAAAATGTGCAGAGAATGTGTCATTTGTGTTAACAACCTACACAACCCAAGACCTGTACAAGTGCTGCCACACATTCCAGTGCCAACAAAGCATGCCCAGTATGTTTTTTTAAAATTGTACTTTATTTAATTGTTCCAATCTGAGTGGTGAAGCTTCAGTCGGTGCTATTGGGTGGAGAGTTCCAATATCTTACATCCAAGAAGAAATGGCAACTGTAGTTATTTCAAAGTCAGGGTGATTGCCTGCTGTCCTTATCCTTCTAGGTGGTAGAGTGTTTTGAAAATAACAGTGGATAAAAAATATGACAAATAATTAAAGGTCCAAGAAATTGATTGATTTCATAAACTTGCCCTTTTCTCCTATTGCCCATTGAATGTTCATCTCAAGTATTTGCCCTACCTAAAGGAGCAAATTAAAAACCTGCTTCCAGGTGTCCAATTATTGCTCTATAATTGTTTCTCCTACATTTCCTTCATCTTTCAAAATACCTCAGTTTGATGCTCCCTGATGTTATGCTGACAGAAACACTTGGAAAAATTCTATCACATGGAGCTTAGAAAAACAGAGGACTATGGGTAAGCCTAGGTAGTCCTAAGGTAAGGACATGTTCGGCACAGCTTTGTGGGCCGAAGGCTATATTGTGCTTAGGTTTTCTATGTTCTGTGTTCTAAAATTTAGGTTTCAAGTCCACTTTGTTCTGCATTATAGTTTCCATTGGCTGCATTTTAAATATTACCTACCTGAAATCCTAATTTTGGTTTTCTTTCAAAATTCGTTGTACATTCTGACATTTATTTCAATAATAGATCTATGATATAGCTACACAGAATAATGTGAATTATTCCTATAGTTCTTTACTAAATAAGTGAATAAGTGAGTCTAAGCGTCGGCACAGACTAGAAGGGCCAAGATGGCCTGTTTCCATGCTGTATTGGTTATATAGTTATATGGTCATATGCCAAAATATAAGTGTCTATGCCATTACTTTCGATGTAGTGATTTGCCTCTCATAGCCATAGATGGAGGACGATATCTGGTGGTGGATGACTCTTCAAAAGCTGTTGGCTCCAAACTGACACTATGACATTGCATATAAAAGACTAATTGTTTCCTTTAGCCTGGTTGTAATAATACTGACATAATTGATATTGATATGCAGGTACTTAAGGATCATTATCAATGTTCCCTCTAATTTGTAATGATCAGTGTGCGCAAAAATCTTGTGCTGTGCAATTTTTTGCCCAGTGATAACAATATGTGCACACTGAATAATGTCTTCAATAAAAACAGTATAAATAAGGCAGTTATAAAATCTGCAGACAAATCCTCTCGAACTTCATGTTGTCAGCACTGTCCACATCAGAAACCGGAAAAGGAAATGTGATTGTGCATGATTGTGAAATATACTTAACATGCCAAGGAGGTAGAGGGTGACAAACTAGTGTGCGCACTTTAAATTCCTTTGAGTGCCAGTAGCAAAAGATGTGTGTGCGCACACCTTAGAGGGAACATTGATTATTATGTGCTATTGTACATCCTGATGTTAAATTAGATCGCAACAAATAGTTCAGGACAAAAACCAAGTTTTACAAATTCATAGATATTTTGTGAATGTTTGAGCACACCATAATGTAATGAGTGTACTGTTAACTGTAAAGAATTAAAATAAATTAATAAGCTTAATAGGGTCTTGGACCAGTCAACAGAGGAGATACTCTAGCATGAAAAAAAACTCTATTTAGAACATAGCAACAGAGATAATGACCAGTGACGTATGTCATGAAATTTGGTGTTTTTCTGTGAAAAGGAGCAGAAGTTATTTCTGAAATAAAGGAACAGGTAAAGAAAGAGGTAAGGTTTGTGTATCTTTAGTAAAGGTGATGTGAAAAATAAAAATGATTGCTGAAAGGTTGCACTGGCAATATCTGATCTAAGGGGGTGTTGAAAACTGTTCTTACCAGATATTTTTAAAATACAGATTCCTTGTGCCATTTCATCAATTAAATCCATTTGAAATCACAAACTAATATCTTAAGGTGTGCAATAGTTTGAAAAACATGTCAAAAATGAACCTGGATTAATAGTCAGAGTAAGAGAATGGATTTCCCATGAGAAGTAACCAGCTGAGATGGTTGATGTGGATTAGTTGTGTAAGGTGCTGGATTAAGCCTCCATTAAGACATGGGTTCAACTCCCTCCACTGCCATGTGAAAATAAGTTGAGGACAATTTTTAAAAATCTTGGGAAATTTCTATCCAAAAGTCCCATGGAAAATAGATGAAATTTTCCTTAAGCCCACTTTTCGATCTGAAAAGGGCAAATATCTTTATGGATTTGGGAGAGCTAACAATGTGCTCCCCTGGCTTTAGACCTCTTGAAGGCAATCTCTAATGAGGCTAAAGCAGTCACTGAAGATCCTATTGGTCTGGGTCTAAAATAGTCAACTCTATTAACACATTGTGATGAGCATTCAGTCCATGATGGCAGATGAGAAGAGCTTGTTTATCTCAACTGTTGGTGTTATCGTGACAAGCACAATAACAGACAGAGCGCCAGCGCTCGGTGAGAACCAACTCAGTCACAGACAGGCCGGGAGGTGATTATTACACCCCTCCCCCCGCTTACAGTCAGCTTGACCCACAAACACACAAGCAAACAACTGTATAACCTGAGCCAAAATATAACAATAAGTGAACTTGAACATTTCACCATAATTCCACAAACGCAGTTCAAAACAAGAACAATAAGTAGTGCTGGCTGCTAGGAATGCTGGGGCGAGCTGTTGACCACGGACCAAGAGAACCACAATATATAACAATGCTCCTAACTCCTAAGCATGGTCATTATTATTAACCCTGTTGTACGTTGATAAACCACGAACGAAATGAAGTTCAATTTCTGCTTCAATGATTGACATCACTTATTAGTTAGAGATTTGGAGCAACAATAATCAAGTGTAAATCTATGCTAATGTTTGTGATATTTGATGTCTTTACTGCATTCTAAATGCTGTCATCAGAATGCTTTCAGATTCAAAATGAACATAGTTCAAAAGAAACCACTGCGATCCACTGTTTGGTTTAACTTTGGTGAACAATCATGCAGTACGTAGAAACCAAATTCTGGATACTGGAAGTTAATTTTAGCACATCTTAGAATAACATTTAACATCTTTACACATTTGCATTCAATGAATGAATATACAGGCAAATTTAATCTCTACAAATGTCATTCCTCATTGAATTCATTTCAATGAGGAAAAAGAAACTAGCATAGGTTGTCTTTTTAAAAATTGGCAGCAACAGACAAGCTGTGCTTTCTAAAAAAAACGTAATATGCATAATCTGCCTGCAATGTCCAATATGAACACAGACCACATTTGGCAAGGCTTTCTGGTATTCCTTCTTATATTCAATATCATGTGGCTGCCCTGTTCATTCAATTGCACATGCACCTTACATCTGCATAATTTATGATTCTGTGTGAGTATGCATTCACATCAAAAGTGCTATATAATCACATGTCCAAATATGAAAATTAAATATGCACAAATCAATAATATAAATCAAACCTGTTTTAAATCAATTTGTCCATTTCATACTTATGCTGCAATAATAAGAAAAGAGAATTGAACAATATACTTATGACCTGGGCCAATTTCTTTCATTTTAAAAGGTTTGTTTGAGGGCTAATCTATTCAAAAACTTCAATTATTAATATTTTTCACTGATCATTGAGACCGAAGTAAAACTGACATTTCTATTGGCAAAATCAGACCTAATCAAGACAAAAAAAGCTAAGTTTGGAAGATTCCATAGCAATATGATATATTAATTTTTCTTGTTGTTCTGCCATAATCACATTTATATAGAAAAGTTAACTATTGCCATGCATAGGTAGACCTTTTCAATGGAAAGTGCATTAAGTTGATATAATTTGGTTAACACACTGCAGTTTGAAGAACGGCTGTAAATTTAGGCATTTCAATTTGGAGACAAGCTCATTTGTTCCACAAAATTCCATGATGACTCAGAACTAAGCATATAACTTTTGACTTAATGTTAATGAAAATTTGAATGTTGACAGCACTTGAGATTTTGTTTTATCTTTCTGAGTATTATGTGTTCAATCCCTGATTGCACTACTTTGATTGTAGCCACTGGGACATCAGGTGGAATAACACAATTAGTCTCAGTAGTTCTGGGTCAAGAGGGATCAGAAATTGATAATGGACCTTGCCTGATCACTCTCCGATAACTACTCCTGGAAAGTAGCACTGCTGGAATGTGTAAGATTGGCTGTCGGCTTCAACAAACAGCCTGCCAATGATACAAGTAAAAGAGTTGTCACTCTGACATCGTATTGAAGGATTTGTCTCTCTGTAACCTTTATCCAGAACAAATGAAGTCAACTCTATATTAAACTTTACTGAACTAGTTAGGATTGTATTTTAATTTTAAGGAAAGAAAAGAAAATAAGAAGGGAAGTTAGCCAGTAATGAAAAAGAGGATACTAGAAGAATTTTTAGATATATAAAGAGTAAAAAAGAGGTGAGAGTGGAATTTGGACTGCTGGAAAATGACACTGGAGAGGAAGTAATGAGGGATAAAGAAATGGTGGATGAACTTAATAAATATTTTACATCAGTTTTCACTGTGGAAGACGCCAGCAATATGCCAGAAATTCGAGAGTGTCAGGGGGCAGAAATGCGTGTAGTTGCTGTTACTAATAAGGTACTTGAGAAGCTGAAAGGTATGAAAGTAGATAAGCTAGCCTGAGCAGATGGGCTACATTTCTGAAAGAGCAGCTGAAGAGATTGTGGAGGCATTGGTGGTGATCTTTCAAGAATCACTAGATTCTGGAATCATTCCAAAGGACTGGAAAAATTACAAATGTCAGTCAATTCTTTAAGAAGGGAGTGAACAAAAGGCAGGAATTTATACACCAGATGGCCTGACTTCAGTGGTTGGGGAAATGTTGGAGTCTGTTAATAAGGATAAGGTTTCGGGGTACTTGGAGGAATATGATGAAATAGGCCATATTCAGTATGGGTTCCTTTCGGGGAAACCTTGCCTGATAAATCTGTTGTAATTCTTTGAAGAAGTAATAGGCTGGATAGACAAAGGAGAGTCAGTGGATGTTGTTCACTTGGATTTTCAGAAGACCACTGACAAGGTGCCACAAATGATGCTGCGAAACAAGATAAGGACCCGTGGTGTTACAGGAAAGATTGCCTAACAGGCAAGAGCCAAGGAGTGGGAAAAAAGGTGGCCTTTCCTGGTTGGCTGCTGGTAACTAGTGTTTTTTGACAGGGGTTGGGACTGCCTCTTTTCATGTTGTATCTCAATGATTTGGTTGACAGAATTGATGGCTTTGTGGCCACGTTTGCGGATGATACAAAGATAGCTGGAGGTAAGGTAGTGTGGAGGAAGCGGGGAGTCTGCCGAAGGACCTAGACAGATTGGGAGAATGGGCAAAGAAGTGGCAGATGGGATGTAGTGTAGGGAAGTGTATTGTCATGCACCTTCTTGGAAGGACTGAAGGTGTAGGCTATTTTCTAAATAGGGAGAAAATTCAGAAATCAGAGGTGCAAAGGACTTGGGAGTCCTTGTGCAGGATTCCCTAAAGATTAACTTGCAGGGTCAGTTGGTGGTAAGGAAGGCAAATGCAATGGTGGCATTCATTTTGAGAGGACTAGAATATTAAAGTGATGATGTAATGCTGAAGCTTTAAAAGGCATTGGTCAGAATGCATTTGGAGCATTGTGAGCTCCCCTGGGCCCCTTATCTAAGAAAGGATCTGCTGGCATTGGAGAAGTTCCCAAGGAAGTTCATGAGAATTATCTGGGAATTTAAGAGGAGGAGTGGACTTAGAAGAATGAATGGGGATCTCAATGAAACCCATTGAAAGGCCTAGATAGGGTGGATCTGGAAAGAATATTTCTTAGGGCCAAAGGACGCAGCCTAAGTTAGAAGTTCATCCCTTTAGAACGGAGATGAGGAGGAATTTCTTTAGATAGAGTGTAGTGAATATGTGAATTCATTGCCACAGATGGTTGTGGAGGTCAAATTATTGGATATGTTTAAAACAGAGGTTGATAGCTTCTTGATTAATAAGGCCCTCAAAGGTTATGTGGAGAAGGCTGTATAATGGGGTTGATAGAGATAATAAATCAACCATGTATAGTGGAGTAGGCTCGATGGGCCCTTATGTCTTGTGGACCTTAATTTACAATGTGTCATCAAAGGCTAGATACTGTTATAGCTTTCCAGAGATTCCAAGAGCGATGCCATCTGGCACTTAGCTCCTGGTAGGGTCAGCCATGGCAGTCAGGGCAAGGGGGAGGTTCCAGACAAAGGTTCCAGACTAAGACCTCAACATCAGAGCTGGTGGAAGATGATGATTTATCACAATGGCAGAGAAGGTGAAGGAAGATTGCAGAAGTAAAGGATCCCCAATCATCTTGCGCTTCAGGCCAGCAGGACGCCGACCCCGATTGGTCAAGACCATGTGGTGACTGCCAGTGCATCAGCAGCTCCATATTAAACAAAGTTATGTAAAGACATTCTCCATTAAGGGAATCCCCCTAACTTCTTGGATTAAGTCCCATGGCACCAGAATATGTAGGTTTATGATCAGCCTCTACAGCCAAGGCCAACCAATAGACAACCCCTTACAAGAAAACTATGCTTGACTCGAGTGATTGCACTTCTGCTACTAGAAATTATTACCTTAAGTTCTTGTTGTTGCTTACTGAAGCATGCAATGTAGAGCTTACTTTTACTCTGGATTAGAGCTTTTGGTAGCAATGGTCTTCTCGGCTGCTCTACTCATGTTTGTTGTCAGCATCTTGATTACTGACTATATAATCCCTTTTTCAAACTGCTCGAGCTAAAAAAAATGCACACTTGATACAGTTTCAGCACACATAATTATTTCCTTTACACGCTTTGGTGACATGAAGATTTGCTGGAGCTAGGGAGAAAATTAAGACGAGTTTCCAATTTTCTTCTAATTTACAGAACTGTGTCACTAAATGTTTTTTAAACACAGGCCCTTGAGGGGTGTAGTTTGAAGACAGGCAGACAGACAGACAGACATACTTTATTGATCCCGAGGGAAATTGGGTAAATTGAGGGAATTGAAACTTAACATTTACTTTTAGAGTATTTTCTTCACACGGGAAAAAATAAATTGTATGTAAAACTTTATCGTATGCCTATTGTATTGTGTATTAAGGAATCCAAAATGACATCAGACACATTTACCTTCAACAAGTCATGCAGCAATGTATTGCATAACATCAAGAATGGACCGGAGTCTAAACTGAACTCATTTGACGCGATTACATTTCTTTTCATACGTGAACTGACCCAAGTAAAAGGTATCTACAGAAGCATGCAGAAAAGACTTGTTTGCACATTGTACTGATGAATATCAGGAAAACCAACTAACGTGCCAAGTCAAGCTGCTTGGCATATCCAAAGCAAAGCCAAATGTCCACACTTTCATAACGTGTTCTCAACCTGAGCCAAGCCCAACATATTGTCAAGTCTTATCTTATAAATTCCTTGTTGGCACAATTGTCCCACTATTGTTGCTGACTAAACTCCTAGATTGATTAGTTTCTTCTGTCCCACTATTGTTGCTGACTAAACTCCTAGATTGATTAGTTTCTTCTAGCGCATCATGCTTTCCATACTGACTTTCTTTCTCTGCTGAATTTTGTTGGGATCTGGCCTGATGGGCAAAGGCAACACCTATGAAGTGGAAAGCAATGATTGTTTTTCTCTGTGACCTTGCATCAGCACTGAAAAACCTTGCAAATGTAAAAGGTTTTAAACAAAAGTAGAATCAAAGAAAGGGCTGAAGGAAGGATAGAGGAAAATGGAATGCTCTTAAAGTGGGAAGCAACCATATTTTAAATAAAATATAAAAGCTGAAAGTACTTAGAGCTGCAATTTGTAAAAATACAACTATTTCTACTCCCAGCTGTAGAAAACATGGAAGCCTGCAAAGTTGTTGATTTCATTGAGAGGTTTGTAAGGCAGTGAAATGAAAATGCTTCATTAAAAGATGAGGATTAACTCTCAGATTTTCACCGAGCTTTGAGACCAACAACAAAGGGGTTGGAGTGGGCCAGCAAACGAAAATGGGCAGCCATCATAAGCTCATTGTCATGTCTCTTGGCCCTTCATTGCTCTGGATTCATGTCATATCCCCTGCCTTCTCATTACCTTGTCTCAAGTCATGTCTTCCCCCCTGCCACAGGTCATACTCCTCATTAACCTGCCTTGGGAATCCTCCCAATCTGCTCATTACACTGCCTTTGGTCACACCCTCTGCTCTATCATTACCCTGCCGCAGGTCACACTGCATCTGCCTCCATATTTCTGTCCTTCTTTGAATGTTTAAAATCTTTTATCACCGCAGCAATTTCAAGTTCTGATCTCCATCATTAACAGTGCTTTGCCTTCTGTGGCCATTTCAGACTTTGCATAGCTTGGCTGCTCAGCAAGGTTAATTGGAGGTTCCTTTGAAAGATGAATTTTTAGCCTACTACAAAGCAACTGCTTCAGGAGGGGACTCGAAGTTCTCCAACAAGTGATACAACTTTGTATCATCAAATGCAACACATCGATTGAACCAAATTAATATGTTCAATGGTTAGCTCTGGATGCTGCCTTAAGGAATTGTAATTACTGCTGGAGAACTGTGCATCAGTAGCATTTGGCAGTGCTCAGATATGGTCAATGTTCCCATTGCAGTAGAACTGTATGTAAGATATCTCAGTATAAGTTTTCATTTTTTAAGTTCATTCCACATCTCATTTGGCACATCAGGCAGCAATTTTGCCATCTGTTTAGTGTTTGTCTGTTTTACAAGGATGAGTTGCTAGCTTGATGGTCAATTTATTACAGGTGGAACTCGAGCAAGAGGTTGGCTGGATTTGAACCTGGGACCTCGTGTCCCGAAGCCCAGGTGCGGATGCCACTGCACCACTGGCGCAGGCGATGCTGTAAAGTGGAATACCGGTGCCCGAATAGTGACCAGGCCGATGAAATGAATCTAAAAGCAAGACACTGGAAATCTGAGATTAAAAAATGGAAAATGTCAGCAATGCTAGAGAGATTGTGTAGCATCAATGGAGAGAGCAAAACTGAGTTCATCTTACAGTTTGCATGATAATTGGTCAACGGGGGTCACATTCAATATTGAGTCCTGGTGGCAGCTATGACAGATGAAGTAATATTCCTTTACCATCGATGGTAAGAAATCTACACACACAAGATTCTGGAGAAACTCAGCAGGATAGGTATGGAGAGAAATAAGCAGTTGATGTTTAGGGCTGAGACCCTTCTTATGGACCCTCCAACAGTATGTGCATGTTGCTGAGGTAATATTGATTAACCTTCAATGGAATAGTGTGGAAAGCTAAAGGTAGGGAAGTCAAAGTGGAAGTAGAATGAAGAATTAAAGTGCAGAAATCTAAGCAACTCCCTTGTAGAGTGAATAATGGTGTTCTACAAATCAGTTACCCAAGTCCAATGTAAAGGAGACTACGTTGTGAATGTCAAATACAGTACATCAGATCAGCAGAAATGCGAGTGAATCACTGCTGCACGTGCAAAGGCTGTTTGGGCTTCTGGGTGGTGAGAAGGGAAGTGGTAAAAGACCATATGCTGTGTTTCCTGCAGATGCATGGGGAAATGAAAAGAGAAGGCGATTGGTTGTCACTGGGGTGAAAGTGACCCGAGGAGTTATGGAGGGAAAGATCCCTTAGAAAGTTGAAAAGGGAAGTGGAAGGAAAGATATGAATCTCTAGTATTTGTGGAATATTACATCATTTATCACAGCAGCTAACAGGACTTAATATTGAATTTAACTGTTTCAGCTAACTAGTCTTTCTTCCATGTGAGAGAAATGACCAATTTTCACACAAGGTTATCACCATGTAATACGAACTCAGCTTTGCTCTCCCACTGATGTGGGAGATGGAATCTCAACATTTCGAAGGTTCAAAGGCTCATTTTATTATCAATGTATGTACGCAGAATACAGCTCTGAGATTTGTCTTCTCCAGGTAGCCATGGAATACAGAAAACCACAGAAGAAGTTTAAAGAAAGACATCAATCACCCTGCACAAAAAGAAAAAGAAACAAAAACTCACAAACCCTAACTCCTCCCTCGCACAAAAACTAACAGATTCCACACATGGAGAAACTATGACGAGCACAGCAAAGCCCAAAACCCTCAGCCCGTCAATTAGCAACATGAAAGCAATGGCCAGAGCAAGAAAGAAATCATAGAATTAAAAGAAGCCAATTTGAACTACAATCCACAAATCTCAGAATTTTGATGACATCTCTGAGAGCATTGGGACACTCCAAGGGCAGTGACTCAAACCAATAGCCCCTCCAAGGACAACAACATGAACCAGCAGCCCCTCTGAGGGCAATGACTCAAACTAGTGGCCCCTCTGAAAACAGAGACATGAACCAAGAATCCAAGAATCGTTCACTCTCCCCCAAATTTGCCTCAATCTTTCAGTCTTCCTTGATGCTTTAATCGGCAAGAAATGTAGTTGATCATGGCCCCTCATCTTGTCTCTGTGCTTCTCCTCATGATAGCTAGTGCTTGCATTTCTCTCTTGGCGTCTTTTCGGGGACAGCAGAATGCTAGCTCACCTGATCGAACGACAGACTGCAAGTCACAGGCTCCAAAAGTTTCAAAAACACAATTAAGATGAAAAGAATATGTAAATCGATGACATAGGAAGACTGAAATGATTGACCTTCTGGAATTGTTGTTTGCTGGTGCCATCTTGACTGGGTTCACAATTCATGATTCAAGTTTATTTATCATGTCTACATCAAAACTTACAGTGAAACATGTCATTTGTGTTAAAGACCGACACATCTGAGGGTGAGCTAGCAAGTATTGACACGCATATCAGCACTGACATACTGTGGCATGCCCACAATGCTCGGTGCTCATTGAAAATCTTGAAGCCCTGTGGAGTGTGGAGGTTATTTGGGAGAAATCCTGTTCATGCTCTGCATGGGAGACGAAGGAGCGAAAGCAGACAGAGGAAACAAGATTGAAAGCCCTGTCAACTATAGTCATGGAGAAACAACAGTTAGGAAAAAGAAAGACAGCTGAGAAGCACTGGTGTAAAAAGTCTAGATGTCACATCAAATAGAATGGGAGTGAAAACACTGGGAGCTAGGAACAGAGACTTTATGGGATGAAGGGTGGGAGAAGGTATAGCCAAAATCAGTTGTAGGGATGGCTGGAGGTGTAATGGATATTTGTTGCTGCAGTACATTGATGTGTGTGAATAATGTGTTTGTCTGCCTTTGGGTTGCCATTGTCATGTCTTACCAGCATTTACCATCTGTGGGAGTATGGTGGGAAAGGGGAATGAAAATGGCCCCATCCAGGTTAATATTCAGGCTCCCTCTATATGATAGAACATAGAACAGTAGAGCCACAATGTTTCACCAACCTTTTAACCTACTCCAAGGTCAATATAAGGTTCCCTCCCATATAGCCCTCCATTTTACTTTCATCCATGTGCTTGTCTACGAGTCATTATAGCTTAAATGATTACAGTGACAACAAAGGGGTGCTTAAATTGAACAGGATACTGCCAGTGTCCTGTACAGTGCTTAGAACACATAATTAACTATAACAAAGTTTTCCACAGTTTTAAATAATCAGCAGGGCTATAAAATGTCAACAACGGGATAAGGTTATCAGCTACTTTATGGATGAAATCCCATTTTCAGCACAAAGGGAAGGAGTAAATCTGACAGATCTGGAGAAGGTCAAGTCCGGATTGTAACAAAATGGATTCAGAAGGAAACTTGCAAAATGCAAATACCTGCAAGGTCAATGGGATACCTGTACAGTACGCTCAAATGTGATGTGGAAGACCTGCATTCTGCTCTGTGTTACCTCACCAACAAAGCTTAGGTCACTCTTGGATTTGTTGCATTATTATGGCTATTTCCTCACTAACCTGTTGACCTTGCTACAGTCATTACATGACATGTTGCAAGCGCAGACAAGATATAATGGGACTCCTCCAGGTAAAGAGGCACTTCAGCATTGACTGTTGAATTGCAAGTGGCTAGTACACTACGATTCGGATAAGCCTCTGAGATCTGTTTTTGACGCATCACCATAAGGAGTGAAAGCAGTCAAATCACATGCAGTTCTTCAAGAGCACAGCATCTTTTCACTTTAATGTCCAGAAGGTGATACCAGATGAATAGAGTTATGTTAAAAATTGAAGAAGAAGCATTTAGCTTGACTTTGGAGAGATGGGGTAAAGAAATGTCATAATTATTTGTATGACCAATTATTTAGATCACAAGCTTCTCTTGACCAAACTTGTGCCAAAGTTAACAATATTGAGCCTTGCAGCATAACAATGCAATTTTTAATTTTTATTTGCTGACAGCTATGAAAATGAAGACCAGAGTTTTTGGGATTATGCAACTATTGATCTGCTGTCTCATCCATGCAGGTATCACACAGGAAGTGATTGTGATGGAGAGTTACTTCAAATATTGCAAACAAGGGGCCTATCTGTGCCATCATATGAAAATACATGGGAAACAATTTGGGACCCTGTCCTGATAAGGACAAGTGAAAGTGTGAATAGAATGGAAATTGGGTGTTAAAACGATGAACTATATGAGTGCATGCATGCATGCATGCAAAAAGCAGCGCCAATAGAGTCATCAATGCAAGGGGAAGAGATAAAAACAAGGATCTCAATAGAACTGTTCCATGAATCCCAAAAGGAGCTTGGACCATGTGGGTTCCTGTTTCTACTGTATATTTGGAGAAGGCAAGTGGAGTTAAAGGTGGAATTGTTCAATGTGGGAATAAAGTCAGCCAAACAAATGTAGATGGTAGTGTTGGAGGAAGAAGTCACAAGCTGTCAGGAATCCTACAGAGGGATTAGATATTGAAGTTGAACGGAGCTTGGAAACTATCAAAGTATCGGTTGGTATCGGCGAGGGGGGGAGGTCATGTATGTAATTGGAAAGAAGCTGGAGAAGGAGAGACAATATGGTATCAAGGTAGGGAGGAGTAAGCTCTGTGGTGCAAGAACAAGTTGAAACAATGGGTCTATCAGGTTACTGAAGAAGGAGTAGAAGCAGAATGTATGGGATTGTGAGGCAAGATCTCTCAAGCAAATGAAGTCAATGATGAGTCAATGGTCTTGCGTTCAGTGATGTTCAATGTTGAAAGTCATTCTCAGTGAGACAGAGCTCCAGCATTAATGAGAACGTTGGGGCTAGTCACAAGTTAGCAGACAACACAAGTATGGAGGAGGACACAGGATTGAGTAAGCCCAGTGGAAAAATTGAGTCAATCTTGCATCAGATGTTAATAATCAATAAGATTAGTGAAAGTAAAAAGCTGGAAAGATGGATCCAGGGAATTTTAAAAATGGGAAAGTTTACAGTCTAATTGAAGACTTCTAACCTAAAACTGGCCAGTGAGGTAAGGGCAGCAAAAAAGCAGGTTAAAGTTTATCTCAAACTTGGAACGAATTGAGCCAGGAACAAGGAGAAAGAAAGTGAGGCCTTTGCTGAGGATTGTTTCAAATCAGAGAAGAGATACAGAAAACAAAGCCTGGTAAGATTGCAGGAACAGATGGAGGTCAAAGGAAAATGGAAATGAAAAAAGATCCAGAGCGAAATTATAATTCAAGAACTTTTGAGATTTGTGATCATTGATGCCTGAAGATGAGGAAAAGTCCCTTGTTGAAGCATGAATAGTTGATGAACAGAATATTTGGTGCTTAAGTGAAATTAATTTGGACATAACAAAAATGTATTCATTGAATTTTCCTAATTGTCTTGCATTGTGAATTGGTCCAGTTTTGTCTCTGATTAAAACTGACAAGAGCACAAAATGCATCACACACATGCAAATATGGCACTTTCTTTCAGATTCAGATGAATCTCAGTGGGAGATGGTTTATGCAGAAGAACAAACAATATATATTGAAAGTTATCTTGCATAGTATTTAGAAAATAAATTACAAGTCCATGTTGTGTTCTTTCCTGACCTAATAATCTTTTAAGTTTTTACATTATGGCTTCACTGATGCTTAGTTACACCAGGAAAAGGTGCTTCTATTAGTCCGGTCAGACCATGTCATTTGAGTCACGTTGATATATAAACAAAAACAATTGAATAATGCATCTTACAAGCTATATAAAAATTTTAGAGATGAGGATAATATTCCATACATAGAATCACGTAAAACTTCAAGCTGACCCTGTGAACCTGCCTGTAACTACGAAATGCACAATGAAAAATCAATTGCTATTTTCTGATAGATACCATGTATTATGCCAAACTGTAAAGGCAATGAAATTTCATTTTGTTTATCTACACAAGCTGCAGTGTTTCTGATCTCTATTCTGTCATGTGGATTTAAAATCCCACATAAATAATGGGTTAGAATCATCAAAATTTAAAGGATCATTTTCAAGAATCCATGATATACCAAGAATAGAAAAGATAAGTAGACACACAGTCATGCATAAGCTTGATTTTCTTCCCTATCACTCTCCTGAAGCCTCTGCACAACACCCTTTTTCACATCTCAGGTCAAGAGAATGGAGTTGGTTGATTGCTGTTAGGGTTCTTTGCAGATGGCAAATTAAATTGTAGAATGGCATCACCTCTGGTTAAATCTGTCTTGTGTGCAACTATAATCTGTACTCGGTAAGACCCTGGCATGATACAACTTCAGTGCCTGAAGGTTTGAGTATTGAACATGGGATTTACTAGAGCTAGAATTTACAACCAAAATAATGATGAGGCTAATCATGTTTACTGCTATATGTGTGCAAACACCCAGCAACATAAAATGTGGATAGATGTCGAATTAAATGTGGAAATTCAAAAGTTGCTCTGCTTTAACGTTGATAATGGCCAAACAGCTTCTCATCACTGAAATGTAGTGGATGGCATCAAACTCCTTTTGTGCAATGCACAGAAACTATAAACTCATTAAGAAGAGAATTTGTCTTGTCTATTTCACTTCCACTGAAGAATTCTCATATCAATATAACACAATTTAATTATTATGATCTTCTTGGTCCCTATTTTGATGTTTAAAGTAGATTTTTAAAATTACAAGTCTCTTTTACTTTTATTTTCTCTCACTTTTCTATGCCCCTCATTTTTAATCCACTTTTGTTTTCCTTTTTCAGACTCAAAAAATATACGGATCTCGTGAGTTTCAGAATTGCAGAGCGGTTGTGTACAAAGAACTTCATGTACAAAGTGGTTAGAATGTGAAACTCACCACCACAAAGATGTCTGAAGAGAATAGGAACGATGTATTTAAGGAGAAGCTAAATAAACATGTAAGGAGAAAGACATAGGGTATTATGCTAAAAGGAGGAGGAGTTAAAGAGCAGTGAGAAAATATGACTGGAGCACAGTCCCTGAATAAGAGCCCATGGGCCAAATGGTCTGCTTGTCTACTGTAAATATTGTGTAACTCTTCATGTAATTCCCTCAGCAGCATATTTTTGATGTAAATGAAATTTAGAAAAGGGCAAGCTGTGATTTAATTGGATGTTGCTTCAGATTCTAATGGCTTATTCCCTTCTTGTGTTTTTACGATAAATTATTCATTTGTAGGACACTCCACGTGAGTGCAATCTTGTTTTCAGTAGCTATCTACCAACACATTTAATGTACACACACAAGACAGACTCAACAGAGATTTCTAATAATAATCAGGAACAGATCCCTTCAGTATTTATCCCCCACACTCAACCTGTACTTTCTTCGCATAGACCAAACTGTGTAATCTTCTGCCTTTTGTAGCACAGTTGTATTCTCAATATATTGCCTCACTGAAGAGTTCATTATTGTGGTTGTAACATATTGAATCAGTATCGACAGCTATCACAGAATGGGCAGATTTACAAAACCCTGCCTCAGCATCACACACAGAAGTTTTGCAATGTAAAACATTTCATACAGGAATGTGTCCATGCATCTTTGTTCCTGTGCATGAGCATTTTACAGTGAAGTCATTGCCTGAATGAAGCAAAACAAAACCCTGTTTTCCTGCGGTGTCTTTTGTACTGTACAGCTCCTACCAGGAAGAGAATTGAACTGATTTATGACATCGGAAAATTCGGGAAACTTGTGTACAGCTCCTATATTATGACATTCTGCATCCTCAATTTAAACCCTGTTAGTGTTACCATGCCTTGTCCTTGTTGTAAAGGGATTTTAACCTCTGCATTGGTGTCTGGCATAAACGTCAGTGCTGTTGTCATGAACAAAAGCAGTCTTTACTACTGACCAGTTTTACCTGAAGGGTTCCATTTACTTTTCAGAGGCTTTAGCTAACATCCCTCAGGCAGGCCAGAGTTATTCAAAGGGGTATAAATGACCTGTGGTTTGTTCAGCAGTCCCCTAACCAATGACAGTAAGAATAGTGTTGGGGGTAGGGTGTGCTGGAAGTGATAAGGACTCAGGGATAGGGAGGGATATTAGGGAACAATGATAAGGAGTGAAGGGAGGAGTGGCAACAGATAGACATAAACATTTTTGATGAGAGATGATTAACCCTTTTGTCTGCAAAGTGAACGTGGTTTGCAGAAGCAGAACACACCCTCCCTGTATCCTACCACTGGAGTAAAACAGCAACAGTGTTGCATAAAAGGAGGATTTTATAACTCTATTTCAGTAAACTGCCTGGCAATTAAAGATTAAGAGAACAAATTGCTTCAGCAATGTCTTATGCAGCCTATGGGGCAATTACAAAGGAAGCCCATGCCACCCCTACTTCCTTAGGAGTTTGCGAAGATTCGGCATGACATTTAAAACTTTGACAAACTTCTACAGTGTGGTGGAAAGTATATTGACTGGCTGCATCACAGCCTGGTATTGAAACAACAATACCCTTGAACGGGAAATCCTACAAAAAGTAGTGGATGTGGCCAATCCATTATGGGTCAAGCCCTTAGTATGCCTGCAAGTAAACGAATCTCAGGGATGTATATAGTAACGTACATGTACTTTGATCATAAATTTACTTTGAACTTTGAAATGTGAACAAATTCACCATGTCCATAAGCTAGGAGGTCATGGCAGCCCATGCATGGGAACACCACCTCTTCGTAGTTTCCGTGAAATTGTCAACATTGTTCAAAATTCAGGAGCTCCCTTAGAACACCTTATGTTTGCCTAAGTAAAGAACATTGACTGTGAGCAGTAGTGCAAAGCACTCCATGCAAGAATGTGTCACAGTGATAAAATCAAAAGTGTGATATGATTTTCTTTATCATTAATGCAATGCATAAACATTATGCTAACCTAAGTAACAAAACAAGAAAGCCCAGTTTATATGGTAATACGAGAGAGTGCTGATGCAAGGTCTCGATTAGAAATATCAGTTGTCCTTTTGCTTCCACAGATGTTACTTAACCTGCTCAGTTCCTCCAACAGTTTGTTTTTTTTTTGCTCAATTTACATTACATTCTAATGTGGCAAAATGGCCCTTACAGGAAATTTACAAAATAAAATATTAATGCAGAACCAATAAGGATATAGGTATGTTAGGAGATGATATAAGAAGTTGGCTTTTAGAAGAGTCTTAAATGAGGAAAGAGAGGTTGAGAGACAGTCAGATTTTAGGAGTTCCAGAGCAAAAGGCATGGCATTCAATGATGGAGAACTGAACTTCAAATACGCAGGAGGTAATAATTGGAGGCATACACATATCTTTAAAAGGTTATATGAGAGGAAATAGGGAAGGGCAATAATGGAGGGATTTAAAGACAAGGATCACAATATGAAAAGTAAAGTTTATTAATTGGGAGCAGTGTAGAACTGACAGTTAGGCAGGGCTTAGACTGAGTAAGAATATAGGCATCCAAATAGAGTTAACAGAAAGTGGAACAGTAGAGAGTAGCTAGGAGATTTGAAATAAACAATTCTACAGATTATAAAATTGTGGCTGCATGTTTTATCACATTCCTGGATATACGCAAATGATTAAGCTATAACAGTCCCCTTTAGTCAAGAATGTCTAAATAAATAAATAATCCGCTGGTGAAGGAATTTCGTCTTAACTCTGACCAATCCCTTATTTTGAGAGTGCGACCCCCAGGTTCTAAACACTCAGCCAGGGAAATACGAATTCTACATTCACATTGACAAATCCTTTATGGTTTGTTCATTTCAATGAGATTATCTCTGTAAAACATAAGCCCAGTCTGCCTAATCTATCCTCATACTCCAGTATTGCATAACAAAAACATATCTTACAGTCTTGGTCTACATTAAGTTCAATTGAATGGCAAAAGTGACCTGGTAAAGGTATGTTTACAAATCTAAAGAAAGTATGATGGTAGTGTATATTAGTGTATATGGATTTCAGTAAGGCATTTGATAAGGTTCCCCATACAAGGCTCATTCAGAAAGTACTGAGGCATGGGATCCAAGGAGATCTTGCTTTGTGGATCCAGATTAGGCTTGCCCACAGAATGAAAAGGGTAGTTGTGGATGGTTCGTATTTGGCATGGAGGTCGGTGACCAGTGGTGTTCCGCAGGGATCTGTTCTGGAACTCCTCCTCTTTGAGATTTTTATAAATGACCTGGATTAGGAAGAGTAAAGTTGGGTTGGTAAGTTTGCTGATGACACAAAGGTTGGGGGTGTTGTGGAGAGTGTGGAGGGCTGTCAGAGGTTACAGCGGGACATTAATAGGATGCAGAACTGGGCTGAGAAGTGCCAGATGGAGTTCAACCCAGATAAGTGTGAGGTGGTTCATTTTGGTAGGTCAAATTTGAAGACAGAATATAATATTCATGGTAAGACTCTTGGCAGTGTGGAGTATCAGCAAGATCTTAGGGTCCGTTGTCCATAGGACACTCAAAGCTGCTGCGCAGATAGACAGTGTTTCTAAGAAGGGGTATGGTGTGCTGGCCTTCATCAACCATGGGATTGAGTTCAAAAGCCATGAGGTAATATTACAGCTATATAAGACCTTAGTTAGACCTCACTTGGAGTACTGTGTTCAGCCCTGGTCACCTCATTACAGGAAAGATGTGGATTCTATAGAGAGGGTGCAGAGGAGATTTACAAGGATGTTGCCTAGATTGGAGAGCATGCCTTATGAGAGTAGGTTGAGTGAACTTGACCTTTTCTCCTTGGAGAGACGGAGGATGAGAGGTGACCTGATAGAGGTGTATAAGATGATGAGAGACATTGATCGTGTGGATAATCAGTGGCTTTTTCCCAGAGCTGAACTGGCTAAAATGAGGGGCATAGATTTAAGTTGCTTGGGAGTAGATAAGAGGGGGATGTCAGAGGTATGTTTTTGACACAGAGAGTGTTGGGTATGTGGAATGCACTTCCAGTGAAGGTAGTAGAGCCGGATATGATAGGGTCTTTTAAGAGTCTCTTAGATAGGTACATGGAGCTTAAAAAATAGAGGGCTACTTCTATTATATTAAATAGAGGGTAATTCTAGGCAGTTTCTAGAGTAGGTTACATGGTCGGTACAACTATGTGGGCCGAATGGCCTTTAATGTGCTATAGATTTCTGTGTTCCGGTGTTCTATGATGTGAACACCATCTCTGGAATCAATCTAGCGAAGCTTTGCTGTACTCCACCAATCAGTCGTATACCTTTCACTGGTGGGCAGACCAGAACTGTACACTGAATTTCAACTGCTGTATCACCAGTGCTCTATATAATTGGACAAACATGTCTCAGCTCTTATACTTAAATCCTCTTGCAGTAAAGAAAACTATTTGCCTTTCTGATTGCTTGGTGATTACTTAAAAAGAAGTACTTTTTAAAAATATTTTTCTAACAGTGGCTAAACTCAAAACTTTTCTCATTATGTTCCACATGCCATGAACTTGCCCATTTGTTTAGCCTTTTTATATCCCCACTGAAACCTCTCTGCATTCGCCTCACATCCTATATTTCATCAAAATTTATATCATCAGCATAATGGATATATTACTTTATACTGTCTCATCCAAATTATTGATACAGGCAGTTTAGATACAGATAACTGGGGTCCAAGCACAAATCCCCTGCTGTACCCCACTAGGCATAATCTTCCACTTTGAAAATAAGCCATCTGTTAAGTTAGTGAAGTCGATTATTATTCTCTCAATTACAGAGGTACCGTGAAAAACTTTGTTTTGCATGACATCTGTACAGATCATTTCATTGCAATAGTGCATGGAGATAGTACAAGGTAAAACAATAATTAAATGTAGATTTGAGAGTCAAAGTTATAGGGAAAGTGAAGTACAGGCAGGCAATAAGTGGCAAAGCCATAGTAAGAAGTACTGAGAGGTTAAGAGTCCACAGTCTTCCATTTGAGTACTGTGTCCAGTTCTGGTCACCTCACTATAGGAAGGATGTGGAAACATTGGAAAGGGTACAGAGGAGATTTACCAGGATGCTGCCTGGTTTAGAGAGTATGGATTATGATCAGAGCTAGGGCTTTACTCTTTGGAGAGAAGGAGGATGAGAGGAGACATGATAGAGGTGTATAAGACATTAAGAGGAATAGACAGAGTGGACAGCCAGCGCCTCTTCCACAGGGCACCACTGCTCAGTACAAGAGGACATGGCTTTAAGGTAAGGGGAGGGAAGTTCAAGGGGGATATTAGAGGAAGGTTTTTCACTCAGAGAGTGGTTGGTGCATGGAATGCACTGTCTGAGTCAGTGGTGGAGGCAGATACATTAGTGAAGTTTAAGAGACTACTAGACAGGTATATGGAGGAATTTAAGGTGGGGGGTTATATGGGAGGCAGGGTTTGAGGGTTGGCACAACATTGTGGGCCGAAGGGCCTGTAATGTGCTGTACTATTCTATGTTCTATGTTCTATTATTGTTCTAGGGAACTATTCAATAGCTTTATAACAATGGATTAGAAACTGTAGTTGAGCCAAGTAATAAACACTTTCAGGTTTTTTTATGTTCAGCCCAATGGAAAGGGGAGAAGAGTGAATGTCTGGGTTGGGTAGGACTTTGATTATGTTGGCTGCTTTACCAAGGCAGCAAGAAGTACAGATAGAGTCCGTGGAGGAGAGACTGAGTTGTCAACTCTGCAGTTTCTTTTGGTCAATTGCTATAGCAAGCTGTGATACATCGAAATAGGATGCTTTCTTTGGTGCATTGATAAAAATTGGTGAGGGTCAAAGGGAGGTGTCAAACTTCTTTAGCTTCCTGAGGAAGTAGCTGGTGAGCTTTCTTGGTCATGATGTTTGCGTGAATTGGCCAAGACAGGCTGTAAGTGATGTTCACTCCTAGCAACTTGAAGCTTTCAACTCTCTTGGCCTCAGCAACCATGATGTAAACAGGAGCCTGGGCACTGCCCCTCTTGAAGGCAATGACCAGCTCTCTTCTTTTCTTGACAGCTCTTTTGCTGTTTTTTTTTAAACTTTTATTCCATTTATTCATACTCTCAGTTTCTGCCTGGTGAACAACCCTCAATTCACACTAGCATATGTCCTAATAGCTTTTAATTTAATTTTTTTAAATGATCTGTTGTGTGGCATCGTATGGAATGTTTTTTATAAATCCAAAGACAACACATCAGATGACTTGCTCTTAGTTGTTCTGCTAGTTACAACCTTAAAATTATACCAGGTTTGTCAAAGATGGTGAAACTATTAACACTTAATATAAGTTTCCAAGTAGCCTGTTACCATTTCATATTCCATTTTACTAAATCCTAACGTTTTCCTTTTAACAGATATGGAGCAAAGTTTGGTGGCAATATTGGAGTGGGAATTAGTTGACACTGAACAGGATATCTCTGTTCAGCATGTCCAGAGTTAGCCAGAAAATATTTGAGGTGTATACATTCTGATAGATCTCATAGAGATTTGATTTTCTCAATTCAAAAAACGGAGGAAATGTTTACTCATGTTACACTGTGAAGGGCTGAAACAAGTTAAGTGCCTGCCATTGAAGGTGGAGTTGTAGAAAAGTAGAGGAAAACACAGAATCAGAAGATTCTGAATGAGAGAACACGAAGCAAAGACTCGATGGGCTTAAAAGCCTTCTGTGTGCTCAAAGGATATGTTGTATCATGAGAGAACAAGAGGTTGGAAAGATACATCAAAGTGATGTTGTGGAGAGAGCAGTAGAAGAGTTTGAAGGATTCATACTTATATTCTCCATTAATCATTCATT
Source organism: Hypanus sabinus (assembly GCF_030144855.1). Classification (NCBI taxonomy): domain Eukaryota; kingdom Metazoa; phylum Chordata; class Chondrichthyes; order Myliobatiformes; family Dasyatidae; genus Hypanus; species Hypanus sabinus. The sequence continues at coordinate 35,253,568 of NC_082716.1, read as the reverse complement.
ACTTGGTGCCTGAGTGGGCAGGTGGCAGAGGCCTGATCTCAATCATTCAATAGGTCTTCAATCACTGAGTAAGGTATATGTTTTGTATGATGCCTCATGTGACTTGTGTGTAATATTTCCCTCCCATCCTGAAAAAGGACACAATTAATCCCATTCCAAGCTGCTATTGCCCAAATGAAGGGTAAGGAATTGCCACTGCCCAGGAAGGGTAAAGTCTACTGAATGTGGAGGTTCATCACAGGCAAAGCCCTTCCTTTTTTACAAGGAGTGCTGACACAAGAAATTAGCATCTACCATCAAGGGCTCCCACCATCCAGGCCATGCTCTCTTCTTGCTGATACCATTGAGCAGCAGGAACAGGAGATTTATGTCTCACACCACCAGGTTCAAGAACAGTTATTACCCTGCAACCATCAGGCTCCTGAACTGTCATGAATACCTTCACTCACCTTCACTCTGAACTGATTCCACAACATACGGACTCACCTTCAAAGACTCTATAACTCATAACCTCAGTATTATTTATTTCTATTTCTTGCACAATTTATCTTCTTTTGTACGTCATTTTTTTTTGTCAATCTTTACTTAGGTATAGTTTTTCATTAATTCTATTGTATTTATCTATTTACCTGTAAATGCTGGCAAGAAAATTAATCTCAAGGTAGCATATAGTAACATACATGTACTTTGATCTGAATGCAGTTTAGATAAGCTGCAGATGTATCCTACAGGGATTGCACAAACAGTAGCAGTTAGGATAAAATCATATTTATTCATTCAGCTATGCATTCCAGAAATGCAGTAATCTTGCTTTTAATTCGTTCTAGTTTCACATTTATTTTCTCTCTTTTCTTGATATTTTCAATGCTGAGTTAACCAGAGCAACGTAGAGATGCTAAAGAAAAAAATATTTTCATGTGTAATGTCAAAACACGAATATGTGTTAGTGAAGTGTTATTCTCATTTTCCAAGTCCTGCAGACATTGATTAAAGAATGTGATTTTTCACATGGCAGTACACTCGAATTAACTACAATTAAGTGTTTTAAACAACTCTACTTTTATCTCACTCTTTTTCTATTGAAGTTACTGAATTGGATCAATGATCGTGGGAGGGGATGTATTTGAAAGCTTCAGTGATCAGAATCCCACTGTTGCAGGATGCTTGTGAAGGGAGGGAGGAGACACAGCTTGTCCCGAGGTTCAAAAGCAGTGTAAAAGTCAGGGAAGGGCATGAGAGACTGAATTAACATCAAACCTGACAAATAAAATCTCCCTTTCCATGAAGAGAAAACAAGATTTGAATTTATTAAGCATCTTTCACAGCCTCAGGGTATTTCAAAGAGCTTCACAACACTTTGAAGAAACTTTTGCAACATGGTCACAGCTGTATGGTAGGAAAAGCTGCGGCCAATTTCTACATGGCAAGATCCCACAATGTAGAAAAATTAAATGGATTTAATCTGTTTCAGTGATGCTGTTTGAGGGACTTATGATTGTCAGGATACTGGATATAACCTCTTTGTCTCTCTTCAGCATGGTGCCACATGGAAGTAGATAGTTTCTCAGTATAACCTGACATCTAGAAGACATTAGCTTTGGTATGGCAATAGTTCTGTGTACTTTTTGGGATATTGGTTATGATTTTACTGCTGAAATATCACATAAGCAAATATACCACCTGACGTGGCCCCAGTAGAAGTGTCCCTGGTGAGATAATTCTTCAAGACAAGTCATCACAATAGGTAGGTGCTTGACAAAGTAAAATCTATTTAGTGCCTAATTCCATTTCCAGCTTTACATATATACACAGTAATTACATTTCTTAAAGCAATGAGTATATACAGAGATAATTAACTGGTGGTGTTATTGAACCCAAAGAATAAAAATCAATAAAAATACAAATCATAAACCAGGTTGCCTTAGAGATCTTACACAAATAACTGTTTCAATTATCTTCAGACCATTGAAACCAATAAAACCATCAAGTCGTTTTGACCATTAGTATGTGAGTATTGTTTCATGATTCCATCTGCACTTAAAATGGTACAGTCCTGATAAATGTCTAACATTTTGTGCAATCAGCAATTTTCTCTAATCAGGCTGTTGGTGGCTCTTACTCTGAAGCTTATGCTTGAAGAACAGGCAGTCAGCAAACGGAACTGAGAAAGGAGAAACGCTTGTGGAAACCATAGCATGCAGTCAGCAGGTTCTAATTTAAGGTCAATAATTCACTGTAAAATTAATTGACGTTTGGAACAGCATGGAATAATAAATGAAAGTTCACATGGATTTTTAAAGAAAAAATTCTTGTTTAACTAATTTGATTGGATTCTTTGATGAAGGACTGCAGAGGACTGAAGAGGGAATTGAGGTTGACACTATGTACAAAAGGCTCTTGAGTCCCACAAAATAGACTTAGCAAAATTAAGGCCCATGGGATTAAAGGGCAATGGCTGTGTGGACACAGAAATGAATTGAATTGACTTTATTTCTTACATCCTTCACAGACATGAGGAGTAAAAATCTTTACATTACGTCTCCGTCTAAACGTGCAATGTGCAATCATAGTAATTTATAATAATTTATAATAAATAGAACAGTCAATGTAATACAGAGTACATTCAAATCAGTGTGAGTTAATCAGTTTGATAGCCTGGTGGAAGAAGTTATCCTGGAGCCTGTTGGTCCTGGCTTTTATGCTGCTGTACAGTTTCCTGGATGGTAGCAGCTGGAATAGGTTGTTGTTGGGATGACTTGGGTCCCCAATGATCCTTCTGGCCCTTTTTACAGACCTGTCCTTGTAAATGTCCGGAATCATGGGAAGTTCACAACTACGGATGTGCTGGGCTGTCCGCATCACGCTCTGCAGAGTCCTGCAACTAAGCAAGGTACAGTTCCCATACCAGGCAGTGATGCAGCCAGTCAGAATGCTCTCAATTGCACCCTTGTAGAAAGTTCTTAGGATTTGGGGGCCCATACCAAACTTCCTCAACCCTCTAAGATAAAAGAGGCGCTGTTGTGCCTTTTCACCACACAGCTGGTGGGGAAATCAGACAAGAGTGGTGAACAGTTGCTTTGTAGAGCAGAGGAAAGCATACCATCATAGAGGCACTACAGGAGTCTGAAGACAGATGCTTAAAGCGTTGGGAACAGCTTCTTTCCCTCTGCCATCAAATTTCTGAACAGACAATGAACACTACCTCATTATTTTTTGCTCTGTCTTTGCACTACTTATTTATACCTATCTATATATATAATTTATTTCTTATAGAAATTTTTAATTTTTTATCTATTGCACTGTAATGCTGCTGTAAAACAACAGACTTCAGGACATATGTGAGTAATATTAAACCTGATTCTGATTTTTTTAGTGTTCTCATAAATCAATATTAGTTCATCTACTCTTTTGAAAATGCATTAATGACAGGGATTTGAATATAATTTCAAAGACTATAGATGACACAATACTTTAAAAATTGTAAACAACTGTATGATTCTTCGGGAAGGTGTGAAGAACCCAGAGAAGTGGATGAGCACATGCAAGAGGAGAGTTAACATTTAACTACTGTTATGCTAGTTATGTGGGGAGGCAATTTGAACCAAATATTGCAATGTTAAAGGTCTTGAAAATCTAGTGTGAACAAATCTTTGAAGGTAGTATAGCAAGTTGAGAAGGCTTTTTAAAAAGAGCATATTGAATCCTTTATTAATAGAGGCATTAGAACAGAAAGGCAGGGAACCACGCAAAGATATACCAGGGAGGCCTCTGCTGGAGTTCTGCTCAATTCAAGACATTTCAGGAATGATCTCGAGGTCTCAGGGAGGATGTGGCAGTGATTTACTTAGATGCTACCAGGGTAGAGCCCCACACTCACATGGAAAGGCTAACAAAGCTGGGAATGTTCTCCATTGAATAGAGAAATTTCGGAAGAGATTTGGTAGAGATGTCGAACATCACAAAAGGCTTTGATAAGGTAAATAAAGAGATTTTTTTCAGTGCCAAGAGGACTTGTAATAATAGATGAAGATTTAAGGTAATTGTAAAAGGAGCCAGAAGTAAAGAAACATATTTAAGAATTCCTGAGATTGTAAAATGCACTGCAGTACACAGATTCTAAAGCAGCAAAAGGGAATGTGATAAATAATGAAAAGGAAAACATTTACAGTGCTACAGGTAAGAGCAAAGCAGTGGGATTAAATGTCACCAAAGAGATGCCACAACCATGGACAAATGATCTCCTCTGAGAGACATATTGTGATAAAAGAAGAATGGTGAAAGAAAAGTTTTGATGTTTTCAAAGATAGCAATAAAAATAGATCCAATATCTTTCATAGGCTTAAAGTGCCTTACATCTAACCAAATACTTTGGAAATAATAACCTTTTAAATGTTAATTAAGGAATAAATGCTAAAAAGAAAACGTTTACTAAAACATTTTTCTCTAGCTCATTGTGTCCAGCATCTCCTTTAGAAGCAAAAAGTATAGATCAATATTTTGGGTCAAGACCTTCTGGCTGTTTGGTCTCACGGAATTTTTTTTGTATGACTGCTTTGTAGCTTCAAATTGCGATGAAAAGGGCAGCTAACAATTGTTTTGTAAGTGAAAATTTAGCACCTGAGAGTTCATCTGCAGTCTGATTTGATGGGATAGGGTCGGGCAGGCTGGGTTGTTAGATGGAACAGTGGTTAGTGTTCTGGAAGAACTCAGCAGGTGGTGTAGCATCTTTGAAAGTAAAGACATTGACATTTTGTCAAAAACCTGCATTAAATTTAGTTCAAAACACCAGCAATTTGTTTCCCCCTCCAGATGTTGTTCAACCCACTAAGTTCCTCCAGCAGATTGCTCATTGCTCCAAATTCTAGAATCTACAGTCTCTTGTGTCTCAATTAGAATTCTGGCTGGTCACTGGGAGTTGGAGGTAACATTACTGATATTATGGAGGAGGAAGGAAGCAGTAGCTGCCTCTGATTCTGGTAGAAAAACAGTTGGGATCCCTGCTGTGCTGTATTCAGGGGCGCATGGAGGAATATTGTGGTCGGGAGCTTATGGAAAAACTGGTCTCGTGCTGTGCTATGATCAGAACTTGATCAAGAAGAGCAAATGGAGTTGGGAGTAAGATATTAGCTGCCACCCAACAAAAATAGACAGGTACTTTTGGGTCACTTTTGCATTGGATATCAGCCACCAACAGGCAGACACAGGCGGACCCATGGAGAGTGCAGTTTTCGTTCAATGCCTATTTGATCAAGTGTTTGCCTCACAACTTCCTGCTCCAGAATGTGGAAGGCAAGGATACCCAATAGATGTCATTGTTGGACAAACCATGATGACTGTCCATAACCTTAGCATTGACGACCGTGAGTGAACTGGTACTTAAGATTCCAAACTTCGAAGACGAACGTACGTTTTATAAATAACGGTTAATTTTAAAGCCTTTTATCTCTCATAATATGAAACCCAAAATTCTGCAACTTGGAGCGGATAGGAGGAATAATCAGCGGGACATTGCAGTATGGAATAAATTGAAATATCGAGAAATATATCATTAGAAATTAAACTACATTAAACTGCTTTTTTTTGCAAAATGTTAACTTAGCTTGGAACTTTAAACGTTTTTTTTAAGAAGGAAGGCTACTAGTATATTACTGCCAATAATTAGCGGTGTTACATTTAAACGAAAAGTTATACAGTAGGAGCCAGGCATGCACCAACATCCTGCAGAAGCCGGGATTTCCCTGCCCCCGTGCTGTCACGAATCCCACAGAGGGCTGCAGACAGAGGCTCTCCCTTGTGCGGCGTGACCTCGCCTCGCATGACATTCAACTCCGTATTCAGCCACACGCTCCTTATATGGCATGAAAGGCCGCGACTTCGAGCTGCAAAAAAATTCCATTATTGTGACGCGAACGTGATTGACATCAAAGGCGACCAATCGATTCCTAAAGGCCGCTCGGGGCTAAACTGAACGCGAGGCCGGCCTAACGTGCTGACCATCATTCTTCCTGATTGGCGTCGCGATTGCCGAATAGGAGACGGGGACGCTGTTGGGGCAGTCAGCTGTGACCAATGAGAAGAAAGGCAGGGCGGACGATCAGCGGGTTAGGTTGCGCGGCGTAAAGTGGATGTGTGGTGGTTTCGAATGCTGTGAGAAAAAAAGCAACATTGTAGCGGTGCGGGCTGCGCGGTGGATACTTTTCTCTTTACACTGTGGAGCAGCATGGCGGAGGAGAGGGCTCAGCCGACCGCAAAGCGTCTCTGTTCCAGGCCCTTCCCAGTTTCTAGATCGTCCCAGAAACCTGCACTGACCGGGAGAGTACACAACCCGGAGTCTCTCCTGGATGCCAGCGCTAAAATGGTGGCGGAGAAGTGGCCCTTCCAGCAAGTGGAGGAACGTTTTTCCCGCATCCCCGAGCCCGTCCAAAGACGAATTGTTTACTGGTCTTTCCCGAGGAACGAGAGGGAGATCTGTATGTACTCGTCCTTTAACTACTACTCTCCCGAGGAGACGGCAGCCGCCGCGGCAGGAGGCGCAACCGTAACCGGGGACGATGATAACAGACTCCCGTTCAGGAGAGGTATTAAACTGCTGGAGAGCGGCTATGTGGAAAATGTTCTTCAAGTAGGTAAGTGTGATTTGAAAAAAAAACACAAGAGAAAAAATATAGTTGCTCAATCTCCACAAAAATGGATTCGGTCCAGTGACACTTCCGTTTGAATTGCCTTCTTTCCCACTGTGGAGCAATGTATTTCCAACTATGTAAAAAACAAATGCTACTTTACCCCCGGACATTTGAATAGTTTACTGGTGTAAGATATCTTTGCAGTTTGGGCTCAGTAGAAGGGAGAAATTAGATAAAACAGCTTGCTGTTTCATGTCACAAAAGAATGCATTTATAGCCTTTGTTTATGTCGATTTGGCTTTTTTAATCGTGGGAAGTGTTTATGGGGAGGGGGTGGGTGTTGATTTAGGGTTAGGAGAGGGCGGAGAAATAAATGAAAGCGACTCCGTGGTCCCAGGAAAAGGTGTACGTTACATTATAGATAAGGTAATTGACGTATTTATTCTGTCTGTTTGGATTGCAGCTTTGATGAGAAGGCAGAAATTGCAGCTCGCTGTTTTCTTTCGCGAAAACAAAAACATAATCTGTCGTGGTTTTAATTGTATTGAGCTGTCAGAAAGGATAACGCTGCGAGTTGCCTGTCAGGAATGTTCTTGACTGGAGGGTGAAATACCAATCTAGGAATTAAATCCTAAACTGGAACAAGTACAAATGGCTAATATAAATGCATTTTGGATAGAGTCGCGACTTAAAAGTATCACGATGCACGGTCTAAGATAGCGCTTTTACTTTTTCCTCCCTTCTAAGAATGTCCAATAACGACCAAAGCGAAAGCGAAGATAAAAGGAAATGGAAAAAAGACAGAGAATGGGAGCCAAGCAATTTCCATAATAAGGATCGTGTCTCTGTAGTGATGCCAAGGGAGGGAGGTGGGGTGAGAGAGTGACAAAATAAGAGGGTCATGTCGTGGCTTTTCGTTTGTTTCATAGACGGCATGATTTGTAGTTATTGTATGTAATTTACTAGCTGCTCAGCTGGTCTGTTTTGATGCATTTCCAGGTGAAATATATGCGTTTTCAGAAAGTGCTATGCCCTTGAATTTCTCATCTTTCTCTCCCGATTCCCACAGACATTGGGGAACCGAGCCAAAATTGGGTAAATCCTGAGATGACACATCACCCGAGGCTCTGTTGACTTACTTGTTAAAATTGATTTAATAATTTCCCTCATTCTTGCGCTTTGTCAGAAATGAAACGATTTAAGACATAGCGTGGCCTTGTTAAGATGTATAGTTTCATTCGAACGAACTTCACTATTAAGCTTTTTAGCATCTTAAATGTTGATTTAAAAATTGTAATTCGGTGTTTTTGCCTTGGAAAAGCTCGCGAGTTTTGTTTGAATCTTGAGGAGAAATGGCACGATTCTAACCGTATAATTCATACAAGTTTGTACTCGTACAATGCCCAGAGTTTTTAAATTATACTTTTATTCACTCAGGAGGAAGGAACTAGACGAAACTAGCGAGGAAGGGCAATCGGTTATGTTTGTTTTCCTTTATGCCATCAATCGCCACTTCTGTTTGAGATTTAATCCCAAATCGCAGAGTCTGTTGTTGAAGCTCCGCTAAAGGACTCTGTTTAGTGCTATCTTGACAGTATTCAAATGACGACTTCCGTGAAGGTAGGCGACTTCACAACCTGGATATTTGCCACCTGAGGCTCAAACCTGGCCAGCTTGCAAAGTAGATTGCCGAACGTATTAGTTACTTGGTAGATCATTATCAAGTCTGCGCTAATCGCCTCTCAGATGTTTAGGAGGCAAACAATGCTTATTAACATTTGAATTTGTGAGCAGAGTATCTGGAAGGTGTATATTAATTTAATCGAATGTGCGTGCGTGTGCGAGGGAGAGATTTTGTAACGAATGCAGGCTGATGAATGAGATTTGGGGGTGACGTATTTCGCTAATCTTTTGGATGCGGGTGATGTTTTGGTTATGAGTTTCTGAACTGCACCGAAGAGAATTGTTAGATTTAAATCGTTGCGTATTTCATTTTATGTCCTCAATGAGGCATGAGGTCAAATTTGGGCTGTATGCTAGTTTATAGTGCCTGGTCTGAAGGAACCTTCTGCACAGAATGCTCTGCTGTGCAGAGTGATTTCACCCAGTGATATCTTTTGTCTTGCAGGTCTCGCTTTATGACATATCCTATCAGAAGTATTGTGCAGTTTGCATTTCTGTGTCCTGGTACATCATTTATACTAAAAGCATGAAACGCATTCTTAGTGCTAAATGGTCAATAGGCCTAACATCAAGAAGCATTTGGATTAACATATTATGAATAATTAAAGCATTGAAGAGTTCGAAATATAGAATATTCTAATTTTGAGGCATTGCACTATGCACCGGGATGGAAGTTTGATTCGTAAGAAGAACTGAAGCACATGATTGCAATTTGGTGAACCAACTAGTGCCCCTTTGATGCTTATAACTAAAGCAAAAAGCTGGTCACAAATTAGTTTGAAATCTTTATTGTATTCTGGTGAAATTAAAGTATACAAAACAATGTCGGATTGAATGACTGTTGCAAACATCCTCACCATAATAAAATGCAATAACGAATTTGGCGCAGTTAAAATATGTCTATACTGCAAACTGTGAGTTCTGAGTGATGGGAAGGTCAATAATTAATGACATTGCAGTCAATTACTAATGCATTGTGCGGTTTCCAATTCAAAAATAAAGTAAATGTTGAGCTTTTATCAGCTTGAATTTGACATACTGCAAATGTTTAAAGGTGAACGTAGAGTTTGCTATAAATTAATTTCCACAGCAGTAAGTGTGTGATAAATGCATTTCAGGCACTTGTAGTGACCTGCACAAATTTTATCATCTTTTATCATCCAAATCGTCTGTTCTGGTCCTCTAATTGGAAACTATAATAATGGTACAAATTACAAGTTTATGTTGAAGGCATAAGTTGGGTACAGCGATTTGAGTTTCTTCCAGTCTGTGCAGTTTGACTGCAATTGGTCAAACTAATTTAAAGGATGAAGGAATTTTAAAGTACATTGTGAATCAATCTCTGGTGTTTTTGTGTTGGTTTAAAAAAATATTATGTTTGAAGCCAGCTCTGTTCCAGAAGGAGGACATGTAGTTAGATGAAATGTTCTGATGATCATGTTCACTTGAACTCGTTATGCTAACCTTTGGGCTTTTGAGGAGATTCATAAAAAAATTGTGCACAAGGAGCAGTTTTTAAAAAAGTTAAAATAGAACAAATGTAAGTACATTTAAAGATCAAAATATATCAAAATTATTCTTTAAATTTACTTTCTATTAATGTAAAATTGAGTTAATTATGGGTGGAATTTGGCAATGAATAATTGCTGTTTTATCACTGACTGTGCTTATTTCTACAGAATTATAAAGCCATCAGATTGTCAAATTTAATACAGATTTTAAAAAATTTCTTGTGCAATTTACAAGTGCTTTTTCCACATTTCATTGAAAATTTGGCATTTGGTAATAGGTAAATAATTTTGAAGAGAATTTGAGCAAACAAAATCAGTTTTCCAAACTTGCACAGGTTTTGACACCCAATTTGTGTGTTGGATTGGGATTTACCACAGGGTCTAAGTACATTGAGAAATGCTCATAATTCACAAAAATATAATGGGACATCTGATAGTTGGAAGTAGAAAGCCAGTTAATATTCTGAGTGAAACCTCTCACTATAGTGCATCTTGTTTAATCAACATCATGTCGCACCGATGTGTATTTATTATTATGGTAAGGAGTTCAATACCCTGGTATAATAGTTTTGCTGATATCTAGGTGAAAATGAAAGACACCAAATTAATTCAGTGCTGCAAAAATAACACATAAAGGCGGTAGAACTCTGATGAATTAATTGTCTCAATTGTTATCAGTTGTGTAACTCACGATGATTCATTTGCTCGTCTTTTATTTTCATTTCCAAATACAAGTGAGCCAGCAACTGGACAAATGAGGGATCATTCTATTTTGCAGAAAGAAGAGGAAATTTTATATATCAGGAGAAGAATTACGCAGTACACGAAAAGCAGCAGTGCTTGTGTTTGGTTCGGGAGGATGGGGGGAGATGCTGCATTTGTTTTCAGAGCCAGATCAGTAGAAGAACAGAGACTGTTATTTAAACTCAGCAGAGGCCGTGCAATGCATCATTACATTGTAATTGCGTAAAAATGCAAAGTGTGGGGGAAGGAAAAGAAATAAAAACTGGGAAATCAAATCAAACTTGCAGCTGGAGGTAAGATTGAACAGACAATAGGGAAGGGATCAAGTGGCATCATTCAAACTGGATTCCATTAGGTAAATGGAATAGGCAAAAAAATGATATAGCTTGACTAATTGTTCTTTTTTGGCATGGTATTGTGTAGTGTTCACATAAGGAATTTAGCAGTTGAATTTAATCAGGCAGTTGGTTTGCAGATGTAAATTTGATGTCTTTTGTCCTACCTTTCTAGGCTAATAAAAGGTTTTGGCTTTTTAAAATCGCATCTAATGTGATATTTAAAAGTTTAATGTTGAAGTGAAATTCTTTGAAATGTAACATCTTAAAGTGTGATCAAGCAACAACTATTGGAGCATTGTTTTAATAGAAAATTTCCACTTTGTTGCTGCATTTTCCACATGTGAATATTAACAGCCTCTTCAGTTGTGTTGGTGGTGAGGAATTGTGGCCATGTATGTTTGTCCACATCTGAATTCCCAGTAGGGGTCACTGGTTGGCCACAAGGAGTGGTCGCTCTTTGGAAACTTTTATTTTCTCCGTACACAGCAGGACTAAGGGCTATCATTGCACCTGATAACATTGCAGCACATATCAAGTTCATGTTGATCCACTGTAGCTAGGTATTACAGGATGCCAGTCTGTTGTGCTATTAATAAAGTTCAAATTTATTATCAAAAGTTTGTATACTATATACAAACTTGAGATTCATCTTCTTGTAGGCAGCCACAAAACAAAGAAACACAATAGGATCCACGAAAACCCTACACAAGAAAGACCATCAAACATCCAATGTGCTAAAGAAGACAAATTGTGCAAACAGTTAATAAAAAGTAAACAAACAATACATAGAGCATGAGCTGCAGAGTCCGAGAAGTTGAGTTCACAGCTCTGGAGGCAGTTCACCACAGAGGTGAGTGAAACCGGTCCAGGAGATCGATGGTTGCAGGTCAACACCTGCTCTTGAACCTGGTGGCGTGCCTGATGTTAGCAGGGAGTAGAGAGGGAGATGAGTCAAACGCAGGCAGACTACCGATTCACTTTCTGTTCTCGGGCTACGACGCATTAATCTGGCTCAACGCCTTAATCGGTGTGGAGTGATAGAGCCGAGCACGGGTTCACTTTCTGCTCTCGGGGCTCAACGCAACCTCCACCCTCGTTGATAGGCATACCTGCATTCTGAAGAGTCAGATTCACCAAATCCTTCAGGAGATGTACCAAATCAAGTTTTGTATTTACAAGGAATGGTATAGTACTGCTAATGTATTCAGTTTTCCTCTTGAAAAGTTTAATCATTGTCAATTACTTTCTCTGAATTATAATCTAGCTGATAGTATTTGTTTTCTTTATAACTTGATATCTACTTGATAATTTTAGTGCTGTTTCAAAATGGAGCTCATTTGATTTCACAAAAACAATTTCCTACTGTAAGGTTTCTGGAAAAATTTGCCTTATTAGATGGTAAATATTTCGATATTGAAGCATCAATTCTTCTGCTTGCAAGAGTAGGATGTTGAAGTGTGATTGAGGTGTTTTAAGCTGATAATTCTGAACATGAGATGATCTGTAGATGCTGGAAATCCAAAGCAACACATTCAAAATATTGGAGGAATTCAGCAAGCCAAACAGCATCTATGGAAGAGAGTAAACAGTCGACATTTCAGGCCGATGAAAGGTGTTGGCCTAAAATGTCATCTGATAATTCTGTCTTGGTTTCCCAATTAAATCTTTTTGAGTTTGCCTGTTGGGATAATTAAGCATGGAGACATTGCTAAATAACTTGATCCCACATTTAAAACATTGAGATTAGAAAGCACTTGAAATAGGGAATTCTTCCTCCAAAATCTGGGTTAATTTTAACTTTCTTGGGAGGGTTATATCGATTTTTGAAATATAACATAAAATGCCGTAAGTACTCGGTGCTAAGAGAGAAATTGAATTAACATTTGAAGTCAAAAGGAAATTAGAATACAAAAGCTTTAAAGTTGCAGCGGAAAGCGAAGGGAGGGTGAGAGAAGTGGTTTTAAAATGAACCTTGTGATGGAGAACATGAGATTGAATGAAAAGTTGTTGAGTCTTTTGAAGGAGGTGTCAAGGCTTGTGAATAACATCTCACAGAAGTGTAAGTTAGGAACGTTGAATGAGCTCTACAGAAGCGAGGAAATCCATAAATCCTGAAATATCGGAATGCAAGCCGGGAAACATTGGATTATCTGAGTCAGGAAGACTAACGCTCTTTTTTGGAAGGTGTGTTTCTTTCATCATCAGTTTGAGCTTTATTGGAACAGTACAGCACAGTACAGGCACTTCAGTCCATGCTATTGTGCTGACCTTTTATCTTCAAAGTGAAATTTATTATCCACCACATGCAAGCCTGAGCTTCTTTTTCCTGGGGGCCTAGTCGGCAAATCTATAGAATAGTAACTATAAACAGGATTGATGAAAGAGCAAGTAAAACGTAAAAGGCAATGAGCTGCAAATGCAAATATGAATAAATAGCAATAATTAATAAGAACATGATATAACAAGATAAAGAGTCCTTAAAGTGATATCATTGGTTGTGGGATCATCTCAGTAGATGAATGTAGTTATCCTCTTTTGTTGAGAGCTTGATGGCAGTAACTGTTCTACTGTAAGATCTTACTGTAAATTCAATTTAACTCTACCCTTCTACATAGCCCTCTATTTTTCTATAATTATAGTGCCTATCTATGAGTTTCATAATATCAGCTATTTTTTGCTCTGGAGAAAGTTGCTGGCTATCCACTCTATCTGTGCATCTTATCTTATACACCTTAATCAAGCCACCTCTTATCGTCCTTTGCCCTAAAGAGAAAAGTCCTCGCTCACCCAACCTTTTCTCATGCTCTCTAATTGAGGCAGCATCCTGGCAAATCTCCTCCACACCCTCTCCAATGCTTCAACAGCTTTCCTATAATTAGGGAACCAGAACTGAACACAGTATTCCAAGTGTGGTCTGGCCAGGGTTTTATGGACTGCAGCATTACCTCATGTCTCTTGAACTCAGTCCTCTGGGTAATGAAGGCCAGAACACCATATGCCTTCTTAACAACCCTGAGAACTAGCATGGTAACTTCGAAGTATCTAAGGTCATTCACCTCAAGATCCCTTTATTTCGTCACACTGCCAAGAATCCTGTCATTCAGCCTGTATTCTGCCTCCAAATCCAACCTTCCAAAATGAATCACTTCACACTTTTCCAGGCTGAACTTCCAACGCCACTACGCAGCCCAGCTCTGTATCCTATCAATGTCATGTTGTGACCTACAACAACCATCCACCGTCTCCACAACTCCACCAAGCTTTATGTTATCTGCATGCTTATCTACCCACCCTTCCACTTCCTCATCCAAGTCATTTATAAAAATTACAAAGAGCAGGGGTCCCAGAACAGGTCCCAGTGGTCACTGACTTCCAAACAGAGTACTCTATAACAGTGTTGGAGATCTAAGAAAGGAATGGAAGCTCAATGGAAAATAAACTGCAGGATAACTGGAAGTTTGCTCAGGGGGTTTGTTGCTTCCCTAGAAAGGTTTTAAGGCCCAGTATGACTGGAAGTGATGATGTAAGAGTAAGTGTTTTGTTACCTGTAATTGTACTGCAAATTGTCATGGGAACAGGAATGAATGGATATTGATTCACTCTTCTGTCTTCATCAGAACTTACTGGAGGTCCCATCAGAATGCTGAAAGGGAAGAGGAAAGCATCTCTGGTGGTAGAATCCCATTGAAAGCGTGGAAGTGTTTAGAAAGTGACCTGGTGAACTTGGAATCTGGTGGGGTGAAAGGCGAGGGCATGGGAAAATTCCATCCTTGTCTGAGCTTGGAGAAGAGACTCAGAGCAGGAGTATAGGAAGTGAATGTAGTTGAGAGCTTGAAACTCTGAGAGGAAACTGTAGCTGGGCAAAAAAAGAGGAATGCCTGGGAAACACCAGCGTGGAAATTTCTGTCATTGGAACCTCTTGCAGAGAAACTAGGAAAAGGGAAATTCTCCAGTGAGGAAGAAACTGTAAACAAGATGGTTGCCATGTACTTGTAGCAGTTGTCACTAACCTGAGATAGGGATGGAGGTCAGAAAGGTGAACAGTAGCTTGATGGACTATTTGAAAGTGTGAGCATGATGGAAATAGATAGCAAAGATGATGAAATTCTCAAATTCTTTTGAAGATTATTTGATGCTCATACAGTCTTCAATATCCCGAAAGTAGAGATAAGGAAGAGAGGAGGATCATAAATTCCTAGAAAACCACAACACTTTGGCCCATCTAGTCCATGCTTAAAGCATTTAAACTGCCTACTCCCATTGACTGGGACCATAGCCCTCCATACCCTTACTATTCGTGTGCCTATCCAAACTTTGCTTAAGCATTGAAGTAGAGCTCTCATGCGCCACTTGTGCTGGCAGCACATTCCACACTCTCACGACCCTCTGAGTGAGAAAAGTTTCCCCTCATGTTCCCCTTAAACTTTTCACCTTTCACCCTTGACCTATGACCTCTGGTTGTAGTCCTACCCAATCTCAGTGGAAAAAAGCCTTCTTGTATCTATACCCCTCATAATTTTGTATATCTCTATCAAATCTCTCAAGCTTCTATATTCTAAGGACAGGTGGATTTTAGGTGGATGAATTTATTAATTATGGACATTAAGGGTTAGGAAGCAGAGAGATGCAAAATGGCATTGAAATGCAGGTCACATTTAATCCAATTCAATTGGGAGATGTTGTAAAGAGCATTATATTAAAGCTGTAGAATCATGATCAGGTTTACTGTCACTGACATATGTCGTGAAATTTGTGGTTTTGTGGCAGCAGTACAGTGCAAGGCATAAAAATTACTGTAAGTTACAGTAAATAAATAAATGAGGAATAGCAAGGTAGTATTGATGACTATCAGAAATCTGATTGATGAGGGGACGAAGCTCTTTCTAAAATGTTGAGTGTGCATCTTCAGGCTTCTGTATCTCTTCCCTGATGGTAGTAATGAGAAAGTAGTGTGACCCAGATGGTGAGGGCCTTAACAATGAATTTGAAAATGTCCTTGATGGTGGGGAGGTTAGTGCAAGTGATGGAACTCCTTGAGTCCACAACCATCTGCAGCCGCTCTTGATCCTGCATATTGGTGACTCCATTCTCAGTGCTGATGCAACCAGTCAAAATGCTCTCCATTGTACATCTATAGAAATTGATAACAGTCTTTGGATAAATACCAAATCTCCTCAAACTCCTAATGAAGTGCAACATCTGGTGTGCCTTCGTGATTGCACCAATGTGTTGGGTCCAGGATAGATACTTTAAGTTGCTGTTGCATAGGAATTAAACTGATCACTTTTTCCACCCCTTAATGACGACTTTTGTGTTTTCTCCCAACTTCCCTTTCCTGAAGTCCACAAGCAATTCCTTAGTCTTGCTAAAGCTGAGTGGAAGGTTGTTGTTGCGTTACCACTCAACAAGCTGATCCATCTTACTTCTGTATGCCTCCTCATTATCTTCTGAATTTCTCAGGAGATTAGCTTTATTTGTCACCTGTACATCGAAATATATGGTGCAGTGTGTTGCTTGTGTCATATGAAATCAGCGGGGAGTGTGCTGGACAGCTCACAAGTGTTGCCATGCTTCTGGCACCAACAAGCATGCCCCTGATTCTACACTTTTGGACTGTGGAGGAAACTGGAGCACCCGGAGGAAACCCACACAGTTACAGGAAGAATATGCAAACTCCTTACAGACAGCAGTGGGAATGAACCCCGATCAGTGATCACTCATGCTGTAAAGTGCTTGCGCTTACTGCTGTGTTACTGTGCTGCCAACTGTGATGTCAGTGGCATGTCTATAGATGCCGTTTGAGATGTGCCTAGCCATTCCAGCCATGTGTGTAAAGAGTAGAGAGTATTTATTCAAGGGTCTGGTATGATTCGAATTATTTGTGATCGTCATCTGAACTCTGAACTCTTTGGGTTATTGCCTGGAAAGAAGTCGATTTACTTAATAAATGAAATGCAACTCGGGTTGAACTTCAGCTTCTGTACTGCCGTAGCGTCAGTGCATGGTTGTGTTTGAGCTATGGGATTTTAAAACTCCTGTTACAGATATGCAAAGAAGTAATTTGGTGTGTCCCATTGGGAAATGGAATATTGTCCTGTTCCGCGTGAGTTTTCAGCCTTAGTGATGGAAACAAAATAGAGTGTTCACACTACTGTAGTATTTTGTTCAGTCAAAATGTTTTAACTCTTGCTCACAATAATTTACTTATTGATTGAATTGTCACCAAAATGTGCCAGCTTTGCCTTCATGCCTTTCATCCTGAATGAGATTCATGTTGAGGCCTGTTGGCGAAATGGAATCCTGACATTTCAAAATAGTGAATATTTGTTGATAACTTGTCTTTAAAAGCAACACGTAATGCAGGGAAAGAACATTAGAGATCCAGATCTTTGGTTCTGTGGATTCTCTACGTCCAACATGTCTGAATTAGTGTGAACTTGAAATAGATGACCTGCATTACAACTTAAATAATGCTGATTTTCTGGTTGTTAATGGAGAAGAATAATGATAAGCATAGTAGTAAAGAAGGAATTAAGTCATTTTCAATCACATCCATGATTGAATGAATAAATGTATTTATGGCTATAATTAAGTCTCATTCCCTTCTGATATTAAAGCTGGGATTTAACCTGATGAATCCTGGAAACATTATCATCCGTTATCGTGCATTGCCAGCAACCATGCCCAGATGCAGATTAGAAACACTTCTACTCCATCTTCATTTGTGTGCAGTGTTGTCCAGTATTTACTAGTTGCCTACCTGTTGCTCGTTACAACTAGTGAAAAAGTCTTTTGTAGGAAAAACATTCTGTAAGAAAGGAGGAGCTATAGATGCTTTATTAATGTTCTGCATGGATTATAGTTGGAACTGTCTATATGATTTCAAGTATATAAACCTTATCTTATTTCAGCTGACAAATGTATTTTGTTTTTGGTTGAAGAATTTGCTGGTTTTACTTTTACCTGTATCTGTAGAAGTGTTGGATAGGTTAAGATATGAGGAATTAAAATAACTATTTAGAAACAAATTTAAGTATCTTGTACAAATGCCATGAAATAGGGAATTTTAAGTTTGCAGATTCTGAAATGACAACATAATTTACACCCAGATTCCCAATAATAATTCAAGTCAGTAATTTGCACCAAATGGTGTAAGATTGTTAAAGCAAGATGGTTCAAGTGTGCCACTTCCCTCCTTCCAGGTGTTCTTTGCAATGAATCAGAGTCGTCGTTACTGTAAATTAGATGCATTTGTGTCAGCTGTTCAATGGTATGCAATCACTGTGCTATTAAATATTAGCTTTATTTGTCACGTGTACATCGAAACGTACAGTGAAATGCATCAAGTGGGTGAGAATGTGCTGGGTAACCCGCAAGTGTCGTGACATTTACAGCACTTGCCATCAGCTCACTAACCCTAAACATATGTCATTGGAAAGTGGGAGCACCCAAAACAAATCTCGTATGGTCATTGGGAGAACATATAAATTCCTTGCAGACAGTGGCAGGAATTGAAAACTTTTACTACACTAAGTGAGAAACATAACAAGCAACTAATAGTGATATTTAGAAGCAATTTTTTTAAACAAAGGACAAAAATTGCATTGATTTAAAAATAAATATGATAATTAAAACACAAGGAAACAATTAAGGATGTCAAAACAAATACAGGTTTCTGGGCGGGTGGGGGGGGGGGGGGAAGAGGGCCTTCTTAATATTCAGGCCGATTCCATGCAAGGTTGGACTGACTCCATAAAGAGACCAGCATTGCATATTTCACTCAATACATCTGAGACTTACCTGAGTTGGTCTGGCTTGACCCGAAGTCCAGCTGTTCCCTTTGGAAATGCTGGCTGCAAACAGTGTGATTTAGTTTGTTGACTTTGCAGATCAGTAGAGCTCATGCACAAGACTAGGTAATGTTCCTATTTTAGGTTGCACATTTAAACATGGGTAGATCTTGGCAAAATTAATATTCAGTGATATGTGCAATGTGATTAAATGCATATTTTAATACCAAGTGCATGTGGAGTTTGGTTATAGGTGTCTTGTGTTTCATGGAGAGTGGGATACTGCACCATTAAGTTCTTTATTACAAAGAAATGAACCTTCTTTTAGGAGAATTGGGAAAGCTGCTTTGCACCTGATCTCTGTCTTGCATTGGTTTCTTTTTAATGTAATACACACATGCACGAAACAGACTGATCTTGCTTACTCATAGACCTGTTTTAATACTGCCATATTCATAGATATTAATATTTTATGTATGTTTTAATTTGGGTTGGCTTTCTAAAACAGATTCTTGCTCTCATGCATGACAGCTGTACCCCATGCTGCGTATGGCCATTAAATTATGTGAATAATCCACAGCGGATCAGCTGTCGCATACAGCATGCATTTGATCTTCAGTCTGTGGTTGTCTATTAATGAGTCCTGACAACAACCAATGAGTAGGTTCATTGCAGCATTCAATGGGATTTTGTCGGCACTGACCCAAATCCTGTGGAGGGTAAATTATTGTTTCAAGTGACCTAGAGATGGATGATTTGGCCTTAGACAAATTAAAGAAGCAGCATGTGTATTGTATAAGAGGTCATCTTTGTTGTTAGCTATATATTTATTAATAATGGAGTGCTGGAAAATAGGGTACATCTGTATTATGTCCCATTCAAATTTCAACAATTACATTAAAGCTTCATATGGCCCTCTGATAAACTGACATGTTAAATATGATGTGCATTCATAAGCACTTAATAAATCTTGCTTGGAAGGAACTTCTGAAGAGGTTTTCACATATAACTATAAACTTTGTCAACTCCAGGAAGCAGGGCAAAGTAATAGTAACTGTTATCTCCCCTTTTGGCCAATCTGTTGGATCTTTCTTAGAGATATGTTTCAATAAATATTCCCCATTTCATTTTTATAAACTAACCTCAGCATCCCAGAATATACTTCCTTGATGTAAACTTAAGATTTTTCTAAAGGTACTGGATTTATTGGGATGATGTTCCATGTGTTTAAGCACCTTTGTAAAATATTCTCTTTGCACAGAGAACTGATGAGTTCTGACCATGACAGGAAATGTAGGTGGTCTTGATGTTGTTTCTGTCCAATATTCGAATACTCATGTCATTTCCAGAAATGTATACTGAATAGCACAAATTGAGTTTTAAAATAGTTTCCAAGTTGTGCAGCTAATATTGCCAATGAGAGATCACTTAGGTGCATACTAGGAGTGGATTTTGTTGGCGTAATATGGTTGCAAATTTGTGTTTGTTTGGCCTGTAACATACTGGAAGTCATGCCTCCTATCATATTGGGAAAAACAGTGGAAAGCAGAAACTTCTCTCCCAGATACAAAGAATAGTTAAATCAATGTAGAAATTTGGCTTAATTGCTGACTGCCAAATTGGATCTCAAAATTGCAATAATGCCATGTGTTAAGCACAAAGGATTGAGGATTTGATGCTAGAGATCAGTATTAATAATTCAAAATTTGGTTGTTGATTAAGGTTAGGACATATGTTTCAAGTAGGATAATATTTGTGCTTCTGGACGACTTCTGAGTTGGGAAGTGGTGTGGTTAGCTGGAAGCTCAGGAAGTTGATTTCAAGGTGTCTGCATTATCCTGAAATTCCCAGAAATGGAACCTGTCGTATCCCTTATTCTTTCAGAGCAGGACAAACTAAGTAGAGGTTTGTGACACATGCTCTTGGCAGGAGCTTTAGAGCAGGTCTTGCACGTCCATCTCAAGTCATCTGTGATACGCAAGTAGCTCCTCACAAAAGTATGCCACATACTCGTGCTGTTCTTAGCCAGTTACTGTTGAGTTGATGGTGGCCATTAAATTCTGTGATTTTTTTATAAGCAGAAGTGGGATACACCCTCAGAGCATCCCCTTGAGGTGTTGCATTAGGGTGATCAGACTTTTTATGTTAAGTGGGTTAGCTTAATTGTTACTAGCCTTTCCTCAAACTGAGTTATGAAATTGAATAATACTGAATAGATATTGTGGATATTTTTAACTAAAATTCTTGGCAAGGTGCCTGTTCGAATGATACCTACATCTGCTTTGTGGCACCCTCCCCACAAGTATTTTGTTCTGAATGACACTTTCAAACTTCTGAATTACTACTTAAGAAATAATACTTATTTTGAGGCGTAGCCTACTGTTTGTTGCTGTATTTGTGGGGTATAAATAGAATAGACATCAGTAACTTATTCCCAGTAGCAGAGATGTCTGTAATGTAAGTGGCATAGGTTTAAGGTAAGAAATATGAGGTATTGTCCAAATACATGGAAGAAATTTTTTTTTATAGCTGAAGTACGGTTGGAGTTTGGATTGTACTACTTGAATGAGTGGCGGAGGCAGAGACTTAAAACAAAATTTGGGTATCTGGATGAGCACTTGTTTCGCAGAAGCATAGTAGGTCATGGGTCAAGTATAACTAAATAGATATTGATGGATACTCAATGGCCAGCATGGATAGGGCGGGTCAATGGGACCCATTTCTGCGCTGTGTTACTCAATCTGAAATGCTGAAGTCTTTATTTTGCAAAAGTGACTGTTCATGTCATTCTCCTGGCAGTTCAGCTTGTAACCAAGTAAGATTATTCGGGTTTGATGTTGTCTGCACATTTCTTAAACTTTTTGGGAGTGAGGAGAAAGATATGCAGTTTAGTGCTTTGTTATAGTATTATTTTTAGGGTGTTGGCACGGAATTCTTGGCAATCTAATATTTGTTGCAACCTCTCCAATGTAGATTTCAAAATTATAACTCTTGCTCTTAGTAAAAATGTTAAAATTGCTTCTGTTTGACACACCAAGGTATTTTGGATGAGTTGACCCAAATCACTTTGCTGCCCAATTACCTCCAAAGAATGCTTGAAGGTATTCAGTGGCAGTAACCATATTTTGCTTTGTAATAAGCATTCCATCTGTGCACTATTTTGCATTGTTTTGCAAGAACTGATGTAAACTTTTTAGGGCTTAATACTTACATTGTACTATAAGACAAAATAGCTGATGATTTTGTACTGTGGTCGTGAGAAACTGATGTACACAAGCTAAGTAGGAACAAATTCCATTCCCTTAGTGTTGTTTCAGTTGATTTCCATTTGAACAGAATGATAATGTCACAATTACCACAATGCCTCTGGGTGAGCAAGGGAAAAGTAGATACCCCTGCACTGTGGGGAGCCCAGCAAAGAGAGCAGAAGGCTTGGATGTGTTCAACCTGGGGCCAAATAACCTGATGGTACACCCGGTTGAGACGTGTATGTCATTGGGGTAAGTACGTAGCTGTGGATTGTGTTGTCTGTAGAATCATTTTGCAGGGACTTGGCAATATCTTCAGGTAAAAAGAAAAAGAGCAACTTATGGAAAATATAAACTTTATTTTTGGGTGTTGTAACCAAGATTTCTTTGCTGCTAACAACAGTGAATATTGATTAGAATTACTTTAATTAGTTTTTTTCATACAGTTGATGTCTTTAGAGTTTCATTTTGGCTGTAGCACATGATTACTGATAGGAATAGATTTAGAGGCATTAGCATTCCTTGAATTGGTGAGATTTTGGGATTTTTATTTATGTTACAAACACCAACAGGCCTGATTTCACTGCCCTCCTGCTTAGAATCTTTACCTGAGGTTTTCATGCCTATGTTTGGTTAGTCCAAATGACAAGGACCAATCCTCTTTTATGCCAAAGCATCCCGGAGTATAGTGGCATCAAGGCCCAATGTGGTACTTCAGGAAGTTTGCTGGTGAAACCTTGCATCCAGCTATCCTGAATGCAAAAGTATGTGTGTATTTTTAACAGATTTTAAATGTTGTTTCAGACATTTGAAAGCTATTAAAACTGATTTTTAAAAAGGTAAATTTAAATGAAAGTTATGAAAAACAAGTGTAGGCGTTGTTGAACTCATTCACTGAGTGGCAAATTTATCATATTGGTCTGGTTTTTTGAGTTTTCCATTTATGCAAACATGCATTAGCTAATGCAAAAGAAAAAAGACGCCTTTCCCTTCGTCTCTGAACATATTTTTACAATCCTCATTGAAATAGATGAAATCTTGGTTCTTGTGTGAAGTTTAACCTTGCAGAGTATACAAGAGGGATCTTTTATCCCCACCCCAAATTGCTGGGAGTTTCACCAAGATTCCTTTGGAGTTCAGCAGCTGAGCAAACTGGCAGATTGAATGCTCTGAATCTGTTGGAATATCTGGGACTTGCTGATAGCTTCTTTTTCTGATGTGTATGAATGGCTTCCTCAGTCTTATTTCCCATTCTTTATTTCTAATAGTTCGTCTTCATCTCCAATGTACTGTATATGCTGAAACATTTTGCATGAATTTTAAAGTACCAAGGTTGTTCCAAAGTAAAATCATTGTCATTTCTTAAAGTCCAAAATAAAGCAAAAACAAAACCTTGGTGAGTTTTTGACAAGGAAAGAAGTATCCCTGGAATGAAATAAATGTCAATGCCTCTGGCCAATGACTTCAACATTTTTTTATATTTATGAAGCACTTTCTTTTGTGACTTCTTTTCCCCCTGCTTTTTGACTCTGATGTGATCTAGCTACCGGTATTTAAGCAAGCATTAACTCTTTCAATGTGTTGATTAAACTTCAGATCCTTCTTCTATGCTTTTCTTCTGTATCTTTCCCTTTGACTCTGATCTAGCACAATTTTCCCGAGGAAAAATCATCTCCAGAATGTGAAATTCTATTGGCTTTCTCTTAATTCAAAAACAGGTAATGTTGGAAGCTCTCAGCAGCATCCATGGGGAAAGAAACAGTCAACTTTTTGGGTTGAGAACCCTTCATTAAAACTCTAAAGCTGAAAGCGCTTTCATTTACAGAGAGGGGTAGGGGAGGACTGCAGAGAAAGAAATACCTTCATGGAAAGAGCCAACATCAGCAGCAGGAAGTGCCTGGAGATAGTGGCATCATGGTTAAGGCCCCTCACCATCTGCGATATGCCCTTTTCTCATTATTACCATTAGGGAAGAGGTACAGGAGCCTGAAGATCCACATTCAATGTTATAAGAACAGCTCTTTCCCCTCTGCCATCTGAACAGTCCATGAGCTCATGAATACTACCTCACTATTCCTCTTTCACACTGTCAAATTATATACTTTTATTATTGTGACTTTAGTCATTTCTTTTCCTCGCAATCTACACAAAACAACACATCTCACGGATTACTTAATATCATTGACAATAAACCTGATCCCAAATATCTGTGATCTGAGCTTACGCCTGGAAGTCGCCTGGAAAACAAATTACTTTTCAAAAAAAAAGTATTACCTCGATACGGCAAAGAAAAATAAACCAATTGGAAACAGAGAAATACATTCATATTTGTGGAGAGTAAAAGAAATGAGCAGTTATCAAAAATTGTTCAATTTACATCTCAAAAGGGTTTCAACAAACCAAGAGGGAAGAGGTGCTCTTCAATGTGCATTGAAGGACTACAGAAGTTGTACTGAATGGAGGTGTTTTGAAAAGCATTCATCTAATCTGCCTTTGGCTTTCTGTTATAAAGGAATTGCATTGTGAGTACTGAAGGCAGTACACGAGATAGGAAATCAAACAGAATGCAGATACTATACTAGAAAGGGTCTCCGAATCCTAAGATGTTGACGCTGTATCTCTTCCCATCCATGTGGCCTGACCTTTTAAGCTTTTTGGCATTTTCTAGTTGTTTCTTTGCTTGGAAGGATTGGTTGAATCATTGGTTGGTGGGAAGGAATATATAAAGAAAAAGCAAGTGTTTCATTTATTTGCCATGTTTGTACTGGGAAATGCTATGAGAAGGCCAGCAGTTTTGGAGATGAGTTTTGACCCAGTGTTGGAAAGAGCATTCCAGTTAGAAATCAGAAAGTGTAGAGTAGGGGAATATCTGTCTGTTGACAAAATCTATCAGGAGATGGTGGGGATGATCTGTTCTAAGTGAAACTAGGGTGGAAAATGAGGACGTCTGTCCATATTCTGGCTTGGAGGAGAGGAGATGAGAGCAGAAGTGTGGGAAATAGAATATGGGACGTGTGGCAATAAAGAACCTTGTTAATGATGTTAAATAGAAAGCCATATTTAAGGCAAAAGGAAGGTATCATAAACACTACTGTGGAAAATTTAGTCATCAGAACACATACGATGAGATGGAGAGGATGGGATGTGGTTAGTGCTAGTGGTGCCGTAATTTATTATTTATACTTAATTACCCTGGAGCTAAAGGGCCAGTTACATTGGAGTCTTTGAAGTTGCATATAGAATAAACAGAGGGAGAATGGCATACTCCTTCTCCTGAACTACTTCAGTGAACTGGATTATTTTTTATGAGAGTGCAAATAAGAACCAGCTTTATTATCACTGTTTCAGATTATGTGGAATTTGTTGTTATGTGGCAACGGTACAGTGTAGACATAAAAATGACTATAAATTACAAAAATAAATTGTGCAAAAAGAAGTGTTCATAGACCATTCAGGAATCCAGCGGTTTTATGGTTACCACTACTGAGACTGTACTTTTTAAAAAAAAAATTAATTTAATTACTTGAGTTTAAATTCCCCAGCTGGAATTGAACTATTGTTTCTGGATCAGTGATCCAGTACCCTGGCAGCTAGTCTGATAGATTAACCACTATGCAACCATACTGGTGTTTAGTACTAACTTTTGCTTTGCCTTGTGTGTTATTCTCATTGACTTCCTATTTATCCCCAAAGCATCAGAATTACTCCATCAACATATCCCATTATCCTGAAGACGCTAACAATCTCGTGTCCCTTTCAGTCTTGGTGCTGGCTGCTTAGCCCATTGCTTTCAATTTCTTCACATCATTGCCAGAGTGTTGTAGGGCTCCTGTTTAGATTTCCATTTCTAAGTCGCTGACCTCGTCTCTTTAAAAACCTCTCAACCCACATTATTAATCAAGCGGCTCCATATATGTTAAATGCATGTCCGTCAGTCTTATTGTAATATATTTTATTATCTTGGAAGTAATTATTTTAATGGAAAGCTCCTCAATGAAAGTAATAGTATTGTAGAGTTGCTTATGAACTTGAATAATTACAAGACATAGCACTGTTAATTGAATGACATATAGATTCAATGCATTCTGGAAGTACAAAATAATCCAGCCCAGTGGTAGCAATTTAGCCCATCTTCCTTACATTGGCTCTTTCAAAGGGCTATCAAAATAATGAATGTGATTTTTTAATTACATACATTTTTGAAGAACAAACTTGATGACTGAACCTCCACAGCCTTCCAGCATAGAGGCTGGTGAATCTTTGAAATCGATGTGAAGAAATTTCTCCATGTTTTAGTCCTAAAATCCCATGCTTAAAGAATGTGACCTCTGGTTATAGAGGAGAAATTAACACAGCATAGCAACCGGCTCGACAGCCCACGATGCCGGTGCTGACCAAGATGGCTAGTTTAAAGTAATCCCGTCTACCTGCTTATGCTCCATATCTTTCCATTCCCTGCCGCTTCATGTGCCATCTAAGAGCTTCTTATTGATGCGTTCGCATCAGATTTTTCCCATATCTCCTGGCAATGCATTCCAAGCACCCACCACACCCCATGAAAGACGAAAGACTTGTCTCACAAATCTCCTTTTCACTTCCCCCCTCTTACCTTAAAGCTCTGCCTTCTCGAATTTGACATTTCTAACCTAGGAGCAAAGAATGACTGATTATCCTACCTCTGCCACTCAGTTTTTAAAACAACTTAGAAAACAATCCAAGTTTGTCCAACTCTCCTTCTAGTTAGTAATCTCTGATTGAGGCAAAATCCTGGTGAACTACTTCTGCACAGTCTCTAAAGCCGTACCAGCTTCATGATGATCAAAGCTGCACACTGTACTCCAATGTGGCCTAACTAGAGTTTTTGGCCTAACAGCAACAATATATAAAATGTGACTTCCCATATTATATTGTTGTTGCTCAACTGACTATAGGTAAGTGTACCACACCTCACACTTGTCCAGTTTAAATTTCTGCTATTTTGAGGAAAGTATAGAGTGGATGTCTGAGGTAGATTTTTTTTTAACAGAGTGGTAGGTGTGTGGTTGTGGTGGAGACTCTTAGATAGGCACATAAATCAAAGAAAAATGTGGGAGGGAAGATTGATCTTGGAGTTAAAGGGTCAGCACAACATTGTGGGCTGAATGGCCTGTACTGTGCAGTTCTATGTTCTGTGTTCTCTGGCTGGACGTATTGCCAAGCCTATTTTGATTCAGTTGAATCACCCAGAGGAAGCACCCGCCCTGTATGCTGCTGCTGAGCATTAAGAATGGAAAGTTTCAGTAAGATCATCTCACATTCTTCCAAACTGCAGCGAATGCATCTTGTGGGTAGTCTGTCTCCTCACACAGCTAATCCACCATCCTATGAACCAGTTGGGTAAATCACTCGAAAACTCCAGTGGAATATGAAGTTGTGCTGACAGCGTTCGCCAGCTGTATCATTCAATACCTGTGCGGTTTAGTTGTCCCTTTTTCTGTAGCTCAAAGTAAAATCCTATGTGTACTTCTGCCAGGTTGCTGCTTAGCTGCTGCAGCTATAGGAGGGGTAGGTAACTGTTGTGATGAGATTGTGGTATCACTGAATGATGGTCTTGATTCCTGGGTATTTCAGTCAGATAATTCTTTAATGCTTCATTTACACCTGCTTATTGCTTGAATTTTTCTTTCTTCCTCTAACATCGCCTTCATCCTAAGCGAATAGTGTTCCAATGATTTAGGAAGGTATGCATGTCCATATACAGAATGGGGGAACATTTCCAATACATGACCGTGGGTGTCTTTGAAACGGAATCCATTTCTGTGTGAAGCTGCCACCTACATGGGTTTTTTCCAGCTGGGTACGATGGATAATGAAAAAGACCAGAAGCCTTGGTCATTGTGCCCTGCTTCTAGCTGGCGGAGTTTGAAGCCAGTATGGATTTAACAGATGGGACCCTCCTGGCCTGTAGGGCTCAGCCCACATGATTCATTCACGCACTGAGCCATGGGGAAAAATTCTGTCTTGGCATAATGGTTTATGGTTGTGACAGTCTATTGTGTGGCAAGGCTCAGAAAGTATGCTCCAGTCATTAATATGCCTGCATGATAGAAAATTCATTTGATGTAAATAGCAGAAGCACAAGTTGCTGTTATTGAATAAAATAAAATATCTTTCTATTCCACTGGTGAATGTGGACTCTTTTTCAAAGGTGTGAGACAAGGTGTTTGTATCTAATCTGCTGTGGGGGCCTTGTTCTGACTCTATGTGGATACAAGTGCCTGTCCTGCTATTCTTTCCCATTGTAGTTGTCATTAATGTTTGCTGTACTATATAACGCTTAGAGGCAATGAAACAAAATGAATATATTTATGGGTTCAAAATGCTGCTTGTTTAACCTTAATTAGCAGTACATACTGCTCTACATGCAGTTCACAAACTGATTAGTGGTTGTGTTTTTGATTAAGACATTTTTCTTTCCTCTCCCTCCCCCCTATTTCATTAACCAGTTTCAGGCTGATTTATGCAGATTAGGTAGCACGTCTGTCAGCAGTTCACGATTTAAAACTGAATTGCCCGTTATATTTTCTGAAGCCCAAATATAATTTCAAGATTGAAATTTCAATTCTTAACTTGAAGTGTAATGTACGGCATAGCCGCTTGATCTTAGGAGGAGCTTTTTGAGTTTATTGGTATGCAGGCGTACTTGCCATTTAGATTCAGAAATTAGTGGAAGGCAAATGTTTTACAAAGGAAGCTGTGCTGAGAGCTCATCATTAAAGATGGTTGGCAGATATCTGAGCTGGGATGTACATGTGTGGTATTGTTACCAATAGTATATTGATAAATGAAAACAATTCAGCAATAGTCAGGAAAATTCCAAAAATCTTCTCCATCCAATATATTCCACTCCCACCTTTCCATCCACAACCCCAAATTAGAAATTTGGGATGTTAGTGCCAGTTTTTCTTTCTGTGTTTTGCTTTGCTTGCTCTTCCTATTAATCATTAGTCTTTTTCTTGTTTTCCTTCCGCATTTTCTTCTGGCCATTTTCCCCTCTGCTTTAATGGGGGAAAATGTGCTTTGTTTCATTTTACTCTGATATATGTTTCTTCGGTATTGTTTTTAGTATTGTATTATCTTTGTATGATCACTATTATCTGACTTATTCAATTTGTTTCTCTCTGCTTGGAATATTTCTTTTTTTTGCTTTTTAGCATAAATACTTGTATTCATATATTCATTCTCTGTACATGTCTCACTGTCACAAACGTTCCTCCCCCAACACTTTCTGTCTCTCTGTCTCTGTCTCTCTCTCTCTGGAGTATGTTGCTTAATGTTGCACAATTGCTCAGGAAGGGAGAGAAGTGTGAACATATTCACCAAAATGTTATTTGTGAGTAAACTCTAGAGTTCAAGATCACGTCACTTAAGATGTGGAAAAGACTAATCAAAGATGTAGTCAAAGTAGTCTTATTAAAAGCAAAGCAACAGGCACAAAATGTTGGAGGAACTCAGCACATCAAGCAGCATCAATGGAAGTGAATAAACAGTCGATGCCTCAGCCAGAAACATCAACTATTTATTCATTTCCATAGGTGCTGCCTGACCTGCTGAGTTCCTCAAGTATTTTGTGTGTGTTGCTTTGGATTTCAAGCTGTCTCGTGTTTCTTATTAAAAGCAAGCTATGTTGAGTGTTTCTTGGCACCATGCTCTCTTCTAATAAATCTGCGACACACTGATGAGTGTAGAGATGAAGGAAGCTGTGAGAAGGGAAGTGTATGGTCATGCACTTTGGCAGAAGGAATAAAGGCAGAGAATGTTTTCTAAATGGGGAGCAAATTGCGAAATTGCAGTACTTGGCAACTTGGGAGTGTTAGAACAGGATTCCATAAAGGTTAACTTGCAGGTTGAGTTGGTAGTAAGGAAGGCAAGTACAATGCATTCATTTCCAGAGGACCACAATATAGGAAGGATGTAATGCTGAGGCTTTATAAGGCATCGGTTAGACCACATTTGGAGCAGTTTTGGGTCACACATCTAAGAAAGTATGTGTTGGCATTGGAGAAGGTTCGTGAGGATGATCCCGGGAATGAAAGTGGTGGAGTAGGAGGAGAATTTGATTGCTGTGTGCTCAACTCACTGCAGCTCAGAAGAATGAAAGGGATTCTCACTGAAACCTAGTGAATATTAAAGCCCTAGATAAAGTGCTGTGGGTGTTACTATCTTGGAAGGTTCTAAGACCAGAGGGCACAGACTCTGAATAGTAAGACGTTCCTTTACATTAGAGGTGAGGAGAAATTTCTTTAGGCAGATAGTGATGAATCTGTGCAAGTTAATTGGCAAAGAGGCTGTGGAGGCCAAGTCATTGGGTATATTTAAAGCAGAGGTTGGTTGATAGATCCTTGATTAATAAGGACATCAAAGATTATGGGTAGAAGGCAGGAGAATGGTGTTGAAGGGGAAAATAAAGCAGCCATGATTGATGGTATGCAGAATGGCCTAATTCTGTTCCTGTGTCCAATGATCTTGCATTAAGTAGGAGCTGTGGAGATGGGGAGCATGCATTATGGAAAAGTAGAGACAACAGAATATTTTTCAGGCTTTCATTGCTTGTGTGATATCCTATGGTTGCTGATTATTTTTAGCGTAATGATTTATTACTTATAATAAATGAGGTTACTCTTCCAATTTTACATATGTAAAATAAAAAGTAATCCATGTCTCAATCCATATTGGACAAGTCGATTATCATTTGTAACAATTTTTTGCATTTGTTATCCTGTCCATGTGCCTCCATCCGTTCAATACCAATGTTTCAAAATGTAAGTGTATTTGTTCCCTTGTTGCAGCTTCTCCTTCCTCTTATTTTATCAGCAGTATTTTCAGATTGAAGTCTAGTTGGTGGAAATCAGTTACTAGACTACTTAAGAAATAATCACATTTGTTCCACTGTCAGCTTTGGTGGTGTATTGAGGTTTCAAAGAGGGAGTTGATTGATTGGATCAGATTGCACAGTTTTGGACTGCTACAACATTGACCAATGTGTGATGTTTGTGTTTTATCCTTAAATTCATTAATAGATCTTGCTTAAAGACCCTGTGGTAATTCTTAGACTTTTTTGTGTAAGTGATGTGGAAAAGAGTAACATCATTCTAGGATTTGTAACCAGATAGTTCAGCAGTCAGCTTTGCACTTTCATAATAATAGTAATTTTCCCAGCAGAGATTCACCCTCTGGTATCATTTGTAGTCATGGTAGAAACAGAAACAAATGCTAATCAATTTTTTACATCTTTGTTTGTTATTCTGAAGAGTGATATTCTGCAGTCTTGGAATGAATATATACAGTTTTGTTCAGCCAAGTAAGAAAACCCATTTAACATTAGAATATAGAGTAATGTGCAAAAGTCTTAGGCACCCTAAGACTTTTGCACAGTACTCTATTTGTCAATGCAGAGTGGATAATGAGTTTATAAATCTGGTGGGAGCAAACGATATTGGGAATGGTGAGGGTGGAGCATTGTGGGAGGTGTGTGGGAAGGTGGCAGAGAAGGATGGCGTGGGCACGAGTGCAGATGCACCCAGCTCTGAGATACCAGGCAAGGTCATATGGTTCTAAACAATTGGTTTATTGATGATTACAGATTGGCTCTTTCTGTGCAAATCTGTCTTGTTCTTCCATGTGTTTAAGTACAGATTGAGTTTAATTTGCCTCAAATGCAAGGAAAGCTGGTGAGCCATTCCTGCAGACTCAGTTGGAAGAAGGTTAACAGCACATGCTAGCATTCAGCCACCCAGTCTGTCCAAGGAACAGACTTGTTATGTGTAGTGAAATTTTTGCAGCTTCTCGCTTGCTAGTGTGTCTGCTGTGTAAGTGCTATTTCTCCTGCTGTTTGAATGGTGCTGAAGAAATTTTTGACCAAGTTTTTACATTCAGGAAAAATCAAAAATCACAAAATTATGGTTTTAAGTAATAAATAATAATTGAATATTATTTTGCCCAAGGAACTCAGTGAGACAGACAACATCTGTGGAGGCAGAGGAGTGGTTGATGGTTTGGGTCCAGGTCCTGCATCACTCCTGGCTGGTTACTTCCACCACATGGCTTTTTTTTTGCTCCAGATTACAGCATCTGCAGTCTCTTGTGTAGCTCAGTATTCATGTGTGTTTGCATATGCTCCACAATGTGGCTTCTTTCAACACCGCTACTTGTTGTTTCCATTCACAAAACTTTGTCCCCACCTTTGTAATCTATCCTGAGTGGCAGGGCCGCCTTCTGCCTCGATGATATGATGAAATTATGTATTGTTACCTGTCCTTTGAAAAATTAATCTGTAACCCCCGGGTAACAATCTGAAATAAACTCAACCTCAATATCAAACAACAGTTCTAAATCTCTGACTTTAGCATAATTTCAGGATTCTACTGGAATTATTTTCAGGATTTCTCATTTGAAGGCCATCAAACGGATGATTGATTGCCAGGATATGCAAAAAAAAGTGCACTTTCAGCAGCATCTGCCCGCTTGATCAGTGCTCGGGCTTGTGGCTTTGCGTGGCATGTGGCATTTAGGTCCCATCAGCCTCGGGGTGGGGGGGGGGGGGTTACCTCAGTGTGCAAATTGCAGGCAGTCACAAGACGTGCATGTAGCTTTGCGAGTTGCCACTGTTCTTTGACCCTGCATTTCCTGGTCATGTTAGTGCTCAGAGCAGTCTTGCTGATTCGTTGCTCTCTACTGAGGAAGCCATCAGTGTACAGAGCATGTGGTTCAAGAGCCAAGACTTACCTGAAGATATTCTTCAGTTCACACCAACTACAGTCCTGAGAACAATGGTACTGCACAGCAACAAAGTTCTGGCCAGAGTGGAGGAACACTCATGTTCCATAGCCCATATCCTTTGTGTGCAGCTGGATCCTGTCGATGTCTTCAGGCCATTTTGTAGTGTAGCAGGCCAGGGTGTTGTGTACATTTTCATCTTGTGTACACAAAATCCATTTTCTACTTCCCTGCCCCACTCATTTGAAGTAGTTCTCCAAATCCCTTTTACCGCACCCTATAATTTGCCTTTTCGTTCATGTGTTTTCATTCAGTATATGTGGGGAAAAAACTGGATGTCATCAAAGCTTATCATCAAAGGTACAACAGCATCATTCCTTTCCTTAGAAGTTTGTGTAGATTTAGCATGCTACCAGAAACTTAGACACATTTCTATAGAAACACAGTGGATAATATCCTGACTGGTTGCATCACACCCTGGTATAAAAACACCAGTGCCCAGGAATGGACAAGTCATATCCCATCCATCACATACAATGCCCTTTCCACTGTCGAGCATGTTTATGTGGAACACTGTCAGAAGAAAGCAGCATCCATCATCGACAGCCCTCACTATCCAGGCCATGTTCTCTTCTCACTACTTCTATCATGCAGAAGTTAGAGAAGCCATAGGTCCCACACCAACAGCTTCAGGAACAACCATTACCTTGATGTTATCAGGCTCCTGATCTGTAATGGATAGCTTCACTCACCACAACGCTGAACTGATTGTACAACCTACTTCTCAAGGATACTAAAACTCAAGTTCAGAGGATTATCACTTTTTTTTAAATTTGTACCATTTGTCTTTTGGACATTGGTTGGTTGCTTGTCTGTCTTTGTTTATGTATATTTTTTAAAAATTATATTGTAGTTTTTAATAGATCCCTGCAAGAAACTAAATCTCAAGGTAGGATATGGTAACATTCACATACTTTGATAATGGTCAATTGGTTATGGCGTTTGATGTTTTTAAGGGAATAGTACTCGTATGTATTTTATACACATATATATTTCACTGGTGCAAATCTGGTATTTTATTCTGTGATCAGGTAACCACAAGATGCTCCACAAGCAAGGGAAATCCTGTGACTGTCTGAGGTCTTAGCTATTGGGGTGGAGTGTTATCTCCATTTTTCTGCTTCTCCTTCTCTGTTCCTTTCGACAAAGAGGGAAACAATAGACCCACTTGTAACATGGATGGATGAGAGTGATTGAGCGTAAGCCCACGGCATGAACGTTACTGTGCACGAGTGGTTGATGAAGTGCAGCAGGTGTGAGGAAATGCATAGGACGGATGATTACCTGCAAATTGGGACGTTTTGAGAAGTGTGCTAGAGTGGGCATAAGAGCAGACTGAAATGTGGATGATGTTTGTATCAACATTTATGTAAATGGACCAATGTATTTACTTTCCTGCCCTGCTTGGATTCTTTGCTTTGCTTTTAGCATTGACTCCGTGAATAAGGCAGTTGAGCTCATGGACACACTTTCGCAGTTTTATCTACAACTGCCTCCTTCCTTTTGTCGAGATGAATCTGTCTCTGTGCCCCAGATCTGACCACAACAGTAAATGCAAGTGATCTCACTGAAAAGTATTCTTCTAACCTCTTGCTGTTTTCCTGACTCCCAAGATTCATGAAACTGTACATTAAGGAACATTGCTTAAATTATGATGGTGACTCAATATATGAAGTGTAGGTACTGGTCAGCTGGGTACAGAGGGTACTTTACACACTCCAGTAGCTGTTTATTAGTTACGGATAGCCCTGCAACCATGTTAAAAGTGGTGGATTTGGAACAGAGCTCAGAACTGGAATCTTAAAGGCATTATAAGGAATTAACAACAATAATGGAGTTGTATTCCAACCACAGTTGGTAATGTCATGGCTCACTCTAAAAATATCAAGTTACTGTTTACCATCAATTTTTCCTTTGGTGCTTGGAGTAGGAAATGTAATTCCTTCCTCTCCTCGGGGTAGGAGACTGAAGCTATTTAGAATGTTTAAATTTTTAGGATTTATGTTGGCAAAAAGTTTAGAGATTATAATCTTAATTTTTGTCCCATTATTGTTTATTAATGTTTCTTTTGACATTCCTGAAAGCTGAAATGAGTTTGTTTTCTCTGTGGGAATACTTGTAGAAAAATCTTGCACGACTGGATCGTGGGCATCATAGCGATGTAGTTGCTGTGTGATCAGCGGTAGGCTTAATTCAGCAGCAGTTCCGGGTTTCCATGGGGTTTGTTTAACTATGGCACGTTAGCCAGGATCCAGAGACAACCCCCTGGCTGGCTGCCGTCTGCAGTTCTGCCGGCTCACTGCTGGCTCTTGCTTCTGGGCATTGCAACGTAGAAGTCAAAAACAAGCTGGAGCTCTGGTGCCCTTTGGAACACCTGTTCTACTGCTGGATTTGGTACTGAGCTCATGAATGGAGCACAAGGGCTTTTTGTCATGGATCTTTTGATTTGAATAGGATCACTGATCCTGACTGAAACGGTAAGCATGCATTTAGGGAAAAAATGAAAATCAAATCATGTTACTGGGATTAGAAGGCATGAGTTTTAAGGAGAGACTGGATTGGCTGGGGCTTTATCCCTCTGGGGCATGGGGAGGCTGAAGGGTAAATTTGTAGAGACATATAACATCATAAAGCCATGAGTAGAGTGAATGGTCACGGTCATTTTTTCAAGCTAGATGAGTTTCAAATCGGAGAGCATAGGTTTAAGGTGAGCGGAGAAAGACTTGTAGGGAAGTCAAATGTGGAAAAACCTGAGAAATGGTAGAGGTGAACCAAATACAGTATTTGGAAAGAGATTCAGCAGGTACATGGATAGGAAAGGTTTGGAGAAACGCGGGCCATGTGCACTGGTACCACAAGAAGGAAACTTTGTGGTCATGGGTAAGTTGGGTCCAATGGTCTATACCTGGGCTCTCTGACTCAAGTAACAAAAATTAGGCTGATGTTAGAAATTGGAAATAAACACATTACATACTGGAGCCACTCAGCAGGATTCACTGCTTCAGCTGTCCCATAAAACAGAGCAGGCTGTAAGTGGCAACTCTGACAGTTACTGACCTGAAAACATTAACGTGGTTTCTTTTTACACAGATGCTGCCTGATCTTCTGAGTGTTTCATAGAGTGCTTAACTTTAGCTTTATTGTCTTAAATCATTTTTAGCACTTAAAATGAGATGGTGCAGTTAATAGAGCTGTGGTTTCACAGCACCAGAGACCCAAGTTTGATTCTGAGCTCTGGTGCATCTGTGTGGAGTTTGCATGTTTTTCCTTGTGCGTTTCCTCTTGTGCTCTGGTTCCCTTCCACATCCCAAAGGTGTGTGTGTTGGTAAGTTAATTAGTTACTATAAATTGTGAGTGATTGTCGCTGTTTGAATCTGCCTCATGCCCATAAATACCTCAGCTCCAAGCACAAAGTGCAGTGATTAGTTGTATTGCATACATGCCACTTGCCAATCATAAGCCACCTAGGCTCAAATTATGCTTCGACTCTGATCTAAAATTTAAAGTTAATTTTTGAATAAATCTTTTGTGTCATCTTGGGGAAAGCAACAGGACATTCTATGGAAATACACTCAGTGGCCGCTTTATTAGGTATACCTGAGCACCTTGTTAATGCAAGTATCTAATCAGCCCATCATGTGGCAGCAATTCAATGAATTAAAAGCAGGCAGGCATGGCCAAGAGGATCAGTTGTTGTTTAGATCAAACATCAGAATGGGGAAATGTGATCTAAGTGACTTTGACCATGGAATGATTGTTGGTGCCAGATGGGGTGGTTTGAGTTTCTCAGAATCCGCTGATCTCCTGGGATTTTCATGTACAACAGTCTATAGAGTTTACAAAAAATGGTGTAAAAATACGAAAAAAAACATCCAGTGAGCAGCAGTTCTGTGAGCGACAATGTCTTACTAACAAGAGAGGTCAGAGGAGAATGGCTAGACTGGATCAAGCTGACAGGAAGGTAACAGTAACTCAAGAATTGTGATTAAGTAATTTGTTGTACTGTTGATCTGGCATCTGCTAAATTGTTTTCAGACATCTCCACCTATTTTTCCACTGTTTATTCTCAAAACTTGTTTTTATTGTCTTAGTTTATTGAAATACCTTTGTAATATACAGTGACATTGCTCTGCTTGCTTCTGATTGTATAAATTTTGCAATTTGAGAAGGAGTACAGCCTTAATTTTTAATTTTGTAGACAGCAATTGTCAGTGTTCAGGTAAATGCAGTATAAAAAGTGATGTTTTGAATTAAGTTCAACCGTTTAATATTCTCTTTTAATAATGGCCTTGGATGATTTCATTTCAGAAGTGCTTTGCATCCTTTGGTAAAACCCATTGGGGAAAATGAACCTGATGTGGCAACAAATGCTGAATTAGTAAATACATGAACTTGGGCTCCCCATTGATAGCTGATTGTACTTCTGTTATCATTGGACAACAAATGTTTTCAAAAGTATTGCTTCCTCAGAATTTTTTTTTGGTTTATGATAGACTGCTTGAAGATGAATGCAAATACAATTTCAGAATACTTGTATCACGTAGGAATTTGGAGAAACAACAAATTAACTTTTATTGAATATAATTGTTTAATTGCATAATGGTGCTGATGCTTTGCAATAGGTCAACTAAGTTAAAAATAATTTGTTAATGATTTTCATTTGTACTCAGTATCTGAGGCTTCTCGTTTAAGTGTCCACAATAATTCACCAGCATTGATGGATTCCAGTTGCCCTGGTATCTTTTCTCCATGACCACAATGTCCTGATGAAGCCTTTCACCATGTTCGTCACTAACAGCACCAAGATTTGCAGGGAAGAAGTCTAACTAAATGGGAATGCAGAAAATGAATCTTTAGTGACATGTTGCATTTCATGGTGTTATATGCTTGAACCATGCTTTCAACCAGAGTACTTTGGTGCTCTGTAGATGCCGGGAAAAATTTCAGCAACTTCCTTGAATGCCTTCCATGTGATTTTCTCCGGTCCCACTAGAAATTCTTCAAATTACCTGTCATTGGTGACCTGTTTGATTTATGAACCAACAAAAATGCTCTCCTTAATATTGGCATTAATTATTCTGGGAAGCATGTCTCAAATATCAAAATCCTTCATAGAAATTTTTGTGTCTGGTGATAGCAAATTCCATCCTTACAGTCCTGAACCCAATAATTATTACTAAATCCTGTCCTGCCATGCAGCAGCCGCACCGCCTAAGCATGCCTGGACAAGATAGGAAACTTCCCAGCTTACCTTGAAAGCAACATTTTAATTGACTTGAATTATGAATTGAAATAATAAACATAAGTTTATTAAAAAATGGTGCGTGATAGGGAAATTTCATGGTGATTTTCATGATCAGTAGCCCAACATTCATAAGATACACCTAAAGGTATTCAGGAATCAAAATCTTTGCTGTCCAGTGGCCTTCCTCCTACTTTAGTACTAACCTGTTGCAGTGATGTTAATAATGCTGAGCACTTACTTGAACTTTTTTTAAGCAAAAGAAATCTTCTGACATTGAAGCTATATTTTTAAAGCTACTTCAGTACTGAATAGCAATGTGGAATGAGAATTAGATTTATTAAAGGCCAGTGATCCTGCTATCATTTGTGTTCACATCAGAAGTTAATGTAAGGATGTTCGCTGCTTAAAAACCACTTCAAGATTGTAGTCCAAGGAAATGTGAAATTGCTTCCTTCTTGCATTTCTTTCCAGTTAATTTGTCGTCAAGGACGATTTATTAAATGTTACACAATTTGATCTATTCTTAATCTGGCTAGCTTTTCTTGATGATTTGAGACTACTGTGAATTTTCTGCAGCTACTGTTAAAGGTAGAGTGTGAACATGTGCAGGATTCAACAGTGAAACTTTTTTATTAGACAAATAAATCTATATTGCCAGCATCTGCACCTGACTTCAATGCAAGTGATCCCGGGTTCAATTCCAGCTGTCTCCTTGCACGCTCTCCTTCCTTGCTGTGTTGAGCATTGAGCTAGTAACTTGGCCTCGTTAAAAAACAAACAAATGCGAAAGAACCGACAAGGTTGGTGCTCGATGTGCCACAAGATGTGGAAAGGAACAACAAATAAATCTACTGACCCTTGGCAGTAGGTTGGAAGGGCTTGTGTTGCATGCTTTTTTTTTGCAGTATTTCTCATCATGTCTTCTCTTGTCTATTGTGATGCTTATTTCTGATAATCATCACCTTATACCCTTTATAGCTCAGCTTGTACTTGATATATTTCTCCTTTACTCAATTATCTTTTTGTTCAGAGCATTTTCTGATTTTAATGAAAGGCACTGTCTGAATTGATGTATCCTTTGATAAGCCCTATGCTTGGTGGGCTGAGTATTTCTCTATGATCTTCCTTTTGATTTTAGATAATGTTCTTGTACTTTTTTGCAACAATTGTCGAAGTGTTGTTCTAGAGTTGAGGTGCAAAAAGGGCAGTAGGATGTATAATTGGTAATAAATATATGGTATTGTTTTAATTCTTGGGAATAAGAAGACAGCTTTATTTTCTTATCAGCTCAGAGCTTTTTGTGTTTTATCTGGATTAGTATTAAGGCTGATTTATACTTGTGTGTACGGGCTGCGCCATAGCCCTGATTTTCACTTCTGCGTCGCTCTACACCGTAGTGAGCATGCACTGTTGTGCGCCAAAATGCTAGTTGGCGGTGGGGTTTCTATGCCACAGTGTTGAGTTTCTTCATGAGAGACGTGGACGAGGAAATGCATTTCAAACATTTTCACGTGTCGGCAGGTAGATTTGACAATCTGGTTCATCTATTTCATCTCGGTGTACGCACAGCCTACAGACATGGTGGAGAAGAAGCAACTGGAAATGCATAGGAGGAAATGCGATGCTACCAAGCGGACCAATCACAGTTGTTGCGGTCTGTGTTGCCACGACGTGTGAGTAACTTATTTGGAGAGGTGCACGTCACCCTACTGCGTAGGACACGGTGTAGGGTACACGACGCATACGGCGTAGATGCGACGCTCAAGTATAAATCAGCCTTTACTCACATCACTGGCTTGTTACAGTGTGGTGGATTCTGCAACTGCACGTATCTCACCAGTTCCTCTGCGACCAAAGCAGCGACTGATTATTGTAAATACTTGGATCATCCGTCCTCTTTACATACACCCCCTTATGTGTATATCTGTCCTGCAATGACTGATGCAATGGACAATATTAGTGCTAAGTTTAATTAATTGATAACCTACATGAAGCAAATATAGTAACCCTTACTTGGAACATCATCATACTGGAATGAATCCAGGCATACAGTTTTAAACTTGCAGCACAGTGTTGGTATCATTAGACCTTACATGGTGGTGAACACTATTACTTCTCCACGACACTTCATCTACTTCCAAAAACAGATTGTTTCCTTTTCAGGGAGCATTGGTCCTGCAGGGTTAATAGCTGAATAGAACAGTTAAACACTAGTCATCGAATTTTATTCAGAATCTGAAGTTATAATATCATAAAGATAAATGGCTTCTGACCATTAGACCCTGCTTTGTTATTCATCTAGTTCACGGATGATTTTCTACCCCAGGGCCATCCCTATATCCTGTAATCCCTTTGCAAAACACAACAGCTGGCTTTCTAGTCATCCAGGGTTGAAAATTCCAAATTTTCACCACCCTGTGTGAAGACATTTGTCATTTTGATCTTGAACATACCCCATATGGTGCAACTGTGCCCCCAGTCTTGGATCCTCAGTCAGCAAGAGCTGCGTCCCTTCATTTAACCTGTCCGGATAGTTGTCTTCATGCACGTCAGCACAGGAGCAGGAGTAGGCCATTTGGCTGCTCATGCCTGCTTCATAATTCAGTAAGATCACGGCTGATCTGTCACC
This sequence comes from Hypanus sabinus, assembly GCF_030144855.1. NCBI lineage: Eukaryota > Metazoa > Chordata > Chondrichthyes > Myliobatiformes > Dasyatidae > Hypanus > Hypanus sabinus. Next base: position 35,212,942 of record NC_082716.1, on the reverse strand, counting down.
TCCGTACTATCCTTCATTCTCTTAATATTAATAAACCTATTGATCTCTACATTCCGGTCCCCCGGTTAAAGAATTCCACAGATTGACATTCCTCTGACTGAAGAAATTTCTATGTGACTTGGTCATCACAATTTTAAACAGGTTGCCCTATTCTGAGACTGTGATCCCAAGTTCTCTACTCTTCTGATGTCTGCCCTGCATCTAACTTTGTAAGATTTTTCATAACTTACAATGAAATTTCCCTTCTATTTTGAATCTGCTGGTTCAACTGAATTCTGTAGCTACAATGTAGAGGTGAGATTTTTTGAGGAGTGAAATTCACTTCGAAGTATGATCAGTATAACCTCCTTTTGTCATTTCACAGAAAAGTGTTGCAGCAGTCGGAGTTTGTTGCCTGAGCAAGGTTTAATTGACGTAGTTTGTGGATCGGACTGTAAATCACATTATGATGTGTTTTCTGGTGTCTGGCCGCTCCTATTTCTGTTGCTGTTTTGGGGTGATTTTTGCATCGAGCCAGCCTGCACATAATGAACACTGAGCTGAACCGAATATGGACTCATTCGTTTTTGTGTTTTGTGTTCTCACTCGTTCTTTTTTTGTTGCCATTTGTGCATGGAGCATGTTTTTCTTTGAACGGGTTCCATGGCTGTCTGTGGGAAAGACTACTCTTGGGCTTGTATACTGTATACGTACTTTGACAATAAATGTACTTTGAATCTTTGAAAGTGCTTTGTAGTTTTTTCCATCATGCATTGTACCAATCATAAACACCACTAATTTAGCTTAAACTGAAACATGAGGTGCAAAAATCTGAGAGAGCAAAGGGCAGAAAAAACATTTGTTTTACAGATTTACAGATCTTTAATTGCCATTTTTATGACATGAGGGTGTTTTAAACCTAAGCTTATTTCATAAAGATGCATTTTAAAAATGTGAAGCATCAAGGCCTTGGGTAAATGATCTGAGGAATATATTTTTAGGAATGTCGAGAAAACTGCATTTGGAAACAAAGAAGTGAACTTTGGTTCATAAGGCTAAGAACTGAAGTACAATTTAACTTCCAGCTTCCTTGCAGCACAGCAGCTTATGCAAAATACACCTTTCAGCTAGGCTCAGAGAAAATATCAAATCATCCAAACTTTGTACCATGATTAGAGTTATTTTGCAGATACAATCCAGGGGTAAAGTACAGTTGTTCTAAGGATAATCTGTAGTACTGAACTTGTCCTGAGCTCTTATCAGCAGTGGCAGCGGTGTTCATCGATGACTTTGTGGTTTTAACACAGTTAAAAGACATGCACTCTTATTTCTTCAGTGACTTGTTGAACTTGAGTGGAAATTTTGAGTCAGAGTCATAGTCTTGCAATAAGGTTGTGGTTTGCTAATAACTTAATTAGTTACTTAGCGATACAGCGTGGAATAGGCCCTTCCAGTTCTTCTAGTTGTTCCACTTCAGAAACCCCTATTTAACCCTAATCTAATGACAGGAAAATTTGCAATGTCCCCGGTATGCCTTTGACTGGGAGAAAACCGGAATGCCTGGAGAAAACCCATGCATTCCACAGGGAGGGCATATAAGACTCCTTACAAATGATACTAGAATTAAACTCCAAGTTCTGACACCCTGAGCTGTAATATCATCATGATAACCAGTTCCAGCTCTTGGCCTTCTAGATTCTATAATCTGAATTTTAATCATATTATTTTCCTAAAGACATCAGATGACTTTTGACTAAACTACTGGAGCTGGCCAGAGAATGATCGGTAAATTAGTCACTTTTAGCTATAAATACAATGATAGGGTATAGAGCTTTTTCAGCAGTGTTCTGAAATTCTGTTTTCTGCCTAGTCTCCCCATTCAGAATTATTTGCTTACCATGATAGAATGACAGAGCAGACTCAATGGGCCAAATGGCCTACACTATTCCTGTGACTTATGACAATATGGAACTTCATCTAAATGGGAGAACGCGGTATGTCATCTCCTGTTTGAACCTTTCCTGCATCCCCTCTTGCCCAAAGGAATATCATTGTGGGGTTGAGAATAGATAATAAGAGGTGAGAGCAGGTTAAGTTCAGAGGAGATATGTAGGTCAAGTACTCTTTATACAGAGTAGTGGGTTCCTGGAATGTACAGTCTGGGGTGGTAGTGGAGGCAAGTACAACAGGGTGTTTAAGATGCTGTCAGTTAAGTTCATGAAAGAGCAGAGAATGGGGCGATATGAACATTATGCAGGCAGGAATTAGTTTAGTTAGGCATTTAATTCACAACATTGTGTGTCGACGGGCCTGTTCCTGTATTGTACTGTTCCATGTTCTAAGTTCCAAGTTGAAGATGATGTTTATCAAAGGCATTGCGTTCCGTGCTTTCTTCAGTAAGTAAATAAGTTGAAATACCACACTGAAAGGTAGATTGTGGCATAAAAGTAAAGAAAATTTTAACATATTATGACTGTTCTTTAATCTTTCATCAAGGGTGTCATTCTTTTAGTATTAAGATTCATTTTAATTTGCTAACTTAGTTGATTTTCCTCACATTTGGGGCTGGTAAAATGTGCTTGTGTTTGACTCTGTGATCACAAGCTATCAAGTCATTACAAGACAATTATATTTTAAAATTTTATTCCTTTCTGCTTTTCCTTGCCGTACCTACCCATTTACATTGCTCCCTGCTTTCTATGCACGAAACCTTATTCAGTGTATACATATTTGTTGATCTGGAGCTTCATGGTTTGCTTTAGGATTTTCATTTGTTATTCCTGCTCTGTAACTGGAAGTTCAAAATTGTGAAAAAAATTTGTTGGTGATTTCAAGATGTGACTTGAATTTCAGTATGGAGAGAACACCAACAATAATTGCGTATAATCATTGTATACCGTTTGGTGGTATTTAACTTAAAATGAAAGAAAAAGACTATGTAAATCATCTTGACTTGTTAGGTCCTTTACAAGAACACAAGAAAAGGTGAAGATTGGAGCAGGGATAAGTAATCAGGCCATTCAAGCCTGCCCCACCATTCAATATGATCATGGCTGATCTATGCTGGCGTCAACTCCTCTTCTGCCATTTCTCCCTACTCCACTCTTCCTTGTTCTGGCAAATACTTATACACCTCCAGTTCAGAGGAGAAAAGTCTTGGAGCATTCGTTTGGCAGTTGGGATAGTGGCATGCTCCTCCTGCAGGAGGTGGTAGCTTTGGGAGACTTCCAGAGTCACATCTGAGGTACAAGCGGAAAGGAAAGGGGAGTAGACAGGTAGTGCAAGATTCACCTGTAGCAGTTCCACTCAAAAACAAGTATAGTGTCATGGGAGAATGCCCCCCCTTCACCATTTCCTCTCTCACCTTGTCTCCTTGCCTGCCCATCACCTCCATCTGGTGCTCCCCCCTCTTTTATTTCTTCCTTGGCCTTCTGCCCTCTTCTTTCAGACTCCCCCTTCTCCAGCCCTGTATCTCTTTCACCAATTAACTTCCCAGCTCTTTATTTCATCCTTCCCCCTTCAGGTTTCACCTATCACTTTGTGTTTCTCTCTTCCCTCTGCCCACCTTTTAAACCTACTCCTCAGTTTTTTTTTTCTCCAGTCCTGCTGAAGAGTCTCGGCCCAAAGCATCGACTGTACTCTTCCATAGATGCTGCCTGGCCTGCTGAGTTCCTCCTTGTTTGGATTTCCATCATCTGCAGATTTTCTCTTGTATCATGTTGTGGACTAGCTGGTGGGTTTCAGTTCAGAGCAAGGCAGCAGTAGCCAAGTTTGCTTCATCTTTAGCCAAAGGCGAAATGCTGATAGACTTGAGGGTAGTTGTGCCTTTAGTTGAGAGGAGCAGCAAAGAAAAACCTGGAACTCTATGGGAGCTGTAGGCCAGTGAATCTAATATCTATGGTAGGTAAGTTACTGGAGAAGATTCTGGGGGATATGATATGCATGCATCTGGTTGATTAGGGAATGTACATGGGAGATCATGTCTTATGAACATGGTTGAGACCGTTGATGATGTGACCAAGGAAGAGGATGAAGACAGGGTGGTAGAATTGGCTTATAGGGTGTTCAGTAAGGCCTTTAGTATGGTTCTTCAGTAGGCTGTTGTGGAACATTAGAACATATGGTATCCAGGGAGAGCTCACTAACTGAATACACAACTGACTTGATGGTAGAAAGTTGTTTCTTGGACTGGAGGCACATACCTCATGGTTTGCCCATGGTTAGTCATCTGTATCAATGTACAAGGCATGGTTAGTAAGTGTGCAGATGACCGTATAGTGGACTGAAAAGAAGATGTCTTCTTACAGGGCATTCTGATCAGCTGAGGAAGTTGGCCAAGGAATGACAAATGGAGTTTAATTTGGATAAGGGTGAGATGTTGCATTTTGGAAAATAAAGTCCAGGTAGGAGTGTCACAGTGACTGATGGGTCCACGGGGAGTACTGTAGCACAGAGGGACCTTGGAGTAGAAGTACATAAACAGAGGCACAGGTGGACAGGAGGGTGAAGAAGACTTTTGACATGTTGGTCTTCATAAGTTATGGCATTGAGTATAAAAGATGGGAGGTGATGGTGTCACTAATGGGATCTCACTTGGAATATTGTGCTCGGGCTTGTTTTGCCCTACCATTGGAAGATGTTAGTAAATTAGAAAAAGTGCAGAAACAATTTCCAAGGATGATCGAGGGACTGAGTTGCAGGGAGAGGATGGACAGGCTAGGACATTATGCTTTAGAGTGTAGGAGTCTTAAGAGGTGACTTTATGGTGTATAAAATCATGAGGGTGACAGACAGGGTGAATACACTTGTTCCCAGAGTTGGGATATAAAGAACTAGAGGACATAGATTTAAGATAAACTTGATAGGCAACTTTTTACACAAAGAATGATATCAATATGGAAACAGTTGCTAGAGGAAGTGGTTGAGGCAGGTACAATAATAGCTTTTGAAAGATACTTGCACAGGTACATAGATTGGAAAGGTCTAGAAGATTATGAGTCAGATGCTGTCAAAAAGGACCAGGCATCTTGGTTGGCATGGAGTCAAAGGGCCTTTTTGTGTGCATTTTGACACTGACTCTAAACATTATCCTGCCAAAACAAACAGGGTAAATGTAAATACAAAAGATTGAGCAGATGCTGGCAATCCAAAACAACACACACAGAGTGTTGAAGGAACTCATCAAGTCAGGCAGTATCTATGGAAATGAATAAACATTCGACATTTCACGCTGAGATCGTTTATCATGACCCAATCAATACCCAGTCAACCTCTTCTCAATTTATGATAAAATAGAGGAAGAAGTCATCATTCATGTTGTTAAGAAATGGCTTATCATATTTATTGACCTGGAGCTACTGTGCTAGAAACCGTGGGGCCCCAAATAAAGAGGATTAAAAGTCTGTGATAAAAATGAAACCTCTATTTTTAAAAAGTGCTAAATGAAGTTGTTTTAATTTGTGGAATGGGTGAGAACAATTTTAAATTGTTTTTTTTTTAAAAAGTTAATAATTTGGCTGCCTTTGCCTTAAACCAGGAGTTCCCAACCTTTTATGCCGTGGGTCCATGGACCCCAGGTTGGGAACTCCTGCCTGAAAGGGTGAAGGTTTAATTTGGGCTTTCAAGAATAAATGAAACTTTGCAGGGTTGGAGAACATAAGAAGTAGGAGCAGGAGTAGGCCTTCCAGCCCATCGAGCCTACACCACCATTCAACAAGATCATGGATGATCTGTCCGTAAACTCAGCTCCATCTACCTGCCTTTCCCCCATAACCCTTAATTCCCCCACTATGTAAAAATCTATCTACCTATCTTAAATATACTTAGTGAAGAAACCTCAACTGCTTCCCTGGGCAGAGAGTTCCACAGATTCTCCACTCTCTGGTGGAAAAACAGTTTCTCTCCTCTCTATCCTAAATCTTCTCCCTTGAATCTTGAGGCAATGTCCCCTAGCTCTAGTCTCACCTACCAATGGAAACAACTTTCCTACTTCTCTTATCTATCCCTTCCAAAATTTTGTATGTTTCTATAAGATCCCCTCTCATTCTTAATTCCAGAGAGTATAGTCCCAGGCGACTCAATCTCTCCTCTAGGTTAACCCCGCTCATCCCTTGAATCAAACTGGTGAACCTCCTCTGCACTTCCTCCAAAGCCAGTATATTCCTCCAGGTACGGAGACCAGAACTGCATGCAGTACTCCAGGTGCGGCCTCACCAGTACCCTGTGTAGTTGCAGCATGACCTCCCTGCTCTTGAATTCAGTCCCTCTAGCAATGAAGGCCAACTGGCTTATCATTCTGTGATCTTGTGATGGAATCTGCAAAGATATGAATGTAGTATCTGGATAATTCAAATAGTCTTTGAAATTCAGAGGGATTGTATTCAGTTTGCAAGGATCACACACCTGTGCACTAATTCTAACCTTTAACTATTGACCTTCTGAGATATAAATTTTCTGTTATGAAGTTGCAAAGTATGAGTATTCATTTATGAATTTTGTAATTACTGTGAAGAGATTCTAGAGGTGCTGTGATATATAGATATTCCATCTTTGTACAGATCCATGCCTGTTAAAATCAAATCTGATTTAAATAATAAAGTAACAGCATTGAATGAGGCCATTTTATAAAAAAAAAGCTTTAGTAGATGTACGTACTGTGGTTGGAACTTCCAATTGCTGCAGTCTACTGTATATATTTTTATATCTGTCCTTAGTCTTTCCTTTCCAGTACTTTATTTGATACAGTCCTTGTCTCTGTGGTCATTTATCATAAAAGCATTCCAAGCTGTGGAATACATTGATGTGAAAACCTTTTTTTTTCCTCTAATGTTCCTTTGTTCTTTCATAACTGGTACTATGACCTGTAATAGAAGATAGAAACTATGACCTCCAACTACTAGAAAACACCATTTACTCTTTTAAAACTCTTTATGGCTTTAGAAAATGTGTACCCCTCCCTAACCCAGCAGTTCAACAAAAGATGGTAGCCACAATTAAATCTTCAACTTCCCCCTTTCTTTCTAGTGGGTGTCTTCCACCTTCCCTACCAACCCTGAAGAAGGGTCTTAGCCTGAAACGTCAACTATTCGTTTCCATAGATGCTGTCTTACCTGCTGAGTTCCTCCAGCATTTTGTGCATATTGCATTGAATTTGCATGATTGTTTTGGTGAATCCTTGCTGTTCCCTTTCCGTAAATCTAATATTCTGAAGTGACCATAACTTATGTTATTGCCTCTGTATTAAGTTTAGAGTTTGACCAGATACCTGGTAAAATATGTATTTTGTGTGTACTACCAGATGCATTTGTTCCTCCAATCTGTGAAACATGTTAACTTTTGGTGCCACGCACACATAATCCTGGAGGACCTCAGCAGGTCAGGCATCATCTATGGAGAGGAATGAACAGTCAATATTTTGGGTCGGATCCTTCATCGGGAATAGAGAGTTGAAGTTTTGGGCTGAGATCCTTCATATGGTCTGGAAAGGAAGGGGAAGAATCAAGAATGTCGAGGGATGGGGAGCAGTACATGCTGAAATGTGATAGGTGAAACCAGGTGAGGAAATTTGGTGCTCCTTTTTAAACAAAATATACTAGACAGTTCTTGCCATGAAATTGTCCTTGCCTATGGGGTGGTTCAAAGGAATCATTTTGCTGTTCATTGGTAATATAGCAGTGAATAAGCAGCCTTTTCAATTAATTTCATGTAGGAGGTGGGATTGGGGGGTAGGGAGGGAGCGGTGAAGAGTTTATGTCTATTGTGCAGTTCATCTGCACTGGATGAGTTGTGCAAAAAAATTTCTAATTTGACCTTGCTTTTTCTTTGTTTGCTTTTGCTAGTTTTTGCATTTTGATCAAGCCCAGATGCCTGAAAGGCTGGACCAGTACATGTGACTCAAACCTTTATCACCAGTAGAGAATCAAATGTCTCTTTGTTTCTCTAGCACTTGCATCTGCTTGTATTGAATTCTGAAAGCAAAGGACAGCAACACTGTGACCTGAATAAATGTAATTTATTGGATAAATAGTGTCTTGATGAAAGCTGGGAACGTTGATGGTAAAAGGAGGAAGGTTTGGTAGGAGGGGTAGGCACAAACTCCACATGGTTTATGTTCCATTCAACGCAAAGCCTTGCAGGCAATGCAGAGAATTGACTCCTTGTTTGTTTAATGGACAAGTTTTATACACACACCAGATTTTAATCAACTATATTACGGTGATGAAAGCTCAGCCATGTTTTGAACATTGCAAAATCCAAAGGTGTGTCACAGCTTGAGCTTGGTACTGAAGATCTGAAAGTTTATTTTTCAAATTCTGACATAAAATGTTGACAAAATAGATGAAGTAGTTTTTGAGCTGAATATTTACACAGTAACACTCTGATATTCCAGTATCTGATTCTTAGGAAATCCCGACTGCTCATCTCCAGGCTGGTACGTTAGTCCCAAATAAGAGTCTGGGGTTTGAAGTGTGGCTAGTTCTGTGGATCAGGTATGCAGTGGGCTGAAGTATTTGCGTCCTGATTACCAAGAATTGGGAACGTGGCTGGGTTTGCAGCTGGCCTTCAGGCTTTGAATATTTGGATATTTTCTTTACCATTATCCCACAATGGATTCACTGAAAATGGTATTGAATTAATGCGTAGCATGCTCCTTTTAAAAAAAAAAGTTATATGAAATTAGTGTAACCCTCAGGTTTGGCCAGCTTGCATTTATCTAGGGGAAGACAGCCTCTGGCCCAGCCAAACTGAGAAATCTTGTTTATGAGGATGCTGTGTGATGAGCTGCCCAGTTACAAATCCATACTGCAAAGTACCAGACAGTACACCATATGGAATTAACTGATTGAACTTTATAAATCTTAATCTGACTATAGGATTAGTAAAGAAAATAAAAAGAAAAAGGGCCCATTTTAATGAAACAGTCTAATGTGCACGTTGGAGCTCACGGCTCCGTCCATTCCTTCCTCATCAATCTCCTCCGAGCATCGCTGACCCCCCGGACCCTAGTTCCAAGTCCACTCTGTCCGGTGGTCTACCAACTCTCTCCATTCGCGTCTTCTCTCTTCATCTCTCGCCGACGAAAGACTGCAAATCCCTTTTCTCAGCCCCACAACATGCCTCTCATTGGATGGTGCACATTCCAAAGCCCCCATTATCTTTAGTCATAACCCAAACACTGCTGCCACAGAGAAACCATTACATTAGCAGTAGAGCACGTTATACTGGGTATTATTAGGAGTTGGTACTAGATTATCAGAGATCTACTATACTGATTGCAAATATTCTAATGGTCACCAAAGTCTTTCAAGTTTTTTTTTAACAACACACACAAAATGCAAGAGGAACTCAGCAGGCCAGGCAGCATCTATGGAAAAAGAGTACAGTCGACGATTCGGGCCGAAACCCTTCAACTAAGTTTTTTTTTACAGTTTTATATTGTAATATGAATTGATCCAAAGCAACTTGCTCTGTTTTAATAACCTTAAACTTGAAATGAAATAAACCATACCAATGATTTGTCAAATAAGTAATTTTATTATGTGAATTAAAGCCACATCAAGCTATGCAAAGACACATTAAGGTATTTAGTGATTGATACTACAGTACCTACATTTTTTTTGTTAACTGTACCGTGGTGTATTTGAATTAATGGAAACATTTTGAACCCTCAATGACAAGAGCAAGTATAGTCACGTGGCTCAACTTGAGGAAATAGTGTTCAGTGTTGTTGAGTAAATGCAGATTTTTTTATTTGAAGTGTGCAAAAATCGATTTATCCTCAACTATGAATAAAACATTATTATTGAAGCAGCATATCCAAGGGTTACAACATTAAACATTATTAAGGCAGGCATTGAGAAATGCATGCTCAAACTTGGATCCTTGTACATGTTGTGCGGTCTAAGTCCAGTCGTTACACAAAATGTTCATGATCGTGATTTTTCCCTGCCAATGGTTTGTTGGGCCAAATGTTATTTCTCTACACTGCAGATCTGAAATTCCACTGACATCTTACTTTGTTTTTGACCAATGCTTTAGCAGTTGTTTGTGACTTAGTACCTTGGCAATGATGGAGACTTAGTTTTCACCTCTCTTTTTAGCTGGACAAATTTGCGTCACTTGGACCTCTGCCTCACTGTCATGCAAACCAGCACCTTTCCACAGGCACCAGAAATTTCTAAGGTGGTCAGCAATTGGGATGCCTGATCTTTTGAAAGGTTTCAATAGTACAAACATCTGCTGATTCTTAGAACAAGGACTTGAATACACAAGTGGGTTTGCTGCTTCAAAATTCATCATGGTGTCTTTGTGTGTATTTGATGTGTGTCTCACTTAGCCTCTTGCTGTGTTAGTGTGTGCAATTTCAATTGCCAACAGCAGTTGCCAATAGGCAGAATAACATTGCGTTCTTTATGGAATTCCAAATTGCCTTGGACGTTTTTCCCCTCCTAGTTATCCAAACACAGTCTATTTGCAACTTAAAATTATTTTTCCTTGACCATTCTTTTAAAAGGAATGCCAACTTTCTAGTTAAGGTACAGCTTGCCAAAAAGAGTGTTTTCTTTTCTGAATAAAGATGTTATTTTCTCATGAAAAAAAAGAAATTCTAGAAATATTGGAAGTTTTGTCACTTGCCAAGCTGTCACTGTTTCTCTCCCTGTGCGTGCGTCTCAGTTTGATATTTGTCTTGCTCTGTGAGCAGATGATCTACTAGGCAAATTCATGAGCAATTCTAATTTTTTCTCTGAATTAATTTACCTTTGGGAGGTAGGGAAATAAAGCCAGATAACTGACGAAGGTCACATGCACCAGCTTGATTGGGCAAGCTTAGCAAAACCTGTTTGAGTGCCATTTCCTTTCAGCACTCTTTGATCGGTCTAGTAGTAAATAGCTGGCTGACCCCATCCCACTTTTGAGGCAGGTGGATGGTTTCAGAGCAACTCAATACATTTTTGCGCCAGAGCCTCATTTCCGTTTCATGTTGGAAAGGGTCTTGCACCTGTAGATTCCTGTCTTGTAAAGTTGTCTTCTTTGGTCACTGGATAACACACTGCACTCAGGAGAGAGAGAGGGATGTTGCCACTAACATTGACTTTTACTTGTCAGGGCCCACTTGCAGTGGGAATTCAAATATGAATTAACCATAATTCAAATTAAGATGCATGAATTAAACATGGTTTCAGTGGAAGGCATTTTTGCATTATTTCAATTCAAATTAACAGACCATTCAAATAAAGTAGGCTTGCTCAAAAGATCTCAAAAACAATATCTTGTCAGGCATAATAATTTGTGATTTAAATGCAAAATAATTCCTCTTATCCTGGGTCAAATGGCATGTATGTTATAGTACTAAGAATTACATAAATATTACAATAAGACAATTTCAACTCTAAAAATAGCTGTATAATCATTTCTAAACTAAATAACCAGTGAAATAATTTTAACAAGAAGTGTTAAACAAGCATCAGACATAATCTGAAATGAGAGATCATCTGCAGATGCTGGAAATTCAAGCAACACACACACAAAATGTTGGAGAAGCTCAGCAGGCCAGGCAGCATCTATGGAAAAGAGTATGGTTGATATTTTGGGCTGAGACCCTTCAACAGGACTATAAAGGGTCTCAACCTAAAACATCGACTATACTCTTTTCCTTAGATACTGCCTGTCCTGATGAGTTCCTCCAGCATTGTGTGCATGTGTGTTGCATACAGCATCTGATACCACTATTTTCTAATCTGTCTGAATTATTTCTCTGTAACATTTCCAATATTCTTCTGAGTTTAAGATTTTATTCCACTTGAAAGATTCAATGCATTTTATATGATTTGCATTTCAATCATGCTCTTGAAATTCCATTTACAGTGTAACTTTAAAACCATCAACTTTTGATTGCTGAAAAACTAGTCCTATCATTGCTCATCTTGCTTAAAGTGGGTTGACGCAGTCAGCCATTCGATGTAGAATCTGTTGATTTTACAACAACTTCAGTGAGTTACAATTTGGGTGATTAGCAATTGGATTATCCTCCTCCTTCTGCCAGTCACATGTCAGACCATAAAATCCCCAAAAAAAATTACAGCACAAATTAAGGCATTCAGCCTATGTCTTGGCTAGGTTAAAAAAGAGTTATTTAGGTTATTCCCAGAATCTCAGGTTTAGTTTGTGCACATGCTTTTTATCAAAGACAAAATCCATGCAAACACTGGAGACAGACACAAGATGCTCGAGCATGGAGCAACATCAGATCTGCAGGAAGAACTTAGCATGCCAAGCAGCATCAGTGGTGAGAAAGACATTGTCAACATTTTGGGTCAAAATCCTGCATCATGACTAAGAGGAAAGGTGAGATGGCCAGCATGGACAGGAGAAGGAGAGTTGCAAGAAAGGACTCTGAGTTGATTGGTGGACTGAGAAGGGGTGTAAAGTGGGTAATTTACTATGCCTCCTTCAACACCATTCAGGGAGGTAAATAGGCCTTTCAGGTGAGTCAAAGGTTCATAGGCGTCTCCTGTAACCTTGCCTACTACATTCGGAGCTCACAAAGTGATATCCTTTGCCTCATGGAGAATAAGTGCAGACTCAGCAATGGCTTTATGAAACACCTGCTCAGTCCACAGTGGCCATCCTGAGCTTCCAGTTGCAGACCATTTCAACTCCCCTCTCCATCCTCAAACTGATGTGCCCATCCTTGGCCAGGATGGAAACTGGAGCAGCAACACCTTGTATTCCACCTGGGTAGTCTGCAACACAATGGCATGAATATAGTCGGCCCTCCTTATCCGCGGATTCAACCAACTGCGGATCGGGAAAACCCGGAAGTTCTCTCTCCAGCACTCGTTGCTTGAGCATGTACAGACTATTTTTTCTTGTCATTATTCCCTAAATAATACAGTGTAACAACTATTTACATAGCATTTACATTATATTAGGTATTATAACTAATCTAGAAATGACTTAAAAGTACAGGCAGTCCCTGGGTTATGAATGAGTTCCATTCCTGAGTCCGTCTTCAAGTCGGATTTGAAGTCAGAACAGGTACATCCGGTATTATTTAGCGTCAGTTAGTAAAACGTCTTTCTTAGTATGCAGTACATATTTTACCTTTCTATGCATATAAAACACTTAAGAAACATACGTATTTCAATAATTTAACCACTGCGTTGCTTAGTAATAATTGTAGCTTTCATCGGGGCAGGGCCTTTCACATGTTCCACTAAAATTGTTCCGATCGTTGACCGACTGTAGCCTAACGCTTTTCCAAATACCGATGGCGTTTCACCTCTTTTCGATCGCTTTATTACTTCCACCTTATTTTCAATCGCGATCGTGATTATTTTCGTGAACAGAAACACTGTGGATTCAGAGCTGTGTCGCCAGGTCCTAATGTCCACCGCACGGAGACATGTTAAATAAAGTTCGGGGTTCCGCTGGGTCCTAAAGCCCACTGCACTGATACATGTTAAATAAGGGACTTGAGCATCCGCTAATTTTGGTATCCGTGGGGGGGGTCCCGGAACCAATCCCCCGTGGATAAGGAGGGCCAACTGTATTGAGTTTTCCTGTTTTAGCCACCCTTCTCACCTTTTTTACTTTATTTGCCCCCCTCCTTTTCTCCTTCTGATCCTCCAGTCCTCCCTTTTTAGTCACTTTTCCCACTGTCTCTACAGCATCTCCTTAACCCATCTTGATTCCTTTTCCCACATTGCTCCATCCACTCACTTCACACAAAGATTTCCCATCTGGTTCCAATCATTGTTCATCTCTCCTTTCTCATCTAATGGTTCCTCATCAGAACCCAGTATTGGTATTCCTGCTGATCTCCCATCTCTACACTCTGCTCCTCTGTGTTTATTTCCACACTCTCTCTCTCATCTGTCTTTCATCTGGCATAGTCTTCCAATTACACACCAGCTCACCACATCTCTCTGACACAACTTTCCTGTCAACTTCCTTGGTCAACCAATTGTCTCGGAATCCATCCTTGACTTCCTCCTCTCTTTGCTGACCTTCTTGCCTCTCCATTCTCCGTTCTGATACAGGGGTTCGTTCTGGAACGTCCATAATGTTTTCCCTCTCACCGACACTGCACAAACTGCTGAGTTCTCCCAGATCTTGCAAATGATCATTATTACTTGTTGCATTTTGTAACCTTCACTTTATATTTCCCTTCATATTGGCACGGCTACAAAGAAGCCACGACAGCAGCTGTATTTCATTAGGAGCTTGAGGAGATTTGGTATGTCACCAAAAACGCACTCCCAATTTCTACAGACGTACTGTGGTTTCTAACTGGCTGCATCACCGTCTGGTTTTGGGGGGGGTGGCGAGGGGGTGTTGGGGAGGCTACTGCACAGGGTCGAAGTAAGCTGTAGGCTGCGGAAAGGTGTAAACTCAATCAGCTCCATCTTGGGCATTAGATCCATAGTATCTAGGATATCTTCAAGGTAAGATGCCTCATAAAAGCGGCGTCAATCATTTAAATCAAATCACTGGCATGTATGGTGAAATTTATTAACTTAGCAGCAGCAATGTCCATTTAGGAGTCGGCTGGCAGAGGGGAAGAAGCTGTTCCTGAATCGCTGAGTGTGTGCCTTCAGGTTTCTGTACTTCTTGATGAGAACAATGAGAAGAGGGCATGTACTGGGTAATGGACATTGCTCTTCTGCAGCACCACTCCTTGAAGAGGCTAGTAACCAAGATGGAGCTGACTAATCTTACAATTTCCTGTAGCTTCTTGGTATACTGTGCAGTAGCTTCCCCGCCCCCCCCCCACCCCCTGCCCCACATACCAGACTGTGATGCAGCCTGTCAGAATACTCTGCATGGAACATCTGCAGAAGTTTTTGAGTGTTTTAGGTGACTACCCACATCCCCTCAAACTCCTAATGAAATTTAGCTTTTTTTTTTACAGCTTCTTTATATATTGAGACCAGGTTAGATCCTCAGAGAACTTGACATCCAGGAACTTGAAATTACTCACTCTCACAATTTCTGATCTCTATGTGAGCATTGGTTTGTGTTCCTTTGTCTTCCCTTTTCTGAAGTCCATGAACAGCTGTATGGTCTTACTGATGTTGAGTAAGACCGTGCAACACCTGGTCCTTCACTTCTACTCTGCCATTTATCAAGGTCATGGCTAATATTCTGATGGAGGAAATTCTTCCTAATCAAAGTCCTTAATAATCTACCCTTCATTTTGAGCGCTCTGTCTGGACATTTTAGCCAAAGGAAATGTCCGGTTTCCAGTGAGTAAAGGCGTGTGTTTCTAAAAGTATTATCCTTCAACCTTCAACCAATTCTTCAATGAGATTAAATTTCATTGTTCTGCACTCCTAGTCTTGGGAACTGCCATCCAAAAACCCAACTGCTATATCTTTGTTACACTGCCTCTGTGGTAAGAATTTTGTTTTTTTTTCAGTTTAGAAGACCAATAAAGTTTTACAATACTTCAGTTGATGTTTAACCATTCCCCCATATAATTATCATAAGACATCTTTACTCGTATACTGAAATATTCTCTCAATAGAGACCAGTTTACCATATATTTCCTAATTGCTGGCTGCGCCTGCATGTTAGCTTTCAGTGACCTGTGTACAAGAACACTGAGGTGCCTTTGAACATCACCATTTTCTGCCTTTTTTCTTTAAAAGATGCATAGCTTTTCAGTTTGGGACACAAGACACATTATCTTTCCATTTGCTATCTTCTCATCCACTCACTTAGCTTGTTTATATCCCCTTCAAGACCCAGACTAAGTCCTTCTTACTCTTGATCATCCCACATTTACTATCAGTAACTATAGAAGAATATTTGATCCACTTAAAAACAAAATCATTGATATGGACTGTGAGTAACTGGGGTCTAATCACTGATCCCTATACCACACAGAGACTGCAGTGTGCAAACGTAGAAAAGACCTATCCGTTTCCACTTTTTCTTGTGTGGATGTGTATTTTTACTGGTTTAAATTCTCTGATCATTCCCTCTCTGACCATTCAGAAATCCTGCTGGTTCATCGATTAGCTCACCAGATAACGTCCTTGGTCTCCCCTGGATGTCTGATTCCTACACTTTCCTGCAATATTCTTGTGTACTGAAAACTTTATTGTAACACTGTATAGCACCTTAAAAATAATTATAAATAGTTGAAGCATTAACTTGACTAACATCTGATAGTCTTGAGAAACTGCTTGTCCATCACCACCAAGGTCTTCACCACGGTCCTGAAAAACGTTGTCTCATTTTTACTGAGTACTGTACCAGCAGTTATGGTTGAAATGACAATAAAAAGTGACTTGACTTGAGTGTGCTGGATTATTGGAATTTCACTGTCTAAGAAAGCCAGAGCAGGGTAAACAACAGCCTCCCTACTGAAGGCTCTCGGGGTGTCAGTGAGCACCTTCAAGGGGAAAGGGTTGAAGCCCTTCATCAGAACCTGATAATATCCTCTTACTCCAACACCCCGTCCCCACCCCAGCAATAGCACCACTCCACCAAATCAATAAGCATGATTGGGAACCCGCAGCGTGAAAATTAAGAAGTTTGTTCATGTTGCAAGGTAGGAAGCACTCGTTCATCTGTTTCAAGTTGCCCCGAAAATTAAGCTGGTTCGCCAGATTTATTTATTTATTTAATGACTGACTGATTGAGATACAGCGCAGAACATAACTCTCTGACCCCTCGAGCCACTTCGCCCAGCATTCCCTGATTTAATTCCACCTTAATCATGGGGCAAATTACACTGACCCATTAGCCTACCAACCACTATGCCTCTGGCTCATAGGACAAAGCCCACATGGATCCAAGAAGAATGTACAAAATCCATACAAGTAACAGCAGGAATTGAACTCGTGTCGCGTGTACTGTAAAGCGTTGTGCTAACCACTTCGCCACTGCGCTACCCTTATTATGCTACCATACTGCTAATTTTAATTTTTATAAAATTGAAATCAGCGTATTTTCCATTTGCCTCAGTTGCTTAGTGGTTTTATATTTTACTCTCTTGACTTCGCGCTGCAAAGACTACATGATTCTTAACTTTGGTCCGTGTTTCAGTCTAAGGTGGAAATGCTGAGGACTGCTTCACTGCAGATGAGCAACTAATGATCATTAATAACTCAAATGAATAATGTTGGTTGTTAAATGTGAACAGCACTTTGGCACAATACTGTCCAATTTGTCAGAGTTTACAAGTAATTGAGCTCATAAATTAATGATCACTTTGTTAAGTTGCTGGTGGATTGACTTTATTTGTAGAACCAAAGATGTATAGCACAACCACCCCCCCCCCCCCCCCCGGACAAAAGGGTGGAAAATGTATTTGTATTAGCTACCTGTGCTTATCTGGCAAGTGATGTGTTTGGAAATTTCTTTTTCCTGTATTAAAAAAATTTTGTCATCCATTCCAATTTTAATTGCTAAGATGTGTACTTTTAAAGCAGTAGCCCGTGAATAAAATAGCTAATTTTATACGGTAAATTTGTACCAGAAGAAACTCCCCCTGTAACTATGAGGTCTAAAGCAGGATTAGAATAGCACGGTTTGAGCTGCGGTCAGCTTAGATTTTAAGCAGTTTGGCAAATTTAGAGAGAAGGCAACTGGCAAACCACATTCTTGGATCAGTTGCCATTAACAGCAACATATTGTGTATGTTGATTTCTTGGCCAATTGAGTTAGTGGTTTGGCTTAAAAGGAGGTTTTCTAGCGAAATGAAATGGTCTTGCATTCCAAACAGTAAAGTGTTGTGCCTCCATCTGAAGAGCTGGAGATTTAAATAGTGGTTATTATAGCACTTGGGTGACTTTATCTTTTTTTTAATTATTCCTGTTTGTTTTAGCTTTAAAGCTTGATATTCAATGTGCTCCAACAATATTCATCGTCAAGATTAATGCCACAGGAGTTCAGCAGATCTGCAGACAACATAGTTTTCTTTTACCTTTACAGTGGATTTCTTTAAAAATTTCAGTTAGGGTTGGGAAAACAACACTATATTAATATCCATAATGTTAGGTTGCTGTATTTCTGTAATATCATGATGCAGAATCTGGACATAGTTGATTCACTTCATTTGCTTGCTTCATGTTCTGCCTTTCGGGCAATTCATTTATGGTTTTCTACATTCTTATTGCAATGAACATTTTTGAACTACTTTAGGTCACTTCCTGTGCAGCCAGGAAGTAGTAAGTAAAGAAGCGCAATGTCTGGCAGTAGGCCAGAGGCTTATGTTAGGAGTGAAATAAGTTTCTATCCAAAAACATCCTGTTATTTACCTAGCAGAAGCATTGTTTTTAAGTTGCTGTTCTATTGTTTAGAAGTAGCAGTATGATTTTGCTGAAATAGAATGTCATTTTTGAGTTTATTAGACACTAACCTAGCTGCTAATGGTTTACACATTATTTATTTGTCAGAATCTTACAATATTTACCTGCAGGAAACTTAGCTGAGTTCTTTCTTACCTATGTATATTTGCCTGTGTGAATGGAACAACGCGGTGATTTCACTGCAGTTTATTGTTGGTTCTCTTTCACTCCCAACTCAATATGTCATGCCTTTGAGTCCACAGTAAAGCCAAAGAGCTAGGAGGCTACCCCATGACTCTCCTGTCATTTTTGAATGGAGTTTGGCTGACTGTCTTGTTGATATTACAACACCTCAGCGAGGGCCGCACACTTCACTATTGCTTCTGCTATATTGGAATCTGTACAAGTCAAGTTTATTGTTATTTAACAATATATATGTATTTTAACCATACAATGTATATAGAAATGATTCAGCGTTTCATCAAACCAGGGTGTAAAGCACAATAGTTCACGTAACACACAATAACTTAGGAAAGTAAAGATAAAATTTACAGAAAGATCATGCATAAATATCAAACTCGAGTGTATAAATTAAATATTGTAAGGTACGAAACATTAACCAATGACGCTTTGAATATGATGCAGTTGGGAGTTCAGCAACCTAATGGCCTGAGGGAAGAAACTATTTCTCTTTCTGACTGTTCTTGTTTTTATGCATCGTAGTCTCCTGCCTGATGGTAGAAGGCCAGAGGATGCTGGATGAATGGTTGGGATCCTTAATGATACTGAGGACCCACTGTATGCAGCACTCCTGATAAATCTTCCAGCTGGATGGTAGGAAGACCCCTATGATCCTCTCAGCTATTCTCAGTCATTTGTAGGGACTTCGAGTCCAATGCTTGATTGTTCCCATACTAGATGGAGATGCAATTTGTCAGGACACTGTCAATGGTACTCCTGTAAAATACAGTTAAGATGGGGGGGGACGACGACTTTGTTTGCCTCAATCTTCTTAGGAAGTGGAGGCATTGCTGTGTCTTGTTCAGGGAGGTGATATTAAGGGACCAGCTGAGGTCATCCATGATGTGTACTCCCAGGGACTTGGTGCACTTAACTCTGTACTGCACACTCCGAGAAACTGGTTACCATTCTTTAGGGGTAACATTTGAAGTGGGTTACAAATTGTTTGAAAAATTAAGAAACAGGTATCTGCAAGCAAATCTTTCTCAGTGCTAGGGGGGAAAAAGTCATACTTCATCAGATTCTAAACACAAGATGCTGGAAATCCAAAGCAACACACAAAAAATGCTAGAGGAACTCAGCAGGCCAGGCAGCATTTATGGAAATAAACCTGCTGTTCTCCATGAATCATTTGGAGCTGACCAGTTCCCATTTGAAGTTCTGTATTGTTTTCAGGTTGTCACTATATATTTGATTATTCATTTAGTATTTATGCCAGTGCCAATAAAATTGTTTTACTCTATCCGAAACTTCCTTTTCAACTGAAAATGTTTATAATATTGCTGTTTGTATTGAAGTTATGTTTAAAAAAAAACTGGTTTTAAAATAAATTAGGTGTATTTCAGTATTTCATTCTTCTTTCCCTACTCAACATCACAGAGTTAGCATCATTGACAAAGCCATAAGACATAGGAGCAGAATTAGGTCATTTGGCCCATTGACTCTGCTCTACCATTTCATCATGACTGATCCAATCTTCCTCTCAGCCTCAGTCTCCTGCTTTCTTCCCATATCCCTTCATGCCAAGACCAATCAAGAATCTATCATCCTCTGCCTTAAGTATACATGACTTAGGCTCCACAGGTGCCTGTGGCAAAGAATTCCACAGATTCACCACTCTCTAGTTAAAGAAATTCCTGCTGATCTCCGTTCTAACAGGATGCCCTTCTATTCTGAGGCTGTGTCCTCTGGTCTTAGACTCTCCCATCATAGGAAGTAACCTCTCCAAATCCATTCTATCAAGGCCTTTCACTGTTCAATAGGTTTCAATGAGGTCACCCATCATTCTTATGAATTCTAGTGAATACAGGCCCAGAGCCATCAAATGCTCTTCATGTGACAAGCTATTGAGTCCTGGAACCATTTTCAAAAAAACCTCCTTTGAACCCTTTCCATTTTCAGCATATCCTTTCTAAATTAAGTGGCCCAAACTGCTTACATTACTCCTGGTGAGGCCTCACCAGTGCTTTATATAGTCTCAACTTTACATCCTTGGTTTTACCGTATATTCTAGTCCTGTTGAAATGAATGCTAACATTGCATTTGCCTTCCTCACCACAGACATAACCTGCAAATGAACTTTCAGGGAATCCTGCACAAGGACTCCCAAGTCCCTTTGGTCCTTAGTTTTCTGGAGCTTCTCACCATTTAGAAAATGGTCAGCACTTTCATTTCTTCTACCAACGTGCATGACCATACACTTCGTGACGCTGTATTCCAACTGCCATTTCTTTGTCCATTTTTCTAATCTAAGTTCTTCTGTAGCCTCTCTACTTCCTCAAAGCTACCTGCCCCTCCACCTATTGTCTTATTGCCTGCAAACTTTGCAACAAAGCCATCAGTTCATCCAAACTGTTGACATATAATGTAAAAAGAACTGGTCCCAACACAGATCCCTGTGAAACACTACTAGTCACCAGCAGTCAACCAGAAAAGGCTCCCTTTATTCCCACTCTTTGCCTCCTGCCAATCAGCCACTGCTTTATCCATGAGAGAATCTTTCCTGTAATACCGTGGACTCACAGCTTGCTAAGCAGCTACATGTGTGGCACCTTCTCAAAGACCTTCTGTAAACCCAAGAACACAACATCAATCGATTCTCCTTCGTCTGTCCTGTTTGTTATTTCTTCAAGAATTCCAACAGATTGGTCAGGCAAGATTTTCCCTTGAGGAAACCATGCTGACTATAGCCAATTTTATCATGTGCCTCCAAGTGCCCTGAGACCTAATCCTTAACAATTGATTCCAACATCTTCGCAACCAGTGAGGTCAACCCAACTGGCATATAGTTTCCTTTCTTCAACCTTTCTCCCTTCTAGAAGAGAGGAGTGACATTTGCAATTTTCCAGTCTTCTGGGATTATTCCAAAATCTAGTGATTCTTTAAAGATCATTACTAATGCCTCCACAATCTTTTCTGCGACCTCTTTCAGAACCCTGTGGCGTAAACCATCTGGTCCAGGTGACTTACCTGCCTTCAGACCTTCCAGCTTCCCAAGAACCTTCCTTCTAGAAATGATAACTTCATGACCCCTTGACACCTGGAACTTCCACTATCCTGCTGTCTTTCATAGTGAAGACTGATTCAAAATACTTATTCGGTTCATTCGCCATTCTGCTGTCCCATTTTACCTCTACAGCATCATTTTCCAGCCCTGCAATATCCACTCTTGCCTCTCTTTCACACTTTATGTATCTGAAGAAACTTTTGGTAACTTTTTAAATATTATTAACTAGCTTATGTTCACATTCCATCTTTACCTTCTTAATGACTTTTTTAGTTGCCTTCCGTTAGGTTTTAAAGGCTTCCCGGTCTCTTATGTTTTGCTCTACTACAAGTCCCCTCTTTGTCTTTTCCTTCTGTTGTTAGCCACGATTCTGTCATCTTGCCTTTAAAATACTTCTTTCTCTTTAGGGTGTATATATCCTGTGCCTTCTGAAATGCTTTCAGAAATTCCAGCCGTTGCACCTCTGCCGTTATCCCTGCTAGTGTTTTTTTTTCAATCAATTCAGGCCAACTCGTCTTTCATGTCTCTGTAATTTCCTTTCCTCCATTGTAATATTGATACACCTGACTTTTGCTTTTCCTTCTCAAGTTTGAGGAAGAATTCGATCATATTATGATCATTTGCCCTGGAGTTAATTATCATTAAGCTCTATAATCAATTCTGGTTCATTGCACAACACTCAATCCAGAATAGCTGATCCCCTAGTGGGCTCAACCACGTGCTGCTTTAAAAATCCATCTTGTAGGCATTCTAGAAATTCCTGCTGATACGACCCATCACCATTCTGATTTTCCCAACTACCTCAGAATCAGAGTCAGGTTTATCATCACCGGCATGTGATGTGAAATTTGTTAACTTAGCAGCAACAGTTCAATGCAATACATAATCTAGCAGAGAGAGGTGAGGGGGAAATAATTAATAAAATAAAGCATAATAAATAAACAAGTAAATCAATTACATGTATTGAATAGATTTTTTTTAATGTGCAAATACAGAAATACTGTATATTTTTTTTTTAAAAAGTGAGTTAGTGTCCAAAGCTTCAATGTTCATTTAGGAATTGGATGGCAGTGGGGAAGAAGCTGTTCCTGAATAGCTGAGTGTGTGTCTTCAGGCTTCTGTACCTCCTACCTGATGGTAACAGTGAGAAAGAGGTCCTTAATAATGGGTACTGCCTTTCTGAGACACGTCTCCCTAAAGATGTCCTTGTTACTTTGTAGGCTAGTACCCAAGATAGAACTGACTAGATTTACAACCTTTTGTAGCTTCTTTTGGTCCAATGCAGTAGCCCCTCCATACCAGACAGTGATGCAGCCTGTCAGAATGCTCTCCAAGGTACAACTATAGAAGTTTTTGAGTGTATTTGTTGACATGCTAAATCTCTTCAAACTCTGAATAAAGTATAGCCGCTGTCTTGCCTTCTTTATGACTACATCAATATGTTGGGACCAGGTTAGATCCTCAGAGATCTTAATGCCCAGGAACTTGAAGCTGCTCACTCTCTCCACTTCTGATCTCTCTACAAGAATTGGTATATGTTCCTTCATCTTACCCTTCCTGAAGTCCACAATCAGCTCTTTCGTCTTACTGACGTTGAGTGCCAGGTTGTTGCTGCGACACCATTCCACTAGTTGATGTATCTCACTCCTGTACGACCTCTCGTCACCACCTGAGATTCTACCAACAATGGCTGTATCATCAGCAGATTTATAGATGGTATTTGAGCTATGACAAGCCACACAGTAATGTGTATATAGAGAGTAGAGCAGTGGGCTAAGCACACTCCCCTGAGGTGTGCCAGTGTTGATCGTCAGCAAAGGATATGTTGTCACCAATCCACACAGACTGTGGTCTTCCGGTTAGGAAGTCGAGGATCCAATTGCAGACGGAGGTACAGAGGCCCAGGTTCTGCAATTTCTCAATCAGGATTGTGGGAATCATGGTATTAAATGCTGAGCTATGGTCAATGAACAGCATCCTGACGTAGGTGTTTGTGTTGTTCAGGTGATCTAAAACCATGTGGAGAGCCATAGAGATTGCCTCTGCCGTTGACCTATTGTGGTGATAGGCAAATTGCAGTGGGTCCAGGTCCCTGCTGAGGCAGGAGTTCAGTCTAGTCATGACCAATGAGATTCCCCCATGACTATTATAATATTGCCCATTTTCTGTCTCCTGGTGTAATTTGAAAATCACATCTTTACTACTGTTTGGTGGACTGTATACAACTCTCATCCGGGTCTTTTTATCCTTGCAGTCCACGATGACCTTCTGACCCTATGTCACCTCTTTCTTGTGGTTTGATTTCCATTTTTTCCCCCAACAGAGCAGTGCTGCTCCCTCTGCCTTCCTGCCTCTCCTTTTGCGACAATGTGTATCCTTGAACATAAAGCTCTGAGGTATAATCTCCTTTCTGCCATGATTCTGTGATGCTTATAACATCATACATGCCAATCTGTAACTGTGCTACAAGTTCATCTACCTTATTCCGTATACTGCACACATTCAGATATAACACCTTCAGTCCTGTACTTGCCCTCTTCAATTTTGTCTGCCTTTTACGTTGCAACTCATCCTGTTGACTGCAATTTTTCCCTGTCAACAGCCTTTCCTCACTACACATTGCCTTTGTTTGTAAATCATCCACCTCATCTTCAGCACTATTATCTGCTTTTCCTATGAAACCCTTGCATTGAAGTGTATGCAGCTCAGGATACTAGTCACACCATGCTCAATCTTTTGATTCCTGACTTTGTCTGAAGTCTTACCAACATCTGTCTTCACAAGCTCTCCACTAACTGTTCTGAAACTCTGGTTCCCACCCCCTTGCAATTCTGGTTTAAACCCCACCATGCAGTGTTAACAAACCTTCCCACTAGGATATTATTTCCCTTCTAGTTCATTTGCAAACTCCCCCATCTGTACAGTTCCACCTTCCCTGGAATAGAGCCCAATGAACCAAAAACCTTATGCCCTCTGTCCTACACCATCTCCTTAGCCACATATTAAACTGTATAATCTTCTTAGTTCTGGCCTCACCAGCACATGGCATGGGTAGCAATCCTGAGCTCAGAACCCTGGTTGCCCTGCCCTTTAAATTAGCACCTAACTCTCTATGCAGAACTTTGTCACTCGTTCTACCCATGTCATTGGTACATACATGGACCACAACTTTTGGTTGTTCACCACAGTGTGCCTCTTCTCCCTTTTCCCTTCTGATTTGCAGAGCCAGACTCAGTGCCAGAGATCTGACCACTGTGACTTTCCTCTGTAAGGCCAACACCTCCCCCCCCAACAGTATCCAAAGTGTTAGACCTGTTGTTGAGGGGGATGGCCACAGGGGTACTCTGCACTGGCTCCTTAACCCCTTTCCCCTTCCTGACTGTCCCCAGTCTCCTGTGTCCTGCACTTTGTGTGTAACTACCTCTCTATATGTCCTATCTATCAACTCCCAACCTCCCAAATGATCCAGAGTTCATCCATTTCCAACTCCAGCTGCTTAACACAGATTGTTAGAAGCTGCAGCTGGATGTATTTCTTGCAGTTGCAATCGTCAAGGACACAAAGTCTCCCTGATCTCCTTCATCCCGCAAGAGGAGCATTCCAGTTTCTTCTCTTTTGCCTTCTCTGACTGAAGCCTCGAAGAGCTAAACCCTCAAGGTCACCACTCTGACTCTGTCCATTCAGACAGCTGCTGCCCTTGCCCCTGTCTTCCTTTAATTTGCTCTTGCTAATCAATCCCAAACGCTGGTTGTTTGCTGGTCAAACCTCTTTTCACCTTTCTTCCATTTTGATATTCTTACCAAACAAAAACTCATCAATCTCCACCGTGGAGCATCCACGGACATTTGGTACCATTCGAGTTCTTAGCTGTAGCATTCGAATATAAATGCTCCAAGATTGATCGCACCAAAAGCTGTGCGCTTTTTCTGTTATGTATTGTTAGGCAGATGCCAATAATATAACCATGAGATATAGGAGCAGAAGTAGACCAATTGACCTATCGAGTCTGCTCCTCCATTTCATCATGGTTAGTCCAATTTTTCTCTCAGCGCCAAACTCCTGCCTTCTCCCTGTATCACTTCATGACCTGACCAATCATGAATCTATTAACTCTGCCTTAAATACACATAAAGATTTGGTCTCCACAGTTGCATGTGGCAAAAGATTAAACAGATTCACCACTGTCTGACTAAAGAAATTCCTTCTCATCTCCATTCTAAAAGGACATCCCTCTATTCTGAGGCTGTGTCCTCTGATCTTAGACTCTCCCACCATAGGAAACATCCTCTCCACATCCGTCTATCAAGGCCTTTCACCATTCGATAGGTTTCAATGAGGTCAGCCCTCATTCTTCTGAATTCCAGTAAATACTGACCTAGAGCCATCAAACACTCTTCATATGACATGCATTCAATCCTGGAATCATTTTTGTGAACCTCCTTTGATCCCTCTCCAGTTTCAGTACATCCTTTCTAAGACAAGGGGCCCAAAGCTGCTCACAGTACTCCAAGTGAGGACTCCCCAGTGCATTATAAAGTTTTACTATTACATCTTTGCTTTTATATTCTGGTTCTCTTGAAATGAATTCTAACATTACATTTTCCTTGCTCACCTCAGACTCCGCCTACAAATTAACCTGCTGAAGGGCCTCTCCCTGAAACATCGACTGTACTCTTTTCCACAGATGCTGCCTGGCCTGCTGAGTTTCTCCAGCATTTTCTGGGTGCTGCTTGGTTTTCCAACATCTGCCGATTTTCTCTTGTCAGCAAGTTAACCTTTAGGGAATCCCACACAAGGATTCCCAAGTTCCTTTGCACCTCAAGTTTTAATATTTTCTTTCTATTTAGAAAATAGTCAACTCTTCCATTTTTTTTCTACCGAAGTGCATGGCCATACACTTCATGTCAGGTGTTAATCAGATATGTCTTATCAGAAAAAAGCTGGACAAATTCAATTGAGCTAATTACCTCTCGTTCAGTCTGTTGTCAATTTTAAGCCGTAAAATGTGTATTCAGACTGCCTTGAATTACTTTTCTTACTGATAATCTATTTTTGCCACTTCACTTTTATAGACAGCATGGATGAATTCCAAGTGTGCAGTGAGAGTGACTCCCATTGACATTGGAAAGATATGATTGTGACTTTGGGGGACCTGAATGGAAATCAAATTGTTCTATGAAGTCAAATGGAAGTAAATGAATTCTCACCATTGACTTGTTTCATTCCCAGAACTGTGGATGGTAATTGCATTTGTTGAAGGTTAATAATCTCAGACCAGGATTTAACTGAACAGTTCCTCAGGAAGTTTCCTAAACTGAACTATTTTCAGGTAGATTTTCAGGTATATTTCTTTCATTAGTATTCCTCACATAATCTGTGCCTATTTGTAGAAAGACCTGGGCAATATTCAAACATAGGGTGCAAAGTGTAAAGTAATAATTGTGTTCCATGTGTACTGGTTGTTGACCATTTCCCCCTTGATTCAGTTGGATTACCATCACCAATTGTGCTACCAACAATGACCAGTAACTTAAGTGAGCCAGCTACATAAATGTTGTGGTAACCGGAACTGGTTAGAAGCTAGGAATTCAATGGCAAGTGGTACACCACCTGTCACCCCTAACTCCTTCATTCAAGCTGAAGATGTGTTGGAATTGTTACCTGCCTAACCAGATGAGGCCAATTCCAACAACAGTGACTAAGTTTGATGTCAAATTGGACAAAGCAGCCCCTTGATCGACACCTGATACATCAGTTTGAGCCTTTTCATCATTGGCATACTCCAGCTCCAATGTCTCCCAATTTTAAAAAAGATCACTTCAGGAACTGGAAACTCCAAAATCACCAGTACTGTAGCTGCGTCAAGAGCGTGAGGAGTTGACTTACTACCATTCTGTGAAGAACATTCAGGAATGAACATTAAGTTCTGACTTTCTTGGGCCTCCCATTTCCAGTGTATGCTCCAGAAACATGGGAATGTTGTTCAAAAGGGTGTTGATTAAGATTGCTGGTGGCCGATCTTCTCAGCCCACATTCTGTAAGACACAGTTGACTCTATGTACTCAGCAGTTTTCTTGTGTCAGCTTATTTGAACTGAATTGGCTAAAGATTGGCATTGGTCCAACTACCTCATGAGGTACCAAGTATGAACTTAGAAGCTGCTTTATTACCATTTAGGAATCAATAGAACTCTGCAACAATTGAAGATGGGGAACTTCATGGAACCACAAGTATGGAGTAGATGATTCATTTTAGATCACCTCCAAGTAATTTCAAACTCGTGATCAGTATTTCAGTCATTATTGAGAATTCAGCAATTGGAAGTCAAGTCTGCAGATTCCTTAACAGTTAATTTAGAGGCTCTGGTGTTCCAAGTTTCTAAAGTAACAAATGTTCTGGCACGGGCTCATAAGTGCCATAAAACTTAGAGCAGACATGTTGCAGTCTCTGATCAACACATTTGATTGACATTCAAAACTTGAGCAGACTGTTGAGCAAAAATTCAAATGGAGTCATAACATAAATATTATTAGAGTAGGTAAGAGACTAGATGTTCTGAAGTGACTGGCTCGCCATTTAATCTCCAAAGCCCTTCCACCAGGTACAGGTTGGGATCTGAGTAATGTGTACTTGCCTGCACTGGTGTAGCAGCTGCACTTGCAAGAAATTGATTTAAAAAACCTGTTGCAGAAACGCACCTCCGCTCTGTTGTGCCTTATTTACAAAATGTGCTGTGGAATTTAGCAAGGGTTCCTCAGCAGCATCATACAAATCTTCCACCACCTCTTCGCAGGTCACAGACCTCAAGTACATAATGATATCATCACTGCCAATTTCTGTTTCAAGTGGTATGCTCACTGTGACTCATGCATGTAACAATGTGTTAAAATCCTGTGCTCAAACAGATCCTGCATCATCTTTTCTGAACAAATAGAATTGAACAATAAACGCCTAGTTTTGCCAGTGACTGGCATAATGGTCAACTGTCAAAGAAATGAACCAAATTAATTAGAAGCTGTTTACTTTGAAAATTTTAATTCCTCTCTGCATGTGAACACAGAACTGTATTTTCTCTGCATTGCCTTGTAAAGTAATCCAGCAGTGGTAAAGCAAGCAAGGTTTAGTTGGACTGAAGCCTGTGCTTACTCTTTGAAAGTACTTTACAGTTTTACTGTTGAATTGTGTTTTTGTAGTTTTAGATTTGGTGGGAAGGAATTATGGCTGTTGTTTCTATGGGAAGAATGCCACAGAGCTTGGATTAAATTATATGCTTCTGCCATGCGTCAACTCTTTTTTTTTGGAATGTAAAAATAATCAATCAGATTGCATGGAAGTTAATTTCATTTTTCTTTATAAACCAAGCACATTTTGGACATTAATTTAATTACTTTTAATATTTTTAGTTTGAGACATCAGTGAAGAAACAATCTTAAGATTTTGGCGACACAGTAAAATTGTTTGCTTTTTTAAAAATTAAAAATAATTCTTAAAGTACCTTTACCATCCGATTGCTTTGTATTGAACCATTCTTTTGGTGGGAATGTTTTCAATAGTGATCGAGTCTATGACCAGAGGGCAGAGACTCAGAATAGAAGGATATCCCATTAGAACTGAGATAAGAAGGAATTTTCGTCAGAGCGCCGTGTATTTGTGGAATTCATTGCCACAGATGGCTGTGCAGGCCAAGTCATTGGGTATATTTAAAGTGGAGGTGATAGGTTCTTGATTAGTAAGGGCAGTGAAGGTTATGGGCAGAAGATAGGAACATGGGGTTGGAAGGGAAAATAAAATCAGTCATGAACAAATAGTGGATCAAACTCAATCAGCTGAATAGTTGGTTCCTATGCTGTGTCTTATGGATCACACTTGATGGTTATTTTGACTCAGTCTTTTAATGATTTAAATAGTTTGTCGAAATGTGATTGAATGAGAACTAAAACAGTTTGTATCTGTTAATGAAAATTATAAGAACTGGATTTTCATTCATGAGCGAGATTTTAAAATGACATTGATTGTACAGGTTGTCTCACTACCAAATCAACCATCTGTTCAGATGCCAGGAGTGCACAATATTCCTACCTTCCAGTTTGGGAAGGCAAGAGGAAGCAAGAATAGGCAAATATTATTCATTTATGATGCAGTTACAGATGATACTTTTTATAAATTATTTTTAATATTCAAATCTGACACTACTGTATCTGTGCTGCTGCGGTGTTGGGTATTATAATGAAGCTTTGATTTTTGTTATGTTTTTGGAATGGAATAAGAATCAGAATAGGATTTATCACTGACACACATCAAGAAATTTATTGTTTTTGCGGCAGCAGTACAGTGACATAAATGCTAAAGTTACTATAGGTTACCAAAAAAAAATCAAAATAATTAAAATAGTGCATAAACAGAACAAAATAGTGAGTTAGTGATGTATAATCAAGTATGCGTATTCCATGTATTTTTGGCAATGTTCCTGATTGCTTTTGTGGTCCATAAGATCTACTGTAGAGACCTACTTTTAAGTTTATGATGCTGCCATAATGCATTTATGTTTTTATGTGTTACAGTTGTTAAAGTTTCAGTGTTTCTGTGCTGTACACCTTTACATTTAATTCGAAAGAGAAGTTAGGGTGTAATGTTTCCAAGTGAGAGAGGAGGCCAAGATAGTGAGGAATCTGAGCTGTGGGAAGGTAGTTTAAGAAATGGTGATGTGATTTTGGAATGAGAAGAATGAGATCAACAATATTGCTTGGTTTTATACCCATTTTGTTGCATTTTATTTTAATACGTAAAACTAGCTAATTAAAACCAGTGGTATATGAAAATGCCAAGTGTGCATATAACTTGCTTAATTTGTGTGGTAGAAGTTCAGAGATCATGTGATGAAATCTCCAGGATGCAATAATCCGTATTGGCATACCCAGTGATTTCTTTGTTCACTTTTCTGTTTCTGCCTTTTTCAGTAGGCTGTTATTATTGTTCCATGTTATTATTCCAGAAGAGACATGGACAGTTACTGTATGTTAACATTGTCTATGATATCATAAATGATTAACAGTTAATTTGTTAGTTTCAAAATCCAACAGTGTAGGGTAGAATGTATTTCCATATCTCTGTAGTGTGTAATAAATTAAATGGGCCTTTGGAAGTCATCATTGGATCTTTGATATATGGCAATGCAGTCATAATAATTTTGAAGGAAATATTATGCGTTGCTTTAAGAAATTAGCTTTATTTATCACATGTGCATCTAAGCATACAGTGAAATGCATCTTTTGCGTCAATGACTAATACAGTTCGAGGATGTGTTGGGGACAACACTTCTGGCGCCAACATAACATGTCCAAAATTTACTAACTATAAAATTAACCTGCATATCTTTGGAATGTGGGAGGAAACCAGAGAACTCACGCAGTCACAGGGAGAAGGGAAAAACTCCTCACAGACATTGGCAGGAATCGAACCCCAATTAGAGATCACTGGTGCTATTAAGTGTTGTACTCACTGCCACACGACCTTGCCACCCCACAGTACTCAGTATTACTGAAAGAAATTTGACTATCAGTTTTATGCTGAGGATTTGTATGCTCACTGTTGGAGGGTTCTTCACGGGCAGCCCCTCAAGAAGGCAGCATCCATCATTAATAATGTCCTCTTCACATTATTAACATCAGGGAGGAGGTACAGGAGCCTCAAGAAGCCTATTCAATGATTCAGAAACAGCTCCATCCCTCTGCCATCAGATTTCTGAGTGGTTTATGAAATCATAAATTGTTTTTTTTAGCACTATTTTCTTAATTTTTTTGTGTCTTTGCACTCTACTGATACTGCAAGGCACAAAATTCAGTGATAAACACAAGAGATTCTGCAGATGCAGGAAATCCAGGTTATAGATTAATGGAAAGGGAACAGCAAAGATCCAACAAGACCATCATGTAAATTTAAGGCAACACATGGAGCTTAGAAAAATAGAAGATTATGTGGTAGGGTAATTCTAGGCAGTTTTTACGGTTAAGTTGCATGGTGGGCACAACATTGTGGGCTGAAGGGCCTGTAATGTGCTGTAGATTTCTTTGTTCTATGTTGTATGTTCACACACAAGATGCTAGACAGCTCAGCACATCAGGAAATTATATGAACAGGTGACATTTTGGGCCAATATGCTTTTTCAGGACTGGAAGGGAAGGAGGTGGGGAGAGGGAAGGAGGATAGCTAGAAAGTGATGAGTGAAGCCAGGTGGGTGGGAACAGTAAAGGACTGAAGGAGGAGGAATCTGGTAGGAGAGGAGAGTGCATCATGGGAGAAACAGAAGAAGAAAGGGCATTAGGGGGGAGGTGATGGGTAAGAGGTTGGACCGGGGAATAGAAGGGGATAGGGAAAAAATACTGGAAGGAAGATTCGATATTCATGTTATCAGGTTGGAGACTACCTAGACGGAATATGAGGTGTTGCTCCTCTACCCTGAGAGTGGCCTCATCGTGGCAAAAGAGACAGCTATGGAATGGGGATGAGAATCAATCTAATTCTGATTGTAATCATTTGGGTTGATTGTGATTTAAAAAGACTGTTGTTTGCAGTTTGGGAAATTGTAAAGTCAACTGAGAATGAATAATTTAATGAGCCCAAAAAGTGACAGAACGAAATCACATTGGTCTGGTAATGGAGTTTTCCAAAGTATGGACTTAATATTTTGTTGTCACAATAATGCTAATTTAAATGTAACCCATTTGGTGCTTGATTTCCAGAAGTGCTAGTACTAATTAGGAAAAATTTTTCTAGAACTTGTGGAAGTTCTAGAAAAAAGCATTCTGGAGTGCAAAATACAGCATTAGAAGACTTGGACAAGAATCTGATATGATAAGCCTTTGTATGCTAATATCTCTCAAAGTGATTTGCATTCTTTCTGTCTCTGCAAATGTTAGGTTTACTGATCCTCTCACTTGGGAGCAGGAAACATTTCACGTGTATTCTCTGCACAACCTTCCCCTCGGAGTCGCAACAAATGGGAGCTGGGCTGAGCCAAGCGGAGCGGGGAGTGCTGAGCAGACTTACTTGCTCACTCAGTTGAGTCAGATTCTTGTACCTGCTTGCTCACCCGCCAAGAGATTTCTATGACATTGTTTCTGTTCATTTTCCATTTACAAACTGATTATGAACGGTTCTCTGGAAAGGGATCCTGCCATAACCCAGGCACTGCCTCTATTTTTATTGTTCATCTTTTAAAGCCATAATTTCAATTTAAGTCTAGAATTGTAATGCTTTATTCTGATTGTAAATTGATACTGTTGAAAGAAGTGCTCCTGATAGACTTCTTTTGAACTGAGCTCTTTTTAGATGAGACGCTTTTTGAAGATCCTGACTGTCTGTTGCAATGGGTTGTTCTACTGAAGGGATAATGCCTTGATTTTAAGCCAAGGTTCCATCTATTTGACCAAAGAGAACACCTTTTGCTAGAGCAGGCAACGGCATGTATACTAAAGTTAACTTAGTAGTGGTAATATTACATTTGTGTTGTGTATGAGTTATATGTACTGTGTTCTGCACCTCGGTCCAGAGGAACGTTATTTCGTTTGTTAGCATACAAGTTTCCTGTTGAATGGCATAAAAACTTCAACTTGATCCAGTGTGACACTGAACTTTTGCCAGCTTTTGCCTTCTCTAATTTCCTTCCATTCAGAAAAAAAGGCACTTTCCTTTTGTGGATTTCTTTCAATATTGAGCCGATGCAGATTGTCAGCGACGTGTGAAAAGAGCAACATAAAATTCAGGCCACAGATGATTAGGAGGGTTTCTCTGTTCTGAGTGTGTAATAGGATATAACATCTCTGCTTGTCACGGATGAAGAGCTATTATTAATGTGGAGATGAATGTTACAGAAAGCTGCAGAAGTAGATTGGAATACACCTAATGAAAAGCTTTTGTCAGCTGTTTCAACTCACTTTTGTCTGAGTTGTTACACAGTTAACACTATTAAAAGCTCTGGCGCAAAAGTTATATTCTCCTCTTGTACCTTGCAAAACAAAGCATGGATGTACACAATGCAGAACAAAGCTTCCAGGATAGGTAAACTGCAGTGTAAAGAGAATTGTTCCTATTGATAGTGACCGTTCACTGCCGCACTTAAACTCTGGTTAAATGCATGAAACCTAATAAAGCTTTCTAAGGTGGATTGTTCTCCAAACTACTTGAAATATTGGGTCGATCATGGTCATTGCGTTAGTTCAGCTTCGTTTGTGAAGGATCTTTTCTTAAACCTTTCTAGATTTAAGGCTTTGTGCAGTTTTAGCGATAATGTTTCTTTTATTTGAATTATGCAAGGTGATAGTGGGGATATGTGAGGAGGGGTGGTTGGAGTTTGAGGTTTAGTTCACTCAATTTCAGCCATTTCCTCTCTAAGCACTCCACCACTCTGGCCTTTTCTTCTTCACTCTGTTCACAAGCTAGCACCACTATGTGTTAGTCATATGGAAATTCAACTATCCCCAAGTACAAGATTTGAAGAGGACCCAATTATTAGTTTAGGAGATGATATTGATCATAAAGAAGTGGAAGGTAGCATTATGGGCAATTGGTAAAAGAGCTGTGTCTGTAAAGCTGTGAATTAGGATTCGAGAGGGCAGTCGAAGCTTATTCGGTTGTGACTGTCTTAGCCATTTGTTCCAAAAAGCTGCAGGGTTATTAGAAGAGAGTAGAAGACCATTTGGAAAGTTCATTCAAAAAGCTAGTGCAGGAAAATGGGGGCGAGCTTCTGAAGTTATGGTTTTATTATGGTTTTAACAGTGGCCCTCTTGTTTTGGGGAGGCCATTAGCTCTTCAGTGAATAGAGAGAAAATGCTTTTATTATTGGTCAGCAGGAATTCCCTTCAACTGCTGAATACAGTAGCCATGAATGGGAGAATGGGCATCAACCTAATGAAATCGTAATTCACTTGTAATTTGGGAATGAAGTGCTTGTTTATACTACATGATATATTATGAAGGAATCTGTGCTAAACTGAACAAAGGAAACCACACATCTGTTATCAATTTTATGAAAGTGTTAATGATATTTTTAGGTTAGTGTTGATCAAAGACCCTAATGGCTATTATATCCTTAAATATAATAGGGCACATCGGGACCAGCCCAATTAGGTGTCTGTCCCAATTAGCCACAGATTCATTGAAATAGTTAAAAAAAAATGTATAAAAAAGACAAACTATTGTTCAACTGAGTAACAAATTATGTAATTAAATGAAATTCAGAACAAATTAGACACTACCAATGCAACGATAAAACAAACAGACAGACAGACATACTTTATTGATCCCGAGGGAAATTGGGTTTCGTTACAGCCACACCAACCAAGAATAGTGAATATAGCAATATAAAACCATAAATAATTAAATAATAATAAGTTTTAATCATGCCAAGTGGAAATAAGTCCAGGACCATCCTATTGGCTCAGTGTGTCTGACACTCAGAGGGAGGAGTTGTAAAGTTTGATGGCCACAGGCAGGAATGACTTCCTATGACGCTCAGTGTTGCATCTCGGTGGAATGAGTCTCTGGCTGAATGTACTCCTGTGCCTAACCAGTACATTATGGAGTGGATGGGAGTCATTGTCCAAGAGGACATGCAACTTGGACAGCATCCTCTTTTCTGATACCATTGTCAGAGAGTCCTGTTCCACACCCACAACATCACTGGCCTTACAAATGAGTTTGTTGGTTCTGTTGGTGTCTGCTACCGTCTGCTACCCTCAGCCTGCTGCCCCAGCACACAACAGCAAACATGATAGCACTAGCCACCACAACCTCGTAGAACATCCTCAGCATTATCCGGCAGATGTTAAAGGACCTCAGTCTCCTCGGGAAACAGAGACGGCTCTGACCCTTCTTGTAGATAGCCTCAGTGTTCTTTGACCAGTCCAGTTTATTGTCCATTCGTATCCCCAGGTATTTGTAATCCTCCACTATGTCCACACTGAACCCTTGGATGGAAACAGGGGTCATCAGTGCCTTAGCCCTCCTCAGGTCTGTGGTCAAAACCTCCTCAGGTCAAAACTGTATATGTACTAGTTCTTAACATCGATCGCCGGAATTCATCCGGTGAATGTTGCTGTATATGAGGTGTCCAGGAAGGGATGCACCGCTGGTGAAGGTGCTTGTGTCCATTCTAGGGCAGCTTACTCAACTTTGGTCTGCACTGGGCACTCAACTCTTAACTGAGGTTCCAATTAGCTCTTTGCAAGTGTCAGCAGCCACAACTCGGCACACCGCTTCGACAGGTTAAGGATAGCTGGTGGGCCTGATGGCCCGTCAAATAGAGACAGGCCCATCTTAGCGTGTGAAGTTAGCTCTGGTGGACATTTTATCAACAGTGAGATCCAACGACCAAGTCAGTTCTCTGAAGGGCGTGTAAAGGCACAGAAGAAATCATGGTTATCCAGTGCGACCAAGGAAGACCCCAGTTTGTGACGACTATTCGTACCACTGGACCAGGGCTTCCAAGGTCGAGAGATTGGAATTGTCCCATTGCAATGGCTTTTCCACTTTAAAAAACTTCACCAGCACAGAGTTCACTGTCATTGAATATGATGGACAATTAACATGCTGCCATGTTCTTTTGATTAAAACCGTAAATGAACAAATTCAGCACAGACACCTACTGCAGATAGTATTTAATAAGCCTTCATGCAATGCTTTTGACAATTGCATCCTCCAAATCTTCATTTTCATTGTAATATTCAAGATGGTTGTCGATACTGTAGTATCTAACAGCTACACAGTTTCTAGCGACTGATGCTAGTTAGAAACTGTTTGGCAACAGTCTCGTGTCCCAAATAAGTGGCACAGTGTCCCAAATAAATGAAGGGAACCCTTTCTATTTTCTTTATTTGATTTTGTTCTTTAAGAGTTGTCCCAACTAAATGGCTGTCCCAATGGACCAATTAACCAGAATCCACTTTATATACTCTGTTTTATGTCTTGTATTTTAAAGGCCAGGCTTTTTTTGAAGTGTCCCTTTTTAATGGTGGTTGTGTGGCCATGCCAATGACTAGTTTTGCTTTTGCAAGGTTTGGTAGTGCCCAAGGACAAAGATCAATAAGGTGGAGTGGTGCACAGTTAGCGGTCTTGCAGGGTGTAGGGCTTCGCTTGAGTTCATGATATGTTTTCCAAAATCATGGGGAATGTCATTGGGTTGGTTGCAGAGTGGAGAGGGTAGTTGCCACAGTGGCGGCGGTGGTAGGTGATGGTATGGTGTCTAACAAGGTAAGACATGGAGAGTAGCTAATTTTTATTTAAAGATAAAGTTCCTAGCACTGTGTTGAGATCTGTTTCAGAAGCAGCGGCAATACAAACACAAACATTAAACACAAAGTGCATTACAGATGCTGTGGCCAAATCAAGACGTACAAAAAAGCTGGATGAACAGCAGGTCAGGCAGCATCTGTTGAAAGAAGCCTTACATTCCAAACACATACATTGTTGCTCTGGAGCTATCTGGAAGCATTGGGATGAATTGACTCTTCCTGGTTTCTTCCCACTGTGGTTCAGTCGCACCCGGTTAAGTAAACTTGCTGTCCTTAAGGGCAAACATTCCAAAACGGCTGTTGAAGTCTTGACAGTTTGAGGGACATAGAAACATAGAAAATAGGTGCAGGAGTAGGCCATTCGGCCCTTCGAGCCTGCTCCGCCATTCAGCATGATCATGGCTGATCATCCAACTCAGAACCCTGTACCTGCTTTCTCTCCATACCCCCTGATCCCTTTAGCCACAAGGGCCTTATCTAACTTCCTCTTAAATATAGCCAATGAACCGGCCTCAACTGTTTCCTGTGGCAGAGAATTCCACAGATTCACTACTTTCTGTGTGAAGAAGTTTTTCCTCATCTCGGTCCTAAAAGGCTTCCCCTTTATCCTTAAACTGTGACCCCTCATTCTGGACTTCCCCAACATTGGAAACAATCTTCCTGCATCTAGCCTGTCCAATCCCTTTAGAATTTTATACATTTCAATAAGATCCCCCCTCAATCTTCTAAATTCCAGTGAGTATAAGCCTAGTCGATCCAGTCTTTCTTCATATGAAAGTCCTGCCATCCCAGGAATCAATCTGGTGAACCTTCTCTGTACTCCCTCTATAGCAAGAATGTCTTTCCTCAGATTAGGGGACCAAAACTGCACACAATATTCTAGGTGCGGTCTCACCAAGGCCTTGTACAACTGCAGTAGAACCTCCCTGCTCCTGTACTCAAATCCTTTTGCTATGAATGCCAACGTACCATTTGCCTTTTTCACCGCCTGCTGTACCTGCATACCCACCTTCAATGACTGGTGTACAATGACACCCAGGTCTCATTGCACCTCCCCTTTTCCTAATCGGCCAGCATTCAGATAATAATCTGTTTTCCTGTTCTTGCAACCAAAGTGGATAACCTCACATTTATCCACATTAAATTGTGAATTTGCCCACTCACCTAACCTATCCAAGTCATCCTGCATCCTCTTAGCATCCTCCTCACAGCTAACACCGCCGCTCAGCTTCGTGTCATCCGCAAACTTGGAGATGCTGCATTTAATTCCCTTGTCTAAATAATTAATATATATTGTAAACAACTGGGGTCCCAGCACTGAGCCTTGCGGTACTCCACTAGTCACTGCCTGCAATTCTGAAAAGATCCCGTTTACTCCCACTCTTTGCTTCCTATTTGCCAACCAATTCTCTATCCACATCAATACCATACCCCCAATACCATGTGCTTTAAGTTTGCACACTAACCTGTGTGGGACCTTGTCAAAAGCCTTTTGAAAATCTAAATATACCACATCCACTGGCTCTCCCCTATCCACTCTACTAGTTACATCTTCAAAAAATTCTATAAGATTCGTCAGACATGATTTTCCTTTCACAAATCCATGCTGACTTTGTCCGATGATTTCTCTTCTTTCCAAATGTGCTGTTACCACATCTTTAATAACCGACTCTAGCATTTTCCCCACCACCGATGTCAGACTAACCAGTCTATAATTCCCCGATTTCCCTCTCCCTCCTTTTGAAAATAGCGGGGTTACATTAGCCACCATCCAATCCTCAGGAACTAATCCAGAATCTAAGGAGTTTTGAAAAATTATTACTAATACATCCACTATTTCTTGGGCGACTTCCTTAAGCACTCTGGGATGCAGACCATCTGGCCATGGGGATATATCTGCCTTTAATCCCTTCAATTTACATAACACCACTTCCCTACTAACAGGAATTTCCCTCAGTTCCTCCATCTCACTAGACCCTCGGTCCCCTACTATTTCCGGAAGATTATTTATGTCCTCCTTAGTGAAGACAGAACCAAAGTAGTTATTCAGTTGGTCTGCCATGTCTTCGTTCCCTATGATCAATTCACCTGTTTCTGACTGAAAAGGACCTACATTTGTCTTGACCAATCTTTTTCTTTTCACGTATCTATAAAAGCTTTTACAGTCAGTTTTTATGTTCCCTGCCAGCTTTCTCTCATAATCTTTTTCCCCTTTCCTAATTAAGCCCTTTGTCCTCCTCTGCTGGTCTCTGAATTTCTCCCAGTCCTCAGGTGTGCCGCTTTTTTTTTTGCTAATTTATATGTTTCTTATTTGGACTTGATACTATCCCTAATTTCCCTTGTCAGCCACGGGTGCACTACCTTCCCTGGTTTATTCTTTTGCCAAACTGGGATGAATAATTGTTGTAGTTCCACCATGCGATCTTTAAATGCTTACCATTGCATATCCACCGTCAACCCTTTAAGTATCATTTGCCAGTCTGTCATAGCTAATTCATGTCTCATACCTTCAAAGTTACCCTTCTTTAAGTTCAGAACCTTTGTTTCTGAATTAACTATGTCACTCTCCAGCTTAATGAAGAATTCCACCATATTATGGTCACTTTTACCCAAGGAGCCTTGCACGACAAGATTGCTAACTAACCCTCCCTTATTGCTCAATACCCAGTCTAGAATGGCCTGCTGTCTAGTTGGTTCCTCGACACGTTGGTTCAGAAAACCATCCCACATACATTCCAAGAAATCCTCTTCCTCAGCACCCTTATCAGTTTGGTTCACCCAATCTATATGTAGACTGAAGTCACCCATTATAACTACTGTTCCTTTATAGCATGCATTTCTAATTTCCTGTTTAATGCCATCGCCAAACTCACTACTACTGTTAGATGACCAGTACACAACTCCCACCAGCGTTTTCTGCCCCTTAGTGTTATGCAGCTCTACCCATATCGATTCCACATCCT
The DNA here is from genome assembly GCF_030144855.1 of Hypanus sabinus. Lineage (NCBI taxonomy): Eukaryota > Metazoa > Chordata > Chondrichthyes > Myliobatiformes > Dasyatidae > Hypanus > Hypanus sabinus. The sequence goes on along the minus strand of NC_082716.1, from coordinate 35,173,164 downwards.
CCAGGCTAATGTCCTTCCTTTCTATTGCGTTAATCTCCTCTCTAACCAGCAATGCTACCCCACCTCCTTTTCTTTCCTGTCTATCCCTCCTGAATATTGAATATCCCTGGATGTTGAGCTCCCATCCTTGGTCACCCTGGAGCCATGTCTCTGTGATCCCAACTATATCATATTCATCAATAACCATCTGCACATTCAATTCATCCACCTTGTTACGAATGCTCCTCGCATTGACACACAAAGCCTTCAGGCTTGTTTTTACAACACTCTTAGCCCTTATACAATTATGTTGAAAAGTGACTCTTTTTGCTTTTTGCCCTGGATTTGCCTGTCTGCCACTTTTACTTTTCACCTTACTACTTTTTGCTTCTACCCTCATTTTACACCCCTCTGTCTCTCTGCACTTGTTCCCATCCCCCTGCCACATTAGTTTAAAGCCTCCTGAACAGCAGTAGCAAACGCTCCCCCTAGGACATTGGTTCCAGTCCAGCCCAGGTGCAGACCATCCTGTTTATACCATTCCCACAACCCCCAGAACTGGTTCCAATGCCCCAGAAATTTGAATTCCCCTTGCACCATTTTTCAAGCCACGTATTCATCAGAAATATCTTCCTATTTCTACTCTAACTAGCACATGGCACTGGTAGCAATCCAGAGATTATTACCTTTGTGGTCCTATTTTTTAGTTTATCTCCTAACTCCTTAAATTCACCTTGTAGGACCTCATCCCGTTTTTTACCTATATCGTTGGTAACTATGTGCACCACGACCACTGGCTGTTCACCCTTCCATTCCAGAATGTCCTGCAGCCGCTCAGAGACATCCTTGACCCTTGGACCAGGGAGGCAACATACCATCCTGGAGTCTAGTTTGTGGCCGCAGAAGTGCCTATCTATTCCCCTTACAATTGAATCCCCTATCACTATAGCTCTCCCACTCCTTTTCCTTCCCTCCTGTGCCGCAGAGCCACCCATGGTGCAATGAAATTGGCTGTTGCTGCTTTTCCCTGATGAGACATCTCCCCCAACAGTATCCAAAACAGTATATCTGTTTAGGAGGGAGATGACCTCAGGGGACTCCTGCACTACCCGCCTACTGCTACACTGACTAGTGGCCACCCCTTCCCTTTCTGCCTGTGTAACCTTTACCTGCAGTGTGGCCAACTCACTGAACGTGCTATTCACGACTTTCTCAGCATCGCGGATGCTCCAGTATGAATCCAATCGCAGCTCCAGACTCTCAATGCAGTCTGCCAGAAGCTGCAGTTGGACACACTTCCTGCACACATAGTCGTCAGGGACACTGGAAGTATCCCTGATTTCCCACATGCTGCAGGATGAACAAACCACGGGGCCGATCTCAGCTGCCATGACCTATCCAATACTTGCCTCAACTCTTGAAACTTTCTCCTTTGAAAGGAACTTACCCGGCCTTACCTCACTTGGAGTGAAGCTCGTCCTCCGCCTCTTCTCATCGAAGCCTCTCGAGTCAAAGCCTCAAATCTCCACTCCTTCACTGGCCACTCACTCACAGACAAAACAGTGCCTCCCGTGAAGGGTCATCACTTAACATGGCCCCAGTGATATGCAGCTTGAGGACTTCCTGGGCTCAGGAGACACCAGTGTTATAAGGTGGGTGGGAGGGTGTGGATGAGGTACCTGCACTCTCATTTTAACTGAGATGTGTGTGGCTTGGCAGAGTCCGAGGGGACTCCAACGTCTCCCCCCAGACTGCATTCTTTTCCCGGACAACGGTTGGGACATAGGACAATGAAGGGTGATCTTGTAGAGGTGTGTAAAATTATGAATGGCATAGTGCATGCAGTCTTTTTTCTAGGGGTGACAATCAAAGACATTTTTAAGATGAGGGGAACACACAAAAAATGCTGGAGGAACTCAGCAGGTCAGGCAGCATCTATGGAAAAAAGTACATTTGATGTTTTGGACCGAAAGATCAACTGTAGAGTCGTGCCAAAGGGTTTCAGCCCGAAATGTTGACTGTACTCTTTACCTTGTTTGGCATAGACTAGTTGGTCCAATGGTCCTGCTTCTCTGTTGTTTTGACTCCATGGCAGTACTCAAGTGTGTACGATGTCATCCCACATGTGATGGGAAGGCATGTCACAACTATAGGGGTGAAATTCACTGGAATGATGGTCTGCATCCTCTTCCAAACCACCATAGTCGTCATTGAGGTTCTTTTTTGGTAGTGTTGGACAGGCCATGCTGTGGCAGGCCTGACACCAGACTCCCAAAACTGATACACAATTCCAAACTCTCGTGTGAGGAGATTACCAAACAGACAAAGAAAAAGATTCAAGGATGTATTCAACTGCCCTCTGGTTCACGGCTATTCAAAGTGGAGATGGGTCATTCAGGGTTGTGGTGAGGACTTTGAGAGAGCAGAGAAGCCCTACGTAGGTGAAGGAACAAATGTGACACCTCTCAGGCTGCACAACTGCCCCACTGCCATTTTGTGGAAGAGTTTCCCATTCCCACATTGACCTCATTAGTCATCTCAGAACTTACAGAATGGAAGTGGCAGCTAATTGATCCCGAGGGACTTCCAAAGAAGAAGATGGCGATAATGAGAATCTGCATCCTGCAGTGTCAGGCCGTGTTTCTAATGTTGAGTAGATGCCCACAAATAGTTACATTTGCATTCTGCTCTGCTAATAAGGGATCTTTTTGGTTGTGTGGTGCTAAGCCACTCGGGTGCCTTTCTAGGATATGTTATTTTGTAGCAAGAAGTGACAGAGCAGAGCATCTGATCATGTTAGAAGTCTGACAGAGATGAGCAGAGAATTGATAGAGAAGTTGTTTTAATAATTGCACCCGATGGGGAAATTGAAAATGTCACATTCTTGGCGATGACTGTGAACAGTTTAAAGTGATTAAAAACACTGCATCCATTTAAATAACAGATCATGATGTTTCATGGCATGAATTAAATAATTTTAAAGTCTTTTCATGGTCTTTTTCAGGAAATTGGTTGCTTATAAAAGAGGAGAAAGGAGGAAATAGTATCATTAAGCAGCTTGGGAAAGTGGTATCAAGGGAAATGTTCTTCCTTAAATTTCATGGAAATCCCTTTCTGTCCTTTTTTCCTTTACCTTTCTCCTTACTAATGATCTCTTTCTCAGACTTGATCTTGATCTAGCTGCCATTTCTCTTCATTTCCAGAAGTTGCTACGTATTATTAGGTTGACGATTCACTAACAATCTGGATTTGTGAGATGTGGCTGTTGTGAAGGCAGCATGAGTAGTTGAGTTACTCTTTGCAATACTGTGCCGAAGCTGCATTGTTGGGTGGATTCTTCGCAGTGTTCCCCATTGATGTGAAAAATTGGCTGAAAAATGGTAGAAGTTTAAGCAACACAAACAAAATTCTGGAGGAACTCAGCAGGCCAGGCAGCATCTGTGGAAAAGAGTTAAACAGTTGACATTTTGGGCCAAGACCCTTCATCAAGACTGGGAAAAAGATGAGTAAGAAGGTGGGGGGAGGGTACCTAGTTTTTTCCTCCCTCCCCCCCCCCCCCACCACATTACTCTGACTTCTCATCATTCTTTCCAGAACTTGCAGATTTCCTTGTGTAGATGAAGTTTGATGCAGTCAAGTGTGAGGCATTTCTTTGGGGGGGATGAACTGGAGTAGGGTTTACACAGTGAATGGTAAGACACTGAATGTGATAGAACAAAGGGATCTGAAATACAGATCGATAATTCTTTGAAAGTGGAGTCACAGTTAGATAGCGTCACAAAGTGAACTTTTGGCATGTTGGCTCTCGTAAATCAAAGTACTGAGTACAGGAGTTAGGATGTTATGTTGAAGTTGTATAAGATGTTGGTGAGGCCATATTTGGAGTACTGTGTGCAGTTCTGATCATAACCCGAAGGAAAGATATCAATAAGATTGAAAGAGTACAGGGAATATTTATTAGGATGTTGTTGGAACTTGATGCCTTGAGTTATGGGGAAAGTTTAGGACTTTATTCCCTGGAGCATAGGCAGATGAGGGAACATTTGATAGAGGTGTACAAAAATGAGGGGTATAGACAGGGTAAATGCAAGCAGGTTGGGTGAGGCTAGAACTGGAGGTCATAGGTTAAGGGTGAAAGATTAAATGTTTTGGAGGAACCTGAGGGGGAACTTCTTCACTCAGAGAGTTGTGCGAGTGTAGAATGAGCTGCAAGTAAAGGTGGTGGATGTGAGTTTGATTGCAAAACTTAACAGAATTTTAAGTAGGTGCATTTATGGGAGGGAGTACGGAGGGAAGAAACGCAAGTCGACATGGACTTGATAGGCTGAAGGTCGTGTTTCAGTGATTTCCGTGAATACATCAAAATGCTCTGTCGTTTGCTGATGTGTTGCTGGTTTTCACAGTTACTTAAAGTGACATAGGTTTTCTAGCTATTAGAAAGTGCTGGTACTGAATGAATGCATGCCACAAGTAATTGAGAGTTGCGAGTGAAGCCCTGGTAGACTCAGGCTATCTGGTGAAGAACACTGCCCATAAGAGGCATTTTCTCTGTGCAAAGGAACCTTTGCCCACAATGTACTTTGGGGAAGCCCACAATGCAGGCAAATGCCATGTTAAATCTGATTGCTCCTTAGACTGAAAACAAAATAGGCAGAGCCTTCCTTCTTTAAGTGGAGTGAACTTTTGAATGTAGCTGCAAGCTGTGAGATGTTAGAAGATCCGTGGTAGTGGCCTGGAGTGAACATGGGGTTTGGAAGCAGAAAATGAATCTGGTGCTACCTTCATGGGCAGAGCTGTTCAAGCACACAATATGGGAGCCTGTATTTGTGGTCACAGGTCACTGATTTAAATCAGGAGTAAGAATACAGTTTGAATGTTGTTTCTGGAGAAAACTCAATGAGTAAATTCCATCTGTTCTTGCTCTGTGAATAAGAAAGAGCTTCTGCTTTTCGGACCAATGAATTTGAAAATTTTCTAGATTAATTCTGCATGTTGCACCACTATCATTTATAGTTTGTATAGTTTATAGGCGACCAAACATTTTAATTCCGATTCCCATTCTGACAAGTCGATTCATGGCCTCCTCTTTTTCCAAGATGAAGACACCCTCTGTGTGGAGGAGCAACACCTTATATTCCATCTGGGTAGCCTCCAACCTGATGGCATGAATATAAATTTCACCTTCCAGTAAAAAAAAATTCTCTCCCTTCCCCTCTTCTTCTTGCCTACCCCCTTGGCTTCACCCATCACCTTCTACCTATCCTCCTTCTCCTTCTCCCACATTTTTATTCTGGTGCCTTTCGCCTTCCTTTCCAATCCTGAAGTAAGTTCTCGGCCTAAAACGTCAATTGATTATTCATTTCCGTAGATGCTGCCTGACTTGCTGGGTCCTCCGGTATTTTGTGTGTGTTGCTTTGGATTTCCAGCATCTGCAGACTTTCTCATGTGTAGATTATGCAGATGCTGGGCATCTTGAGCAGCACCATAAAATGCTAGAGGAACTCAGCAGGTCAGGCAGCATCTACAGAGGAGAATAATCAGTTGACAATTTGGGCTGAGGCCCTTTATTTGGCTTGTTGATTTCCTGCAGTATTGTGTGTTGAGTTTGGACATCCCTGGTCTCTGGTCTCTAGTCTCTGGTCACTCTCTGACCCTCATTTCTCCATTTCCCTCAGCAGAAGTATGTAAAACTGCAGATGTTTATCTGACAGAACTGCATGCACAGTCCTAAATAAATCCCAAGGCTAGACACTATCACAGTTCTTTACAAAAGTAACTTCGATAATAGGAAGTATCACTGCCTTAATTTGAGTCACGTCTAAAATTTCAGTTGTTTTTAGATCGGCAAATTCCAATTATTTTGTCTTTTTCAACTGCTTGGATAAAGTATGTTCAACCCTACGTAATAATAATAATAACTTCTAGAGCATTTTTCATACAGATGTTTGGTTCAAAGTGCTTTATAATCAGATAGAGTGCAAACATGACAATAAAATTTAAAAAAATGAAAATAAAAGACTAAGATATTTGTTAAAAGCAATGTTAAATAAATAGGTTTTAAGCTGGCATTTAAAGTTTAAAAATGTAATAGTATATTATGTCAAAATTAGAGTACTTGCTTTCATCTAATTTCTTTTTAATATGCATTTCATATTTTAAAGTGATGTAAATTCTCTGAATGCTCCACCATTATTTAAGTACTCTGTCATAAACCGATCCAGTAATGACTACTCATTATTTTATGCCAATTAGATAATGTAATATTCATATTTCCACACTCTGCTTACAAGTTGCCAATGTGCGGCAAATTTTTAATTTATCTAAGTTGATATTGTGGAGCCACTTCCTCACTCAGCCAATTTTTAATTTTGATTTCAATTATATCGCAGTTGTAGATATACACTTCCACACCAATGATTAACAATGGTGAGAGCAATGATGCACCTTCTCTTGCAACAGAACAATTGGAACATGTAAATTGGAGCAGCAATGTGCTTGGTTGCACTCTACTTGATTAGCTTTGTGCACTTCCTTATTCTACAGCCAGATTTATGGCTTTAAACATACATTCATCATGCATTTCATTCTGATTCACCATTTCCTTGTGCTGCAAATACAAAGCCAGGTTATTAGTTTTTCTTTCATTAGAATGGGTTTATTTGGTCTGGAAGGAATAGCATTTACATATTTAAAACTGCTTGAAGGGTTGTGTGTTTTCCCATCCTGTTTGAGTGATTTAGATCTTAACATGGGTAATTGCCTGAATGTATTTGTTCCAAATGTGAGCACAGTAGGACTTAACAGTAGCAATGTATCCTGAAAGATTTATTTAGAGAGGAGCAGTTTGACGTTCAAAGCACCAAGTTTTTACTGCTCATTATCCGGTAAAACTTTGAAACAAAAATAATAAATTTAAATACAATGTTTCTCTTTTTCTAATTTTCTTGTTTTTATCTGCATCGTCTGTGTACCTGGTTCTTTCTGCTTCAGATTTCGTATTCTCTGCCACCACCAGTTAATTGTAATAAGGTTAAGGTTTACTAGTTTACTTTTTCTGTTTATGATTTTTTGGGCATTTCTTGGGGAGAGTTCTCTTACCCTATGTAAGCAGCCAATTAATGAATTTTACTGGAAAACTACACACAAGCCAGCAAGAGTAAGGAGCGAACTGCTGGAACAAGTCAACAGGTTGAGCAGCGTCTCTGGAGGCAAGGGGATCATTGACTTTTTGGGTATATCCTGATGCTTGACCTGCTAAATTCTTCCAACAGTTTGTTTTTTTGGTAGGAAGCTGTTTGGTATGGGTACTTCTGCTTGTGTTGATGAAAATCGAGCTGCCTTTCACCATCTAACTCAGGAACCTGTGTAATAAATAAATAAATAAATAGATAGATAGATAGATAGATAGATCGATCGATCCAGGGCACAATTTCAACATGCTGGAGAAACTCAGCAGGTCTGGTAGCATCTATGGATATGAATAAGCAGTCGACGTTTCAGACTGAGCCCCTTCTTCAGGACTGAGAAGGGAGGGGGAAGATGCCAGAATAAAAATGTGGCGGTTATATGTGAAGCCATGTGAGTCCGGAAGGTAAAGGGCTGGTGAGGAAGATATCTGATAGGAGAGGAGCGTAGACCATAGCAGAAAGAGATGGAGGAGGGGACCCTGGAGGAGGTGATAGGCAGGTGAGAAGAGGTAAGAAGATAGACTGGAAAATAGAAGAAGATGGGAAGGGAGGGATTTTTTTTTAACTGAAAGGAGATATTGATATTCATGCCATCAAGTTGGAGGCCGCCCAATAATAGCTTGTAGCTCAGGAGTGGTTATTTGCAAAGGATTGAAATAGGTGACATTAGCACCTTCTGCATTGGTGGTTCACTGGAAATTCCTCACACTAGTGCAGGGGTCGGCAACGTTTACCACTAAAAGAGCCAATATGGACCCATTTCCCAC